>NC_060128.1:76743311-77402643 GCF_021461395.2 Schistocerca americana
TAAGTACAAGAGGACTGATTCTTCTTACATTCTATGATTAATTGGGCCATTCCTGTGAGACCAGTTTTAGGTATCGAGGTTTCACTTCAGGTTTACTGTATCCTTGGACCTTGTTATTGACGATGAAAAACAGGAAATGCATCAGAATTAAATACAGAAGGCACAACGCCAGCTTAAGTACAAGAGGACTGATTCTTCTTAAATTCTATTATTTGAGCCATGCATGTGAGAACAGTTTTAGGTATCGAAGCTTCACTTCAGGTTTACTGTATCCCTTGGACCTTCTTATTGACGATGAAACACAGAAATTGCATCGGAATTAAATACAAAAGGCACAATGCCGGCGTAAGTACATGAGGACTGTTTCTGCTTACATTCTATGATTTGAGCCTTTCCTGTGAGACCAGTTACAAGTATCGAGGCTTCACTTCAGGTTTATTGTATCCCTTGGCCCTTCTTATTGACGATGAAACACAGAAATTGCATCGGAATTAAATACAAATGGCACAATGCAGGCTTAAGTACAAGAGGACTGATTCTTCTCACATTCTATGATTTGAGTCATTCCTGTGAGACCAGTTACAGGTATCGAGGCTTCACTTAAGGTTTACTGTATCCATTGGACCCTACTTATTGACGATGAAACACAGAAATTGCATCGGAATTAAATACAAAAGGCACAATGATGGCGTAAGTACAAGAGGACTGATTCTTCTTACAAACTATGATTTGAGCCATTCCTGTGAGACCAGTTTTAGGTATCGAGGCTTCACTTCAGGTTTACTGTATCCCTTGGACCTTCTTATTGACGATGAAACACGGAAATTGCATCGGAATTAAATACAAAAGGCACAATTTTGGCGTAAGTACAAGAGGACTGATTCTTCTTACATTCTATGATTTGAGCCATTCCTGTGAGACCAGTGTTAGGTATCAAGGCTTCACCTCAGGTTTACTGTATTTCTTGGACCTTCTTATTACGATGAACACAGAAATTGCATCGGAATTAAATACAAAAGCCACAATGCTGGCGTAAGTACAAGAGGACTGATTCTTCTTTCATTCTATGATATGAGCCATTGCTGTGAGACCAGTTATAGGTAACGAGGATTCACTTCAGGTTTACTGTATCCCTTGGACCTTCTTATTGACGATGAAACACAGGATTTGCATCAGAATTAAATACAGAAGGCACAATGCCGGCTTAAGTACAAGAGGACTGATTCTTCTTACATTCTATTATTTGAGCCATTCCTCTGAGACCAGTTTTAGATTCCGATGCTTCACATCAGGTATACTGTATCCCCTGGACCTTCTTATTGACGATGAGACACTGAAATTGCATCGGAAGTAAATACAAAAGCCATAAGGCCGGCGTAAGTACAAGAGGACTGATTCTTCTTACATTCTATGATTTAAGCCATTCCTGTGAGACCAGTTTTAGGTATCGAGGCTTCACGTCAGGATTACTGTATCCCTTGGACCTTCTTATTGACGATGAAACACAGAAATTTTATCGGAATTAAATACAAAAGGCACAATACCGGCGTAAGTACAAGAGTACTGATTCTTCTTACATTCTATGTTTTGAGCCATTCCTGTGAGACCAGTTATAGGTATCGAAGCTTCACTTCTGGTTTACTGTATCCCTTGGACCGTCTTATTCACGATGAAACACAGAAATTGCATCGGAATTAAATACAAAAGATACAATGCCGGCGTAAGTACAAGAGGACAAATTCTACTTACGTTCTATGATTTGAGCCATTAGTGTGAGAACAGTTTTAGGAATCGAGGCTTCACTTCAGGTTTACTGTATCCCTTTGTCCTTCTTATTGACGATGAAACACTGAAATTGAATCGGAATTAAATACAAGAGGCACAATGCCGGCGTAAGTACAAGAGGACTGATTCATCTTACATTCTATGATTTGAGCCATTCCTGTGAGACCAGTTTTAGATATCGATGCTTCACTTCAGGTTTACTGTATCCGTTGGACCATCTTATTGACGATGAAACACATCGATTGAATCGGAATTAAATATAAAAGGCACAATGCCAGCTTAAGTACAAGAGGACTGATTCTTTTTAGACTCTATGATTTGACCCATTGCTGTGAGACCAGTTATAGATTCCGATGCTTCACTTCAGGTATACTGTATCCCTATGACCTTCTTATTGACGATGAGACACAGAAATTGCATCGGAATTAAATACAAAAGGCACAATGCCGACTTAAGTAAAAGAGGACTGACTCTTCTTACACTCTATGCTTTGAACCTTTCCTATGAGACCAGTTTTAGATTCCGATGCTTCACGTCAGGTTTACTATATCCCTTGGACCTTCTTATTGACGATGAAACACAGAAATTGCATCGGAACTAAGTACAAAAGGCGCAATGCCGGCTTAAGTACAAGAGGACTGATTCTTCTTACATTCTATGATTTGAGCCATTCCTGAGAGACCGGTTTTAGATTCCGATGCTTCACTTCAGGTTTACTGTATCCCTTGGACCTTCTTATTGTCTATGAAACACAGAAATTGTACCGGAATTAATTACAAAAGGCACAATGCTGGCGTAAGTACAAGAGGACTGATTGTTTTTACATTGTATGATTTGATCCATTCCTGTTAGGCCAGTTTTAGATTCCGATGCTTCACTTCAGGTTTACTGAATCCGTTGGACCTTCTTTCTGACGATGAAACACAGAAATTGCATCAGAATGATTTACAAAAGGCACAATGCTGGCGTAAGTACAAGAGGACTGATTCTTCTTACATTCTATGATTTGAGCCATTCCTGTGAGACTAGTTTTAGATATTGATGCTTCACTTCAGGTTTACTGTATCCCTTGGACCTTCTTATTGACGATGAAACACAGATATTGCATCGGAATTAAATACAAAAGGAAGAATGCCGGCGTAAGTACAAGAGGACTGATTCTTCTTACATTATATGATTTTAGCCTTTCCTGTGAGTACAGTTTTAGGTATCGAGGCTACACTTCAGGTTTACTGTATCCCTTGGACCTTCTTATTGACGATGAAACACAGAAATTGCATCGGAATTAAATACAAAAGGCACAATGCCGGCGTAAGTACAAGAGGACTGATTCTTCTTACATTCTATGATTTTAGCCTTTCCTGTGAGACCAGTTTTACGAGGGTCGGTCAAAAAGTAATGCATCCCATTTTTTTCTACTTAAAGAATTAAGTTAAGTGAAAAATTTGAATTTGGCGCTATTCCTCAAACCTTCTTCTGCAATCCACTGCAGTAGTAACTTTGTGTGTCAACAGGTGGCAGCACAGCAGAAGTTTGTAAGATGGCCGACATCGATGTTCGTTTGAGACAGCGTTGTGCGATTGAATTCTTGAATGCAGAAGGTGAAACGCCCATACGCATTCATGAAAGACTGAAGGTGTATGGTGTTGTGACAGTGGATGTCAGCACTGTTAGACGATGGGTTCGTCGTTGTAAGGAAGCTGAAGGGCAAACACCGTTGACTGACGAAAAGCGGAGCGGCAGGCCGGTGAGTGCAGTGACTCCACACAACATTCAGCAAGTTGATGACATCATTCGTGGTGACCGTCGGGTGACTGCAGATGAAGTGTGTCGCATTATTTCTCTTAGTAAAGGCAGTGTGATCACGATTATTAAACAATTGGGGTACTCAAAAGTTTGTGCACGGTGGGTTCCAAGAATGTTAACCGATCAGAATAAAGAGGCAAGGAAAACAATAGCCTCCCAACACTTGCAGCGCTTCCGTTTGGAGGGAGATGAGTTTCTGAAAAAAATTGTGACCGGGGACGAAACATGGGTGCATTTTTTTGAACCCGAATCAAAGAGGCAGTCAATGGAGTGGCGTCACACAAGCTCGCCGAGGAAGAAAAAATTCAAAACTGTGCGATCGGCAGGGAAAGTTATGGCAACAGTTTTCTGGGATACAGAGGGTGTGATTCTGGTTGATTTTTTCGAGCAGGGATTCACAATAAATTCTGTTCAATACGTCACAACCCTCAACAAACTTAAAGCACGTCTTCAGCGAGTTCGCCCAACAAAATCAATGGCAGATGTTCTTCTTTTGCATGACAGTGCAAGACCACACACCAGTCGTCACACCTCTGACGAGATTGTCAAAATTGGATGGGAAGTTTTGCCTCATCCCCCATACAGCCCTGACCTGGCACCATCAGACTTCCATCTGTTCGGGCCACTAAAAGAAGCTCATCGTGGGATTCATTTTGAAGATGAGGAGGCCTTCAAAGCATCCGTGCGTCAATGGCTTAGGAAGCAGAGCTGTGATTTTTACCGTGCTGGGATACATGCCCTTGTTCAAAGATGGACCAAAACTGTAGAGATGGGCGGAGATTACATTGAAAAATGACAAAATGATACTCAATGTTGTGGTTTTCAACCTATGGAATTGCATTTAAATTTCCTGACAATTAAACGTAGAAAAAAAAATAGGAGGCATTACTTTTTTACTGACCCTCGTAGGTATCGAGGCTTCACTTCAGGTTTACTGTATCCCTTGGACCTTCTTATTGACGATGAAACACAGAAATTGCATCGTAATTAAATACAAAAGGCACAATGCCGGCGTAAGTACAAGAGGACTGATTCTTCTTACATTCTATGATTTGAGCCATTCCTGTGAGACCAGTTTTAGATTCCGATGCTTCACTTCAGGTTTACTGTATCCCTTGGACCTTCTTATTGACGATGAGACACAGAAACTGCATCGGAATTAAATACAAAAGGCACAGTGCCGGAGTAAGTACAAGAGGACAGATTCTTCTTACATTCTATGACTTGAGCCATGCCTGTGAGACCAGTTTTAGATATCGATGCTTCACTTCGGGTTTACTGTATCCCTATTACCTCCTTATTGACGATGAAACAACGAGATTGCATCGGATTTAAATACAGAAGGCACAATGCCGGCGTAAGTACAAGAGGACTGATTCTTCTTACATTCTATGACTTGAGCCAATCCTTTGAGACCAGTTTTAGATATCGATGCTTCACTTCAGGTTTACTGTATCCCTTGGACCTTCTTATTGACGATGAAACACAGGAATTGCATCGGAATTAAATACAAGAGGCACAATGCCGGCTTAAGTACAAGAGGACTGATTCTTCTTACATCCTATGATTTGAGCCATTTATGTGAGGCCAGTATTACATTCCGATGCTTAACTTCAGGTTTACTGTATCCCTTGGACATTCTTATTGACGATGAAACACAGAAATTGCATCGGAATTAAGTACAAAAGGCACAATGCCGGTGTAAGTACAAGAGGACTGATTGTTCTTACATTCTATGATTTGAGCTTTTCCTGTGAGACCAGTTTTAGGTATCGAGGCTTCACTTCAGGTTTACTGTATCCCTTGGACCTTCTTATTGACGATGAAACACAGATATTGCATCGGAATTAAATACATAAGGCACAATGCCGGCTTAAGTACAAGAGGACTGATTCTTCTTACATTCTATGATTTCAGCCTTTCCTGTGAGACCAGTTTTAGGTATCGAGGCTTCACTTCAGGTTTGCTGTATCCCTTGGACCTTCTTAATGACGATGAAACACAGAAATTGCATCGGAATTAAATACAAAAGGCACAATGCCGGTGTAAGTACAAGAGGACTGATTGTTCTTACATTCTATGATTTGAGCTTTTCCTGTGAGACCAGTTTTAGGTATCGAGGCTTCACTTCAGGTTTACTGTATCCCTTGGACCTTCTTATTGACGATGAAACACAGATATTGCATCGGAATTAAATACATAAGGCACAATGCTGACTCAAGTACAAGAGGACTGATTCTTCTTACATTCTATGATTTGAGCCATTCCTGTGAGCCAGTTTAGATATCGATGCTTCACATCAGGTATACTCTATCCCTTGGACCTTCTTATTGGCGATGAAACACAGACATTGCATCGCAATTAAATACAAGAGGCACAATGCCTGCGTAAGTACAAGAGGACTGATTTTTCTTACATTCTGTGGTTTGAGCCATTCATGTGAGACCAGTTTTAGATTCCGATGCTTCACTTCAGGTTTACTGTATCCCTTGGACCTTCTTATTGACGATGAAACACAGAAATTGCATCGGAATTAAATACAAAAGGCACAATGCCGGGAATATTGCAAGGGGACTGATTCTTCTTACATCCTATGATTTGAGCCTTTCCTGTCAGACCAGTTTTAGATTCCGATGCTTCACTTCAGGTTTACTGTCTCCCTTGGACCTTCTTATTGACGATGAAACACAGAAATTGCATCGTATTTAAATACAAAAGGCACAATGCCGGCTGAAGTACAAGACTACTGATTCTTCTTACTTTCTATGATTTGAGCCATTGCTGTGAGACCAGTTGTATATTCCGATGCTTCACTTCGGGTTTTCTGTATCCCTTGGACCTTATTATAGACGATGAAACACAGAAATTGCATCGGAATTAAATACAAAAGGCACAATGCCGGCTAATGTACATGAGGACTGACTCTTCTTACATTCTATGATTTGAGCCATTCATGTGGGACCAGTTTTAGATTCCGATGCTTCACTTCAGGTTTACTGTATCCCTTGGACCTTCTTATAGACGATGAAACACAGAAATTGCATCGGAATTAAATACAATAGCACAGTGATGGCTTAAGTACAAGAGGACTGATTCTTCTTACATTCTATGATTTGAGCCTTTACTGTGAGACCAGATTTAGGTATCGAGGCTTCACTTTAGGTTTACTGTATCCCTCGGACCTTCTTATTGACGATGAAACATAGAAATTGCATCGGAATTCAATACAAAAGGCACAAGCCGGCTAAAGTACAAGAGGACTGATTCCTCTCTCATTCTATGATTTGAGCCTTCCCAGTGAGTTTAGTTTTAGGTATCGAGCCTTACTTCAGGTTTACTGTATACCTTGGACCTTCGTATTGACGATGAAACACAGAAATTGCATCGGAATTGAATACAAAAGGCACAATGCCGGCTTAAGTACAAGAGGACTGATTCTTCTTACATTATATGATATGAGCCTTTCCTCTGAGACCAGTTTTAGGTATCGAGGCTTCTTTTCAGGTTTACTGTAGCCCTCGGACCTTCTTATTGACGATGAAACACAGAAATTGCATCGGAATTTAATACAAAAAGCAGAATGCCGGCTTAAGTACAAGAGGACTGATTCTTCTTACATTCTATGATTTGAGCCTTTCCTGTGAGGCCAGTTTTAGGTATCGAGGCTTCACTTCAGGTTTACTGTAGCCCTCGGACCTTCTTATTGACGATGAAACACAGAAATTGCATCGGAAATTAATACAAAAGGCACAATGCCGGCTTAAGTACAAGAGGACTGATTCTTCTTACATTCTATGATTTGAGCCATTCCTGTGAGACCAGTTTTAGGTATCGAGGCTTCGCTTCAGGTTTACTGTATCCCTTGGACCTTCTTATTGACGATGAAACACAGAAATTGCATCGGAATTTAATACAAAAAGCACAATGCCGGCTTAAGTACAAGAGGACTGATTCTTCTTACTTTCTATGATTTGAGCCTATCCTGTGAGACCAGTTTTAGGTATCGAGGATTCACTTCAGGTTTATTGTATCCCTTGGAACTTCTTATTGACGATGAAACACAGAAATTGCATCGGAATTAAATAGAAAGGCACAATGCCGGCTTAAGTACAAGAGGACTGATTCTTCTTACATTCTATGATTTGAGCCATTCCTGTGAGACCAGTTTTAGGTATCGAGGCTTCATTTCAGGTTTACTGTAGCCCTCGGTCCTTCTTATTGACGATGAAACACAGAAATTGCATCGGAAATTAATACAAAAGGCACAATGCCGGCTTAAGTACAAGAGGACTGATTCTTCTTACATTCTATGATTTGAGCCATTCCTGTGAGGCCAGTTTTAGGTATCGAGGCTTCACTTCAGGTTTACTGTATCCCTAGGACCTTCTTGTTGACGATGAAACACAGATATTGCATCGGAATTAAATACAACTGGCACAATGCCGGCGTAAGTACAAGACGACTGATTCTTCTTGCATTCTATGATTTGAGCCTTTTCTGTGAGACCTGTTTTCGGTATCGAGGCTTCACTTCAGGTTTACTGTATCCCTTGTAGAGTGTTATTGCCGATGAAACACAGAAATTGCATCGGAATTAAATACAAAAGCCACAATGCTGGCGTAAGTACAAGAGGACTGATTCATCTTACATTCTATGATTTGAGCCATTCCTGTGAGACCAGTTTTAGGTATCGACGCTTCACTTCAGGTTTACTGTATCCCTTGGACCTTCTTATTGACGATGAACATCGAAATTGCATCGGAAGTTAATACAAAAGGTACAATGCCGGCTTAAGTACAAGAGGACCGATTCTTCTTACATTCTATGATTTGAGCCATTCCTGTGAGACCAGTTTTAGGTATCGAGGCTTCGCTTCAGGTTTACTGTATCCCTTGGACCTTCTTATTGTCGATGAAACACAGAAATTGCATCGGAATTAAGTACAAAATGCACAATGCTGGCTTAGGTACAAGAGGACTGATTCTTCTTAAATTCTATTATTTGAGAGATTCCTATGGGACCAGTTTTAGGTATCGAGACTTCACGTCAGGTATACTGTATCCCTTGGACATTCTTATTGACGATGAAACACAGAAATTGCATCGGAATTAAGTACAAAATGCACAATGCTGGCTTAGGTACAAGAGGACTGATTCTTCTTAAATTCTATTATTTGAGAGATTCCTATGGGACCAGTTTTAGGTATCGAGGCTTCACTTCAGGTTGACTGTATCCCTTGTAGAGTGTTATTGCCGATGAAACACAGAAATTGCATCGGAATTAAATACAAAAGCCACAATGCTGGCGTAAGTACAAGAGGACTGATTCTTCTTACATTCTATGATTAATTGGGCCATTCCTGTGAGACCAGTTTTAGGTATCGAGGTTTCACTTCAGGTTTACTGTATCCTTGGACCTTGTTATTGACGATGAAAAACAGGAAATGCATCAGAATTAAATACAGAAGGCACAACGCCAGCTTAAGTACAAGAGGACTGATTCTTCTTAAATTCTATTATTTGAGCCATGCATGTGAGAACAGTTTTAGGTATCGAAGCTTCACTTCAGGTTTACTGTATCCCTTGGACCTTCTTATTGACGATGAAACACAGAAATTGCATCGGAATTAAATACAAAAGGCACAATGCCGGCGTAAGTACATGAGGACTGTTTCTGCTTACATTCTATGATTTGAGCCTTTCCTGTGAGACCAGTTACAAGTATCAAGGCTTCACTTCAGGTTTATTGTATCCCTTGGCCCTTCTTATTGACGATGAAACACAGAAATTGCATCGGAATTAAATACAAATGGCACAATGCAGGCTTAAGTACAAGAGGACTGATTCTTCTCACATTCTATGATTTGAGTCATTCCTGTGAGACCAGTTACAGGTATCGAGGCTTCACTTAAGGTTTACTGTATCCATTGGACCCTACTTATTGACGATGAAACACAGAAATTGCATCGGAATTAAATACAAAAGGCACAATGATGGCGTAAGTACAAGAGGACTGATTCTTCTTACAAACTATGATTTGAGCCATTCCTGTGAGACCAGTTTTAGGTATCGAGGCTTCACTTCAGGTTTACTGTATCCCTTGGACCTTCTTATTGACGATGAAACACGGAAATTGCATCGGAATTAAATACAAAAGGCACAATTTTGGCGTAAGTACAAGAGGACTGATTCTTCTTACATTCTATGATTTGAGCCATTCCTGTGAGACCAGTGTTAGGTATCAAGGCTTCACCTCAGGTTTACTGTATTTCTTGGACCTTCTTATTACGATGAACACAGAAATTGCATCGAAATTAAATACAAAAGCCACAATGCTGGCGTAAGTACAAGAGGACTGATTCTTCTTTCATTCTATGATATGAGCCATTGCTGTGAGACCAGTTATAGGTAACGAGGATTCACTTCAGGTTTACTGTATCCCTTGGACCTTCTTATTGACGATGAAACACAGGATTTGCATCAGAATTAAATACAGAAGGCACAATGCCGGCTTAAGTACAAGAGGACTGATTCTTCTTACATTCTATTATTTGAGCCATTCCTCTGAGACCAGTTTTAGATTCCGATGCTTCACATCAGGTATACTGTATCCCCTGGACCTTCTTATTGACGATGAGACACTGAAATTGCATCGGAAGTAAATACAAAAGCCATAAGGCCGGCGTAAGTACAAGAGGACTGATTCTTCTTACATTCTATGATTTAAGCCATTCCTGTGAGACCAGTTTTAGGTATCGAGGCTTCACGTCAGGTTTACTGTATCCCTTGGACCTTCTTATTGACGATGAAACACAGAAATTTTATCGGAATTAAATACAAAAGGCACAATACCGGCGTAAGTACAAGAGTACTGATTCTTCATACATTCTATGTTTTGAGCCATTCCTCTGAGACCAGTTATAGATTCCGATGCTTCACTTCAGGTATACTGTATCCCTATGACCTTCTTATTGACGATGAGACACAGAAATTGCATCGGAATTAAATACAAAAGGCACAATGCCGACTTAAGTAAAAGAGGACTGACTCTTCTTACACTCTATGCTTTGAACCTTTCCTATGAGACCAGTTTTAGATTCCGATGCTTCACGTCAGGTTTACTATATCCCTTGGACCTTCTTATTGACGATGAAACACAGAAATTGCATCGGAACTAAGTACAAAAGGCGCAATGCCGGCTTAAGTACAAGAGGACTGATTCTTCTTACATTCTATGATTTGAGCCATTCCTGAGAGACCGGTTTTAGATTCCGATGCTTCACTTCAGGTTTACTGTATCCCTTGGACCTTCTTATTGTCTATGAAACACAGAAATTGTACCGGAATTAATTACAAAAGGCACAATGCTGGCGTAAGTACAAGAGGACTGATTGTTTTTACATTGTATGATTTGATCCATTCCTGTTAGGCCAGTTTTAGATTCCGATGCTTCACTTCAGGTTTACTGAATCCGTTGGACCTTCTTTCTGACGATGAAACACAGAAATTGCATCAGAATGATTTACAAAAGGCACAATGCCGGCGTAAGTACAAGAGGACTGATTCTTCTTACATTCTATGATTTGAGCCATTCCTGTGAGACTAGTTTTAGATATTGATGCTTCACTTCAGGTTTACTGTATCCCTTGGACCTTCTTATTGACGATGAAACACAGAAATTGCATCGGAATTAAATACAAAAGGAAGAATGCCGGCGTAAGTACAAGAGGACTGATTCTTCTTACATTATATGATTTTAGCCTTTCCTGTGAGTACAGTTTTAGGTATCGAGGCTACACTTCAGGTTTACTGTATCCCTTGGACCTTCTTATTGACGATGAAACACAGAAATTGCATCGGAATTAAATACAAAAGGCACAATGCCGGCGTAAGTACAAGAGGACTGATTCTTCTTACATTCTATGATTTTAGCCTTTCCTGTGAGACCAGTTTTACGAGGGTCGGTCAAAAAGTAATGCATCCCATTTTTTTCTACTTAAAGAATTAAGTTAAGTGAAAAATTTGAATTTGGCGCTATTCCTCAAACCTTCTTCTGCAATCCACTGCAGTAGTAACTTTCTGTGTCAACAGGTGGCAGCACAGCAGAAGTTTGTAAGATGGCCGACATCGATGTTCGTTTGAGACAGCGTTGTGCGATTGAATTCTTGAATGCAGAAGGTGAAACGCCCATATGCATTCATGAAAGACTGAAGGTGTATGGTGTTGTGACAGTGGATGTCAGCACTGTTAGACGATGGGTTCGTCGTTGTAAGGAAGCTGAAGGGCAAACACCGTTGACTGACGAAAAGCGGAGCGGCAGGCCGGTGAGTGCAGTGACTCCACACAACATTCAGCAAGTTGATGACATCATTCGTGGTGACCGTCGGGTGACTGCAGATGAAGTGTGTCGCATTATTTCTCTTAGTAAAGGCAGTGTGATCACGATTATTAAACAATTGGGGTACTCAAAAGTTTGTGCACGGTGGGTTCCAAGAATGTTAACCGATCAGAATAAAGAGGCAAGGAAAACAATAGCCTCCCAACACTTGCAGCGCTTCCGTTTGGAGGGAGATGAGTTTCTGAAAAAAATTGTGACCGGGGACGAAACATGGGTGCATTTTTTTGAACCCGAATCAAAGAGGCAGTCAATGGAGTGGCGTCACACAAGCTCGCCGAGGAAGAAAAAATTCAAAACTGTGCGATCGGCAGGGAAAGTTATGGCAACAGTTTTCTGGGATACAGAGGGTGTGATTCTGGTTGATTTTTTCGAGCAGGGATTCACAATAAATTCTGTTCAATACGTCACAACCCTCAACAAACTTAAAGCACGTCTTCAGCGAGTTCGCCCAACAAAATCAATGGCAGATGTTCTTCTTTTGCATGACAGTGCAAGACCACACACCAGTCGTCACACCTCTGACGAGATTGTCAAAATTGGATGGGAAGTTTTGCCTCATCCCCCATACAGCCCTGACCTGGCACCATCAGACTTCCATCTGTTCGGGCCACTAAAAGAAGCTCATCGTGGGATTCATTTTGAAGATGAGGAGGCCTTCAAAGCATCCGTGCGTCAATGGCTTAGGAAGCAGAGCTGTGATTTTTACCGTACTGGGATACATGCCCTTGTTCAAAGATGGACCAAAACTGTAGAGATGGGCGGAGATTACATTGAAAAATGACAAAATGATCCTCAATGTTGTGGTTTTCAACCTATGGAATTGCATTTAAATTTCCTGACAATTAAACGTAGAAAAAAAAATAGGAGGCATTACTTTTTTACTGACCCTCGTAGGTATCGAGGCTTCACTTCAGGTTTACTGTATCCCTTGGACCTTCTTATTGACGATGAAACACAGAAATTCCATCGTAATTAAATACAAAAGGCACAATGCCGGCGTAAGTACAAGAGGACTGATTCTTCTTACATTCTATGATTTGAGCCATTCCTGTGAGACCAGTTTTAGATTCCGATGCTTCACTTCAGGTTTACTGTATCCCTTGGACCTTCTTATTGACGATGAGACACAGAAACTGCATCGGAATTAAATACAAAAGGCACAGTGCCGGAGTAAGTACAAGAGGACAGATTCTTCTTACATTCTATGACTTGAGCCATGCCTGTGAGACCAGTTTTAGATATCGATGCTTCACTTCGGGTTTACTGTATCCCTATTACCTCCTTATTGACGATGAAACAACGAGATTGCATCGGAATTAAATACAGAAGGCACAATGCCGGCGTAAGTACAAGAGGACTGATTCTTCTTACATTCTATGACTTGAGCCAATCCTTTGAGACCAGTTTTAGATATCGATGCTTCACTTCAGGTTTACTGTATCCCTTGGACCTTCTTATTGACGATGAAACACAGGAATTGCATCGGAATTAAATACAAGAGGCACAATGCCGGCTTAAGTACAAGAGGACTGATTCTTCTTACATCCTATGATTTGAGCCATTTATGTGAGGCCAGTATTACATTCCGATGCTTAACTTCAGGTTTACTGTATCCCTTGGACATTCTTATTGACGATGAAACACAGAAATTGCATCGGAATTAAGTACAAAATGCACAATGCCGGTGTAAGTACAAGAGGACTGATTGTTCTTACATTCTATGATTTGAGCTTTTCCTGTGAGACCAGTTTTAGGTATCGAGGCTTCACTTCAGGTTTACTGTATCCCTTGGACCTTCTTATTGACGATGAAACACAGATATTGCATCGGAATTAAATACATAAGGCACAATGCCGGCTTAAGTACAAGAGGACTGATTCTTCTTACATTCTATGATTTCAGCCTTTCCTGTGAGACCAGTTTTAGGTATCGAGGCTTCACTTCAGGTTTGCTGTATCCCTTGGACCTTCTTAATGACGATGAAACACAGAAATTGCATCGGAATTAAATACAAAAGGCACAATGCCGGTGTAAGTACAAGAGGACTGATTGTTCTTACATTCTATGATTTGAGCTTTTCCTGTGAGACCAGTTTTAGGTATCGAGGCTTCACTTCAGGTTTACTGTATCCCTTGGACCTTCTTATTGACGATGAAACACAGATATTGCATCGGAATTAAATACATAAGGCACAATGCTGACTCAAGTACAAGAGGACTGATTCTTCTTACATTCTATGATTTGAGCCATTCCTGTGAGCCAGTTTAGATATCGATGCTTCACATCAGGTATACTCTATCCCTTGGACCTTCTTATTGGCGATGAAACACAGACATTGCATCGCAATTAAATACAAGAGGCACAATGCCTGCGTAAGTACAAGAGGACTGATTTTTCTTACATTCTATGATTTGAGCCATTCATGTGAGACCAGTTTTAGATTCCGATGCTTCACTTCAGGTTTACTGTATCCCTTGGACCTTCTTATTGACGATGAAACACAGAAATTGCATCGGAATTAAATACAAAAGGCACAATGCCGGGAATATTGCAAGAGGACTGATTCTTCTTACATCCTATGATTTGAGCCTTTCCTGTCAGACCAGTTTTAGATTCCGATGCTTCACTTCAGGTTTACTGTCTCCCTTGGACCTTCTTATTGACGATGAAACACAGAAATTGCATCGTATTTAAATACAAAAGGCACAATGCCGGCTGAAGTACAAGACTACTGATTCTTCTTACTTTCTATGATTTGAGCCATTGCTGTGAGACCAGTTGTATATTCCGATGCTTCACTTCGGGTTTTCTGTATCCCTTGGACCTTATTATAGACGATGAAACACAGAAATTGCATCGGAATTAAATACAAAAGGAACAATGCTGGAGTAATTACAAGAGGACTGATTCTTCTCACATTCTATGATTTGAGCCTTTCCTGTGAGTCCAGTTTTAGGTATCGAGGCTTCACTTCAGGTTTACTGTATCCCTTGGACATTCTTATTGACGGTGAAACACAGAAATTGCATCGGAATTAAATACAAAAGGCACAATGCCGGCTAATGTACATGAGGACTGACTCTTCTTACATTCTATGATTTGAGCCATTCATGTGGGACCAGTTTTAGATTCCGATGCTTCACTTCAGGTTTACTGTATCCCTTGGACCTTCTTATTGACGATGAAACACAGAAATTGCATCGGAATTAAATACAATAGCACAGTGATGGCTTAAGTACAAGAGGACTGATTCTTCTTACATTCTATGATTTGAGCCTTTACTGTGAGACCAGATTTAGGTATCGAGGCTTCACTTTAGGTTTACTGTATCCCTCGGACCTTCCTATTGACGATGAAACATAGAAATTGCATCGGAATTCAATACAAAAGGCACAAGCCGGCTAAAGTACAAGAGGACTGATTCCTCTCTCATTCTATGATTTGAGCCTTCCCAGTGAGTTTAGTTTTAGGTATCGAGCCTTACTTCAGGTTTACTGTATACCTTGGACCTTCGTATTGACGATGAAACACAGAAATTGCATCGGAATTGAATACAAAAGGCACAATGCCGGCTTAAGTACAAGAGGACTGATTCTTCTTACATTATATGATATGAGCCTTTCCTCTGAGACCAGTTTTAGGTATCGAGGCTTCTTTTCAGGTTTACTGTATACCTTGGACCTTCGTATTGACGATGAAACACAGAAATTGCATCGGAATTAAATACAAAAGGCACAATGCCGGCGTAAGTACAAGAGGACTGATCCTTCTTACATTCTATGATTTGAGCCATTCCTGTGAGTGCAGTTTTAGATTCCGAAGCTCAACTTCAGGTTTACTGTATCGCTTGGACCTTCTTGTTGACGATGAAACACAGAAATTACATCGGAATTAACTACAAAAGGCACAATGCCGGCTTAAGTACAAGAGGTCTAAGTCTTCTTACATTCTAAGATTTGAGCCTTTCGTGTGAGACCAGTTTTAAGTATCGAGGCTTCCCTTCAGGTTTAGTGTATCCCTTGGACCTTCTTATTGACGATGAAACACAGAAATTGCATCGTAATTAAATACAAAAGGCACAATGCCGGCTTAAGTACAAAAGTACTATTTCTTCTAACATTCTATGATTTGAGCCATTCCTGTGAGACCAGTTTTAGATTCCGATGCTTAACTTCAGGTTTACTGTATCCCTTGGACCTTCTTATTAACGATGAAACACAGAAATTACATCGGAATGAAATACAAAAGGCACAATGCCGGCGTAAGTACAAGAGGACTGATTCTTCTTACATTCTATGAGTTGAGCCTTTCCTGTGAGACCAGTTTTAGGTATCGAGGCTTCACTTCAGGTTTACTGTATCCCTTGGACCTTCTTTCTGACGATGAAACACAGAAATTGCATCGGAATTAAATCCAAAAGGCACAATGACGGCGTAAGTACAAGAGGACTGATTCTTCTTACATTCTATGATTTCAGCCATTCCTGTGAGTCCAGTTTTAGATTCCGATGCTTCACTTCAGGTTTACTGTATCCCTTGGACCTTGTTATTGACTATGAAACAAGGTCATGGCATCGGAATTAAATACAAATTGCACAATGCCGGCTTAAGTACAAGAGGTCTGATTCTTCTTACATCCTATGATTTGAGCCATTCCTGTGAGACCAGATTTAGATTCCGATGCTTCACTTCAGGTTTACTGTATCCCTTGGACCTTCTTATTGACGATGAAACATAGAAATTGCATCGGAATTAAATGCAAAAGGCACAATGCCAGCGTAAGTACAAGAGGACTGATTCTTCTTACATTCTATGATTTGAGCCATTCCTGTGAGACCAGTTTTAGATTCCGATGCTTCACTCCAGGTTAACTGTATCCCTTGGAAATTCTTATTGACGATGAAACACTGAAATTGCATCGGAATTAAATACAAAAGGCACAATGCCGGCGTAAGTACAAGAGCACTAAATATTCTTACATTCTATGATTTGGGCCATTCCTGTGAGGCCAGTTTTAGATTCCGATGCTTCACTTCTGGTTTACTGTATCTCTTGGACCTTCTTATTGACGATGAAACACAGAAATTGCATCGGAATTAAATACATAAGGCACAATGCCGGTGTAAGTACAAGAGGACTGATTCCTTTTACATTCTATGATTTGAGCCATTCCTGTGAGACCAGTTTTAGATTCCGATGCTTCACTTCAGGTTTACTGTATCCCTTGGTCCTTCTTATTGACGATGAAACACAGAAATTGCATCGGAACTAAATACAAAAGGCACAATGCCGGCTTATGTACAAGAGGACTGATTCTTCTTACATTCTATAATTTGAGCCTTTCCTGTGAGACCAGTTTTATGTATCGAGGCTTCACTTCAGGTTTACTGTATCCCTTGGACCTTCTTATTGACGATGAAACCCAGAAATTGCGTCGGAATTAAATACAAAATGCACAATGCCGGCGTAAGTGCATTGGACTAATTCTTCTTACTTTCTATGATTTGAGCCGTTCCTGTGAGTGCAGTTTTAGATTCCGATGCTTCACTTCAGGTTTACTGTATCCATTGGACCTTCTTATTGACGATGAAACACAGAAATTGCATCGGAATTAAATACAATTGCACAATGCCGGCGTAAGTACAAGAAGACTGATTTTCTTACATTCTATGATTTGAACCTTTCCTGTGAGATCAGTTTTGAGTATCGAGGCTGCACTTCAGGTTTAGTGTATCCCTTGGACCTTCTTATTGACGATGAAACACAGAAATTGCATCGGAATTAAATACAAAAGGCACAATGCCGGCTTAAGTACAAGAGGACTGATTCTTCTTACATTCTATGATTTGAGCCATTCCTGTGAGACCAGTTTTAGGTGTCGAGGCTTCACTTCAGGTTTACTGCATCCGTTGGACCTTCATATTGACAATGAAACACTGAAATTGCATCGTAATTAAATACAAAAGGCACAATGCCGGCGGAAGTACAAAAGGACTGATTCTTCTTACATTCTATGATTTGAGCCATTCCTGTGAGACCAGTTTTAGATTCCGATGCTTCACTTCAGGTTTACTGTATCCCTTGGACCTTCTTATTAAAGATTAAACACAGAAATTGCAACGGAATTAAATACAAAATTCACAATGCCGGCGCAAGTACAAGAGGAGTGATTCTTCTTACAATCTATGATTTGAGCCATTCCTGTGAGACCAGTTTTAGATTCCGATGCTTCACTTCTGGTTTACTGTATCTCTTGGACCTTCTTATTGACGATGAAACACAGAAATTGCATCGGAATTAAATACATAAGGCACAATGCCGGTGTAAGTACAACAGGACTGATTCCTTTTACATTCTATGATTTGAGCCATTCCTGTGAGACCAGTTTTAGACTCCGATGCTTCACTTCAGGTTTACTGTATCCCTTGGACCTTCTTATTGGCGATGAAACACAGAAATTGCATCGGAATTAAATACAAAAGGCACAATGCCGGCGTAAGTACAAGAGGACTGATTCTATTTACATTCTATGATTTGAGCCTTTCCTGTGAGACCAGTTTTAGGTATCGAGGCTTCACTTCAGGTTTACTGTATCCCTTGGACCTTCTTATTGTCGATGAAACACAGAAATAGCATCGGAATTAAATACAAAAGGCACAATGCCGGCGTAAGTACAAGAGGACTGATTCTTCTTACATTCTATGATTTGAGCCTTTCCTGTGAGACCAGTTTTAGGTATCGATGCTTCACTTCAGGTTTACTGTATCCCTTATACCTTCTTATTGACGATGAAACACATAAATCATAGAATGTAAGAAGAATCAGTACTCTTGTACTTACGCCGGCATTGTGCCTTTTGTATTTAATTCCGATGCAATCTGAGCCTTTCCTGTGAGACCGGTCTTAGGTATCGAGGTTCACTTCAGGTTTACTGTATCCCTTGGAAATTCTTATTGACGATGAAACACAGAAATTGAATCGGAATTAAATACAAAAGGCACAATGCCGGCGTAAGTACATGAGGACTGATTCTTCTTACATTCTATGATTTGAGCCGTTCCTGTGAGTGCAGTTTTAGATTCCGATGCTTCACTTCAGGTTTACTGTATCCATTGGACCTTCTTATTGACGATGAAACACAGAAATTGCATCGGAATTAAATACAATTGCACAATGCCGGCGTAAGTACAAGAGGACTGATTTTCTTACATTCTATGATTTGAACCTTTCCTGTGAGATCAGTTTTGAGTATCGAGGCTGCACTTCAGGTTTAGTGTATCCCTTGGACCTTCTTATTGACGATGAAACACAGAAATTGCATCGGAATTAAATACAAAAGGCACAATGCCGGCTTAAGTACAAGAGGACTGATTCTTCTTACATTCTATGATTTGAGCCATTCCTGTGAGACCAGTTTTAGGTGTCGAGGCTTCACTTCAGGTTTACTGCATCCGTTGGACCTTCATATTGACAATGAAACACTGAAATTGCATCGTAATTAAATACAAAAGGCACAATGCCGGCGGAAGTACAAAAGGACTGATTCTTCTTACATTCTATGATTTGAGCCATTCCTGTGAGACCAGTTTTAGATTCCGATGCTTCACTTCAGGTTTACTGTATCCCTTGGACCTTCTTATTAAAGATTAAACACAGAAATTGCAACGGAATTAAATACAAAATTCACAATGCCGGCGCAAGTACAAGAGGAGTGATTCTTCTTACAATCTATGATTTGAGCCATTCCTGTGAGACCAGTTTTAGATTCCGATGCTTCACTTCTGGTTTACTGTATCTCTTGGACCTTCTTATTGACGATGAAACACAGAAATTGCATCGGAATTAAATACATAAGGCACAATGCCGGTGTAAGTACAACAGGACTGATTCCTTTTACATTCTATGATTTGAGCCATTCCTGTGAGACCAGTTTTAGACTCCGATGCTTCACTTCAGGTTTACTGTATCCCTTGGACCTTCTTATTGGCGATGAAACACAGAAATTGCATCGGAATTAAATACAAAAGGCACAATGCCGGCGTAAGTACAAGAGGACTGATTCTATTTACATTCTATGATTTGAGCCTTTCCTGTGAGACCAGTTTTAGGTATCGAGGCTTCACTTCAGGTTTACTGTATCCCTTGGACCTTCTTATTGTCGATGAAACACAGAAATAGCATCGGAATTAAATACAAAAGGCACAATGCCGGCGTAAGTACAAGAGGACTGATTCTTCTTACATTCTATGATTTGAGCCTTTCCTGTGAGACCAGTTTTAGGTATCGATGCTTCACTTCAGGTTTACTGTATCCCTTATACCTTCTTATTGACGATGAAACACATAAATCATAGAATGTAAGAAGAATCAGTACTCTTGTACTTACGCCGGCATTGTGCCTTTTGTATTTAATTCCGATGCAATCTGAGCCTTTCCTGTGAGACCGGTCTTAGGTATCGAGGTTCACTTCAGGTTTACTGTATCCCTTGGAAATTCTTATTGACGATGAAACACAGAAATTGAATCGGAATTAAATACAAAAGGCACAATGCCGGCGTAAGTACATGAGGACTGATTCTTCTTACATTCTATGATTTGAGCCATTCCTGTGAGACCAGTTTTAAATTCCGATGCATCACTTCAGATTTACTGTATCCCTTGGACCTTCTTATTCACGATGAAACACAGAAATTGCTTCGGAATTAAATACAAAAGGCACAATGCCGGCGTAAGTACAAGAGGTCTGATCCTTCTTACATTCTATGATTTGAGCCTTTCCTGTGAGACCAGTTGTAGGTATCGAGGCTTCACTTCAGGTTTACTGTATCCCTTGGACCTTCTTGTTGACGATGAAACACAGAAATTGCATCGTAATTAAATACAAATGGCACAAAGCCGGCGTAAGTACAAGAGAACTAATTCTTCTTACATTCTATGATTTGAGCCTTTCCTGTGAGACCAGTTTTAGGTATCGAGGCTTAACTTCAGGTTTACTGTATCCCTTGGACCTTCTTATTGACGATGAAACACGGAAATTGCATCGGAATTAAATACAAATGCACAATGCCGGCGTAAGTACAAGAGGACTGATTTTCTTACATTCTATGATTTGAGCCTTTCCTGTGAGACCAGTTTTTAGTATCGAGGCTTCACTTCAGGTTTAGTGTATCCCTTGGACATTCTTATTGACGACGAAACACAGAAATTGCATCGGAATTAAATACAAAAGGCACAATGCCGGCGTAAGTACAAGAGGACTGATTTTCTTACATTCTATGATTTGAGCCTTTCCTGTGAGACCAGTTTTTAGTATCGAGGCTTCACTTCAGGTTTAGTGTATCCCTTGGACATTCTTATTGACGATGAAACACAGAAATTGCATTGGAATTAAATACAAAAGGCACAATGCCGGCTTAAGTACAAGAGAACTGATTCTTCTTACATTCTATGAAATGAGCCTTTCCTGTGAGACCAGTTTTAGGTATCGAGGCTTCACTTCAGGTTTACTGCATACGTTGGACCTTCTTATTGACAATGAAACACTGAAATTGCATCGGAATTAAGTACAAAAGGCACAATGCCGGCGGAGGTACAAAAGGACTGATTCTTCTTACATTCTATGATTTGAGCCATTCCTGTGAGACCAGTTTTAGATTCCGATGCTTCACTTCAGGTTTACTGTATCCCTTGGACCTTCTTATTAAAGATTAAACACAGAAATTGCATCGGAATTAAATACAAAATTCACAATGCCGGCGCAAGTACAAGAGGAGTGATTCTTCTTACAATCTATGATTTGAGCCATTCCTGTGAGACCAGTTTTAGATTCCGATGCTTCACTTCTGGTTTATTGTATCCCTTGGACCTTCTTATTGACGATGAAACACAGAAATTACATCGTAATTATATACAAAAGCACAATGCCGGCGTAAGTACAGTAGGACTGTTTCTTCTTACATTCTATGATTTGAACCATTCATGTGAGACCAGTTTTAGATTCCGATGTTTCGCTTCAGGTTTACTGTATCCCTTGGACCTTCTTATTGACGATGAAACACAGAAATTGCATTGGAATTAAATACAAAAGGCACAATGCCGGCTTAAGTACAAGAGAACTGATTCTTCTTACATTCTATGATTTGAGCCTTTCCTGTGAGACCAGTTTTAGGTATCGAGGCTTCACTTCAGGTTTACTGCATACGTTGGACCTTCTTATTGACAATGAAACACAGAAATTGCATCGGAATTAAATACATAAGGCACAATGCCGGTGTAAGTACAAGAGGACTGATTCTTCTTACATTCTGTGATTTGAGACTTTCCTGTTAGACCAGTTTTAGGTATCGAGGCTTCACTTCAGGTTTACTGTATCCCATGGACCTTCTTATTGACGATGAAACACAGAAATTGCATCGGAATTAAATACAAAGGGCACAATGCCGGCGTAAGTACAAGGGGACTGATACTTGTTACATTCTATGATTTGAGCCATTCCTGTGAGACCAGTCATAGGTATCGAGGCTTCACTTCAGGATTACTGTATCCCTTGGACCTTCTTATTAACGATGAAACACAGAAATTGAATCGGAATTAAATGCAAAAGGCACAATGCCGGCGTAAGTACAAGAAGACAGATTCCTCTTACAATCTATGTTTTGAGCCATTCCTGTGAGACCAGTTTTAGATTCCGATGCTTCACTTCAGATTTACTGTATCCCTTGGACCTTCTTATTGACGATGACACACAGAAATTACATCGTAATTATATACAAAAGGCACAATGCCGGCGTAAGTACAGGAGGACTGATTATTCTTACATTCTATGATTTGAGCCTTTCCTTTGAGACCAGTTTTAGGTATCGTGGCTTCACTTTAGGTTTACTGTATCCTTTGGACCATCTTATTGACGATGAAACACTGAAATTTCATTGTAATTAAATATAAAAGGCACATTGCCGGCGTATGTAGAAGAGGACTGATTCTTCTTACATTCTATGATTTGAGCCTTTCCTGTGTGACCGGTTTTAGATTCCGATGCTTCACTTCAGGTTTACTGTATCCCTTGGTCCTTATTATTGACGATGAAACACAGAAATTGCATCGGAATTAAATACAAAAGGCACAATGCCGGCGTAAGTACAAGTGGACTGATTCTTCTTACATTCTATGATTTGAGCATTTCCTGTGATACCAGTTTTAGGTATCGCGGCTTCACTTCAGGTTTACTGTATCCCTTGGACCTTCTTATTGACGATGAAACACAGAAATTGCATCGGAATTAAATACAAAAGGCACAATGCCGGCGTAAGTACAAGAGGACTGATTCCTCTTACATTCTATGATTTGAGCCTTTCCTGTGAGACCCGTTTAAGGTATCGAGGCTTCACTTCAGGTTTACTGTATCTCTTGTACCTTCTTATTGACGATGAAACACAGAAATTGCATCGGAATTAAATACAAAAGGCACAATGCCGGCGTAAGTACAAGAGGACTGATTCTCCTTACATTATATGATTTCAGCTTTTCCTGTGTGACCTGTTTAGGTATCGAGGCTTCACTTCAGGTTTACTGTATCCCTTAAACCTTCTTATTGACGATGAAACACAGAAATTGCATCGGAATTAAATACAAAAGGCACAATGCCGACTTAAGTACAAGAGGACTGACTCTCCTTACTGTCAATGTTTTGAACCTTTACAGTGAGACCAGTTTTAGATTCCAATGCTTCACTTCAGGTTTACTGTATAACTTGGACCTTCTTATTGTCGATGAAACACAGAAATTGCATCGGAATTAAATACAAAAGGCACAATGCCGGCTTAAGTACAAGAGGACTGATTCTTCTTACTGTCTATGACTTGAGCCTTTCCTGAGAGACCAGTTTTAGGTATCGAGGCTTGACTTCAGGTTTTCTGTATCCGTTGGACCCTCTCATTGACGATGGTACACAGAAATTGCATCGGAATCAAATACAAAAGGCACAACGCCGGCTTGAGTACAAGAGGACGGATTCTTCTTACATTCTATGATTTGTTCCATTCCTGTGCCACCAGTTTGAGATTCCGATTCTTCACTTCAGGTTTACTGTATCGCTTGGATTTTCTTATTGACGATGAAACACAGAAATTGCATCGGAATTAAATACAAAAGGCACAAACTCGGCTTAAGTACAAGAGGACTGATTCTTCTTACACTCTATGTTTTGAGTTATTCCTGTGAGACCAGTTTTAGAAATCGATGCTTCACTTCAGGTTTATTGTATCCCTTGGACCTTCTTGTTGACGATGAAACACAGAAATTGCATCGGAAATAAATACAAAAGGCACAATCTCGGCTTAAGTACAAGAGGACTGATTCTTCTTACTGTCTATGAATTGAGTTATTCCTGTGAGACCAGTTTTAGATATCGATACTTCACTTCAGGTTTACTGTATCCCTTGGACCTTCTTATTGACAATGAAAAACAGAAATTGCATCGGAATTAATTCCAAAAGGCACAATGCCGGCGTAAGTACAAGAGGACTGATTCCCCTTACATTCTATGATTTGAGCTTTTCCTGTGAGACCTGTTTAGGTATCGAGCTTCACTTCAGGTTTACTGTATCCCTTAAACCTTCTTATTGACGATGAAACACAGAAATTGCATCGGAATTAAATACAAAAGGCACAATGCTGGCGTAAGTACAAGAGGACTGATTCTTCTTACATTCTATGATTTGAGCCATTCCTGTGAGACCAGTTTCAGGTATCGACTCTTCACTTCAGGTTTACTGTATCCCTTGGACCTTCTTATTGACGATGAAACACAGAAATTGCATCGGAATTAAATACAAAAGGCACAATGCCGGCTTAAGCACAAGAGGTCTGATTCTTCTTACTGTCTGTTATTTGAGCCTTTCCTGTGAGACCAGTTTTAGATTACGATGCCTCACCTCATTTTTACTGTATCCCATGGACCTTCTTATTGACGATGAAACACAGAAATTGCATCGGAATTTAATACAAAAGGCACAATGCCGACTTAAGTACAAGAAGAATGACTCTTCTTACTGTTTATGCTTTGAACCTTTCCTGTGAGACCAGTTTTACATTCCGATGCTTCACTTCAGGTTTACTGTATCCCTTGGACATTCTTATTGACGATGAAACACAGAAATTGCATCGGAATTAAATACAAAAGGCACAATGCCGGCTTAAGTACAAGAGAACTGATTCTTCTTACATTCTATGATTTGAGCCTTTCCAGTGAGACCAGTTTTAGGTATCGAGGCTTCACTTCAGGTTTACTGCATACGTTGGACCTTCTTATTGACAATGAAACACTGAAATTGCATCGGAATTAAATACAAAAGGCACAATGCCGGCGGAAGTACAAAAGGACTGATTCTTCTTACATTCTATGATTTGAGCCATTCCTGTGAGACCAGTTTTAGATTCCGATGCTTCACTTCAGGTTTACTGTATCCCTTGGACCTTCTTATTAAAGATTAAACACAGAAATTGCATCGGAATTAAATACAAAATTCACAATGCCGGCGCAAGTACAAGAGGAGTGATTCTTCTCACAATCTATGATTTGAGCCATTCCTGTGAGACCAGTTTTAGATTCCGATGCTTCACTTCTGGTTTACTGTATCCCTTGGACCTTCTTATTGACGATGAAACACAGAAATTACATCGTAATTATATACAAAAGCACAATGCCGGCGTAAGTACAGGAGGACTGTTTCTTCTTACATTCTATGATTTGAGCCATTCATGTGAGACCAGTTTTAGATTCCGATGTTTCGCTTCAGGTTTACTGTATCCCTTGGACCTTCTTATTGACGATGAAACACTGAAATTTCATTGTAATTAAATATAAAAGGCACAATGCCGGCGTATGTAGAAGAGGACTGATTCTTCTTACATTCTATGATTTGAGCCTTTCCTGTGTGACCAGTTTTAGATTCCGATGCTTCACTTCAGGTTTACTGTATCCCTTGGTCCTTATTATTGACGATGAAACACAGAAATTGCATCGGAATTAAACACAAAAGGCACAATGCCGGCGCAAGTACAAGTGGACTGATTCTTCTTACATTCTATGATTTGAGCATTTCCTGTGATACCAGTTTTAGGTATCGCGGCTTCACTTCAGGTTTACTGTATCCCTTGGACCTTCTTATTGACGATGAAACACAGAAATTGCATCGGAATTAAATACAAAAGGCACAATGCCGGCATAAGTACAAGAGGACTGATTCTTCTTACATTCTATGATTTGAGCCTTTCCTGTGAGACCAGTTTTAGGTATCGAGGCTTCACATCAGGTTTACTGTATCCCTTGGACCTTCTTATTGAAAATGAAACACAGAAATTGCATCGGAAGTAAATACAAGGGGCACAATGCCGGCGTAAGTTTAAGAGGACTGATTCCTCTTACATTCTATGATTTGAGCCTTTCCTGTGAGACCCGTTTAAGGTATCGAGGCTTCACTTCAGGTTTACTGTATCTCTTGGACCTTCTTATTGACGATGAAACACAGAAATTGCATCGGAATTAAATACAAAAGGCACAATGCCGGCGTAAGTACAAGAGGACTGATTCTCCTTACATTATATGATTTGAGCTTTTCCTGTGTGACCTGTTTAGGTATCGAGGCTTCACTTCAGGTTTACTGTATCCCTTAAACCTTCTTATTGACGATGAAACACAGAAATTGCATCGGAATTGAATACAAAAGGCACAATGCCGACTTACGTACAAGAGGACTGACTCTCCTTACTGTCAATGTTTTGAACCTTTACAGTGAGACCAGTTTTAGATTCCAATGCTTCACTTCAGGTTTACTGTATAACTTGGACCTTCTTATTGTCGATGAAACACAGAAATTGCATCGGAATTAAATACAAAAGGCACAATGCCGGCTTAAGTACATGAGGACTGATTCTTCTTACTGTCTATGACTTGACCCTTTCCTGAGAGACCAGTTTTAGGTATCGAGGCTTGACTTCAGGTTTGCTGTATCCGTTGGACCCTCTCATTGACGATGGTACACAGAAATTGCATCGGAATCAAATACAAAAGGCACAACGCCGGCTTGAGTACAAGAGGACTGATTCTTCTTACACTCTATGTTTTGAGTTATTCCTGTGAGACCAGTTTTAGAAATCGATGCTTCACTTCAGGTTTACTGTATCCCTTGGACCTTCTTGTTGACGATGAAACACAGAAATTGCATCGGAAATAAATACAAAAGGCACAATCTCGGCTTAAGTACAAGAGGACTGATTCTTCTTACTGTCTATGAATTGAGTTATTCCTGTGAGACCAGTTTTAGATATCGATACTTCACTTCAGGTTTACTGTATCCCTTGGACCTTCTTATTGACAATGAAACACAGAAATTGCATCGGAATTAATTCCAAAAGGCACAATGCCGGCGTAAGTACAAGAGGACTGATTCCCCTTACATTCTATGATTTGAGCTTTTCCTGTGAGACCTGTTTAGGTATCGAGCTTCACTTCAGGTTTACTGTATCCCTTAAACCTTCTTATTGACGATGAAACACAGAAATTGCATCGGAATTAAATACAAAAGGCACAATGCTGGCGTAAGTACAAGAGGACTGATTCTTCTTACATTCTATGATTTGAGCCATTCCTGTGAGACCAGTTTTAGGTATCGACTCTTCACTTCAGGTTTACTGTATCCCTTGGACCTTCTTATTGACGATGAAACACAGAAATTACATCGGAATTAAATACAAAAGGCACAATGCCGGCTTAAGCACAAGAGGTCTGATTCTTCTTACTGTCTGTTATTTGAGCCTTTCCTGTGAGACCAGTTTTAGATTACAATGCCTCACCTCATGTTTACTGTATCCCATGGACCTTCTTATTGACGATGAAACACAGAAATTGCATCGGAATTTAATACAAAAGGCACAATGCCGACTTAAGTACAAGAAGAATGACTCTTCTTACTGTCTATGCTTTGAACCTTTCCTGTGAGACCAGTTTTACATTCCGATGCTTCACTTCAGGTTTACTGTATCCCTTGGACATTCTTATTGAAGATGAAACACAGAAATTACATGGGAATTAAATACAAAAGGCACAATGCCCGCGTAAGTACAAGAGGACTGATTCTTCTTATATTCTATGATTTGAGCCATTCCTGTGAGACCAGTTTTAGGTATCGAGGCTTCACTTCAGGTTTACTGTATTCCTAGCACCTTCTTATTGACGAAGAAACACAGAAATTGCATCGGAATAAAATACAAAAGGCACAATGCTGGCGTAAGTACAAGAGGACTGATTCTTCTTAGTTTCTATGATTTGAGCCTTTCCTGTGAGACCCGTTTTAGGTATCGAGGCTTCACTTCAGGTTTACTGTATCCCTTGGACCTTCTTATTGACGATGAAACACAGAAATTGCATCGGAATTAAATACAAAAGGCACAATGCCGGCGTAAGTACAAGTGGACTGATTCTTCTTACATTCTATGATTTGAGCCTTTCCTGTGAGACCAGTTGTGGGTATCGAGGCTTCACTTCAGGTTTACTGTATCCCTTGGACCTTCTTATTGACGATGAAACACAGAAATTGCATCGGAATTAAATACAAAAGGCACAATGCCATCATAAGTAAAAGAGGACTGTTTCTTCTTACATTCTATGATTTGAGCCTTTCCTGTGAGACCGGTCTTAGGTATCGAGGTTCACTTCAGGTTTACTGTATCCCTTGGACCTTCTTAGTGACAATGAAACACAGAATTTGCGTCGGAATTAAATACAATAGGCACAATGCCGACTTAAGTACAAGAGGACTGATTCTTCTTACATTCTATGATTTGAGCCTTTCCTGTGAGACCAGTTTTAGGTATCGAGGCTTAACTTCAGGTTTACTGTATCCCTTGGACCTTCTTATTGACGATGAAACACAGAAATTGCATTGGAATTAAATACAAAAGGCACAATGCCGGCTTAAGTACAAGAGAACTGATTCTTCTTACATTCTATGATTTGAGCCTTTCCTGTGAGACCAGTTTTAGGTATCGAGGCTTCACTTCAGGTTTACTGCATACGTTGGACCTTCTTATTGACAATGAAACACTGAAATTGCATCGGAATTAAATACAAAAGGCACAATGCCGGCGGAAGTACAAAAGGACTGATTCTTCTTACATTCTATGATTTGAGCCATTCCTGTGAGACCAGTTTTAGATTCCGATGCATCACTTCAGATTTACTGTATCCCTTATACCTTCTTATTCACGATGAAACACAGAAATTACATCGTAATTATATACAAAAGGCACAATGCCGGCGTAAGTACAGGCGGACTGATTCTTCTTACATTCTATGATTTGAGCCTTTCCTGTGAGACCAGTTGTAGGTATCGAGGCTTCACTTCTGGTTTACTGTATCCCTTGGACCTTCTTGTTGACGATGAAACACAGAAATTGCATCGTAATTAAATACAAATGGCACAAAGCCGGCGTAAGTACAAGAGAACTAATTCTTCTTACATTCTATGATTTGAGCCTTTCCTGTGAGAACCGTTTTAGGTATTGAGGCTTCACTTCAGGTTTACTGTATCCCTTGGACCTTCTTATTGACGATGAAACACAGAAATTGCATCGGAAATAAATTCAAAAGGCACAATGCCGGCGTAAGTACAACAGGTCTGATTCTTCTTACATTCTGTGATTTGAGCCATTCCTGTGAGACCAGTTTTAGATTCCGATGCTTCACTTCAGATTTACTGTATCCATTGGACCTTCTTATTGACGATGACACACAGAAATTACATCGTAATTATATACAAAAGGCACAATGCCGGCTTAAGTACAGGCGGACTGATTCTTCTTACATTCTATGATTTGAGCCTTTCCTTTGAGACCAGTTTTAGGTATCGTGGCTTCACTTTAGGTTTACTGTATCCTTTGGACCTTCTTATTGACGATGAAACACTGAAATTTCATTGTAATTAAATATAAAAGGCACAATGCCGGCGTATGTAGAAGAGGACTGATTCTTCTTACATTCTATGATTTGAGCCTTTCCTGTGTGACCGGTTTTAGATTCCGATGCTTCACTTCAGGTTTACTGTATCCCTTGGTCCTTATTATTGACGATGAAACACAGAAATTGCATCGGAATTAAATACAAAAGGCACAATGCCGGCGTAAGTACAAGTGGACTGATTCTTCTTACATTCTATGATTTGAGCCATTCCTGTGAGACCAGTTTTAGATTCCGATGCTTCACTTCAGATTTACTGTGTCCATTGGACCTTCTTATTGACGATGACACACAGAAATTACATCGTAATTATATACAAAAGGCACAATGCCGGCGTAAGTACAGGAGGACTGATTCTTCTTACATTCTATGATTTGAGCCTTTCCTTTGAGACCAGTTTTAGGTATCGTGGCTTCACTTTAGGTTTACTGTATCCTTTGGACCTTCTTATTGACGATGAAACACTGAAATTTCATTGTAATTAAATATAAAAAGCACAATGCCGGCGTAAGTACAAGAGGACTGATTCCCCTTACATTCTATGATTTGAGCTTTTCCTGTGAGACCTGTTTAGGTATCGAGCTTCACTTCAGGTTTACTGTATCCCTTAAACCTTCTTATTGACGATGAAACACAGAAATTGCATCGGAATTAAATACAAAAGGCACAATGCTGGCGTAAGTACAAGAGGACTGATTCTTCTTACATTCTATGATTTGAGCCATTCCCGTGAGACCAGTTTTAGGTATCGAATCTTCACTTCAGGTTTACTGTATCCCTTGGACCTTCTTATTGACGATGAAACACAGAAATTGCATCGGAATTAAATACAAAAGGCACAATGCTGGCTTAAGCACAAGAGGACTGATTCTTCTTACTGTCTGTTATTTGAGCCTTTCCTGTGAGACCAGTTTTACATTCCGATGCTTCACTTCAGGTTTACTGTATCCCTTGGACCTTCTTATTGACGATGAAACACAGAAATTGCATCGGAATTAAATACAAAAGGCACAATGCCCGCGTAAGTACAAGAGGACTGATTCTTCTTATATTCTATGATTTGAGCCATTCCTGTGAGACCAGTTTTAGGTATCGAGGCTTCACTTCAGGTTTACTGTATTCCTAGGACCTTCTTATTGACGAAGAAACACAGAAATTGCATCGGAATTAAATACAAAAGGCACAATGCCGGCGTAAGTACAAGAGGACTGATTCTCCTTACATTATATGATTTGAGCTTTTCCTGTGAGACCTGTTTAGGTATTGAGGCTTCACTTCAGGTTTACTGTATCCCTTAAACCTTCTTATTGACGATGAAACACAGAAATTGCATCGGAATTAAATACAAAAGGCACAATGCCGACTTAAGTACAAGAGGACTGACTCTCCTTACTGTCAATGTTTTGAACCTTTGCAGTGAGACCAGTTTTAGATTCCAATGCTTCACTTCAGGTTTACTGTATCCCTTGGATATTCTTATTGACGATGAAACACAGAAATTGCATCGGAATTAAATACAAAAGGCACAATCTCGGCTTATGTACAAGAGGACTGATTCTTCTTACACTCTATGTTTTGAGTTATTCCTGTGAGACCAGTTTTAGAAATCGATGCTTCACTTCAGGTTTACTTTATCCCTTGGACCTTCTTGTTGACGATGAAACACAGAAATTGCATCGGAAATAAATACAAAAGGCACAATCTCGGCTTAAGTACAAGAGGACTGATTCTTCTTACTGTCTATGAATTGAGTTATTCCTGTGAGACCAGTTTTAGATATCGATACTTCACTTCAGGTTTACTGTATCCCTTGGACCTTCTTATTGACAATGAAACACAGAAATTGCATCGGAATTAAATCCAAAAGCCACAATGCCGGCGTAAGTACAAGAGGACTGATTCCCCTTACATTCTATGATTTGAGCTTTTCCTGTGAGACCTGTTTAGGTATCGAGCTTCACTTCAGGTTTACTGTATCCCATAAACCTTCTTATTGACGATGAAACACAGAAATTGCATCGGAATTAAATACAAAAGGCACAATGCTGGCGTAAGTACAAGAGGACTGATTCTTCTTACATTCTATGATTTGAGCCATTCCTGTGAGACCAGTTTTAGGTATCGAATCTTCACTTCAGGTTTACTGTATCCCTTGGACCTTCTTATTGACGATGAAACACAGAAATTGCATCGGAATTAAATACAAAAGGCACAATGCCGGCTTAAGCACAAGAGGACTGATTCTTCTTACTGTCTGTTATTTGAGCCTTTCCTGTGAGACCAGTTTTAGTTTACGATGCCTCACCTCATGTTTACTGTATCCCATGGACCTTCTTATTGACGATGAAACACAGAAATTGCATCGGAATTTAATACAAAAGGCACAATGCCGACTTAAGTACAAGAAGAATGACTCTTCTTACTGTCTATGCTTTGAACCTTTCCTGTGAGACCAGTTTTACATTCCGATGCTTCACTTCAGGTTTACTGTATCCCTTGGACCTTCTTATTGACGATGAAACACAGAAATTGCATCGGAATTAAATACAAAAGGCACAATGCCCGCGTAAGTACAAGAGGACTGATTCTTCTTAGTTTCTATGATTTGAGCCATTCCTGTGAGACCAGTTTTAGGTATCGAGGCTTCACTTCAGGTTTATTGTATCCCTTGCGCCTTCTTATTGACGACGAAACACAGAAATTGCATCGGAATTAAATACAAAATGCACAATGCCGGCTTAAGTACATGAGGATTGATTCCTCTTACATTCTGTGATTTGAGCCTTTCCTGTGAGACCAGTTTTAGGTATCGAGGCTTCACTTTAGATTTGCTGTATCACTTGTACCTTCTTATTGACGATGAAACACAGAAATTGCATCGGAATTAAATACAAAAGGCACAATGCCGGCAGAAGTACAAGGGGACTGATTCTTCTTACATTCTATGATTTCAGCCTTTCCTGTGAGACCAGTTTTAGTTTCCGATTCTTCACTTCAGCTTCTCTGTATCCCTTGGACCTTCATATTGACGATGAAACACAGAAATTGCATCGGAATTAATTACAAAATGCACAATGCCGACTTAAGTACAATAATACTGACCTTCCTTACTGTCTATGTTTTGAGCCTTTCCTATGAGACCAATTTTAGATTCCGATTCTTCACTTCAGCTTTTCTGTATCCCTTGGACCTTGATATTGACGATGAAACACAGAAATTGCATCGGAATTAAATACAAAAGGCACAGTGTCGACTTATGTACAAGATTACTGACTCTTCTTACTGTCTACGTTTCCAGCCTTTCCTGTGAGACCAGGTTTACATTCCGATTCTTCACTTCAGCTTTTCTGTATCCCTTGGACCTTCATATTGACGATGAAACACAGAAATTGCATCGGAATTAAAATCAAAAGGCATAATGCCAACTTAGACGGTAAGATCACTCAGTCTCTTTGTACTTAAGTCGGCATTGTGCCTTTTGTATTAATTCCGATGCAATTTCTGTGTTTCATCGTCAATGTTAATGTTCAAGGGATACAGTAAAGCTGCAGTGGTGCATCAGGTGGTTGGTTGGTTTGGTGGATTAAAAGGACCAGACTGTGACGGTCATCGGTCCCTTTTTACAAAAAATTAAAACCCCCCAAAGAGAATAAAAACAAACAGCATTAGAGACGTCAGACGACATAGGACAAGAAATACTCCTACAGGGATCAAACAAAACAAATTAAAATCACACAGAGTGTGACGGTGATTGGCCGACCATAGAGATAAAAAGGAAAAGCCAACCACCGAGAACACATCAAAAACTCGAGCGTAAAGTCGTAGGCCAATATCCAGAATCAACACAAAAGAACAGAACACACAGAGTAAATGATGAAAACCCCCTGCCTGAATAAAACATAAATCTAAGCCAGCCATAGCAGGGTCATCAGATAAAGGGCAGGGAGCGTATCAGGCAGCGCAAATGTCTGCCTAACCACAGCTAATAGGGGGGCAGGCCAGCAAAATGTGGGCCACTGTCAAACCTCCCCGCAGCGACATATGGGAGGGTCCTCTCAGCGCAGTAAATAACTGTGTGTCGGACGGGAGTGGCCAATGCAGAGCCGACAAAGGACGACTGAGTCCCTGCGGTTGGCTCGCATGGATGACCGCCACACAGTCGTCGTCTCCTTAATGGCACGGAATTTATTGGGCGTGATCCGAATTCGCCATTCAGCGTCCCAGAGCGCAAAAAGTTTTCGGCAGAGGACTGCCTGCAAATCAGTCTCTGGGAGGGAAACATCCAGAGATGGTTTATTCGTGGCCTATTTCGCCAGGCGGTCAACATGTTCATTGCCCGGGATACCAACATGACCGGGGGTCCACACAAAGACCACAGAGCGGCCGCAACAGGCAAGTGTATGCAGGGACTCTTGGATAGGCATCACCAGACAAGAACGAGGGAAACACTGGTCGAGAGCTCGTAAACCGCTCAGAGAATCGCTACAGATAACGAAGGACTCACCTGAGCAGGAGCGGATATACTCTAGGGGACCATTCCAAACAATGTTCCTTGCAGTATGGCTGCAGTGTTTACACTGCTGAGCTGGTCGCCATCTTTCGTGCCCTAGAGTGAGCGCATACCCGACACGAGCAGCAACCATCGAACTGTCAGTATAAACAATGCCTGAGCCCTGATACGTGGCCTGGATGGAATTAAAGCGGCGGCGGAAGGCCTCTGGAAGGACAGTCCTTCGGGCCGTGTGCCAAGTCGAGCCGAAGGCAAGGGCGAGGAACACACCATGGGGGTGTATGCAAAGTGGCCCGGAAAGGAGGTGGAACGCTGAAAACCCAAAGCCCGGAGAGAAGCTCTTTGACGCGGACCGCGATTGTACAACCAGACCGGAGCCGACGTTCTGGCAGATGGACGACCGATCGCGGGAACAGGAGACGATAGTTTGGATGCCCGGGCAAGCTTAAAACATGGGCAGCATATGCGGCCAGCAAACGTTGGCGCCGTAAACGCAGGGGAGAGACACCTGCCTCCACTAGTATGCTGTTTACAGGGCTGGTGCGGAAAGCACCAGTGGCAAGCCGTATGCCGCTGTGTAGGATTGGGTCCAGTACCCGCAGCGCAGATGGGGATGCTGAGCCATAAGCCCGGCTCCCATAATCCAGTCGAGACTGAATTAACGCCTGGTAGAGCCGTATCAGGATAGATCGGTCGGCGCCCCAGCGGGTGTGGATCAAGCGTCTCAGAGCATTTAGATGCCGCCAGCACGCCTGTTTAAGCTGCCAAATCTGAGGCAGCCAAGTCAGCCGGGCATCAAAAACTACACCCAAAAACCTGTGGGTCCCCACCACAGCAAGGAGTTCGTCGGCAAGATAAAGCTGCGGATCAGGATGGACTGTTCGGCGCCAGCAGAAATGCATAACGCGGGTCTTGGCAGCCGAAAACTGAAAACCATGCGCTATTGCCCAAGACTGCGCCTTGCGGATAGCGCCCTGTAGCTGACGTTCAACAGCTGCAATGCCAGTAGAGCTGTAGCAAAGGCAGAAGTCGTCAGCATACAGGGAAGCGGAGACAGAACTTCCCATGGCCGCCGCAAGCCCATTAATGGCTATTGAAAACAGGCAGACACTTAAAACAGAAACTTGTGGCACGCCGTTCTCCTCGACGTGGGAGGAACTATATGAGGCTGCGACTTGCACGCGGAAGGTACGATACGACAGGAAATTGCGGATAAAGATCGGCAGAGGGCCCCGAAGACCCCATCCATGAAGCATAGAAAGGATGTGATGACGCCATGTCGTATCGTACGCCTTTCGCATGTCGAAAAAGACAGCGAACAGGTGCTGACGGCGGGCAAAGGCAGTACGGATGGCCGACTCCAGGCTCACCAGATTGTCGGTGGCGGAGCGGCCTTTACAGAACCCACCCTGAGACAGAGCCCGAAGGCCCCGAGACTCCAGTACCCAACTCAAGCGCCGGCTCACCATCCGTTCAAGCAAGAACGTTGGTGAGGCTAATGGGACGGTAGCTGTCCACCTCCAGAGGGCTCTTTCCAGATTTCAAAACGGGGATGACAATGCTTTCCGCCCTTCCGAGGGTAACTCCCCCTCGATCCAAAGACGGTTGTAAAGATCGAGGAGGCTCTGCTGGCAGTCCACTGAAAGGTGTTTCAGCATCTGACAGTGGATGCCATCTGGCCCAGGAGCGGTATCAGGGCAAGCGGCTAGGGCACTGCAAAATTCCCACTCACTGAATGGAGCATTGTAAGATTCTGGGTGATGGGTGCGAAACGAAAGGCTCCGACGTTCCATCCGCTCTTTAATGGAGCGGAAGGCCAGTGGGTAATTGGAAGAAGCGGAACTAAGAGCAAAATGCTCTGCCAAGCTGTTGGCAATTTCGCGGGAGTCTGTACAAACTGCCCCATTCAGTGAGAGCGCAGGGATGCTGACAGGGGTCCCATAGCCATAGAGGCGTCGGATCTTGGCCCAGACCTGCGATGGAGAGACATGGAGGCCAATGGTGGACACATACCGCTCCCAACACTCCTGCTTGCTTTGGCGGATAAGGCAGCGGGCCCGCGCACGCAGTCGTTTGAAGGTGATGAGGTGTTCAATGCAGGGATGTCGCTTGTGACGCTGTAGCGCCCGCCGGCGATCTGTAATCGCTGCAGCGATCTCAGGCGACCACCAAAGCACAGTCCGCCGCCGAGGCGACCCAGCGAAACGGGGAATGGCAGACTCGGCGGCAATAACGATGCCGGTGGTGACCAATTGAACCACCGCATCAATGTCATCATTAGAGAGAGGCCCAATAGCGGCAGTGGAGGAGAACAAGTCCCAGTCAGCCTTATTCATAGCCCATCTGCTAGGGCGCCCAGAAGAGTGACGCTGTGGTAGTGACAGAAAGATCGGAAAGTGGTCACTACCACACAGGTCGTCATGCACACTCCATTGGACAGACGGTAAGAGGATAGGGCTACAGATTGAAAGGTCAATGGCGGAGTATGTGCCACGCGCCACACTGAAGTGTGTGAAGGCACCATCATTTAAAATCGAGAGATCGAGCTGCGACAATAAATGCTCAACGGTGGTGCCTCGACCTGTAGCCACTGACCCACCCTACAGAGGGTTATGGGCGTTGAAGTCGCCCAATAGCAAGAAAGGTGGCGGCAATTGGGATATCAGCGCAGCCAGGACATGCTGAGAGACATCGCCATCCGGTGGAAGGTAAAGACTGCAGACGGTAACAGCCTGTGGCGTCCACACCCAAACAGCGACAGCCTCTAACGGTGTTTGGAGAGGGACAGACTCGCTGTGCAGAGTGTGAAGGACATAGAGGCAGACGCCACCAGACATCCTTTCATATGCTGCCCGGATCTTATAATAACCCCGATAGCCACGGAGGGTGGGGGTTCACATTGCTGGAAACCACGTTTCCTGAAGAGCAATGCAGAAGAAAAGTTGGCGGAGCTCAGCTAGATGGTGGAAGAAACCACTGCAGTTCCACTGGAGGATGGTGTTGTCCATTGCGGAGAAAGGCGTGTTGGGACTGGGAAAGCAGATTGCGCCGCTGGGTCACCTGCCACCTCCGATGGAGCACCCGTGCAAGTGCTATCCATTGCGTCTGAGGGATTGGCGAGATCGAGGTCCTCAGCGGATGCAAGGATCTCCACCTCATCCTCAGACGCACAGCTTTTAGGTAGCGGTGGAGTAGGTGCCACCGCAGGTGTCTTGGACTTGCGGGTCTTCAAAGTCGTTTTCTCTCGCTGTTCCTTTGGTTGCCGTTGTTGAGAGGGCTTATTGGAGTCAGTCTCTGGGACTGAAGAGGATCGCGAAGCCCGTCGACCAGCGACCTGTGGCTTCTTCAGCCACTGGTTGGTGTCTGCTGTGCCGCTGGTAGGAACCTGGGAAGGGAGTGACCCAAGAGATCCCTTCCGAGAGAGAGAGAAGCCGAAGACGACTTACGCTTCTCCGGCTTAGAAGTGGGGACTGGTGTCCCCGGTGGTTTAGTGGGTGCTGCTCCCGAGGTAGATGGTTTGGGAGCAACAGCGAGAGAAGGGGCCCCCATTGTCAAGGGGGCAGGTAAGGTCCTCTGACTGAGAGCTGACTGTATATCTTGCAGCTGAAGGAGCTGGAGCAGGAGTGACTGTGGAGGCATAAGATGACATCATGCGCACGGGATGTAGCCATTCAAATTTTCGCTTAGCCTCAGTGTAAGTCAGTCGGTCCAGGATCTTATATATTCCATGATTTTGCGTTCATTCTGTAAGATACTGCAGTCCGGTGAGCAAGGGGAATGAGGCTCTCCACAGTTGACACAGACGGGAGGAGGAGCACATGGAGTATCGGGATGAGATGGGCGTTCACAATCTCGACATGTGAGGCTAGAAGTACAGTGAGAGGACATGTGACCGAACTTCCAGCACTTAAAGCACCGCATCGGGGGAGGGATATAGGGTTTTACGTCACACTGGTAGACCATCACCTTGACCTTCTCTGGTAAGGTATCACCTTCGAAGGCCAAGATGAAGGCACCGGTAGCTACCTGATTATCCCTCAGACCCCGATGACACGCCGGACGAAATGTACACCTCGGCGCTCTAAATTGGTGCGCAGCTCGTCATCAGACTGCAAAAGGAGGTCCCTATGGAAAATAACACCCTGGACCATATTTAAACTCTTATGTGGGGGTGATGGTAACGTGAACATCCTCCAACTTGTCGCAAGCAAGTAACCTGCGTGACTGGGCAGAGGATGCTGTTTTTATCAAAACTGACCCAGAGCGCATTTTGGACAAGCCCTCCACCTCCCCAAACTTGTCCTCTAAATGCTCGATGAAGAACTGAGGCTTTGTGGAGAGAAAAGACTCCCCATCAGCTCTCGTACAAACTAAGAATCGGGGCAAATAACTGCTACTGCCATCCTGAGAGGCCAGGGAGGGGAATGTTTTCGGATCGTACTTCTGATCGTTAAAATGAGCCCTCGAACGCTTAGAGACTGCTGGTGGCTGGCCGCCACCGAGAGATGATGTACCACACTTCACTGCGTGTCATCCACCCTGATGCCACCTACTCCGACCAAGGGCCCTCCCCATGGGCGCCACCCAGCCACAGCAAGGGCCACCTGGCAGGACGGCCATTGCCGGGAGTCCTGATGCCCCTGGGAGATGGGCAGCTACTGCTTCGCATACGTGGGGAGTTAACGGCGCAGGCATCAGTAGAGCGATCCCTGTGTTGTCAGGGGGCTACAACCAACAGGGTACATGGCGGCCCCACCACAACGGACTGGCTACCGTGCTGGATCTTAGGTGCAAAAATGTCCGAGGTCGTCGTCGCAGTTAAAAGCAACACTGCAGAGTGCAGGTGGTAATCGCACTCAGGGAGGTATCCTCGCCCAAGAGATGGAAAACGAGCGGGACACCATTGCAACGACGAAAAAGCCGGCTAAAGGTCTCAATGCACGATGGATACAGTGCACCACGTAAGGCGCCCTCCCCCAATAGGCCCGCTCTTCGGAATAATTTAGAAAGATGGAGGGCAAACCCGAGAGGGGACCATCACATAAGGCCGAAACATTTGAGACTCCTTTTAGTCGCCTCTTACGACAGGCAGGAATACCGCGGCCTATTCCAACCCCCGAACCTGCAGGGGGATTGCAGTGGTGGATCAGAATGTAATACTGCTCTCCCAGGAAAGGCCCAAAGCACAAACTATTTGAAGAGTTACTCCTCTTATGTAAGTTGGCATTGTGCCTTTTGTATTCAATCCAGATACAATTTCTGTGTTTCATCGTCAATGTGAAGGTCCAAGGGATACAGTAAACCTGGAGTGGTGCATCGGAATCTAATAGCGTTCTCCCAGGAAAGGCTCACAGAGCTTACTTTTAGAAGAGTCACTCTTCTTGTACTTAAGTCGGCATTTGAGGTTATTATTTATTTGTTTTATTTTTCAGATAAAGTGTTTGTTATATTAACTTTAAAATTTCCTTTGTCAATCAGCACCTACGGAGGATGGCAGCCAACCTCCTGCTCACATCTCCGAGACTGGCAGACCAACGGTGAGTTTCACCAGTAGCAAAACAGTTCAAATTTGTAATATATAATTTACTTCACAATCCTTCCTGCCCTCTTTCCAGGGTGCGCACACACTTAATCAGCTCGGGGCATTCAGCCAATGCAATACTTCCTCCTTGTGTATGCTGCCCTGCACACTTCCAACTTACTTAATAAAATAATCTCCTTTCCACATATCCTATTCATCTCTACTTCATTCACGTTACATGTTCCACTCCAGTCTGTTTTGTGACCGCACAACCTTTGCAACTCCTTTTGCACTGGTAACTGATATTTTATCTCAAGTCTAAATTGTCTGAGAAATATTTTGGATTGTTCAGCAAAGAATACTCGCATACTGACTCTCCATTTAGAAGAGGAACTCTACTTAATAACTAAAGGCAGTACATGGACTAGTGGTTGGTGTCTAGAAATTTAATGACAGGCAACATTCATCTTTGTTCTCCGTATGTAATGGCTGTGGTGACAGTGTTCGCAGATCTAAGGGCATGGCATATCATTCAACAATGAGATGGTATGGAATAACACACTCAAAAGAGCTGTTACAGTGAAGCGTGATTAAGCAGCTACTGTTGTCCCACATTGCAGAAATGCTTCACCCACCTGCACCGGATTTCGTGCAGAAGAGAGAGAACTCCTAAATGGTATGAAAGTGTAAATAATGTATTTTAACTAAAAGGTAGCTATATGGTTGCTACCATCATTCATACGTACTATAGACATTGTGAAATACACAAGCTTATCAAATTAATAGGTTACATCACAGTTAGGTTTAATTAAACTTGACAGTTACCACCTAAGTTGTAAAAAATATTTGTTTATTGCAATTGCACCTCCAAGTACCTTTCTAAAATGATGGAAGAGCCATTCTTCGTTCCCTTACGGGTCTGGGGGTTACAATAGGCCCAAGGTACTCCTGCCTGCCGTACGAGGCGAATAAAAGGAATTTCACACATTTCGGCCTTTATGTGATGGTCCCCTGTAGGGTTTGACCTCCATTGTTCAAAATTTTCCCAAAGAGCAAGCCAATTGGAGAAGGGCGCTTTACAAGGTCGATCATGTCCATCGTGCATTGAGATCTTTAGCCCCTATCTCGTTGTTGCAGCGCAGTCCTGCCCATTCTCCACCTCTTGGGTGAGGACACCTTCCTGGGTGCGTTTCCCACCGTCCACTATGCAGTGACAATTTCTCCATTGACAATGGCCATGGACTTCTTTGCACCTGATATCCAGCACAGTAGCCAGTCTGTTGTGGTGGGGCTGCCATGTAGCCTGTTGGTCGTAGCCCCCTGACCACACAGTTAACTTCCTACATATGCCAAGGGTTAGATGCCCATCCCCTGGGGCATCGGGACTCCCGACAATGGCCATCCCGTCAGGTGGAATTTGCTGCAGCTAGCTGGTGCCCGTAGGGTGGGCCCCTGATCACCACGTGTCATCCACCCTGATGCCACCCACTCTGAAATGTAGTCCATCATCTCTTGCTGGTGGTGAAACACCAGCAGTCTCTAAGTGATCACAAGCTCAATTCAATGCATAGCTGTATACCCCATGGTGTGGCCAGGTAGGGGGCGCGATTTGGGAGTCAATGTCAAAGGATGCCAGCAGATCTTATTCGCCCCAGTATCTTGTATGTTGGAGAGCTGATGAGGAATCTTTCATGACGATGCTTTACTTTTTTGTTCAGCATTTAGAGGACAAGTTTGGGGAGATGGAGAGCTTGTCCAAAATGAGATCTGGGTCGCTCTTGATCAAAACAGCATCTGTGCAGTCACAGGAGTTACTCACTTGTGACAAGCTTGGGGATGTTTCTATAATCATCATGCCCCATAAGAGCTTAAATATGGTTTGGGCATCATATTTCACAGAGCCCTTCTTTTGCAGTCCGGCAATGAGCTGCGTGCCAATTTAGAGCAGCGAGGTGTACATTTCACCCAGCATGTCCACCGGGATCCGAAGGATGATCAGGTTGCCACCGGTGCCTTCGTCTGGACCTCTGAGGGTGATACATTGCCCGAGAAGGTCAAGGTGATGGTCTACCAGTGTGATGTAAAGCCCTATATCCCTCCCCCCGATGCGGTGCTTTAAGTGCTGGTGGTTCGGCCATATGTCATCCTGCTGTACTTCCAGCATCACATGCCGAGATTGTGGACGTCCATCACATCGCAATACTCCATGTGCCTTGCCTACCGTCTGTGTCAACTGTGAAGAGCCGCCTGCCTGCAGGAATCTCTAGAAAGAAAGGAAAGTCATGGAGTACAAGACCCTGGACAGGCTGACTTACACTTGGGCTACAAGAAAATTTGACCGCCTGCATCCTGTGCGTATGACATCATCTTACGCTGCTGCTACAGCTGTTCTGGCACCATCAGCTCCGCCAGCCGAGGACACCTCTCAGAGCCGGAAGACTAAAACTACCGCCTTGATGGAGGGGGACATTTCCCTCCCTGTTACTCCTGCACCACCTACTTCTGGAGCAACCTCCCGCCAACCACCTGGGACGTCCGTCCTAACTTCTAACATGGAGAAGTGTATGTTTCCTTCAGCTTCCCTCCCTAGGAAGGGGTCCTTTGGGTCACTCCCTTCCCAGGTCTCTTCTTGTGGGAAAGACGAGGCCCACCAGAGCTCAAGAGCCCAAAAGCAGCTGGTCGTACGTCTTTACGCTCATCCTCAGTCCCAGAGACTGAGCCAGTGAAGTCCTCCCAGCCAGGGAAACCCAAGGAGCAGCGAGAGAAAACGAAAAATAAAACCGAGGAAATTGCGGTAGCACCCACAACACTGCTTCCTACAAGCTCTGTGGCTGAGGATGGGGTGGAGAGTTTGGCATCCGCCGAGGACCTAGATCTCGCCAGATCCTCAGACCCAATGGATATTGACTGCTCAGGCAATAAATTGGTGGCAGCAGGTGACTGTGTGAGATGTAAACTGCCTCACTGAATGTTCCATGCCCTCCCAGTCTCACGATGTCATTCTCCAGTGGAATTGCGAAGGTTTTCTCCACCACCTGTCTGAGCTACGGCAACTGTTAAGCTTTACACCTGCTACCTGCATTGCTCTCCAGGAAACCTCGTTCCCAGCAATGTGAACCCCTGAACTCTGTGGCTGTAATGGATATTACAGGAACCGTGACTAAAATAGTGTGTCAGGTGAACTTTGCGTTTAGGACACAAAAAAAACGTTCACTGCAGACTGAGTTTTTTTTTTTGGTTGGGTTTAAGGGCGCTCAACTGCTGAGGTCATTAGCGCCCACTCACTGTTGTTAGAGCACATGGAATTTGGTAAAACTGAAGGGGATGGGGGGACACCAGAAGGACCTGACAAAGATGCAAATAAAATAAGTAAAAAGGTTAAATGTCTTTGGACAAGCCAGTCAAAGTTATAAAACGCAGAATACGAGCAGCTGCTCGAGCGTCATCAGCTAAAACATCCGGTAAAGTAGATGGCAGGGACAGGACAACACGAAATTGACAAACGGGGACACGACAATAAAACATGGCACACTGTTAATGCCTGACCACAAGGGCACTGCGGGGCTGGGTCACCGGAGAGCAGGTAGCGGTGGCTAAACCGGCAATGCCCAATCCGCAACCTGGTCAGAAGGACCTCCTCTCGCCGAGATGGTCGGGAGGAGGTTGTCCAAGCAGTTGGGAGTGGTTTGACTGCCCGGAGCTTGTTTCCTTGGAGGGATGACCAAGCATCCCACCACAACGACACAAGCCTCTTACGCACATCCCCACGAACGTCAGATGACGGGACACAGTGGGAGGCTGGCTGAGGCAGGAGGACTGCAGCCTTGGCTGCAGCATCCGCAGCCTCATTCCCAGGCACTCCCACATGTCCGGGAATCCACAGAAAGCTGACAGGAGAACCATTAGCAGCGAAAGAATGGAGGGACTGCTGTATCCGTTGAATCAAGGGATGGACCAGATAGGGAGCTCCAAGGCTCTGAAGAGCACTGAGTGAGTCAGAGCAGAATACGTACGATGAATGGCGGTGGCGGCGGGCATACTGAATGGCCTGATGGACAGCAAAAAGCTCGGCCGTAAAGCTCGAACATTGGTCGAGGAGCCGGTATTTAAAGGTGGCGGCCCCGACGACAAAGGCACAGCCGACACCATCGTCAGTTTTGGAGCCATCGGTGTAAATAAAGGTGTGACCGGCAAGTCGAGCACGAAGTTCGACAAACCGTGAGCAATACACTGCAGCCGGAGTACCCTCCTTCAGGAGTGAGCTGAGGTCGAGATAAACATGAACCGGAGCCTGGAGCCAAGGTGGTGTCGGGCTCTCACCCTCTCTGAAGGTGGTAGGGAGGGCAAAATCCAATTGTCGAAGCAGGCGATGGAAACGGACTCCGGGGGGGCAGCAGGGCAGACACATACAACCCGTACTGATGGTCGAGAGAATCGGCGAAGAAGGACTTGTAAGAGGGGTGGTCGGGCATAGACAACAGCCGGCAGGCATACCGACACAGCAGTACGTCGCGCCGGTAGGTCAATGGTAACTCGGCAGCTTCAGCATAAAGACTCTCCTCAGGACTAGTGTAGAAGGCTCCGGTCGCAAGACGTATCCCCCGATGGTGGATGGAGTTGAGCCGGCGTAAGAGGGATGGCCGAGCGGACGAGTAGACGAAGCTCCCATAATCCAGCTTCGATCGGAGTATGGACCGATGCAAGCGAAGCAGGACAGTGCGATCCGCTCCCCAAGATGAACCGCTAAGAACTCTGAGGACATTAAGGGAACGTGTACAACGGGCCGCCAAATAAGAGACATGTGGAGACCAACACAGATTCCTGTCCAACGTGAGCCCTAGAAACTTAGTGGTTTCCACGAATGGGAGAACAACGGGACCCAGATGTAAGGATGGCGGAAGGAACGCTTTATATTGCCAAAAGTTGATACAAACCGTCTCCTCTTCAGAGAACCAGAAGCCATTTGCCACGCTCCATGAGTAGAGGTTGTCTAGACAACGCTGAAGGCAGCGCTCCAGGAGGCATGTTCTCTGGGCACTGCAGTAGATCGCGAAGTCATGAATTGCATTCCACCTAATGCCTTAGGCTCTCTCTTTGTCGATAATTGGATTGATAGCGATGGCAAAAAGGTGTACACTCAAGACTGAGCCCTGAGGCACTCCGTTCTCCTGGAGGAAGACGTCGGACAATACGGAACCCACACGTACCCTGAACTTTCGATCCGTTAAAAAGGAATCAATAGCAAGCGGGAGGCGACCGCGTAGGCCCCACCCGTGCATAGTGCGGAGGATACCTCCTCTCCAACAGGTATCATAAGCCTTCTCCAAGTCGAAGAACACGGCTACCGTTTGGCGCCTTCGCAAAAAGTTGTTCATGATGAATGTCGACAAGGTCACAAGGTGGTCAACAGCGGAGCGGTGGAGACGAAAGCCGCATTGGACATTAGTAAGTAGTCGTCGAGATTCAAGAATCCAGACTAACCGAGCATTAACCATGCGCTCCATCACCTTACAAACACAGCTTGTAAGAGAAATGGGGCGGTAACTAGAAGGAAGGTGTCTATCCTTCCCGGATTTTGGTATAGGAACAACAACGGCGTCACGCCAACGCATGGGGACTTGACCTTCGGTCCAGACGCGATTGTAGGTACGAAGAAGGAAGCTTTTGCCCGCCGGAGAAAGGGGTGCCAGCATCTGAACGTGAATGGCATCTGGCCCCGGAGCAGAGGACCGGGACAGTGCAAGCGCACGTTCGAGTTCCCGCATAGTAAAGGGGGCGTTATAAGTTTCCAGATTCAGCGAGTGGAAGGAAGGTCGCCGAGCCTCTTCTGCCTCTTTCCTGGGAAGGAAGGCAGGATGGTAATGGGCGGAGCTTGAAACCTCCGCGAAAAAGCGGCCAAAGGCGTTGGAGACAGGTAAGGAGGTCCTCCTTGATCCTGTGGCTGAGGTCAGGCCAGGTACCGAGGAGTGGGCCTTAATGCCCGACAGCCGGCGCAGGCTACCCCAAACGACGGAAGAGGGAGTAGAACTGTTAAAGGAGCTGGTGAAAGAGGCCCCACAAGCTTTTTTGCTGTCTTTGATGACTCTACGGCATTGCGCTCGGAGTCGTTTGTATTCAATACAATTCGCCAACGTAGGATGGCGGCGAAAGGTGCGTAAAGCACGTCGTCGAGCACGGATAGCGTCCCTACAAGCCTCGTTCCATCAGGGGACGGAAACGCGACGTGAAGAAGAAGTAGTAGTACGAGGAATGGAACGTTCGGGAGCATTGATGATAACAGCTGTGAGGTATTCGACCTGACTGTCACAACTGGGAAAATCGTGGTCCGGAAAGGTCGCCAGGGAGGAGTAAAGTCCCCAGTCAGCTTTCAGTATGTTCCAGCTCGAAGGACGTGGGGATGGGGTGTGGTGCAGGAGACGAACGACACAGGGGAAGTGGTCGCTCGAATAGGTGTCAGAAAGGACATACCACTCGAACCGACGGGCAAGAGTGGTAGAACAGATCGAGAGGTCCAAGTGGGAGTAGGTATGAGTAGAGTCCGAGAGGAAAGTCGGGGCGCCGGTATTGAGGCAGACAAGATTGAGATGGTTGAAGACATCCGCCAAGAGTGAGCCTCTTTGACAGGATGCAGGAGAGCCCCAAAGGGGATGATGGGCATTGAAGTCGCCAAACAATAAGAACGGCGGGGGAAGCTGATCGATCAGGTGCATCATGTCAGCCCGACTAACAGCAGATGACGGTGGAGTGTAGACAGTACAAACTGAAAAAGTAAAAGCAGAAAGAGTAATGCGGATAGCTATTGCTTGGAGTGGGGTGGTCAATGGGATGGGATGGTAATAGACATCGTCCCGAACGAGCAACATGACCCCACCATGAGCTGGGATACCGTCCACAGGGGCGAGGTCATACCGCTCCGAGGTCTAGTGGGAAAAGGCAATACGGTCAGTCGGGCGCAACTTGGTTTCCTGGAGACCAAGGACGAGCGGACAGTGCAGGCGGAGGAGCAGTTGTAATTCCTCCCGATTAGATCGAATACCTCTTATGTTCCAATGAAACAACGCCATTGCTAGTCAAAAAGTTGGGGGAACGAGACGGGGAAGAGCTGGTCACCTCGATGGCCGCGGAGGGCCAGGTTGCGAGGCAACAACGCTACAACTGACGGCAGGCGGATCCGGTTCCATCGACTCGTCGCCAGCTGCGGCCGCTGTCCCTGATTGTGTAGGAGGGGCCGCATCATTTGCCGACAAAAGGCCGGCGGAACGCCTGGCAGCAGAGCGTCCCGGCGAAACTGAGGACGGCCGGGAGCAGCGACTCACGGATGAAGCATCAGATGAAACGCGCCGGGGTGGAGAGGGGGATAGAGACTTCTTCTTGGAGGCCTTCTTGGAAGGCCGAGGAGGCACAGGGATGGTGGGCTGGACCCGAAGAAGGTCCTCACGCGCGGGGTCCGTTTTGGAACGCCGGACCTCGGAAGCTGGGGTCCGGAACGTTTCCCCGATGGACGCCTGAGAAGAGGATCGCTTCTCAGGTGGCGTGGGGGGAGGAGGAGGAGGAAGGGTGGCCCCTGGGGCAGGGGGGGTGGGGGCCACGGGGGAGGAGGAGTTGGAAGGGAGGGATTTGGGAGGCGGAGGCAGAGCCCCCTGATGGGCAGAGGAGGCGGAGGGGGGACAGGATAGAGGTGAGGATACAGCGGAAGGAGTGGACACAACTGAGGCAAACGAAGTGGCCAGTGACACGGGATGAAGGCGGTCATACTTCTTCCTGGCCTCAGAATCAGAGAGCCGATCCAAAGTTTTGATTTCTTGTATCTTTTTCTCCTTCTGATAGGCGGGGCAGTCTGGGGACCTAGGCGAGTGGACGCCAGGACAATTAGGGCACCGAGGTGGTGGGGTGCAAGTATGTTCCTCACGAAGAGGACGTCCACAGTCGCCACAAAGGGGCTCAGCCTCACACCGGGACGACATGTGCCCAAAGCGCAAACACCTAAAACAGCGCATAGGAGGCGGGACGTAAGGTCGCACGTCGCACCGGTAGCATATCACCTTTACCTTCTCCGGGAGAACGTCCCCCTCGAAGGCGAGGATAAAGGCCCCGGTGTCGATGCAACGGTCTTTGGGGCCGCGCTGGACTCGCCGGACGAAATGCACGCCGCAGCGCTCCAGGTTGGCCCTGAGCTCCTCATCAGATTGTAGCAGGAGGTCACGATGAAAAATAACCCCCTGCGTCCTATTTAGTGCCAGATGTGGGACAATGGAGACTGGGATGTCCCCTAGGCGGTCGCACGCCTGGAGTGCCGCCGACTGTGTGGCAGAGGTGGTCTTGATAAGAACGGACCCTGATCGCATCTTGCTGAGAGCCTCGATTTCCCCGAAGACGTCCTCAATGTGCTGAACAAAGAACATGGGCTTGGAGGTGGCGAACGTCCCCCCATCTGTTCGAGAACAGACCAAATAGCGGGGGAAGTACTTCGCCCCAAGCCGGCGGGCCTGTCCCTCCTCCCATGGAGTGGCCAAGGGGGAAAGGGCAGGAGAACCAGAACTAGAAACGGTACCTTTTCTTTTGGAAGACTCGGCCGCAGAGCGACCTGATACATGTTGACGTTTCATGTGCGAAACGTCCGCCCCGATACCACCCACTCCGACCAGGGGCTCTCCCCACGGGCGCCACCCAGCCGCAGCAAGGGCCACCTGGCAGGATGACCATTGCCGGGAGTCCTGATGCCCCAAGGAGACGGGCATCTACTCCTTGGCCAACGTGGGGAGGGTGCAGCTCAGGTATCGGCAGTACGATCCCTGTGTTGTCAGGGGGCTACAACCTAGAGGGTACATGACGACCCCACCACAACGGGCTGGCTACCGTGCTGGATTTCTGGTGCCATGGAAAGTCCATCATGATCGCTGGTGCAGATGGAGATGCACTATGGGGGTAACTTGGACAACCCATCAGGCGTTTAGGCCCAATTTGAGGAATAATGGGTATGGTGACAACGCCGGTGCAATGCTGAGTGCCAAGGTCTTAGTGCACTTAGGACCAGTGGTACACCATGTAAGGTGTCCTTCCCCAAAAGGCTCGTACTTCTGTAGAATTTTGAAAAGTCGAGGTCAAACCCCAAGGGGGACCAACACATAGAAGGCCGAAACGGTTGAAACTCCTTTTAGTCGCCTCTTACGACAGGCAGGAATACCTCGGGCCTATTCTTACCCCGGACCCGCAGGGGGTGGATTCTCTCTGTCCAAGGCGTAATGCAATTGGAACTTCCCATTTATGAGGCGCTTGCCGTTATTCTTGACAAACATCAGCAACTTGTAATCACTGCGAGTTACAACTTTGTGTTGATAATGGTACAGGTCATCAGTAGTTGTGTTGTTGTTGTTGTTGTTGTTGTTGTTGTTGTTGTCAAACTGCTTACAGTGACGTTATTGGTGGCGCACATAATTTAGCGCTGACTACCTACTTAAGTAAAGATAGTGTGGTGGCGTCGTCGCTTCTCGTTATTTGGTATCAGCTTGAGTAATCCGATTTAACGAACATAGTACTCCATCCGCGAGCTTTTATTAATACAGTGTGACTACAGAGATCATCGTGCGGGTATTACATTAATTCTGCAGTGAATTGCTTAACAAATATTACCCTCAGCTATGCAGCTGGAATGACTCATTACACAGGTACTCTACGATGGTTAAGTGATCAGTTCGCTGCAATTCTGCTTCTACTGTTCGTAAATACTTGTATACTGACCTTTCGTTATTTGACTAAATATGCTCTACAATCTGATTCGCAAGTATATGACATGGGTTAGCGTCGTCACAAAGCAATGTCTAAGGGTTGGATGCCGGTGATGTCCCGTTACATTGATGGCAAGACAAATGTTCGCAAATCACCTCTGTTGTCTCAAAAAACGATTGCATCTTAAATATCGAAGGACGAATGTCCACACTGTCACAGCGCGTTGAAATACAGCACCGAAGGCAGACGAAAATTTGTGACCGACCGGGCTTCGAACCTGGACCTCCTCCTTATTAGATAGACGCGCTGACCACTGCACTATTTTTTAAAAGTAGTTTGGGAAGACTTTCAGCACCAGGTAGGCGGAGGCAAAGAGGGCAGGGGTCGAAAATCCGAGGCCTGGCCACAATGCCTCCCCAATACCTGTCTACTGAGTAGCTGCGTTATTCCCGTACATTCCATGTTTGTTGCCATGTGCGCCTTAAATTGTAGAAAAAAATTGAAGTAGTAATTAAGGTGAAATAAATTACAGATTGCCACCTGCAATGGCCTGCGTTCTTTGTAGAACATAACTTATAACAGTCAAAAGGGTGACGGATAAATACATAACATTCATTCAGAAACATATTCTCAATTTGTGTTGTTATGCACTGGATGCATATGAGGTCTGTAAAGAAGCCATATATTTTTCAACGAATGAAAGAAATTTCGGAGCCGGAGGGGTTTTGCCAAAGTAGAACACTTCTGACTTTAGAACCAACGTAAAAGAAGATTCCAGGAATAAAAAAAGCGGAAGAATAGTATTCTGCTTCTAATCAACAAAACTGTCCACATCTTTGTGGCCCACATAAAGCAATAGACAAAAAATTTTGAAACCATTCCATATATTTGTTATTCTTCTTCAGCTTAAAACATTCTTCTGCAATATAAAATATGTACTCTTCTAAGTTCGAAGCTTTTTTTGTTAACACGTAAAATACAAATTGTCCCAGAAGCCACGAAAAACTGTTATTCTTTGCGGACGGGTAACATTTACAGTCGGGTTGTAAAGCTTCAGTTATCGGTATATGACTTTCTGCGGTCCTGTTGATAGTGCTTATTTCTTCCTATTACAGTTCCAAATTCTGATTCTATTTTCACAAAAGAACACGTGCGCTTCAGTTTCTACAAGCCGATGTTTGTCGCAGTATGGAGATGGTCTCAAATTGATTTTCCATAATCGTTCCGCTGTGGATGTGGTTTCGTTTACAACGTCGTACCATACTGCACTGAATCTAGTTGGTAGAATTTTATTGTGGATATTTTTCCAGACGTTCATCCAGTTTTTAGTAGGTTAATTTACCTGAGTTGGGATGTGAAGACCATGTCTGGTAATATAATCATAGGCGGTTCTAGTGTTGGTTTGTGCTGGTAGAAGTCTTATACAGCTGCAATCGACATAGTACTTTCGGACGTCGTGTTGGCTGGCATCTAAATGTGCTATATTAACAGGAGCGTTCCTATCCCCAGTATCTAACGAGAAGAATAGAAGTTTCGTGATGCCTGTCTTAGTGGCATGTATTACTATGAAAGCACGAGTTAGAAACAGTGTGTCACATATAGATTTAACGTCTTTAATTCCAAGTCCTCCGTTTTGCCTCTGCAAAGTCGCTGTGTGGAAGGATACTTTGAAGATATTTTGTTTCCACGTATACCAACACGCTGCACCTAGTATTTTATGTGTAGTGACCTGCAGTATCGGTAAGACTGCTGCGACATCATATATTTTGCTAAATATGTATGTATTTATAAACTAAACTTTCTACAGTCAGTCTAACGAACGCATGTCATGGTCCTTCAACAAGGCTCCGATGACATTAAGTATCCACTCCCAATTGTTCGTAGCCATGAGCTTGGGATTCGCCCTTAGATACAATCCGAGTTGGAGTCTCTCTTCAGTTAGATCTAACCAGTGCACACCTGTTGTGCTATTGTAAGAACCGAGATGCAGTATTTTGGATTTAAAATTTTGTAAATTTTTGGTAAGATCTTATGGGACCAAGCTGCTTAGGTCATCGGTCCCTAAGCTTACTGACTGCGTAATCTAATTTAAACTATGGACAACACACACACCCATGCCAGAGGGAGGAGTCGAACCTCCGATTGTGGGCACTATCGGGACACAGCAGCCAACCTCTCTGCAGCACCTATCTACACACAATCCTCGTCAGACGCGAATTCCCATCTTTGCCGCATACCACATGCGCGGTACCTTCCGCCCCCCCTCCCGCCCCCTCTCATACATTATTCGAATCGCTAGTGGCCACTCTGTATTCCCGCGAGGGTTCGGACGATGTCTAGAACTGAAAACTTTCGATGACCTGTAGAGACCTGAATAATTATTCAGGATGTTTCAGGAGGAGTAGTAAATATTGTAGGAGGGGGTAGTATAAAAAAATTGCAGAAAAAATGCCATATACCATGTGTCCAATTTTTATTGAGTACATATAGCAGGGGTTGAATGCATTTTCGTTTCGTATGTTGGTCCTTACAGGACCCAGTTATCTACACTTCCTTGAAAATGAGCTTCCACCGTTAATGGAAGAGGTTCCTTTGGCTACAAGAATGCGTTTGTTCCTCCAGCAAGACGGGGCTCCTGCACATTCTAGTCGTCAGGTGACAAAGTATCCAAGCCTAACATTTCCCGGAAGATGGATGAGTAGATATGGGCATTTTTCTTGGCCACCAAGGTCCCCGGACCTTATCTCTTTGGATTTTTGTCAGCAGGGATGGTTAAGGGTGAAGTGTACAAAGAAAAAGTAAACCCAAGAGCCGATTTGATCGTTCGGATTATGAATAGTGCGGCCCTCATAAAAGAACGCAAAGACGTCCTCATAAGAGCTACACATGGTGTTATCAAAGGAAGTCAAATGTGAATTGCAATTGGTGGGGGAATTTTTGAAGATCAACTTTGAACGTCCACATTTGCCTTTCCATTGAGTTTGTTAGGGTTAAGTACTAACAGCTGTATCTCTGTACTCAATAGAAAGTGGACACATTTATTTGGAATTTTTTTATGCATTTCGTCTGTACTACCACCTGCTAAAATATCTACGATTCCTCCTGAAACACCTTGAATATGGATATATGTGTGGTGTCTGATCTTTCGGATATGTCTGAAAGAAAAGACACTATGACTCAGGGTTTGAACCTGGTCAGGCACAAATTTTCATATGATGCCGTTGTTCTATTTCAACGCCAATGTCACACACACACACACACACACACACACACACACACACACACACACACACACACACACACACACACACACACACACACTTTTATCTTAAGTGGTATTCGGAAAATGTTTGGCAACTCGGTGATAGTGCCGGACTGGAGCTGCATCAACCTACTCATTTCATTTCATTAGATATAGTTGTAATTTTCTGAACAATTCCTCCTTAATAAGTGACAGCGACAGTGTCTCTCATCGTTTACTTTGTCAGAAACCTGCTTCTTTCTGCCCTAGCCTATACTGCAGCAATGAGTGATTGCTCACATTCTTGATACCTCGCTGGACGTGCTACTGCAACTGTAGCCGAAGATTCAAATCCCACTGGAAAAGTATGTTTCAAGTCAGATGGTTTTGCTCCTCCCCTACTGTCATTGAAAACGATCACAACGAAATTAAGTATAGGAGTTCTATGAAACCTTCGAGCTCATACTGCAGTGCTGTGCTGATGAAAAAAGTAGTTTATCACAATTATCAGTTGACAGATGGAATTTGTCAGGTTCCACTAATTATCACTGCATTATTAATTGTTGGTTCACAGGCGCTTTTCTGCCGCTTATTGTAACTGTTTTTTGAATGTTAGAGCTGTAAGAATAGAATCATCAAATTTTTGCCATATGGAATGTTCGAGTTCACCTTAAGTCTTCACGTTTCGAGCAAAGGCAGAATATCCGTCAGAAAAGATGACAACAAAAAGCCAGGCCATGCCTGTCTTCTGGCGGATGTGCCAATGACAGTGATCTCAATAACAATATTGTACAGCAAAGATACGTTGCCAACTCAACCACTGGAAAATCTCTCAAAATTGTGATCGCGTCTGGTGAATACGCTTTCAAAGTTTCGGTCCGATTAAGACAGTAAATCAAAAATAATTGTTGCAGTTATTAATTTATGACATTTAGTTTGCACTCATTGCATCGATGTGTTACAAGTAAGTACACTCTAGCGCCTAAACCTAGTTACAGAAATGGGAATAAGACTCATTGACATATAATGATGATATTGCGGCGCTTGCCACCCGCAACTCTGAGACGAAGCTATAGTCACTTCCGAGGTCACTCATAGAACACATCAGCTGGTATCTTTCCTGGCTGTATAACTGAAACTTGGCAACAGTGCAGAATAAGTTTGGCAACTCTGTGACCGACGAGTTAATTCCTTGATGGCACAGAACTATCCTGCTAATATCACTTGACATTATCGTGTCATTTCAATTAATAATGTGATCTTCTCTTGAAATGTGACACAAAGATATCAGTTAATGATTTTGAGTCAAGGGAAGTCGTTCCACACTGGAAATACAACTACTCTCGTCTCTTATGTTGCGATTTACCTGCCGTAGCAAACTGGGCTAACACGTAAGTCAGAGATATCTCATGTGGTCGCTAGGTCCTAGGTAACGTGCTTGCCTGTTAGGTGTACACTGCCTTTGTTCGTCTTTCGAGACTCGCTGAAAGCCAATTTTTTAATTCTTTTGTAGCCGAGCTACAAGCAAGCAGATACAAATTCAATAACGGAATCGTAAGACAACGCTCGAGCAAAATTATCTGAAGTGTTGTGGCAGTTGGCAGTCACTGCTGAACACAGACATGTGCAAATATCCTCACTGCTCTAGGGGAACTCGTCTTTGTTGCATTTCTCCCATACTGTAATTGCACAATAACATAAGGCTTATTCTGCTGAAGAACTTGATGCCCACAAATCTTTAAATAAGAATCTCCGAGCGGTAGTAATGCATGAAAGGAAACATACTGTTGGACAAAAGAATGGACATCTATCGGCTTTTTGCTTCTCCGATAGCGCCTACGATAAGAATCTGGTGTCATATTATGCTTCAGACCCCTAAACTGTTCATTTTTTACTTCATAATAAAACAAAACCTATAATATGAGATGAGGAAATGACTTACATGCTCCTCAGGAACTTCAGTTTTTCGTGTTCATTTTCTCACTTCATATTATAACTAGGGCGTTGATATGAGAACAGAAAATGAAATATACGCTTCCAAGACATAATATTTCTTTATGTGCTACTACTGCGTGCATGGAATCTCTGCTGTTAATTTTTGCGTCTTAGATAAAGTTTGGTATCATCTCACATTACTTTGTGAGAATGTTCCCATATTTTTGGGATTCAAATCACTGATAAATACTCTGATAATACCCGTTGCAATTCCTCCATGGCACTTGTGAGTTGAGTCTCACGTTTGTTACTATAAGAACATGGAGGTTGTGATGTCTGTTCATTGCAGTCAGAGCCAAGGTGATTTCTTTCTGTTTATGGCGAAGTGGCTGGTGCAGTGTCCGCGCTCAGCCAACGGAAACAAATCGCGGCGGCATTGGGCACTGCTAGTCGCTGCAGTTACGAGCCGCGACAACAAGAGCGCACTGTCTCTCCTAACGATATTATGGAGTTAATACATCTTACTTAACGTAATATGCAGGACGTGGGTTGGGTAAAAATTCAGTTTTTAACGTACCATCGCATTAAAATACTTTATAGTCATATTTGATGCAATATTTATTGTTGGTTGTGTCTCTAATGTTAATAGTATTGATTCAGATGCCGGCCTGGTGTCCGAGCGGTTCTAGGCGCTTCAGTCCGGAACCGCGCGGCTGCTACGGTCGCAGGTTCGAATCCTGCCTCGGGCATGGATGTTTGTGATGTCCGTAGGTTTAAGTAGTTCTAAGTTCTAGGGGGCTGATGACCTCAGAAGTTAAGTCTCATAGTGCTCAGAGCCATTTGAACCAATTTTTTGATTCAGATTGGGCGTGAACACGCGCACACACGCGCGCTCCAGTTAATTCCTCAGTTGGCGTTGAGTGGATGAGAGTTTTCAATTACCTTGCATTGCAAGAATTGTAAGGAGGAGATTGAAAGGAAGTGGACTTGTATTCTAAAGAGCTGCGACATAGCAAAGCTTGACCGATTATCTGATAATTGCCCGCATGGATTTTGTAGATGAGTATACTTTTAGTAACCAAGCCACCCACCATCACTACATAAGATTTCTCGAAGGCGTAGGGGCATTGACTTCATTAAGTCATCTATAGTGTAGCGTCATGGTTTACTTCCCACCATACGTTTTCTATGTTCGTCCAAAGGTCGCTTGTATTTGTAGGTCCACATGGCAATGCCCTTGTTACCTCTGCACACACATTTTCTATCTGGTTGATGTTCAGTGATCGTGCAACAAACGGCAACAGATTTATCCTCTCTTGGCCCTGAAACCAATCTTGCACAGCTCTGTTATGATCTATAAGGCTCTGCTCCTGTAAGTAAATAGTCATCTCGTTACTTCATATATTTATATTCAAATAACGTATGTGTCATTAGCACATTGTATTAGTATTTTCCATAGCGTTTAAGAATTCAGGCCCTGTCATAGATAAGTGATGCAGATTCAACAGTCCGATTAAGAATGTGGTTTACCCAGTTTATCGTGTGATGAGAGTCGTAGTTGGATATCCACGTTAAGACTGACTGGCTGAATCCGATTAGAACGATCTTGTACCGAAATTAAATTACAGAAATCGGATAATTTGAACGTCTGTATTGCAACAATACTGGGCACGTAATTCCTTTGATGGAGTAACATTTAGCAACTGTCTAAGAAAACGTGAGAAATATGCCTACTAGCAGCAATGTAACGTATTTATAATCCACATTTATGTGACGGAAATACTGAATCGAACAATACACATCTACTTCAGTAGTGGGAAGACATACCATATCGGACTTGTTGATGATGATGATGATGATGATGATGATGATGATGATGATGATGATGATAATAATAGTAATAATAACAGTAGTAATAATAATCCAGTGTGGCGGATAGGGGAAAGCGTCCTACATATCGGTGGTAGCGAGGGTATCAAATACTTGGGGTGACAAAATAATAACACAATTCTGAACGGCTACTCAATCCGTTGAACACAAAATCCAGACATGTCTCAGTGAAAATCACCAGTACTCTGGTCACCGTCTGTTAGCTCAATGAGCGCGGCTGAAAATATTGTCTTCCCAAGGCTTCAGCACCCTCTGGTCCTGTCTGGTCCTGGTATGACCCAAGCCATACCAATGAAACAGAAACAAACATGAACTGTGCAAGCAACGTAAACTTTACCCCAGGTGGTACGCAACCCGCCGGTCGAAAAGCGGCAGCTGGATTTTCGGATTCTGGGCGTCCAGGCTAGCACGGCAGAGAATCTCTCAGATCTCTGGTAAATTTCCCTACAAGCAGAAAACATGCATTTGCAAACTAAATATCGATACATTGATCCAAACACGAAAACTACATAATCTCACATAAGAAACCGACAGACAAAAAATTCTCAGCTAGCTCTTCCAGAACCACGACTAACTGACAATGAAACCTTGCATTACGGGAACCATCGCATCTTTAAGAGCAAAACACAACAAAAGGTAGCAAAATGCGCACCAATCTTCGGCATGGCGTTTCTCGAATACAGATAGATTATCAACACTCTCAAAGAAATCACACCCATCAACAATCGACTTATGACTATGCTCATTCAGAGGCCCAATAAAAAATGTACCCTCATCAATGCACATGCCCCCACCAACATCGAAAATAAGAAAAACACCGAAAAATTTTGTAACACACTCGAAAAAACTATGAGCAAAATTCACCAAGAGACGTGAAAATACTAATGGGAGACTAACTCTCTACTTGCGACAGAAAAAACCTATAGAAAAATCATTTGTACAAATTCAACACACCGAAACACTTACACCAACAGCACACGTCTGACTGACATTTGGCAGCAATTCAACAACAAAATGATTTCACCCACTGTAGGAAAAAACCAGTTCTCGGGTAACATGCTCGGCTACCAGCTGCAAGCTGCTTTCGTTCGCCTTTCGAGACTCGCTGAAAGCCATATTTTTAATTCAATAAGGATCATTTATGTTCATTCTCCGTGCATTTTCACTCAGAATCACTAAAATGTTCACCTCCTGTATAACAGTCCTCTAGAATCAATGCACCTGACCACTTCTTCCACAATATCAATGTGTCAGGCAACCATAAGTTTATACTTAATTCTCAGTGACAAACTTTGGTGTAGCCTATTAAAAATTCCCAACACTACTTTATGATCTACTATGAATTTTTCAACTGTTCTGGTAGATGTAAAAAACAAAAATCTACTTCCATACAGCCTGCAATTTTAACATTAGGTTTTATCCTAAACACTATCTCTCAAGTTTTCCTTTTGATAGTTCAGTTAAAGTTCTGTTCTGAGAGAGTGCAGCTGCAGAAATGACTTCAGGTGAGGCCTTCCCTTCAAGCCATGATCTCTTACCTGCTCTTGCTTCAACCAACAGGCATCGCAACACATTGTACCATTATTTTTTAATGATAACCAAATGTGTGAGAAATAATGATTCAGTAAATTATTTTGTTTGTCAAGATTATGTTTTAGCTCCACTTGCCATTTATGCTCTCACTTATCTTTCTGTGTCTGATCGTGGTAGAAGACATGTAAGTCTTAAGTGTAGCCTGCTTATGGAATAATAAATTGTGCACTTAGGACCTACACACTGAGGGTTCCGTACAAAACTTAATTATGTATACAGACAGTCAATCTATTCTCAGAATAGAGGATCTCAACGATATTTGCTTGTTTTCAAGATTGACAGTGGCGAGATATTGCTTCCATGGATTCCAAGACTTTCATGAATGTTTTAATTTCAAGTTTGAAATCAAACAACCAAAGGCAAAAGAATTTTTTATCGTATGATGTAACTACAAATTAACAATTTTCTTATTTTTTCCTTTACTTGTATTGTGAAACCTTTCTTCTTGCCGAATTTATTGGTTGTACGTCAAGGGAAAGTACCCTGTAAGTTCTCATGAGCGAGTTTGTATCACAGTATCATAATGTTAATACGTGCACACAGGAACTGAAGTATCATTTTTTAATAGTAAATATACAAAGTGGTCAATGAATCGTAAATAACTCTAAAGGTACTTTTCCATAAATGTGCAAAAAAAAAAAACTAAAAGAACCATATGTGAAGTAGTCTTTGTAAAATAGATGGTTTCATAATCATGATGACACTTTATCACACATGTGAACAGCGATAGTTGAAGTGCTGCCCCCTGTGTACCCATCAGGTACTATAGAAAAAATGGCACACAAAAGTAATGACATCTTGTGAAATTGCATTCTAGGGACCTTCATGTTCGTGTGGTTCAGTTATAGTAACACAGGCATACCAGGCAGCTACAATGCGATCACTGCTAGGTTAATGACCCTAGCATTGGAAATCAGAATATCAGAGTATTGAAGACTAAATAACATTGTACATCGGCATCATTATTTCACTTACTTTTCTGTAAGAGTAATTTTGTGGTCATTTGCTGCTGTTACCAGATGGTCTGAATGAAATTTGCAATTTTTAATTACTTAAAGTTAAATAACTATGACTTCTGACTTCACTGCTACACACAAACTATATTTGTTTTAGGCTATGCCTAGATGGCATTTTTCTATGCACTTTATCAAGGATGCATGTCAAATGATCCAAGAACTTAAGAGAAATCAAAGAATTATTTCCATAATTCAGTATTTGCAATATGATGCAGGATTTGCTATGATCCTTTCTGAAGCCAAAACTTCACACAGAGCTTTATAAGGATTATATCACTTTAATATTCATGATATTTTTCATCATAGGTCAGTTCCAATGACTTCTGTGTATGATCATTCACTATCTTATACACAATTACATTTTTATAACATCGATGCTGCTCTTTGCTATAGACTGAATGAAGAATCATCAGTCATGCTATACTGATAACAATGTAATACTAAAATTCCTGTTGAATAATAACACACCAATCACTTTTTGTGAAAGAGTGGAGAATGAAAATAGAGAAATTTGTATGGTTACTGTATTTACTAAAAAATTAGACATCTAGCTTTACAACGAGACAATTCAAACAGATGTGACAGCTGGAACTATTTGAAGGAAATGCAGTGTGTTTAAAAAAAAACACTGGTGCAGTCCAAAACACTCGGCTTTAGATTCCTCACTAGATCAATTATCTTCTAATGGAGACACTGAATGGCATGCTAATTTGTTCCATAACACATCAAATACATCCGCTACCTAGAAATAAAATGACCGTGTTGCAATATACATGATATTGCCTTTCAATTAAAGATGATTTCAACCTTTTACATCATTCACAAAAATTATTTCTGCAGAGCATTTTTGTAATGTATGTACATATTTAAGGTAGTAGGCTATTTTGTAAGAAAAATCAGTCTGTCCTAAGGTCAGAAATTTATATCAACTTACATTGGTTGAGATTCATTGGGAGAGTGCTTAGAAAATGTAGTCCATCAACAAAGGAGGTGGCTTACAAAACACTCGTTCGACCTATACTTGAGTATTGCTCATCAGTGTGGGATCCGTACCAGGTCGGGTTGACGGAGGAGATAGAGAAGATCCAAAGAAGAGCGGCGCGTTTCGTCACTGGGTTATTTGGTAACCGTGATAGCGTTACGGAGATGTTTAATAAACTCAAGTGGCAGACTCTGCAAGAGAGGCGCTCTGCATCGCGGTGTAGCTTGCTCGCCAGGTTTCGAGAGGGTGCGTTTCTGGATGAGGTATCGAATATATTGCTTCCCCCTACTTATACTTCCCGAGGAGATCACGAATGTAAAATTAGAGAGATTAGAGCGCGCACGGAGGCTTTCAGACAGTCGAACCATACGCGACTGGAACAGGAAAGGGAGGTAATGACAGTGGCACGTAAAGTGCCCTCCGCCACACACCGTTGGGTGGCTTGCGGAGTATCAATGTAGATGTAGATGTAGATGTATTGTTTACTATTAAACCTGATTGATACTGCAAATATTGCAAGATGAGATATTTTGCCTCCTTCATGTAATGGTTCTCCAAGAAATTTGTATCAGAACTACTTGGATGTCATGTCCATTGTTCAACATTTTGGGAAAACATTTTTACAATGACTTGCAATCCTAGTTGACTGGAAATTTATCAGCATAAACATGCTAATTTCGTTTCAGAAATTATTGTGTAAGTATTCGAGGCTAAAATAAAGGAATTAACTGAGACATTGGCGACAAAACACATTTTCGGTAAAGCTTAGGCAATCATTTACACTACTTGATTTAAAAGAGAGTGTTGCTTCTTGCCCATATTGTAATCGTTTTAAGTGAAATCTATAATACAGTAAAAATTTGCGATATTGATGACGTCCTATGTGCAGAAATTCGTGATATTCAAACACACTGTAAACAATGTGTGTATGTTGCAAAAGACTTTCTGCGTCAACCATATGGTACACTTAATCAAAATCCTGTGTGTATGAGAGATGGCAAATGCACAAAAAATTTACTAAATATTTTTATCAAATCACATGACGAATTATTGTGCAAGTATTGAAGGTTAAAATAATTGAATTAATTGAGCCATTGGTGACAAAATATATCCAATATACATTGTACAGAGGGTGTCTTAGTGGTATTAGCATTAATGTTTGAGGACAATCACTTGACAATCGTTATTTTGTACCGTTCAATCCATACTTCCTAAATTTGATTGCCATTTGAATGTTGAAGTTTGCATGACAGATTAAGTGTTAAATACATTTATAAATACATACATAAAGGATATGGTAGTGCAGCTATAGAAGTAGGGGATGAAAGAACACATGGTAATAAAGAAGTTCAGATTGATTAAGCACCCAAATTTGAGAAAGGCCATTAAGTTGGATCAATTTAAGCAACATTTTTCTTTAAAAAATGCATCTTCATATTTGCATTAAATGAAACTGATTTTTGTCACATGTTTAAGAACATACTGACATGTCTTTGCACTATGTTTGGGTAAATGCTGAAGAAAAATGTAAGAGGGTATGTGGTGGTGATAAAATGATTACATGCACATGTTACGTATCCAAAGGATGTAGATTTCTCAGTTATACTGAAATTATTCACTTTTGTGCTCCTAAATCATTTGAAGATGTTAGAACTTTTAATGCAATGGTTTACAATACAGTTGTAACATCATGCACGTCAGATGTAGTTTGTTGTTATGAAGTATTACATGGTCTTCGTTATAAAGCCTTTGACACATTTTGTTGTTGGCTGGCGTTTGTATGTGCAGTATATTTTGTTGTTGTAAATGGCGCATTTCCTTTCCAACGTAAGTTTTATTTACTTACATTTTACCTCTTGTTTCTGTTTCGTTGCTGCAAACAGTAATATTCTTTTAAACAGTATCAGTTCTTACCAGTCAAAGTTATAAAAACCCCATTGTTTTCCTAGTTTTCTCCCCGATGAGAAAATTCCCAGGATATTGTCGGGTGTCCCAGGGCGTATACACCATAAACAAAAGTTTATATATTAAAAAAATGCGATTCTGAATGTAGGAAGCAGCAGTAGCTGGAACAGAGACATAAACAAAATGTCCGTTGTATGGCAGAGCATGCAGCGAGCTACATTCTGGAAAAAGATATCAGTTAGTAATAATGCGTTCACACGTATTGTGTGAACAAGATCGCGTAATGTATGTTCATGCAAACACGTAAATTTTTCCTGTATTATTCGTGCTTACAATTTAACAGGGATTCCTGAATACCTCTGTTCCTTCACGCTCCTCTTCCCACACTACAAATAATTTCAAAGAATAGAAATTGCGTCAACTCCTTCAGTGTATTGAGATATTGCAACGAGCGTAGCCTCAGCCGTAGGAGCGATTACACTGACCAGAGCGCAATTTTGTGAATGAAATTACGGTGTGTTGGCACCATTGAGTATGCTGTAATGTTGCAATGACTGTTGCCTGGCATGACTCTCCAGCAGTCCTAAAATTGACCAGGTCAACATTTAGTGAACGAAATTATGCTCTCTTGGACCAACAGTTCACTTTACAATAAAGTCCTCGAAAATATACCCTTTAACTGCACATGTAGTTAAGTTTATATTCCTCCCGAATTACAAATAATTTTTTTATGACGACAATGTTCTAGTTCTTATTACCTTCACTGACTAATTCTGTTAGTTTCAGGATGTAGGGGGCTGTGCAGATAAATTGGTGTAAATCTCGTGTTTATCACCGATGTTCACACCATCGAGGATGCTGGTTTTCCTTCATTAATGTGGAGCTGAATTTTATCTTTAAGTAGCGGAGCTTTATATACTTCTCTCGAGAAGTTCATATCCAACTGCAGCGGTTTACAAACAGCTATAAATTTTTATATCCATTCTTTTCAGCAGACTGAATTTACCAATATTGTAATTATATTTCACATTTCCGGAGGAGGGGGGTATTTACTAATGTTCTGGACTGGAATTAATAATCAGAAACAGCTGACAGGTATTACGATATAAGCTACTTCGCTTAATAAGTCTATTATTAGAGTAAGATCTACAGAGTATCACGTATTTTTTGACGTGTTCGGTATGTTTCGAAAATTGGACAAAGTGTTTATACAATCCACAGTCTCAGTAGTAGTAGTAGTAGTAGTAGTAGTAGTGACGTAGAAAGTTTTGTTAAAGATGTTTCGCATGACGGAAATGCCTATAAGAATCACTGTGTTGCAGTAATTCCAGATTTTTGATATTCAGACCACTTTAGTACAACGGTCCGTGTTTGGAATAAAAACTGCTGATTACCATTAGTGATTTGCTTTTAAAGGAAAGGCAAATGAAAATTGTTACTGCTAATGACAGTGAATTAAAAAAGTAGAGCAAACTGTCAAAACATATTTTTATGGGGACAATCATAACATACGTCGGACTACTTGCAACAACTTGTTCAATTAGCGATATTGCCAGTCATCCCGAAATATTGCCGTTTATTGCAGCAACTCTTGCGGCCATACGTCGCTGAAAAATTTCGCCCGATTAAAAACATCTCAGGACGGGGTGGGCGTTGGCTAGCAACGCAGAAGGCACAGAGCGAGCTACGCCACTGCAGATATGCGAAAGCAGCAGAGCCATCTGTTTGTGCCAAGGCGTATTACATCGCGACTATGGGCGTGGAGGGCACGAATGTCATTCAGGGACCTGAGAAAAGCTTTTAGATAAAAAAATAACTGCCTTTGTGAAAATACTAGTAGTTGGAATAGAAAAAGAGACAAACCTGTCTATTGTATGGCACCAAGCGTAGTGAGCTAGAGTCTGATAAACGTACTAGCTAGTAAGACTGCGCTCACATATTGTATGAACAAGCTTGTTAGATAAAGAAGACAAGAACAATTAGCGGGTATGGGCATTCGAGGGTTGGATTCCCTCTCTTCTTCATCGAAGAGTTTCACTGCCTGGGCTACTCTCAGGGTGCGCCTTCGACGTGGAAGATCCTTGCCGTGTCGTCGCCGCCTTCCGGTCCTTGCCGCCGCCGCCGCCGCCGCCGCCGCCTGCCGGGGCTCGTCGCCCGTCGCCCCCGCCTGGTCGCCGCCTGCCGGGGCTCGCCGCCCCCGCCTGGTCGCCGCCTGCCGGTGCCCGCCGCCGCCGCCGCCGCCGCCGCCGGTGCCCGCCGCCTGCCGGTGCTCGCCGCCGCCATCCGGTGATGCCTGGTCGCCACCATCGCCGCCGTCCTGACCCTGGTCTACGGCCGTCTTCGTCTTCATCCGTCTTCGTCTTTGTCTGTCCCCGGTTTCTGTCCTCTCCTCTTCGTTCTTGTTTCTCTCCCGTCATGTCCGCCCCCACCACCACTGTCACTACTACCACCACCGCCATTGTCTATACCTCCCCTTCCGCCGCCTCCACCACTATAACTTGGTGTGCCCAGTCCCACCTCCCTCCTTCCATTCCACCTCTCCTCACTGTCCCTTCACCCTCTATCCTTGTCGCCCCCTCTCCCGCTTCTTCCTCCCGCTCCTCTCGTTCTGATCCCTTCCCCCCACTCCCCCAGCCTGTCACTGCAGCTCCAGCTCGGGTGGTGGCCCGTCGGGCCACTGCCCACGCCCAGCTCTCCCCGTCACCTTCGCCATCGCCGCCGCCTCTGCCATCGTCATCGTCGCCTTCACCGTCACCGTCACCATCTCCGGCGCCGACTCCGGCCCCGGGACCTGCCCCTCCCCGCCACATTCCCGTTGTTCCCATCCCCCACACCTCCTCCACCGCCGTCAAGCGCCCCGGTGGCACCCCTGCTTCCTCTGCTTCCAAAAAGGCTGCACCTCGTCCTCCTTCCCCCACCCTTGATGCCATGGAAGTCTCCCCGCCTGTCCCTGCCCCCTCATCCTCCTCCTCTCTCCCTTCCTCCTACCGCTACCTCCTCTCCCGTCCTGATCCCTCTCTCCTTGAAGCCCGGAACCTCACCCTCTTCCTTCGCCAGCATTGTCCTGGTGCCCCCATCTCCCTCCTCACTCCTCGCCGAGATTCTGTTCTCATCTCCTCCCCCAGCCCAACCCTCCATACTGACATCCTCTCCCGTCTCCCCATCACCCGTTTTGGTCCCAACGCCTCCCTTACCCCTGCTCCTTCTCCATCTCCTGCCCGCCAACCCCAACCCCCGCGTCGCCCGCCGACCCTCACCGCCGTGATCACGCGGCTCAGTCCGTCGATCACGGAGGAGGAGGTGTTGGCGGAGCTCCAGGCCCATCCCACGCTGGAGGTGCGGGCGGTCCGCCGCATTTTCAACTCGGCCGGCCCCACCCGCCTTATGCGGGTTTTCTCTGAGGACGCCCCCTCCATTGACCGTCTCCTGAAGGAGGGTGCCCTCCTCTTCCACCAGCGGTATAAGGTCGACCCTTCCCGTTCCCCTCCTCAATCCCTGCGCTGCCAGAGGTGTCTGCGCTATAATGCGCACCCCACAGCTGAGTGCCGCGAGGCCCCCACCTGCCCGCATTGTCGGCAGGCGCACTTCCTCCGGCAGTGCCCTAACCTCCAATCCCCTCCCTCCTGTAATACCTGCAATCTCCCTCATCCCACCTACTCCCAAAAGTGTAAAGCCCGACCCCCTCCAACCACTCCTGAACTCACCGTACCTGTCCGTCCTCTGGACGCCCCCACCCCCCCTGGCAATTCCCTTCGTCCCCCACCCACCGCTGAGGACATCATCAGGTTCCTCACCATCGTCCTCCAGAATGTTCATCCCTTTCAGCGCCCTCACACCCTCCAGCAGATCTCCCTTGCTGCCCGTTCCATCTTCCAACTCAAGATGTACGCCACCTACTCCAACAACCAGGCCCATTTCACCTTCTCCCGTCTTGACACCCTTGTTTAAATCCCAGTCATGGCGCGACAGCAACGTATTCTTTTCAACAACATACGCTCCCTTCCTGCCAACAAAAACCTGTTCCTGCACACCCTTGCCACCCACCGCGTGGATGCCTTCCTCCTCAATGAAACCTTCCTGCAACCCCAACACACAGTCCACACTTCGCCCTACCTCCTCCACCGCTCCGATAATCCCCTCCTGATTGCGCGTGGCGGAGTTGCCATTGGTCACCACCGCCAGATCCCCGTTCGGCTCCAACCTCTCCTTCCCGACCCCACCGAACACCTGATCCTTAGTCTCTTCTTCCCCGGCCTTACCGTTACCTGCGCCACCATCTATGTCCGCCCCAATGCTCCTATTCCCTTCGACTTCCTCTCCCACGTCGATCGTACCTTTTCCTCCTACGTGATCGCCGCCGACCTCAACATCCATAGTCGTTCCGCTGCCCAGTTACGGCGATGGCATCGGTTCCTCTCCACCCTTCAAGGTGACCTCGTCCCCATCCCCCGGCATACCCGTCCTGAATCCAACTCCACTCCTGATGTTATCCTCTCCTCCCCCAACCTCCTTGGCCGCATCACGGTGGATGTCCTGGAGCCTATTGGTAGCGACCATCTCCCTGTCCTCCTCACCGTTTCAGACGGTCGTCGCCCTCGCCCCGACCCTCGTACTGACCCTCCCCCTAAGTATGTCCACGACTATTCCCGAGCCGACTGGAATGCCTACCGGGATACCCTTTCCACCCAGGTCGATAGCCACCCTCTCACCTACCACCACCCTGACGATGTCACCCATGCCGCCTCCTTTCTCCAGCGGACCTTGTCTGAGGCCGTGGAGGCCCACGTTCCTACTGTCGCCATCCACCCCCACCGTCCTCCCTTACCCCCACAGGCCGTTCTCCTCCTCCGTGAATCCCGTCGTCTCTACCGTGCCTTCCTCCGCACGCGTGACCCGGACACACTACGCCGCCACCGGCAACTCCAGCGACACGTTCGTAATTTGCTCGCGGCTAAGAAACGCCGGGACTGGCGACAGACATGCACCCGTTTAAATGCAACCCTACCAATCAACTCGTCCAAGTTCTGGTCGGCCTTCCGTCGCCTTACCGGAACTAAACCCTCCCCCTATTATCCTCTTCTCCATGATGATCACCCTTTCCCTGACTCCCTTAGTAAGGCCAATCACTTTGCCTCCTACCTCTCCGATGTATTTTCCGTCCCCGATGATCCCCAGTTCGATTACTCCCTCTTCCCAGATATCCGCGATCGAACTGACACCTCTTCCCCTCCCCTCGCTCCTGGCTTCCAGTACTTGGACAACATTACACACACGGAACTCAATGCCCCTATCACTACACAGGATCTCATTGATACACTCCGCACAAAACGCAACACCGCTCCTGGTCACGATCGTGCCACCTACCGTCACCTTCGTGAAGCTCCTGTCTCTTTCCTCTCCACCCTGGCCAGGCTCTACAATGTAGTCCTGTCCACCGGTTGCTACCCCGACCTGTGGAAAACCTCCCGTATGTTCCTTAAACCTGGCAAACCGCCGTCCGCCGTCTCCTCCTACCGTCCCATCAGCCTTACCTCGGTCTTCAGCAAGGTCCTAGAATCTATCCTCACCCGCCGCATCCACCAGCATCTCCGCCAGCACCGCCTCCTTCCCGTCACCCAGTGTGGCTTTCGGCCATCCTTCTCTTCCGACGATCTTCTCCTTCACCTCACTCATCTCCTTTCCGAACAGCTTAATTCCCGTCGCTCCGCCATCTTCCTCTCACTTGACCTCGAACGCGCTTATGACCGCGTCTGGCATTCCGGTCTCCTCTTCAAGCTCCAAACCTTCGCCCTTCCCATTAACTACGTCCGTCTGATCGGTTCCTTTCTCTCCCGCCGTCCTTCCTATGTCACCATCCATAACACCGATTCCTACACCCTTTTCCCCTCCGCCGGTGTGCCCCAAGGCTCCGTCCTCTCCCCCCTTCTGTACCTTCTGTACACAGCGGACATGCCGCCGCCGTCGCCCCCCGTCCACCTCCTCCAGTTTGCCGATGACACCGCCTTCCTCGCCCTTGCCCCCACCCTGCAACGCTCCCAACGCCTTCTCCAATCCCATCTTGACCGGTTCACCACTTGGTGCAACCAGTGGTTGCTCAAGGTCAATCCCTCCAAAACCCAGGCGATCATTGTAGGCAAAACCACCCCTTCCTTCCGCCTCCTTGATTTCTATCTCACCGTCTATGGCCGTCCTATCGCCCTCACTCCCACCCTTAAGTACCTTGGCGTCACCCTCGACCGTCGCCTCTCCTGGACTCCCCATCTCCAGACAATCCAAGCCAAGGCACGTTCCCGACTCTGTCTCCTCAAGCTCCTTTCCGGCCGCACGTGGGGTCTGGACCCCTCCACAATCCTCCACACCTATAAATCCCTCATCCGCCCTATCCTCTGTTACGCCCATCCAGCCTGGATCTCCGCCCCCCCTACCTTCTATAAATCCCTCCAAATCCTTGAACGCCATGCTCTCCGCCTTGCCTATCGCATCCGTCTCCCCTCCCCCACGCGGATCCTGTATGATCTCATCCCCTTCCCCCACCTCCTCCTTTTCCTTGGAAGGATACACATCCTGTACACCTCACGTAAACTTGATCCCCCTCACCCGCTCGTTTCCCCGCTCCTCTCCCACCCCCGCCCGCTGCCGCGCCTGTATTCGCACGTCCCACCCTGTCTCCATCTCTCCACCCTCCATACCCTCTCCCAAGGTGGCTTCCGCCAGCTCCCTCTCCCTGATGATGTCCTCGTCCCCTCCATCTACCCCTCCTATCAACTTTGACCCTGCCCCACCCCCCACTTCCCGTGTCCTTTCCTTTCGGCTCCCTCCCTCCCTTCTCTTCTCTTCCCTTCTTTTTCCATCTCCCTGTCCCCTCCCTTCCCCCTCTTCCCCCGGGCTTCCTCTCCCCCTTCTTCCCTCCCCCCTATCTCCCCTGCCCGTGGCATCTCTGCTCTCCCCTCTCGCTCTCCCACTCCCCTTCCTCCTCCTCCTCTCTTGGCAGGTCCCCGGACTCGCACACGTATAGTGAACATTCGCGCGCCGGAGATCGTCGCCTTTTGTGCTTCGTGTGTGTGACGTCATATAGTGTTTTTGGTGTCCGCCGTCCCACTCCTACGTTCACTTGTGCCGTCGGACTCACCAGTGTTTTGTGCGCCGTGCCAACGTGTTTTCAGTGTTGTTATCGTCACATGTGAACGACTCCGTGTTTTTTATGTCTCTGTGACCTCTCTCTTTTGCCCGTCACTTTGTTCATTGTCATTCACCATGTTTTATACTCTTGTAAAACGCTATGGCTGAAGAGCGGCGTAGTGTGCCGCTGCCAGCCTACCTGAATTGTACAGGTTTTAAAATAACAATAAAGTAAAAAAAAAAAAAAAAATTTGCGGGTATGCACAATGTACGCGATTTCCCCCTCCCTGCCTGCAGTCATCTGCGGGTATTCCAATATAACCTTGCTCCTTCCCGCTCCCAATCCCACCCATCACTATCAACAGTCAAAGCAAAGTAAATTCAAGGGCCGCAGAGTGGTCATTAGTCTTAATGATATGAATGCTGAGGGTTTAGAGCTTTTCCCAGAGTGCTGATTGTTCCATAAATATACGGGAGAACTGCTGGATAATAGTATCGTCCTGTCACGATATTTCGGCGCATTAGTGGGGCAAGACTTCATAGTAATAAATTCGTAAGATCGCTGAATGCATAAAGATATCGTACTAATACGTGAAGAACGTATAAAATCGTACTTCAACCAATTTAGTTAATCAAAGAGCGTATTTTCTTCATTCTTTCGGTACGACCACATTTCTTCTACATTTGCTTATGTTACACGATACTTACAAGGGAACCTCCCCACCGCACCCCCGTCAGATTTAGTTGTAAGTTGGCACAGTAGATAGGCCTTGAAAAATTGAACACAGATCAATCGAGAAAACAGGAAGAAGCTATCTGGAACTATGAAAAAAATAAGCAAAGTATACAAACTGAGTAGTCTATGCGCAAGATAGGCAACATCAAGGACAATATATCCTCAGGAGCGCCGTGGTCCCCTCGTTAGCGTGGACAGCTGCGGAACGAGAGGTCCTTGGTTCTAGTCTTCCCTTGAGTGGAAGGTTTAATTTCTTTATTTTTGCAAAGTCATGATCTGTCCATTCGTTCATTGACGTCTCTGTTCACTGTAGTAAGTTTAGTGTCTGTGTTTTGCGGCCGCACCACTAAACCGTGCCATTAGTAGACGAAAAGGACGTGCCTCTCCAATGTGAACCGAAAACATTATATCGCAAGGTCATAGCTCAACCGATTCCTCCACAGGGAAACACGTCTGATATATTCTATACGACACTGGTGACGGCATGTGCGTCACATGACAGGAATATGTTGTCAACACACCTATCTTGTACACTTGGCGAATGGGTAAGAAGATTCTTCTACCTTGCCCGATTTATGTTTTCTTGTGGATGTGATAATCACTCTCAAAAAGCTGATAACATTGGAAAGACGGGCGGATAGATAATAATTGTCAGCTGCTCACACTAACCACGGGACCACGGCACTCCTAAGCTCAAAATCTCTTTGATGTTGCCTATCTTGCACATGGACTACTCAGTTTGTATATTTTGCTTATTTTTTTCATAGTTCTGCACTACTTCTTCCTGTTTTCTCGATTGATCGGTGTTCAGTTTGTCAAGGCCTATCCACTGTGCCAACTTATAACTAAATCTGAGGGGGGTGCGATGGGAAGGTTCCCTTGTTAGAAACAAACCAGTTCAAAATAAACGGGTGGTTATTGAAAGACGGGACGTGACATATGTACCGCATGCGCCGGGATTTCCACTAAAACCACTCTGATTTCAAAGACCCAGGAAGAAAAAGCCACAGTAGATATGACAATAAAAAGTGAACTACATTGTAGAGCATCTCAAAGAATTTAACATCAATACACCTGTACATGTGAACCATTTGCAGCACGAAGAATATCGAGTCTACATTCAATTTCTCGCCAAGCTCTTTGTAAAAATTCCTCTGTTAACTTTGCAATTGCATTAGTGAATGTCGCAACGTAGGAATATCGTCCACTTTCGCCGCATGCACGCAGGCCTTCACAAATCACCTCACGAAGAAATCAAGCGGCGTGACGTTGGCTAGGCAATGGATCTGATCCAACGACTGGGAAATTTCCTATCCAGAAACATGCGAACAGCCGTTGGCCAAAGCGGCGGAGCTCCATCTTGAAATTCGATGTTGGGTTGCAAGTCTTGTACCTGAGGGTACACAAACTGCTCCAACATGTCCAGATACACGGACCCATTCACTGTTTGTTCTGCAAAGAAGAACGGTCCAACAATCCTGCCATGCACTAGCCAGCACCAGACGTTTAGTTTAGGGCTATCACGAGCATGTTCAATGACAACGTGCAGATTTTTGCGAACCCCAAATCTGAACATTATGCCTATTAACGCTTCCCGATAAATGTAAGGTTGTCTCACCTGAGAATAAACATCGTTCCAGGAAGCTGACATCCATACCAATACGCAGCAGCAATTTGTTGTCGGCGTGGTTTGTCGTTCGTCGTCAGATGTTGCAGAATTTGCACTCTGTAAGCACACAGACGAAGACGCTGGTGAACTACACGATGCAACGTTGATCGAGGTACATCAAGTTGCCTACATGCTTGACGAATTGACTTACGTGGGCTTCTGAGAAACGTTCGTCTGATGTACACCACTGTCTCTTCTGAAACTCCATAACGTGCACCGCCAGAATGTTTCAGAACACTTCCTGTTAGAAATTTCCTATACTATTCCTTGTTTTTAAATCAGGTGTATCACGTTCATACACTAAACGATAGTCTAATAATCGGCGATTTTGTTTCTGCAATCCACGCTACTGCTTGCACGTGCTGCTGTGGAGTCGCCATTTTCACTTCATACGACCATGCTGCACTTCGAACTTGTGACGTGGGAATATAAATTCTTTGAGATGCTCTACAATGTGGTGCATTTTTCATTGTATCTACTGTGCTTTTCTCTCCTGGGTCCTTGGAATCAGGGAGGTTTGAGTGGGACACCCTGTATTTTGACTGGACAACGTCTGGTCAACCTACACTATGTCTTTCTCCTTACTGTCCAGATTTAGCTTCCTCGGATTTTCATTTATTTGATCCCCTCAAGGAGGCATTACGGGGATAAAAATTCAGCAACAACAAGATGGTCAAAGTATCTGTGGGGAAAATGGCTCAGCAGTAAGACAAATAGTGCCTTGAATCAAGCATCAATATTTTTAACGCTCTGCAGTCTCCAATATCCTGCTCACAAACCATCAGAACCATTCTCAGACGGTCTGTATTATTCCGCAGTACTCAAAATTGGGAACCATTTCAAGACAAGGACTGAGTAAGACATGGCACAAACAAGTTAAGGGGACCACACAGTGGTTCATTTCGAAAAAAAAAAAAAAAAAATCGATTATCGATTTTCATCGTATTTCGATAGATTAAGATTTTATTTAAGTACTCTGAAAAGGATTTTGCTGAAAAAAAATTTTGGAGCATTTAAAGGGCATTTTCCTACCAACTGTGTTTATGTGCCACGTACAATCTATTGGCAAGAGCATGGCTGCAGGGAGAACATTTTGTACAGTGATGAACTTACATCGACCACCAAATAAATTTAAAAACTGACTGCACCACCATTCTCTTCCTGCTGCTGTTATTACAGCAATTAAACCTATTTTCAGAGACTTGGCTCATCCTGACGTAATGAAATGTCTGCATGGGCAGACACACAACCCAAATGAATGTTTCAACAGCATAATTTGGAACAGCCTTCCTAAAACTGTATTTGTAGGGATGCATAGAGTGAAACTAGGAGTTCATGATGCTGTTATTACATTCAACTATGGTGATATTGGAAAGTGTTGGGTACTGAAAAAGCTGGGAATTAATGCTGGTGAAAATATGATCACTGGGCTGAAACATTGCGATAAAATGAGGATAGCCAATGCAGACAGGTCTGCATCTAATATGGCCAAGAAAGCAAGACAGACATCCAGGAAGATGAAAAAAAAAAAAAAAAGCTGGAAGACCTGATAGAAGCCAAAGAAGGGCCATCATATAGTGCAAGACAGTTTTAATTAACTGTAAGTAACAAATTTCAAAAGTTTTTCCTTTAAAGTCAATTTCCCACAAACTAAAATTTTCAGTACATATGCCCCATTAAATCAGAAACTATCATAGATAAATGAATGAAATTTTCAGTCCTTGCATAGCATAAAAGCCACCTCTGGTGCTACATTCATTAACATTCCCCATTAGGAAGCCACAAAAAACTATTTTCTGCACAAAAAATTAATATTTTTGTTAATAAATTTAAAATAGTATTTCTTGAAAACTATAAAATGGATACATGGGTTAGATAGGCAGGGTGTGGTCCCCTTAAGCGGTCTCCTCCTCCTGTGGACAAAACCAGCAACACTTCAGCAAGACGTCAGCAACTACTTGCAGTAGCCTGTTCGATGTGAAATATTGCCCAGTCATCCCGCAGTAATAGCGTTTATTGCAGCAACATTGATGACAGCGCTATTGCGGCTGCACATTTCCGTAAAATATGGCCCTTGTAAACGCACCTTGAGACCTGTTGTGCGATGACAAGCAACGCCAAATGCTTAGAGCGAGCTACGCCACTGCAGATATGCGAAGCAGCAGAGCCATCTGTGCGCGCAAAGACGTATTACGTTGCGATTGTAAGCGAGAGCAACAAAAACTTATAGATTTCAAAAGAAAAGATGGCTTCCTGAAAGCAGCACTAGCTGGAACAGAGAGAAACAGAATGTCTATCGTATGGAAAAATGTGTAGTGAGGTCAAGCCAGCTAAAAGTATCAATTGGTAAGAATGCGCTCACATGTACTGTGTGAACAAGACAGCGATGGACAAGGCGACAACCTAAATTCTGCCGCTACTAATATTGTATAGGACTATTGTATATTTGATAACTATGATTGTGTAGAGATTTTGCAATACGCGTAGCGTAGCGTGCTGCATCAGGAGTGATTAAGGTAATCAGAGCGCAATTCCGTGGACAAAATTAAGGTGTGTTGGCACCATGAAATATGAAAATAAAAGGCCCTTGAAAATATACCCCACATTTAAAAATGTAGTTAAGCTTATATTCTTCCCAAACGACAAGCAATTTATCATGAAGAAAGTGTTGCAGCTCTTTATTATGTTCACTGACTAGTCCTATTCGTTTCTGGGTGTAGAGGGATATGCAGATTTGTGTAAATCTCATGTTTATCACTAATGTTCACACCAACATCATGGACACTGTTTTTTTGTTCTTTTTCATTAACTTGGAACTGAATTTTGTCTTCGAGTAGCGGAGCTTTATATACTTCTCCCGAGAAGTTCATATCCAACTGCAGCAGCTTACGATAGCTAGGTGTTTCTACATACATTCATTTGAACAGACTGGATTTACCAATAACATAAACGCTGTTGCAATTATATTTCACAGCCCTGGAGGTGGAGGAATATTTGCTAATGTTCTGGACTGGAATAGAGAACCAGAAACAGCAGACAGATTTTGTGATGTAAGCTAGTTAGCTTAATGAGTCTTATTGAAGCAAGATCTACAAAATACCAGTGTTTACGTACTTTTTACAAGTGTTGGAAATGTTTCGTAAATTGGACGAACTGTATATAATCCACAGTCTCAGTAGTAGTGACGTAAACAGTTTCCTTGTCAAAGCATATTTTTTATGGGGACAACTAAGGTAACACAGATGTCAGTACGTTTCTCTGGTACGATCTGTAAACTTAGAAAGGTTGTAAAAATGATATATTTAAACATATGGAAAATGAGGCATTCTATATCAGATTCTTCGAATAATTTTTTATTTCATCAATTTCGATTTTGATTAACTTTGAATAAGTCACACACATTAGAAGCCTAATATTTGGTATGTGGGGAGGAGCACGAGGTTCGAGACATTCAAAATTACAAGTCAGGGAGAATGACCCCGAAATGCAATCTTGGAGCAAGGCCCCCTTCAGCAGTGTGGTTTTACACCATTAGATTCACTTTGACGCGTGCAAACTTATTACTAAAATGCCACAAACGACGTTTTTATTTACCGAATAAACTGAAGCTGAGTTTCCATTTCTGAAATCAGAAAGGCAATGCGAGAACTTATTTTACACGTGTGTTTGCATACGACAACAGTAACACAAAATATTTACGCGATTAGTACTGCAAGGTAGTTTGACGTTTAATTAGCGCTAGTTAAAAAATGTATGATCTGTGTAGTTATAGCTTAAAGCATGTATAACACATACAAATATGGATACAGTATTAACGTAAGTTTCTAAAAATAATTTCTCTACTATTGTGGACAACGAGATACGCACGTTTCCTAAAGAGTAAGGAATTTGAATTCTCAAAGTACCGCTTTGTGCTTTGATGCTTATCCTCTAGCGCACTCCTTTTTATTTCGTCATTTTACTATTTTTCAGTTCTTTGCGGAAAGTTGTTCGGAGAGAATGAACTCTTGGTGTTGGCAGGAACTGCTTTTTATTGTGGAATACACGGTGCATTGTGCAATACTGCGAGTGACAAGTGTCTCCTTCAATATACTGCGCCCAAACAGTCAACATCAGTCTCAGATGGTCTGTATTATTGCACGGTACTCAATATTGGTAAGCAATTACAGACAAGGACAGCAGAAGATATGACCCGACCATGCACAATGTGGACAAAACCGGCAGCACCCCTGCAATACGTAGCATTATTTGCAAGAAGTCATTCAATACTGTCCAGTCATCCCCGCAATTGACTGCAACAACACTGGTGGGAACATTACTGCGAACACAAGTTGCCATACAATACGGCACAAGTAAACACACCTATGGGCGTGTTGGGCGTTGGCTAGCAACGCATAGAGCGAACTCCGCCATTGCAGATATGCGAAGCAGCAGAGCCATCTGTGCGCGTGTACCCTTATTACGTTGCGATTGTGAGCGAGGGCAACAAAAGCTGAAAGATTTTAAAAAAAAGATGGCTTCCTGAAAGTAGTAGTAGCTGGAACAGAGAGAGAAACAAAATGTTTATCGTATGACAAAACATATAGTGAGCTGAAGTCTGACAAAGGCATCAATTGGGAAGAACGAGTTCACACATACTCTGTGAACAAGATTGGCATATAGAAAGGGATGACAAAACGAATCTTCCATCAACACTTTGATTATTCTCTTTTCCCCACTGTCATGGAACATGCCGATACCTTGGTCGCTCCACTTGCTCGTATTCTCCAGTACTTGGGGCAGTTGCCCTCCTCCGACAAACACTCCCATCACAGCACAAGACATTGAACTTATCCTCCGGTCCAAACGCAACACGGCCCCTGGTCACGACTGCGTCACCTTTGAGAAAGCCCTTATACCTTCCTGCCTGTCCTCGCCCATCTCTATAACGTCATCCTCTCTACTGGCTTCTACCACGACCTGTGGAAAACCTCCCGCATCCTCTTATTCCTCAAACGCAACAAACCGCCTTCTGCCGCCTCTTCCTATCGTCCCATCTGCCTCACCTCCGTCTTCAGTAAGGTCTTAGAATCCATCCTCTCCCACCGTATCCATCAGCGCCTTACTCAACACCACCTATTCCCTCTTACCCAGTGTGGCTTCCGACCCCCCTCCTCTGCTGAAGACCAACTCCTTAACCTCGTTCACCTTCTGTCCCTCCAGCTCAACTCCCATCGCTGTGCCATTTTTGTTTCCCTTGACCTCCAAAATGCCTATGACCGTGCATGGCATCCCAGTCTCCTCTTTAGACTCCAAACCTATGCCATGCCTATCAATTTTGTCCGTCTGGTCGCTTCCTTCCTCTCGCACCGTCCTTCCTATATCACCCTCCACAACACAAAATACTTTATCTTTTATCCCACTGCTGGCGTCCCCCAGGGCTCTGTCCTCTCCCATCTCCTTTATCTCTTGTATACGGCTGATATGCCCAAGCCGCCCCCACCAGTTCACCATCTCCAGTATGCTGATGACACCGCCTTCCTGGATCTCTATCCTACCCTTCAACAGTCCCAACGTACCCTCCAAACCCATCTTAACCAGTTCACCACTTGGTGTAACCAGTGGTTCCTCCGTCTCAATAGCTCCAAAACCCAGGCAATCATCACAGGGCGCACCACTCGCTCCTTTCGTCTCCATGATTTCTACCTCACCCATTGTGGTCGTCCCATCCAGCTCACCCCCACCCTGAGATACCTTGGCCTCACCCTTGAGCGACACCTCACCTAGACCCCTCATCTCCAGACCATCCAGCAGAAAGCACATTACCCGCCTCCACCTTCTGAAACTCCTGTCTGGCCGGACATGGGGATTGCATTCTTCTACCATTCTCCACACTTACAAATCCCTCATCCGTCCTATCCTCTGTTATGCCAGCATTGCCTGGTCTCTGCCCCCACTCGCTTTTACAAGGCCCTCCAAATCCTTGAACACCATGTGCTCCACCTTGACTTCCGTATCCGCCTTCCTCCCCCACACGGCTCCTGTAGGAACTGATCCCCTTCCCCCAACTCCTCCTTTTCCTCCAACATCTCCGCATCCTTTACATTGTCCCCGCAGGCTTGATCCCCCCCACCCTCTGGTTTCCTCCTTACTCTCCACCCCTCACCCATTGTCGCGCCTCTATTGCTGTATCCCTCCCTCTCTACACCTCCACACCCTCCATCTCCTTCATCAGGGCAATTTCCAGTGCCTCCCCCTTCCAGATGATGGACTTCGCCATGAAATCTACCCTTCCTTCCAGTTATAACCTGGCCTTGTTTCCCTCTCCCCAGGGTCCCCCTTTCCTCTCCCCTCCTCCTCCCAGAGCGGATTTTCCTCCTCCCCCCCTGAGACCCTGCACCCCATACCTGCCTCTTTCCTTCCCACATCGCTCCCTCCCTGGCACTCTCCAGCGTGCCCCCCGCCCATCTCCCCCCCTCCCTCCCTTCTTCCGGTCTCCCTCATCTCCTTGCGCCTGGCAGATCCTATGTTTTGGTCATCATCAGTGTGCCACGTCAGTGTTGTGTTTAGTGCTGTTTCTCCTATGCTTCAAGAGGTGTGATTTTAATTGTGTATTGCATTGAGGTTCGCTGTCAGTGTTTATGTGCTACGCCATCCGTCAATAATTTTTATGCTCCAGTCACACTGTGCCTTGCGTTGTTCTAATTGTCGCAGTGTGTGGCTTTCTCTTTGCACTACTTTTTTACAGTTTTTTATCTCCATTTTACAGTCGCCCCTTTTTTGTTTATTGCCTCCCATGATATTCCCCCTTTTCTATATCTATGTTCACCGTATTCTCTCCTTTGATAATTTTTCACTGTCTTCTGTTGTTTGAAATGTAATCTTCGGCAAGGCCTTGATGGTTAAAGAGAAACCTGTATTTACAAGCTTCTTTAATTATGTTCTCTCCTCTGAAACACACAAATAAGTTTGGAAGAACTGTTAATTTTTACGAAAACTTTGATTATCGTGCCTGTATCTTTGACAGTTTGGCGACATATACTTTCATTACTGTGCTGTGTTCCAGTGCTCAAACTGCAACTATATTTTTCCGTTTTCCAAATGAAGGCTGTATTAACACACACACAACAACCAAAACACGTGATCTCTAGACTGGAACACTATCGCAAGCTCCCACCAGAATGCGCTCCAACTTCACAACTTATAATTACGAGCATTATGTAATTGTGCATTTTAAAAATGCAGAAGGAATCGAGTTAACAAAACCTATCCTTTCATGTTTCTTAATTTGTCTGAATTTACGGTAAAAATTCTATATTGTTAATTTCTATGTATGACAAGTCAAATATCGTTTGTATGATGACACGGATACTAAATAAATAAATATTCCTGGCCCATTGTGGTCATGTACAATTCCAACTGTCCAACGGGTTAGGAGAAACAAAAGATAATGTGACACTGACACACACAACGAGACATCGTCATGCTACTAGATTGCCATAGCTGCTGGCTGGCATAAACAGAACAATAGATACACTCATCACAACTTTGAAATCTCAGTATATTATACTGTAGGTCTCTGGTGATGCTGGAAGTTATACTACAGGAAATAGTTCTACCTGAATTTTGATTACAATGAAATTTCTTAATAACTTAGAAGGTCTCTGGTGTGGCAAATACTACATCAAAACCCTTAAAACCTCTTATTGTTCACTTTGCTGAAAAAGTGTACCAGGAATGCAGCATAATTAAAAAAAACACAAACACACGCACCTGCAGACACCTGAAAATTATAAAAACTTTTGCATCCTTGTCACAAAATTTAGACCTAACATGGCTCATTGTGACCATGTGGAAAAAGTATATTGCCTATCAGTAGCTAAGAAATTGTGGGATTACTTATAACAGGTGTGGGCATCTCAAAACCAAATATGAATAGAATCTGAGGAGGCAAGGCAGGGACAATATCTAAAATTACACCCAAAATGACCCATGCATGTTTTCAGTTTCTCCTCAACTACACAGCTTTTACTATTGTGGTGAATATTGTTTTTTACTTTGGCTGTCTATTTTCTGTTGTGAGGATAAAGTTCCCCTCACTCACATAACTTTAAAGTTTTCTAGAGTGAATTCTCGTTTTGAGATACTGAAATTAAAATACAAAGAACAAAATACAAAACGCAGGAACTCAAGAAGGCAAAAGGGAATACAGATATCTGAAAAATGAGACTCAACAACTGCAGTATAATGAGCAGGAATGACCAGAGAGCAGAAGAAGACCATGTGGCTCAGGTAAATATAAATGCTGTTATTAAGAAAAGTAAACAGACCTTTGCAGAAAACAGAAGCACCTGAATGACTATTAAGAGAACCACCAGAGGCAAGCAAACAGGGCAAGAGTGATAGGTGTTAGGAACATACAAAAAGGTTGTACAAAGGAAAGAAACAACAAAACAATGTCAAGGACAGGGAAGATGAGGGGACAAGATCTGGTATACTGTAGGAATAAAAAAAAATGGTTCAAATGGCTCTGAGCACTATGGGACTCAACTGCTGTGGTCATAAGTCCCCTAGAACTTAGAACTACTTAAACCTAACTAACCTAAGGACAGCACACAACACCCAGCCATCACGAGGCAGAGAAAATCCCTGACCCCGCCGGGAATCGAACCCGGGAACCCGGGCGTGGGAAGCGAGAACGCTACCGCACGACCACGAGATGCGGGCACTGTAGGAATAATTTGACATAGGACTGAAAAGCCTAAATTGAAACAAGGTACATAGAGTAGGTGGCGTCCTGAAGAAATTGAGATGCTTGGGGAACAGGCCATAACAAAATGAGTACACCTGGCTAACACGATACACGAGACATGCAAAGTATTGGGTTTAAAAACATAACAAAACCAATCACCTGATATACAATACATGAGATACCCAGAATAGCCTCTGACTTCAAGAAGAAAGTAATAAGTTGTTCAAATAATTTATGGGACTACAGAATGGTGATCTCAATAGCCGTCAATATTTCAACATGAGCACACACTATCATTCACCAGGCTCAACTGCAGCAAGTATATACTGTATTAGGGAATTTAAAACCTCTATTTGTGGGCAAATTCTGGAAAGATAACAAAAGCAACACATTGTGCACACTAGTGCAACACACAATCAAATATAACGACCAAACAATCAATTATTGACAATGTAATGCAAATGGATAGGCAAAAAAAATTCACGTGCACTTGCAGAGGCTTAACTTTCGGAGCCAGTAGCTCCTCCTCCTGGCAGAAGAGTTGAAGGGGAAGGAAGAGTGGTGAAGGAAAAAAGACTGGAGAGGTTTAGGAAAAGGGGTACTTGTTCAGAAAAGTCTCCCAGAACCCCTGGTCAGGGGAGACTTACAGGATGGGATGTGAAGGGAAGATTGACTGTTGGGGACTGCAGTGGATGATATTTGAAAGCCTGAGAGCTTAAAGGTGGAAGACAGGGTAATATGCAAGACAGAGATTACTACTGGAACACTGTGTATGAGTTAATAAGAGTAAAAACTGTCATTGTATGTAACAGGGGTAGGATGGGGATGGGAAAAATAGACATGGCAGAAAATGAGAGTTGTACAAAACTAAAATCGAGTGAAAGAAGGAGTAGGTACTGTGAAGAAATGTTGAGATGGAAGCAGTTAACATAAATTAAGACCAGGTAGTTGGCGAGAACAAGGGACATGTTGTTGCACCATTTCTCACCTGTGGAGTTCTGAGAAACTGGAGTCTGGGATAAAAATCAGATGACACCTGTGGTGAAACAGTCACCGAGGTAATGACTGTCTTGTAGAGCATTCTCTGCTACAGGACACTGCATGTTGCTGGTATACTCTGTCTGCTTATGTCCTTTCACGCTGATTAACAGTTGGGTGGTATTTATGCTGACATAAAAGGCCAAACAGTGTTTACATAACAGCTGGTATATGACATGTGTCACTTCATTGGTGGCTCTCCCTTTGATGCTACATGTTTTGCCAGTTACAGGGCTGGAATAGCTGGTTGTAGGAGGGTGTATAGGGCAAGTCTTGCAGTGGTGACAGTCACATGGATAGGAGCCGTAGGGTAGGGAGAAGAGTGCGGAAGGAGCATAGCGTCTGACGGGAATGTTGCGGAGATAGGGAGGGCAACAAAAAGCTATTCTATGTGCGGTGGGCAAATTCCCAGAGAGAATGGATCTCATTTCAGGGTATGAGTATGGGAAATCATGGGTTCGGGGGGGGGGGGGGGGGGGGAGGGGGGGGCGGCGTGGCTTTTCTGGAATCCATAAGCCTTCAGCCCCTGGTTTGCTTTTGATACATTGATGATGTCATTGGCATATGGACTCAGAGTGAAGCTGACCTAAAATTTTTGGACTCCCTAAATACCTTCTCCCAATTAAATTTCACATAGTCCTACCCTGAGTCCTATTTCACTTTTCTTGATGTTGATCTAATCCTCACTTAAGGCAATTTACACACTTCTGTCCACATTAAACCTTCTAACAAACCACATTACTTACATTTTGACGGTTGGCATCCTTTCAGTGTCAAATGTTTGCTCCCATACAGGCTTGGAATTTGAGACAATTGTATTTGTGTGGATGCAGACTCTTTATGGCAATACAACATTCTCATCTGAGCCTTCACTGGACTTAATTATCCCAACAGCCTGGTTCAAAAACAGTTTTTCTGGACCATCACATCCAATCCTGGTACTACAGGACCTGTCCACCTACGTATTGTAGCGGTAGCATCACCGCCTACCACACAGGGGGCCCAGATTTGATTCCCGGCAGGTAACTTGGTATTGTGTGTCCATCAACATTTTCATCGTCATTGACTTACAATTTGACGAAGTGGTGTCGACTAAAAAGGACTTGCAATATGGCAGCCGAACTCACCGAATGGGGCCTCCCGGCCAACAATGCCATATGATCATTTCCATTTTCTACTACTGGTCCCTCCAAAACTCAACTTTGGAGCACACCAATTGTCACCCAGTATTATCCTGTTCTTGAATGTATTATTTTAAGCTACTTCAAAATTTTTAAGAGGGTAAAAACCTTTTCTTCTGACTATTTTTGGATATCATTTTTAAAGGAGATGCAGCATGTGCTTGCACAGGTAACACGTTAAAAAGCTTTATTCCCCATGTGTTTGTGCCCGCCACTTGTGTTTTTGTAAGTAAAGTAGCAGGCATGTCAATCTTTAATGTTCAGTGAGTATTATGGTTATAAATGGATTCCTTAAGGCTGGAACTTAAAATTTTTTACATAAAAAATGCAACTGTATATGCTGAGGCGATAAAGTCATGGGGTAGCTATACACAAATAGTATCATGTACACAAGGTAGTACATTAACAGAGTCATCATTTGTACTCATGTGAAAAGGTTTATACAATGGGAATTAACAGAATTTCAATGTGGAATAGTAGTTGGAGCTTGATGCATGGACACTCCATTTAGGAAATAGTATGGGAATTGAACATTCTGAGACACATAGTGTCAAGAGTTTTCAGAGAATATCAAATTTCAGGCATTACATCTCACTAAAGAAAATGCAGTGGCTGATGCCCTTCACTTACTGACAGAACAGCAGTATTTGTATAGAGTTCTCAGTGCAAACAGACAAGCAAACTGGATGAAATAACCCCAGAAATCAATCTTGGATGTATAATGAATATATCTATTACAATAGTGCAGCAGAATTGGTAATTATTAGCAATGGTAGCAGACAACTGATGTGAGAGCCTTTGCTAATAGCAACACAGTGCCCGCAAATTCTCTGCTGGGCTTGCGAGCCTATCAGTTAAACCCAGGCAACAGGAGAACTGTGGCCTGGTCAGATGAGTCCTGGTTTGGGATCTTTGTCTGCCAGCAACAACAGCACAGAAATGAACATCAAGAAAAGATTAGCAGTGGGAATGTAATTCATGTATTCCCTCAGAGAGGCATTCAGCTCAAAATCAGTACTAACATATGCTAAGATGAGAATATGTAAAAGTGATATGCCCAGCAGTTGTGTACAGTTCAGTAACCTGTAGCACGACTAAATGGGCAAAGGAAAAACTACTAATATTTGAAATAAGAGTAATGAGGAAGACGTGGATGTTAGATAAAGGAGATTGGAGAATAATGATGAATGACAAATCTTCAAGCAACAACCAACGATCCTACAGAAGGTTAAGAGCAGAAGAATCCAGCGGGCAGGCAATGGAGGGTAGTTGAAGGGAAACAAACACCAGACACACTGTGAGACAACCAAGGCTGTGCTGGATGGACAGCCTGGTGAATAACCCAGTAGTCCTAGGGACTGAAGACACCTGGAGGAACTGAGCACAGAACAAAGGAATGGAGGCAGTTTGTGGGAGCAACACATGGTCTGCAGGGTCTGTGACTGCTGGATATGTACGTATGTATATTAAGAGAGGTGGTGCTATCAGTGTACATAATTATTTAAAGTAAGAGATGCAAGATATTTTAGTTGTGGATATTCGAGACATATCCCACTCTGATGACAGTGGGGGGAAAAAGCGTAACAGGAACTCGGTAATAATTAATACATGACAACTTGTCATATGTGTGTTCTGTATAACTGTTCCACATTATTTCTGAATCCAGATATACAATAATGACATTAAGAGATATACACTCATTGTCAACATTCAATATTTGTCTTGAGTATAGCCTCATACGGAAGTGAAACACAAATGACTGGCAGGGCAGACAATAGGAGAATAGGCTTCTTCAATGTGGTTTAGAAAAGAATTATGAAGGCTTGATAAGTAGGCTGAGTAACTAATGAAGTATTGTGTTGAACTGGAGACAAAAGCTTTGTGGCACAACTTAACTAGAAGACATGTCAGATTGTCAAGGACATGCCCTGAGGTGTCAAGGAATATTAAGTTTGGTACTGAAAGGAAGTGTAGAGGTTAAACAGTTGTACAAGGAGACCAATTCTTAGCAACACTAAGCAGACTCAAATGGATACAGAAGCAGTAGTAATCCAGAGAAGACGACTTGCAAAGGATAGAGCTGAATAGTGCCAGTCTGGACAACCACCACAAACAAACAACATCCTACAGTCTGTTTTATGCCGTTACATGACTGGAATGGACGGCTATTCAAATAAATTAATAAATAAATGTAGATGCATGAAAAAGTGACATATTAGGAACACTACTATCATATAGAGGAATTTAGAAAGACGCAGACAACTGATTTAACATTTTGACAACGATATTTGGTCAGAGCGTGATACTGGACTGCCCCTGAAATCTTGCTTCTGATGACAGACATTTCTAAGATTCTGGTAAAAGCCAACCTGTCGTGTAGGCTAATGTTTATGTTCACACCGTATGTTAATGCTCTCTGATTCTAAAGAGTGTAAAGTCATCAAAAATGCCTCCTCTCCCCCACCCATCTGCTTAAGTGGAACCCTTGGTATCCTAGATATGTATTCTCCTGCACTCTGGAGGAATCAATGTTGATAGTAACTTGCGCTTCTACCACCATTTAAAGGAGTGCACACGTTCCCCACTTTCACCATTACATGCTTTGGCAACAAAGATTTTGCAGATGTCCAAAAGACATTTTGATCCTGCAGCCACTGTGAATCAAGACACAAAGGAATTAAAGACGTTAGTTGTCAATGGACATTGATTTATATCAATGGAGCAAGTTGAAAACTTGTGCCAGACAGATTCGAACCCAGGCCTCCAGCTTACTAGGCAGATATGCTGACCACTATGTCACCTGGACACAGTGGTCATCACACCCACATGGACTAACCTGGATCACTTATTGTTGTTGTGGTCTTCAGTCCTGAGACTGGTTTGATGCAGCTCTCCATGCTACTCTATCCTGTGCAAGCTTCTTCATCTCCCAGTACCTACTGCAACCTACATCCTTCTGAATCTGCTTAGTGTATTCATCTCTTGGTCTCCCTCTACGATTTTTACCCTCCATGCTGCCCTCCAATACTAAATTGGTGATCCCTTGATGCCTCAGAACATGTCCTACCAACCGATCCCTTCTTCTGGTCAAGTTGTGCCACAAACTTCTCTTCTCCCCAATCCTATTCAATACTTCCTCATTAGTTATGTGATCTACCCATCTAATCTTCAGCATTCTTCTGTAGCACCACATTTCGAAAGCTTCTATTCTCTTCTTGTCCAAACTATTTATCGTCCATGTTTCACTTCCATACATGGCTACACTCCATACGAATACTTTCAGAAATGACTTCCTGACACTTAAATCAATACTGGATGTTAACAAATTTCTCTTCTTCAAAAACGCTTTCCTTGCCATTGCCAGCCTACATTTTATATCCTCTCTACTTCGACCATCATCAGTTATTTTGCTCCCCAAATAACAAAACTCCTTTACTACTTTAAGTGCCTCATTTCCTAATCTAATTCCCTCAGCATCACCCGACTTAATTAGACTACATTCCATTAACCTTGTTTTGCTTTTGTTGATGTTCATCTTATATCCTCCTTTCAAGACACTGTCCATTCCATTCAACTGCTCTTCCAAGTCCTTTGCTGTCTCTGACAGAATTACAATGTCATCGGCGAACCTCAAAGTTTTTATTTCTTCTCCATGAATTTTAATACCTACCCCGAATTTTTCTTTTGTTTCCTTTACTGCTTGCTCAATATACAGATTGAACAACATCGGCGAGAGGCTACAACCCTGTCTTACTCCCTTCCCAACCACTGCTTCCCTTTCATGTCCCTCGACTCTTATAACTGCCATCTGGTTTCTGTACAAATTGTAAATAGCCTTTCGCTCCCTGTATTTTACCCCTGCCACCTTTAGAATTTGAAAGAGAGTATTCCAGTCAACATTGTCAAAAGCTTTCTCTAAGTCTACAAATGCTAGAAACGTAGGTTTGCCTTTCCTTAATCTTTCTTCTAAGATAAGTCGTAAGGTCAGTATTGCCTCACGTGTTCCAGTGTTTCTACGGAGGATCACTTATTGTTAGGCACAAATTCTCAACTTATACCTCACACTGATGCACTGTCCTAACTCATTAGTTGTCGAGGCCGACGTAGTGGTCAGCGCATCTGCCTAGTATGCTGGAGACCACGAGTTCGAATGCCGGGGACTTCGAATGCTGGTCCAGCTTAAATGTTGTTCTTGCCTCATTTAGGTAAATTAATTCCTGCTGGCAATTAATGTATGTAATTACTATGTGAAAAGATTTTCCATTGCATTACATTTTTCATTATTTTGCGAAGATATTGGCAGATACACCCTTCAACTTATTTTTGTGTTGTTACATAGTAAGATTCAAGTTAATGTTTATGATCAATCCCTTTAGATGCTTGGTTAATTTATTTGGTTAACAAAACATATGTTGTAGTGTAAACTGGACTCCTTTCAGTTGCCTGAAGCAGATCTGTTACTTTTTCCGTTTAAAGTCTCCCTATATTAGTACACACACAGTTATTCTCTCGGAATTGTAAGATGATAGTGGGGAAGGAAGATCAAAGAAAGTGTCCCTTCTAAAATGATAAGCTATAGTATACAAAAAGATGGGTTGGAAAATGTTCGGTACACAGTTGTCCAATATGAAAAACAGTACAACCGAGGAAGCAGCAAAAACATGTAGACTTACAATTTTGGGTAAAAATTTGATGAGCTGATTTAGTATTGCCTTGCTATGGAAGTTTCGGAAATACGGAAGCGTCCGATCCTGGCCGTCTGCTTTGACCCATGACGTCACAAATATGGCGGAAACTACCATAAACCACGTTTCCAAAATGGCGTATATAAAGTCGTTAGGTACACATTATGAAGACGCAAATACATCGAAACACACACACACACACACACACACACACACACACACACACACACACACACACACACACACACACACACACACACACGTTCCACAAAAAGCCTGATGACACTAACGGGACAAGAGCGGAAATGGGGGTTTTTGGGTGGGGACAAACTAAATATAAACAAATTTAGACACCCGCCCCCATAGAAAAACGCGAAACGACGAAAAAACCGACATCACAAAACCCCCAAATACCACTAAACACAATATCATCTGGAATCGGACACTTCCCTTAACCTATATAGCTCAACAGCAGCTCCCGAATCCATAAATTACGATCAAACACTTCCCTTGACCTATGTAGCTCAAGAACATCTCCCGATACCAATACCAACATTCACATCCACACATTGCAATAAAACACTTCCCTCGACCCCAACACACCCAAAACAAAAAAAATAAAAACTTACCTAAAAAAAGTTCCGGCGCTACAAAGTAGGTTGGCCTCGACAATCACACAGAAGCACACACACACACACACACACACACACACACACACACACACACACACACACACACACCTGTACTTACCCCTGTACTTAATGAACTCTGAAAACACTTCATGGCAAAAAGAAAACCAATGAAGCTCACTCCTCTCACTCACACCAGTCTCATGCGCGCAAAAACTTTGTGGGGATCTATAACAAAAATAATAAGTCACCAGTACAATCTCGCGCATGTCCAACCTAGGCTTCTCGAACCAGGAACCGCGCCGTGTGGGGCGCCAAATGTCGTCCTTTCGACAGCGCCACATATAACCGTCCCTGGTCCGAGACGCCGGAACTTTAGCCAAATTCATTTCTTCGCCACAAACGGAGCATTTCACAACCTCGACAATTAAACCGAAAGGCTTGAAAAACTTGATCAGTTGCAAAGGAGTGTTCCCCATCATTTCCCTCAGACGCGCACTGTTAATTTTATCCGTCATATCCATTCCTGAACAAGAACAATAACCGATCAATTTTACTAAAATTACCACACAACGTACAGTGAACAACACTAAATTAACCTTCACAGAAAACCGCAAAATCGTTAAACTGAACATACCACGAGAGGGCACAACAAACCACAACACGACTCGACGACATCTAGAAACATGCTACACGCACAAACCAAACTCCGTGCCGTCATGACGTCACACAACACCCTTATGTCACGGGTCAAAGCCGACCCACATTCAGAAAGAAAGCCTGTAGGAATGTCTACCACAGGGCTCTTGTTTTCAGCAAAGGGGAGAGAAATTCTACAATCTTCTGATTGGTGCTATACTACACTTAATCTGAAACTAGATTGTGTTCTCTTATTTGATAGCAATTTCACATTTTATTTGGTACTACTATGATTATTTTTTGAAGGCTCCAATTTTAGCAGTTATCATCAGAACTCACACGTTTTTTAAAATAATTTTAATTATTTTTTTAAGCGTAAAATATAAATGGTGATATAAAGTAAGTATCCTGTGCCTTTAACAGTTGATTTTTACTGCTTTATTTTTTAAATAAAAACGAAATTACGGGTCTGGTTTTCGGCACTTTCGCCTCTGTACAGTATATATAGCACACGCACAAGAAAGTGACACAGGTCGAAAAACGGCATTTTTTGGTTTGTCACCGAAAAATACGTGTGGAGTGCCCAAAATACACGAAAAATAATGGAATTTACTGCCAACAAAGTTTACTTTAAACTTAAAGAAAACTTATATAATTTCAATATAAGTTTTATAATGTGTAAGACGACTTTCTCAAATATTGGATTTCTTGAGTTCTTGGCGGCATGCAATATATAGTAGAGTTGATGGGGGAGGGGAGTCCTCCACAACTACTAACTTTACTGGTCATTCATTCAGTTAAGCATTCACAAATATCTTGTTTCCACAAATTCCACCTGAAGGAATGTGGAAAGACTTAAGTGAACTTTACAAAAGCTGGTAGTACGAACCAATGAAGGCTGCTTCTATAAAATATGAACCACAGCCAGAACTGATATCACTTAAAAACTTGAAAGAGGTAACTTACCTAAATGCCCATACACAGTTTTCACCTGCAAGTTTAACTCACTGAGTGCACTTGGTTTTAAAATTAAATCTTGCAAGACGACACCACCTAACAAAGTATTGAATAACATGTAGGGGATTACAACACACGGAGTCGGGAACGTGCCTTGGCTTGGATTGTCTGGAGATGGGGAGTCCAGGAGAGGCGACGGTCGAGGGTGACGCCAAGGTACTTAAGGGTGGGAGTGAGGGCGATAGGACGGCCATAGACGGTGAGATAGAAATCAAGGAGGCGGAAGGAAGGGGTGGTTTTGCCTACAATGATCGCCTGGGTTTTGGAGGGATTGACCTTGAGCAACCACTGGTTGCACCAAGCGGTGAACCGGTCAAGATGGGATTGGAGAAGGCGTTGGGAGCGTTGCAGGGTGGGGGCAAGGGCGAGGAAGGCGGTGTCATCGGCAAACTGGAGGAGGTGGACGGGGGGCGACGGCGGCGGCATGTCCGCCGTGTACAGAAGGTACAGAAGGGGGGAGAGGACGGAGCCTTGGGGCACACCGGCGGAGGGGAAAAAGGTGTAGGAATCGGTGTTATGGATGGTGACATAGGAAGGACGGCGGGAGAGAAAGGAACCGATCAGACGGACGTAGTTAATGGGAAGGGCAAAGGTTTGGAGCTTGAAGAGGAGACCGGAATGCCAGACGCGGTCATAAGCGCGTTCGAGGTCAAGTGAGAGGAAGATGGCGGAGCGACGGGAATTAAGCTGTTCGGAAAGGAGATGAGTGAGGTGAAGGAGAAGATCGTCGGAAGAGAAGGATGGCCGAAAGCCACACTGGGTGACGGGAAGGAGGCGGTGCTGGCGGAGATGCTGGTGGATGCGGCGGGTGAGGATAGATTCTAGGACCTTGCTGAAGACCGAGGTAAGGCTGATGGGACGGTAGGAGGAGACGGCGGACGGCGGTTTGCCAGGTTTAAGGAACATGAGGATACGGGAGGTTGTCCACAGGTCGGGGTAGTAACCGGTGGACAGGACTACATTGTAGAGCCTGGCCAGGGTGGAGAGGAAAGAGACAGGAGCTTCACGAAGGTGACGGTAGGTGGCACGATCGTGACCAGGAGCGGTGTTGCGTTTTGTGCGGAGGGTAGCAATGAGATCCTGTGTAGTGATAGGGGCATCGAGTTCCGTGTGTGTAATGTTGTCCAAGTACTGGAAGCCAGGTGCGAGGGGAGGGGAAGAGGTGTCAGTTCGATCGCAGATATCCGGGAAGAGGGAGTAATCGAACTGGGGATCATCGGGGACGGAAAATACATCGGAGAGGTAGGAGGCAAAGTGATTGGCCTTACTAAGGGAGTCAGGGAAACGGTGATCATCATGGAGAAGAGGATAATAGGGGGAGGGTTTAGTTCCGGTAAGGCGACGGAAGGCCGACCAGAACTTGGACGAGTTGATTGGTAGGGTTGCATTTAAACGGGTGCATGTCTGTCGCCAGTCCCGGCGTTTCTTAGCCGCGAGCAAATTACGAACGTGTCGCTGGAGTTGCCGGTGGCGTCGTAGTGTGTCCGGGTCACGCGTGCGGAGGAAGGCACGGTAGAGACGACGGGATTCACGGAGGAGGAGAACGGCCTGTGGGGGTAAGGGAGGACGGTGGGGGTGGATGGCGACAGTAGGAACGTGGGCCTCCACGGCCTCAGACAAGGTCCGCTGGAGAAAGGAGGCGGCATGGGTGACATCGTCAGGGTGGTGGTAGGTGAGAGGGTGGCTATCGACCTGGGTGGAAAGGGTATCCCGGTAGGCATTCCAGTCGGCTCGGGAATAGTCGTGGACATACTTAGGGGGAGGGTCAGTACGAGGGTCGGGGCGAGGGCGACGACCGTCTGAAACGGTGAGGAGGACAGGGAGATGGTCGCTACCAATAGGCTCCAGGACATCCACCGTTATGCGGCCAAGGAGGTTGGGGGAGGAGAGGATAACATCAGGAGTGGAGTTGGATTCAGGACGGGTATGCCGGGGGATGGGGACGAGGTCACCTTGAAGGGTGGAGAGGAACCGATGCCATCGCCGTAACTGGGCAGCGGAACGACTATGGATGTTGAGGTCGGCGGCGATCACGTAGGAGGAAAAGGTACGATCGACATGGGAGAGGAAGTCGAAGGGAATAGGAGCGTTGGGGCGGACATAGATGGTGGCGCAGGTAACGGTAAGGCCGGGGAAGAAGAGACTAAGGATCAGGTGTTCGGTGGGGTCGGGAAGGAGAGGTTGGAGCCGAACGGGGATCTGGCGGTGGTGACCAATGGCAACTCCGCCACGCGCAATCGGAAGGGGATTATCGGAGCGGTGGAGGAGGTAGGGCGAAGTGTGGACTGTGTGGTGGGGTTGCAGGAAGGTTTCATTGAGGAGGAAGGCATCCACGCGGTGTGTGGCAAGGGTGTGCAGGAACAGGTTTTTGTTGGCGGGAAGGGAGCGGATGTTGTTGAAAAGGATACGTTGCTGTCGCGCCATGACTGGGATTTAAACGAGGGTGTCAAGACGGGAGAAGGTGAAATGGGCCTGGTTGTTGGAGTAAGTGGCGTACATCTTGAGTTGGAAGATGGAACGGGCAGCAAGGGAGATCTGCTGGAGGGTGTGAGGGCGCTGAAAGGGATGAACATTCTGGAGGACGATGGTGAGGAACCTGATGATGTCCTCAGCGGTGGGTGGGGGACGAAGGGAATTGCCAGGAGGGGTGGGGGTGTCCAGAGGACGGACAGGTACGGTGAGTTCAGGAGTGGTTGGAGGGGGTCGGGCTTTACACTTTTGGGAGTAGGTGGGATGAGGGAGATTGCAGGTATTACAGGAGGGAGGGGATTGGAGGTTAGGGCACTGCCGGAGGAAGTGCGCCTGCCGACAATGCGGGCAGGTGGGGGCCTCGCGGCACTCAGCTGTGGGGTGCGCATTATAGCGCAGACACCTCTGGCAGCGCAGGGATTGAGGAGGGGAACGGGAAGGGTCGACCTTGTACCGCTGGTGGAAGAGGAGGGCACCCTCCTTCAGGAGACGGTCAATGGAGGGGGCGTCCTCAGAGAAAACCCGCATAAGGTGGGTGGGGCCGGCCGAGTTGAAAATGCGGCGGACCGCCCGCACCTCCAGCGTGGGATGGGCCTGGAGCTCCGCCAACACCTCCTCCTCCGTGATCGACGGACTGAGCCGCGTGATCACGGCGGTGAGGGTCGGCGGGCGACGCGGGGGTTGGGGTTGGCGGGTAGGAGATGGAGAAGGAGCAGGGGTGATGGGGAGACGGGAGAGGATGTCAGTATGGAGGGTTGGGCTGGGGGAGGAGATGAGAACAGAATCTCGGCGAGGAGTGAGGAGGGAGATGGGGGCACCAGGACAATGCTGGCGAAGGAAGAGGGTGAGGTTCCGGGCTTCAAGGAGAGAGGGATCAGGACGGGAGAGGAGGTAGCGGAAGGAGGAAGGGGGAGAGGAGGAGGATGAGGGGGCAGGGACAGGCGGGGAGACTTCCGTGGCATCATGGGTGGGGGAAGGAGGACGAGGCGCAGCCTTTTTGGAAGCAGAGGAAGCAGGGGTGCCACCGGGGCGCTTGACGGCGGTGGAGGAGGTGTGGGGGATGGGAACAACGGGAATGTGGCGGGGAGGGGCAGGTCCCGGGGCCGGAGTCGGCGCAAGAGATGGTGACGGTGACGGTGAAGGCGACGGCGACGATGACGATGACGGTGACGGTGGCAGTGGCGGCGGTGATGGCGAAGGTGACGGGGAGAGCTGGGCATGGGCAGTGGCCCGACGGGCCATCACCCGAGCTGGAGCTGCAGTGACAGGCTGGGGGAGTGGGGGGAAGGGATCAGAACGAGAGGAGCAGGAGGAAGAAGTGGGAGAGGGGGCGACAAAGATAGAGGGTGAAGGGAGAGTGAGGAGAGGTGGAATGGAAGGAGGGGGGTGGGACTGGGCACACCAAGTTATAGTGGTGGAGGCGGCGGAAGGGGAGGTATAGACAATGGCGGTGGTGGTAGTAGTGACAGTGGTGGTGGGGGTGGACATGACAGGAGAGAGAAACAAGAACGAACAGAACGAAGAGGAGAGGACAGAAACTGGGGACAGACAAAGACGAAGATGGATGAAAACGAAGACGGCCGTAGACCAGGGTCAGGACGGCGGCACCGGACGGCGGCGGCGGGCACCGGACGGCGGCGGCGGCGGCGGCGGCGAGCACCGGCAGGCGGCGACCAGGCGGGGGCGGCGAGCCCCGGCAGGCGGCGACGGCTGCGGCGGCTGCAAGGACCGGAAGGCGGCGACCAAGCGGCGGCGGCGGTGACGGCAAGCAGACGACACGGCAGGGATCTTCCACGTCGAAGGCGCACCCTGAGAGTAGCCCAAGCAGAGAAACTCTTCGATGAAGAAGAGAGGGAATCCAACCCTCGAATGCAGCACTCATTTAACTTTACGACTCTATATCTCAAAATTAACAAAAATGGACTTGTACCACTATTGAAATAAGCCCTTCATATGCACACACAGCACATCGATCTCGTGAGGCACAAGGCTCTCATAACGAAGTACATACGTCGGTCAACAGATGACACTAGGAAAAGTATGTTAACTGCGCTTTTTAGTTGATACTTGCGACTCTTAGTTCTGATTTGTCACAGAAATCGCAGTTTGACTCGGTAGCGAATAGCGTAGTATGAACTTTGCTCAACAGATGGCAGTGCTAACTGCGCTTTTTAGTTGCTACTTGCGGCTCTTAGTTGCGATTTGTCACTGAAATCGCAGAAAGCAGTGCTAAATTCGACCAATAGTTGCCTCACGTCTTTCAGTGTGAACTACTACTTACGACTGCTAACTGTGACTGAAATCGCAGTTAGATTCTGTAAAGTTGTTACTGTGATATCTGTGACTTCTCAGTCACTGTGATTTCTAACAGATACGCGATTTCCTGCCCACCACTCTTCCATAAATATACTGGAGAACTGCTGGATATTTCGGCGCATTAGTGGGGCAGAACATCATAGTATCAAGTTCGTCAGTGAGATCGCTTTCTGCATAAAGATATCGCACTAATAGATGAAGAACGTATAAAATCGTACTGCAATGACTGTTGCCTGGCGGGACTCTCTATGTCATGAAATTGACCAGGTCAACATTTAGTGAACGAAATTATGCTCTCTTGGCACATCGTAAGTTGTGTATGTGGGCAGCGTATCTTGGTGCCGATATAGCGCTTCCTGGAGGCATACAGCGAAAGCTTACATTCGTCTTGTAGGGCAAAAAACTGTTTATTTCATTCCACACATAATTGAAAATTGATAATTATTTAAGTTTTTAATCTTGTGTAGGTAAACACAATCTTCATAATGTGCCCAAGTACCGAAGCTGCTTATGCTGTTTTTTGGACCTACAGTTCACTTTACAATAAAGTCCTCGAAAATATACCCTTTAACTGTAAAGGTAGTTAAGTTTATATTCTTACCGAATTACAACTAATTTTTTATGACGAGAATGTTCTAGTTCTTATTACCTTCACTGACTAATTCTGTTAGTTTCTGGATGTAGAGAGCTGCGCAGATGAATTGGTGTAAATCTCGTGTTTATCACCGATGTTCGCAGCATCGAGGACACTGGTTTTCCTTCATTAATGTGGAGCTGAATTTTATCTTTAAGTAGCAGAGCTTTATATACTTCTCTCGAGAAGTTCATATCCAACTGCAACAGTTTACAAACAGCTATATGTTTTTATATCCATTCTTTTCAGCAGACTGAATTTATCAATAGTACACAGACTATTGACATTATATTTCACATTTCCGGAGGAGGGGGATATGTACTAATGTTCTGGACTGGAATGGATAATCAGAAACAGCTGGCAGGTATTATGATATAAGTTACTTCGCTTAATAAGTCTATTATTAGAGAAAGATCTACAGAATATCACGTATTTTTTGACGTGTTTGGTATGTTTCGAAACTTGGACGAGGTGTTAACACAATCCACAGTCTCAGTAGTAGCAGTAGCAGTAGTAGTAGTAGTAGTGACGTAGAAAGTTTTGTTAAGGATGTTTCGCATGACGGAAATGCTTCTAAAAATCACTGTGTTGCAGTAATTCCAGATTATTGATATTCAGACCACTTTAGTATAGTGGTCCGTGTTTGGAATAAAAACTGCTGATTACCATTAGTGATTTGCTTTTAAAGGAAAGGCAAATGAAAATTGTTACTGCTAATTACAGTGAGGTAAAAAAGTAGAGCAAACTGTCAAAACATATTTTTATGGGGACAATCATGCTAACACACGTCGGACTACTTGCAACAACTTGTTCAATTAGCAATATTGCCAGTCATCCCGAAATATTGCCGTTTATTGCAGCAACTCTTGCGGCCATACGTTGCTGAACAATTTCGTCCGTTTAAAAACACCTCAGGACGGGGTGGGCGTTGGCTAGCAACGCAGGAAGCACAGAGCGAGCTACGCCACTGCAGATATGCGAAAGCAGCAGAGCCATCTGTGCGTGACAAAGCGTATTACATTGCGACTATGGGCGTGGAGTGCACGAGTGTCATTCAGGGACCTGAGAAAAGCTTTTAGATAAAAAAAAAAATAACTGCCTTTGTGAAAGTACTAGTAGTTGGAATAGAAAAAGAGACAAACCTGTCTATCGTATGACATCAAGTGTAGTGAGCTAGAATCTGATAAACGTACTAGCTAGTAAGACTGCGCTCACATATTGTATGAACAAGCTTATTAAATAAAGAAGACAAGAACATTTAGTAAGAAATTCCTCTCCCACGTCGATCCTACCTTTTCCTCCTACGTGATCGCCGCCGACCTCAACATCCATAGTCGTTCCGCTGCCCAGTTACGGCGATGGCATCGGTTCCTCTCCACCCTTCAAGGTGACCTCGTCCCCATCCCCCGGCATACCCGTCCTGAATCCAACTCCACTCCTGATGTTATCCTCTCCTCCCCCAACCTCCTTGGCCGCATCACGGTGGATGTCCTGGAGCCTATTGGTAGCGACCATCTCCCTGTCCTCCTCACCGTTTCAGACGGTCGTCGCCCTCGCCCCGACCCTCGTACTGACCCTCCCCCTAAGTATGTCCACGACTATTCCCGAGCCGACTGGAATGCCTACCGGGATACCCTTTCCACCCAGGTCGATAGCCACCCTCTCACCTACCACCACCCTGACGATGTCACCCATGCCGCCTCCTTTCTCCAGCGAACCTTGTCTGAGGCCGTGGAGGCCCACATTCCTACTGTCGCCATCCACCCCCACCGTCCTACCTTACCCCCACAGGCCGTTCTCCTCCTCCGTGAATCCCGTCGTCTCTACCGTGCCTTCCTCCGCACGCGTGACCCGGACACACTACGACGCCACCGGCAACTCCAGCGACGCGTTCGTAATTTGCTCGCGGCTAAGAAACGCCGGGACTGGCGACAGACATGCACCCGTTTAAATGCAACCCTACCAATCAACTCGTCCAAGTTCTGGTCGGCCTTCCGTCGCCTTACCGGAACTAAACCCTCCCCCTATTATCCTCTTCTCCATGATGATCACCCTTTCCCTGACTCCCTTAGTAAGGCCAATCACTTTGCCTCCTACCTCTCCGATGTATTTTCCGTCCCCGATGATCCCCAGTTCGATTACTCCCTCTTCCCAGATGTCCGCGATCGAACTGACACCTCTTCCCCTCCCCTCGCTCCTGGCTTCCAGTACTTGGACAACATTACACACACGGAACTCAATGCCCCTATCACTACACAGGATCTCATTGCTACACTCCGCGCAAAACGCAACACCGCTCCTGGTCACGATCGTGCCACCTACCATCACCTTCGTGAAGCTCCTGTCTCTTTCCTCTCCACCCTGGCCAGGCTCTACAATGTAGTCCTGTCCACCGGTTACTACCCCGACCTGTGGAAAACCTCCCGTATCCTCATGTTCCTTAAACCTGGCAAACCGCCGTCCGCCGTCTCCTCCTACCGTCCCATCAGCCTTACCTCGGTCTTCAGCAAGGTCCTAGAATCTATCCTCACCCGCCGCATCCACCAGCATCTCCGCCAGCACCGCCTCCTTCCCGTCACCCAGTGTGGCTTTCGGCCATCCTTCTCTTCCGACGATCTTCTCCTTCACCTCACTCATCTCCTTTCCGAACAGCTTAATTCCCGTCGCTCCGCCATCTTCCTCTCACTTGACCTCGAACGCGCTTATGACCGTGTCTGGCATTCCGGTCTCCTCTTCAAGCTCCAAACCTTTGCCCTTCCCATTAACTACGTCCGTCTGATCGGTTCCTTTCTCTCCCGCCGTCCTTCCTATGTCACCATCCATAACACCGATTCCTACACCTTTTTCCCCTCCGCCGGTGTGCCCCAAGGCTCCGTCCTCTCCCCCCTTCTGTACCTTCTGTACACGGCGGACATGCCGCCGCCGTCGCCCCCCGTCCACCTCCTCCAGTTTGCCGATGACACCGCCTTCCTCGCCCTTGCCCCCACCCTGCAACGCTCCCAACGCCTTCTCCAATCCCATCTTGACCGGTTCACCGCTTGGTGCAACCAGTGGTTGCTCAAGGTCAATCCCTCCAAAACCCAGGCGATCATTGTAGGCAAAACCACCCCTTCCTTCCGCCTCCTTGATTTCTATCTCACCGTCTATGGCCGTCCTATCGCCCTCACTCCCACCCTTAAGTACCTTGGCGTCACCCTCGACCGTCGCCTCTCCTGGACTCCCCATCTCCAGACAATCCAAGCCAAGGCACGTTCCCGACTCCGTCTCCTCAAGCTCCTTTCCGGCCGCACGTGGGGTCTGGACCCCTCCACAATCCTCCACACCTATAAATCCCTCATCCGCCCTATCCTTTGCTACGCCCATCCAGCCTGGATCTCCGCCCCCCCTACCTTCTATAAATCCCTCCAAATCCTTGAACGCCATGCTCTCCGCCTTGCCTATCGCATCCGTCTCCCCTCCCCCACGCAGATCCTGTATGATCTCATCCCCTTCCCCCACCTCCTCCTTTTCCTTGAAAGGATACGTATCCTGTACACCTCACGTAAACTTGATCCTCCTCACCCGCTCATTTCCCCGATCCTCTCCCACCCCCGCCTGCTGCCGCGCCTGTATTCCCACGTCCCACCCGGTCTCCATCTCTCCACCCTCCATACCCTCTCCCAAGGTGGCTTCCGCCAGCTCCCTCTCCCTGATGATGTCCTCGTCCCCTCCATCTACCCCTCCTATCAACTTTGACCCTGCCCCGCCCCCCACTTCCCGTGTCCTTTCCTTTCGGCACCCTCCCTCCCTTCTCTTCTCTTCCCTTCTTTTTCCGTCTCCCTGTCCCCTCCCTTCCCCCTCTTCCCCCGGGCTTCCTCTCCCCCTTCCTCCCTCCCCCCTATCTCCCCTGCCCGTGGCATCTCTGCTCTCCCCTCTCGCTCTCCCACTCCCCTTCCTCCTCCTCCTCTCTTGGCAGGTCCCCGGACTCGCACACGTATAGTGAACATTCGCGCGCCGGAGATCGTCGCCTTTTGTGTCTCGCGTGTGTGACGTCGTATAGTGTTTTTGGTGTCCGCCGTCCCACTCCTACGTTCACTTGTGCCGTCGGACTCATCAGTGTTTTGTGCGCCGTGCCGACGTGTTTTCAGTGTTGTTATCGTCACATGTGAACGACTCCGTGTTTTTTATGTCTCTGTGACCTCTCTCTTTTGCCCGTCACTTTGTTCATTGTCATTCACCATGTTTCATACTCTTGTAAAACGCTATGGCTGAAGAGCGGCGTAGTGTGCCGCTGCCAGCCTACCTGAATTGTACAGGTTTTAAAATAACAATAAAGTAAAAAAAAAAAAAAAAAAATTAGTAAGAATGCATCATTCGAGGGTTGGATTCCCTCTCTTCCTCATCGAAGAGTTTCACTGCCTGGGCTACTCTCAGGGTGCGCCTTCGACGTGGAAGATCCTTGCCGTGTCGTCTGTTTGCCGCCGCCGCCGCTTGGTCGCCGCCTTCCGGTCCTTGCCGCCGCCGCCGCCGCCGCCGCCGCCGCCGCCGCCTGCCGGGGCTCGTCGCCCGTCGCCCCCGCCTGGTCGCCGCCTGCCGGGGCTCGCCGCCCCCGCCTGGTCGCCGCCTGCCGGTGCCTGCCGCCGCCGCCTGCCGGTGCCCGCCGCCGCCGCCTGCCGGTGCTCGCCGCCGCCGCCGGTGCCCGCCGCCTGCCGGTGCTCGCCGCCGCCGCCGCCGCCGCCGCCGCCGCCATCCGGTGCCGCCTGGTCGCCACCATCGCCGCCGTCCTGACCCTGGTCTACGGCCGTCTTCGTCTTCATCCGTCTTCGTCTTTGTCTGTCCCCGGTTTCTGTCCTCTCCTCTTCATTCTGTTCGTTCTTGTTTCTCTCTCCCGTCATGTCCGCCCCCACCACCACTGTCACTACTACCACCACCGCCATTGTCTATACCTCCCCTTCCGCCGCCTCCACCACTATAACTTGGTGTGCCCAGTCCCACCTCCCTCCTTCCATTCCACCTCTCCTCACTGTCCCTTCACCCTCTATCTTTGTCGCCCCCTCTCCCGCTTCTTCCTCCCGCTCCTCTCGTTCTGATCCCTTCCCAACACTCCCCCAGCCTGTCACTGCAGCTCCAGCTCGGGTGGTGGCCCGTCGGGCCACTGCCCACGCCCAGCTCTCCCCGTCACCTTCGCCATCGCCGCCGCCTCTGCCGCCGTCATCGTCATCGTCGCCTTCACCGTCACCGTCACCATCTCCGGCGCCGACTCCGGCCCCGGGACCTGCCCCTCCCCGCCACATTCCCGTTGTTCCCGTCCCCCACACCTCCTCCACCGCCGTCAAGCGCCCCGGTGGCACCCCTGCTTCCTCTGCTTCCAAAAAGGCTGCACCTCGTCCTCCTTCCCCCACCCTTGATGCCATGGAAGTCTCCCCGCCTGTCCCTGCCCCCTCATCCTCCTCCTCTCTCCCTTCCTCCTACCGCTACCTCCTCTCCCGTCCTGATCCCTCTCTCCTTGAAGCCCGGAACCTCACCCTCTTCCTTCGCCAGCATTGTCCTGGTGCCCCCATCTCCCTCCTCACTCCTCGCCGAGATTCTGTTCTCATCTCCTCCCCCAGCCCAACCCTCCATACTGACATCCTCTCCCGTCTCCCCATCACCCGTTTTGGTCCCAACGCCTCCCTTACCCCTGCTCCTTCTCCATCTCCTACCCGCCAAGCCCAACCCCCGCGTCGCCCGCCGACCCTCACCGCCGTGATCACGCGGCTCAGTCCATCGATCACGGAGGAGGAGGTGTTGGCGGAGCTCCAGGCCCATCCCACGTTGGAGGTGCGGGGGGTCCGCCGCATTTTCAACTCGGCCGGCCCCACCCGCCTTATGTGGGTTTTCTCTGAGGACGCCCCCTCCATTGACTGTCTCCTGAAGGAGGGTGCCCTCCTCTTCCACCAGCGGTACAAGGTCGACCCTTCCCGTTCCCCTCCTCAATCCCTGCGCTGCCAGAGGTGTCTGCGCTATAATGCGCACCCCACAGCTGAGTGCCGCGAGGCCCCCACCTGCCCGCATTGTCGGCAGGCGCACTTCCTCCAGCAGTGCCCTAACCTCCAATCCCCTCCCTCCTGTAATACCTGCAATCTCCCTCATCCCACCTACTCCCAAAAGTGTAAAGCCCGACCCCCTCCAACCACTCCTGAACTCACCGTACCTGTCCGTCCTCTGGACGCCCCCACCCCCCCGGCAATTCCCTTCGTCCCCCACCCACCGCTGAGGACATCATCAGGTTCCTCACCATCGTCCTCCAGAATGTTCATCCCTTTCAGCGCCCTCACACCCTCCAGCAGATCTCCCTTGCTGCCCGTTCCATCTTCCAACTCAAGATGTACGCCACCTACTCCAACAACCAGGCCCATTTCACCTTCTCCCGTCTTGACACCCTCGTTTAAATCCCAGTCATGGCGCGACAGCAATGTATCCTTTTCAACAACATACGCTCCCTTCCTGCCAACAAAAACCTGTTCCTGCGCACCCTTGCCACCCACCGCGTGGATGCCTTCCTCCTCAATGAAACCTTCCTGCAACCCCAACACACAGTCCACACTTCGCCCTACCTCCTCCACCGCTCCGATAATCCCCTCCCGATTGCGTGTGGCGGAGTTGCCATTGGTCACCACGGCCAGATCCCCGTTAGGCTCCAACCTCTCCTTCCCGACCCCACCGAACACCTGATCCTTAGTCTCTTCTTCCCCGGCCTTACCGTTACCTGCGCCACCATCTATGTCCGCCCCAACGCTCCTATTCCCTTCGACTTCCTCTCCCACGTCGATCGTACCTTTTCCTCCTACGTGATCGCCGCCGACCTCAACATCCATAGTCGTTCCGCTGCCCAGTTACGGCGATGGCATCGTTTCCTCTCCACCCTTCAAGGTGACCTCGTCCCCATCCCCCGGCATACCCGTCCTGAATCCGACTCCACTCCTGATGTTATCCTCTCCTCCCCCAACCTCCTTGGCCGCATCACGGTGGATGTCCTGGAGCCTATTGGTAGCGACCATCTCCCTGTCCTCCTCACCGTTTCAGACGGTCGTCGCCCTCGCCCCGACCCTCGTACTGACCCTCCCCCTAAGTATGTCCACGACTATTCCCGAGCCGACTGGAATGCCTACCGGGATACCCTTTCCATCCAGGTCGATAGCCACCCTCTCACCTACCACCACCCTGACGATGTCACCCATGCCGCCTCCTTTCTCCAGCGGACCTTGTCTGAGGCCGTGGAGGCCCACGTTCCTACTGTCGCCATCCACCCCCACCGTCCTACCTTACCCCCACAGGCCGTTCTCCTCCTCCGTGAATCCCGTCGTCTCTACCGTGCCTTCCTCCGCACGCGTGACCCGGACACACTACGCCGCCACCGGCAACTCCAGCGACACGTTCGTAATTTGCTCGCGGCTAAGAAACGCCGGGACTGGCGACAGACATGCACCCGTTTAAATGCAACCCTACCAATCAACTCGTCCAAGTTCTGGTCAGCCTTCCGTCGCCTTACCGGAACTAAACCCTCCCCCTATTATCCTCTTCTCCATGATGATCACCCTTTCCCTGACTCCCTTAGTAAGGCCAATCACTTTGCCTCCTACCTCTCCGATGTATTTTCCGTCCCCGATGATCCCCAGTTCGATTACTCCCTCTTCCCAGATATCCGCGATCGAACTGACACCTCTTCCCCTCCCCTCGCTCCTGGCTTCCAGTACTTGGACAACATTACACACACGGAACTCAATGCCCCTATCACTACACAGGATCTCATTGATACACTCCGCACAAAACGCAACACCGCTCCTGGTCACAATCGTGCCACCTACCGTCACCTTCGTGAAGCTCCTGTCTCTTTCCTCACCACCCTGGCCAGGCTCTACAATGTAGTCCTGTCCACCGGTTGCTACCCCGACCTGTGGAAAACCTCCCGTATCCTCATGTTCCTTAAACCTGGCAAACCGCCGTCCGCCGTCTCCTCCTACCGTCCCATCAGCCTTACCTCGGTCTTCAGTAAGGTCCTAGAATCTATCCTCACCCGCCGCATCCACCAGCATCTCCGCCAGCACCGCCTCCTTCCCGTCACCCAGTGTGGCTTTCGGCCATCCTTCTCTTCCGACGATCTTCTCCTTCACCTCACTCATCTCCTTTCCGAACAGCTTAATTCCCGTCGCTCCGCCATCTTCCTCTCACTTGACCTCGAACGCGCTTATGACCGCGTCTGGCATTCCGGTCTCCTCTTCAAGCTCCAAACCTTCGCCCTTCCCATTAACTACGTCCGTCTGATCGGTTCCTTTCTCTCCCGCCGTCCTTCCTATGTCACCATCCATAACACCGATTCCTACACCCTTTTCCCCTCCGCCGGTGTGCCCCAAGGCTCCGTCCTCTCCCCCCTTCTGTACCTTCTGTACACAGCGGACATGCCGCCGCCGTCGCCCCCCGTCCACCTCCTCCAGTTTGCCGATGACACCGCCTTCCTCGCCCTTGCCCCCACCCTGCAACGCTCCCAACGCCTTCTCCAATCCCATCTTGACCGGTTCACCACTTGGTGCAACCAGTGGTTGCTCAAGGTCAATCCCTCCAAAACCCAGGCGATCATTGTAGGCAAAACCACCCCTTCCTTCCGCCTCCTTGATTTCTATCTCACCGTCTATGGCCGTCCTATCGCCCTCACTCCCACCCTTAAGTACCTTGGCGTCACCCTCGACCGTCGCCTCTCCTGGACTCCCCATCTCCAGACAATCCAAGCCAAGGCACGTTCCCGACTCCGTCTCCTCAAGCTCCTTTCCGGCCGCACGTGGGGTCTGGACCCCTCCACAATCCTCCACACCTATAAATCCCTCATCCGCCCTATCCTTTGTTACGCCCATCCAGCCTGGATCTCCGCCCCCCCTACCTTCTATAAATCCCTCCAAATCCTTGAACGCCATGCTCTCCGCCTTGCCTATCGCATCCGTCTCCCCTCCCCCACGCGGATCCTGTATGATCTCATCCCCTTCCCCCACCTCCTCCTTTTCCTTGAAAGGATACGCATCCTGTACACCTCACGTAAACTTGATCCCCCTCACCCGCTCGTTTCCCCACTCCTCTCCCACCCCCGCCCGCTGCCGCGCCTGTATTCGCACGTCCCACCCGGTCTCCATCTCTCCACCCTCCATACCCTCTCCCAAGGTGGCTTCCGCCAGCTCCCTCTCCCTGATGATGTCCTCGTCCCCTCCATCTACCCCTCCTATCAACTTTGACCCTGCCCCACCCCCCACTTCCCGTGTCCTTTCCTTTCGGCACCCTCCCTCCCTTCTCTTCTCTTCCCTTCTTTTTCCATCTCCCTGTCCCCTCCCTTCCCCCTCTACCCCTGGGCTTCCTCTCCCCCTTCCTCCCTCCCCCCTATCTCCCCTGCCCGTGGCATCTCTGCTCTCCCCTCTCGCTCTCCCACTCCCCTTCCTCCTCCTCCTCCTCTCTTGGCAGGTCCCCGGACTCGCACACGTATAGTGAACATTCGCGCGCCGGAGATCGTCGCCTTTTGTGCTTCGTGTGTGTGACGTCATATAGTGTTTTTGGTGTCCGCCGTCCCACTCCTACGTTCACTTGTGCCGTCGGACTCACCAGTGTTTTGTGCGCCGTGCCAACGTGTTTTCAGTGTTGTTATCGTCACATGTGAACGACTCCGTGTTTTTTATGTCTCTGTGACCTCTCTCTTTTGCCCGTCACTCTGTTCATTGTCTTTCACCATGTTTTATACTCTTGTAAACCGCTATGGCTGAAGAGCGGCGTAGTGTGCCGCTGCCAGCCTACCTGAATTGTACAGGTTTTAAAATAACAATAAAGTAAAAAAAAAAAAAAAAAAAAAAATTAGTAAGAATGCAAAATGTACGTAATTTTCCTCCTCCCTGCCTCCTGTTAATTGCGGATAATCCAATATAACCTTGCTCCTTCCCACTCCCATTCCCACCCCTCATAATAAACAACTAAAGCAAATTAAAGACAGAGGCCATGTAGTGGTGTTTAATCTTAATGATCTGGATGCTGTGGGTTGAGAGCTTTTACCGGCGTGCTGATTGTTCCATAAATATACTGGAGAACTGCTGGATATTTCGGCGCATTAGTGGGGCAGAACATCATAGTATAAAGTTCATCGGTGAGATCGCTTTCTGCATAAAGAAATCGTACTAATAGATGAAGAACGTATAAAATTGTACTTAACCAATTTAGTTAATCAAAGAGCGTATTATGTTCATTCTTTGGGTACGACCACATTTCTTCTACATTTGCTTATGTTACACGCTACTTACAAGGGAACCTCCCCACCGCACCCCCCTCAGATTTAGTTACAAGTTGGCACAGTAGATAGGCCTTGAAAAATTGAACACAGATCAATCGAGAAAACAGGAAGAAGCTATCTGGAACTATGAAAAAAATAAGCAAAGTATACAAACTGAGAAGTGTATGCACAAGATAGGCAACTTCAAGGACAATATATCCTCAGGAGTGCCGTGGTCCCGTCGTTAGTGTGGACAGCTGCGGAACGAGAGGTCATTGGTTCTAGTCTTCCCTTGAGTGGAAGGTTTAATTTCTTTATATTTGCAAAGTCATGATCTGTCCGTTCGTTCATTGACGTCTCTGTTCACTGTAGTAAGTTTAGTGTCTATGTTTTGCGGCCGCACCGCAAAACCGTGCCATTAATAAACGAAAAGGACGTGCCTCTCCAATGTGAACCGAAAACATTTGATAGCAAGGTCATAGGTCAACCGATTCCTCCACAGGGAAACACGTCTGATATATTCTATACGACACTGGTGACGGCATGTGCGTCACATGACGAATATGTTGTCGACACACCTATCTTGTACACTTGGCGAATGGATAAGAAGATTCTTCTACCTTGCCCGATTTAGGTTTTCTTGTGGATGTGATAATCACTCTCAAAAAGCTGATAACATTGGAAAGACGGGCGGATAGATAATAATTGTCAGCTGCTCACACTAACCACGGGACCACGGCACTCCTAAGCTCAAAATCTCTTTGATGTTGCCTATCTTGCACATGGACTACTCAGTTTGTATATTTTGCTTATTTTTTTCATAGTTCTGCACTACTTCTTCCTGTTTTCTCGATTGATCGGTGTTCAGTTTGTCAAGGCCTATCCACTGTGCCAACTTATAACTAAATCTGAGGGGGGTGCGATGGGAAGGTTCCCTTGTTAGAAACAAACCAGTTCAAAATAAACGGGTGGTTATTCAAAGACGGGACGTGACATATGTACCGCATGCGCCGGGATTTCCACTAAAACCACTCTGATTTCAAAGACCCAGGAAGAAAAAACCACAGTAGATATGACAATAAAAAGTGAACTACATTGTAGAGCATCTCAAAGAATTTAACATCAATACACCTGTACATGTGAACCATTTGCAGCACGAAGAATATCGAGTCTACATTCAATTTCTCGCCAAGTTCTTTGTAAAAATTCCTCTGTTAACTTTGCAATTGCATTAGTGAATGTCGCAACGTAGGAATATCGTCCACTTTCGCCGCATGCACGCAGGCCTTCACAAATCACCTCACGAAGAAATCAAGCGGCGTGACGTTGGCTAGGCAATGGATCTGATCCAACGACTGGGAAATTTCCTATCCAGAAACATGCGAACAGCCGTTGGCCAAAGCGGCGGAGCTCCATCTTGAAATACGATGTTGGGTTGCAAGTCTTGTACCTGAGGGTACACAAACTGCTCCAACATGTCCAGATACACTGACCCATTCACTGTTTGTTCCGCAAAGAAGAACGGTCCAACAATCCTGCCATGCACTAGCCAGCACCAGACGTTTAGTTTAGGGCTATCACGAACATGTTCAATGACAACATGCAGATTTTGCGAACCCCAAATCTAAACATTATGCCTATTAACCCTTCCCGATAAATGTAAGGTTGTCTCACCTGAGACTAAAAGTCTTTCCAGGAAGCTGACATCCATACCAATATGCAGCAGCAATTTGTTGTTGGCGTGGTTTGTCGTTCGTCGTCAGATGTTGCAGAATTTGCACTCTGTAAGCACACAGACGAAGACGCTGGTGAACTACACGATGCAACGTTGATCGAGGTACATCAAGTTGCCTTCATGCTTGACGAATTGACTTACGTGGGCTTCTGAGAAACGTTCGTCTGATGTACACCACTCTCTCTTCTGAAACTCCATAACGTGCACCGCCAGAATGTTTCAGAACACTTCCTGTTAGAAATTTCCTACACTATTCCTTGTTTTCAAATCAGGTGTATCACGTTCATACACTAAACGATAATCTAATAATCGGCGATTTTGTTTCTGCAATCCACGCTACTGCTTGCACGTGCTGCTGTGGAGTCGCCATTTTCACTTCATACGACCATGCTGCACTTGGCACTTGTGACGTGGGAATATAAATTCTTTGATATGCTCTACAATGTGGTGCATTTTTCATTGTATCTACTGTGCTTTTCTCTCCTGGGTCCTTGGAATCAGGGAGGTTTGAGTGGGACACCCCGTATTTTGACTGGACAACGTCTGGTCAACCTACACTATGTCTTTCTCCTTACTGTCCAGATTTAGCTTCCTCGGATTTTCATTTATTTGGTCCCCTCAAGGAGGCATTACGGGGATAAAAATTCAGCAACAACAAGATTGTCAAAGTATCTGTGGGGAAAATGGCTCAGCAGTAAGACAAATAGTGCCTTGAATCAAGCATCAATATTTTTAACGCTCTGCAGTCTCCAATATCCTGCTCACAAACCATCAGAACCATTCTCAGACGGTCTGTATTATTCCGCAGTACTCAAAATTGGGAACCATTTCAAGACAAGGACTGAGGAAGACATGGCACAAACAAGTTAAGGGGACCACTCAGTGGTGCATTTCGGAAAAAAAAAAAAAAAAAAAAATATCGATTTTCGATTTTCATCGTATTTCGATAGATTAAGATTTTATTTAAGTACTCTGAAAAGGATTTTGCTGAAAAAAAATTTCGGAGCATTTAAAGGGTATTTTCCTACCAACTGCGTTGATGTGCCACGTACAATCTATTGGCAAGAGCATGGCTGCAGGGAGAACATTTTGTACAGTGATGAACTTACATCAACCACCAAATAAATTTAAAAAACTGACTGCACCACCATTCTCTTCCTGCTGCTGTTATTACAGCAATTAAACCTATTTTCAGAGACTTGGCTCATCCTGACGTAATGAAATGTCTGCATGGGCAGACACACAACCCAAATGAATGTTTCAACAGCATAATTTGGAACAGCCTTCCTAAAACTGTATTTGTAGGCATGCATAGAGTGAAATTAGGAGTTCATGATGCTGTTATTACATTCAACTATGGTGATATTGGAAAGTGTTGGGTACTGAAAAAGCTGGGAATTAATGCTGGTGAAAATATGATCACTGGGCTGCAACATTGCGATAAAATGAGGATAGCCAATGCAGACAGGTCTGCATCTAATATGGCCAAGAAAGCAAGACAGACATCCAGGAAGATGAAAAAAAAAAAAAAAAGCTGGAAGACCTGCTAGAGGCCAAAGAAGGGCCATCATATAGTGCAAGACAGTTTTAATTAACTGTAAGTAACAAATTTCAAAAGTTTTTCCTTTAAAGTCAATTTCCCACAGACTAAAATTTTCAGTACATATGCCCCATTAAATCAGAAACTATCATAGATAAATGAATGAAATTTTCAGTCCTTGCATAGCATAAAAGCCACCTCTGGTGCTACATTCATTAACATTCCCCATTAGGAAGCCACAAAAAACTATTTTCTGCACAAAAAATTAATATTTTTGTTAATAAATTTAAAATAGTATTTCTTAAAAACTATAAAATGGATACATGGGTTAGATAGGCAGGGTGTGGTCCCCTTAAGCGGTCTCCTCCTCCTGTGGACAAAACCAGCAACACTTCAGCAAGACGTCAGCAACTACTTGCAGTAGCCTGTTCGATGTGAAATATTGCCCAGTCATCCCGCAGTAATAGCGTTTATTGCAGCAACATTGATGACAGCGCTATTGCGGCTGCACATTTCCGTAAAATATGGCCCGTGTAAACGCACCTTGAGACCTGTTGTGCGATGACAAGCAACGCCAAATGCTTAGAGCGAGCTACGCCACTGCAGATATGCGAAGCAGCAGAGCCATCTGTGCGCGCAAAGACGTATTACGTTGCGATTGTAAGCGAGTGCAACGAAAACTTATAGATTTCAAAAGAAAAGATGGCTTCCTGAAAGCAGCACTAGCTGGAACAGAGAGAAAGAGAATGTCTATCGTATGGAAAAACGTGTAGTGAGGTCAAGCCAGCTAAAAGTATCAATTGGTAAGAATGCGCTCACATGTACTGTGTGAACAAGATAGCGATATACAAGGGGACAACCTAAATTCAGCCTCTACTTGTATTGTTAAGGGTCTTTTTATGTTTGAAGACTATGATTGCGTAGCGTGGCGTGCTGCATCAGGAGTGATTAAGGTAATCAGAGCGCAATTCTGTGGACAAAATTGAGGTGTGTTGGCACCATGAAATATGAAATAAAAGCCCTTGGAAATATACCCCCCTCCCCCCATTTAAAAATGTAGTTAAGCTTATATTCTTCCCAAACGACAAGCAATTTATCATGAAGAAAGTGTTGCAGCTCTTTATTATGTTCACTGACTAGTCCTATTCGTTTCTGGGTGTAGAGGGATATGCAGATTTGTGTAAATCTCATGTTTATCGCTAATGTTCACACCAACATCATGGACACTGTTTTTTTCTTCTTTTTCATTAACTTGGAACTGAATTTTGTCTTCGAGTAGCGGAGCTTTATATACTTCTCCCGAGAAGTTCATATCCAACTGCAGCAGCTTACGATAGCTGTGTGTTTCTATATACATTCATTTGAACAGACTGGATTTACCAATAACATAAACGCTGTTGCAATTATATTTCACAGCCCTGGAGGTGGAGGAATATTTGCTAATGTTCTGGACTGGAATAGAGAACCAGAAACAGCAGACAGATTTTGTGATGTAAGCTAGTTAGCTTAATGAGTCTTATTGAAGCAAGATCTACAAAATACCAGTGTTTACGTACTTTTTACAAGTGTTGGAAATGTTTCGTAAATTGGACGAACTGTATATAATCCACAGTCTCAGTAGTAGTGACGTAAACAGTTTCCTTGTCAAAGCATATTTTTTATGGGGACAACTAAGGTAACACAGATGTCAGTACGTTTCTCTGGTACGATCTGTAAACTTAGAAAGGTTGTAAAAATGATATATTTAAACATATGGAAAATGAGGCATTCTATATCAGATTCTTCGAATAATTTTTTATTTCATCAATTTCGATTTTGATGAACTTTGAATAAGTCACACACATTAGAAGCCTAATATTTGGTATGTGGGGAGGAGCACGAGGTTCGAGACATTCAAAATTGCAAGTCAGGGAGAATGACCCCGAAATGCAATCTTGGAGCAAGGCCCCCTTCAGCAGTGTGGTTTTACACCATTAGATTCACTTTGACGCGTGCAAACTTATTACTAAAATGCCACAAACGACGTTTTTATTTACCGAATAAACTGAAGCTGAGTTTCCATTTCTGAAATCAGAAAGGCAATGCGAGAACTTATTTTACACGTGTGTTTGCATACGACAACAGTAACACAAAATATTTACGTGATTAGTACTGCAAGGTAGTTTGACGTTTAATTAGCGCTAGTTAAAAAATGTATGATCTGTGTAGTTATAGCTTAAAGCATGTATAACACATACATATATGGATACAGTATTAACGTAAGTTTCTAAAAATAATTTCTCTACTATTGTGGACAACGAGATACGCAGCGTTTCCTAAAGAGTAAGGAATTTGATTTCTCAAAGTACCGCTTTGTGCTTTGATGCTTATCCTCTAGCGCACTCCTTTTTATTTCGTCATTTTACTATTTTTCAGTTCTTTGCGGAAAGTTGTTCGGAGAGAATGAACTCTTGGTGTTGGCAGGAACTGCCTTTTATTGCGGAATACTGCCCTTACACGGTTCAATGTGAATTACAGCGAGTGACAAGCGTCTCCTTCAATATACTGCGCCCAGTCAGTCAACATCAATCTCAGACGGTCTGTATTATTGCACGGTACTCCATATTTGTAAGAAATTACAGACAAGGAGAGCGGAACATATGACCCGACCATGCACAATGTGGACAAAACCGGCAGCACCCCTGCAATACGTAGCATTATTTGCAACAAGTCATTCAATACTGTCCAGTCATCCCCGCAATTGACTGCAACAACACTGGTGGGAACATTACTGCGAACACAAGTTGCCATACAATACGGCACAAGTAAACACACCTATGGGCGTGTTGGGCGTTGGCTAGCAACGCATAGAGCGAACTCCGCCATTGCAGATATGCGAAGCAGCAGAGCCATCTGTGCGCGTGTACCCTTATTACGTTGCGATTGTGAGCGAGGGCAACAAAAGCTGAAAGATTTTAAAAAAAAGATGGCCTCCTGAAAGTAGTAGTAGCTGGAACAGAGAGAGAAACAAAATGTTTATCGTATGACAAAACATATAGTGAGCTGAAGTCTGACAAAGGCATCAATTGGGAAGAATGAGTTCACACATACTCTGTGAACAAGATTGGCATATAGAAAGGGATGACAAAACGAATCTTCCATCAACACTTTGATTATTCTCTTTTCCCCACTGTCATGGAACATGCCGATACCTTGGTCGCTCCACTTGCTCGTATTCTCCAGTACTTGGGGCAGTTGCCCTCCTCCGACAGACACTCCCATCACAGCACAAGACATTGAACTTATCCTCCGGTCCAAACGCAACACGGCCCCTGGTCATGACTGCGTCACCTTTGAGAAAGCCCTTATACCTTCCTGCCTGTCCTTGCCCATCTCTATAACGTCATCCTCTCTACTGGCTTCTACCACGACCTGTGGAAAACCTCCCGCATCCTCTTATTCCACAAACGCAACAAACCGCCTTCTGCCACCTCTTCCTATCGTCCCATCTGCCTCACCTCCGTCTTCAGTAAGGTCTTAGAATCCATCCTCTCCCACCGTATCCATCAGCGCCTTACTCAACACCACCTATTCCCTCTTACCCAGTGTGGCTTCCGACCCCCCTCCTCTGCTGAAGACCAACTCCTTAACCTCGTTCACCTTCTGTCCCTCCAGCTCAACTCCCGTCGCTCTGCCATTTTTGTTTCCCTTGACCTCCAAAATGCCTATGACCGTGCATGGCATCCCAGTCTCCTCTTTAGACTCCAAACCTATGCCATGCCTATCAATTTTGTCCGTCTGGTCGCTTCCTCCCTCTCGCACCGTCCTTCCTATATCACCCTCCACAACACAAAATACTTTATCTTTTATCCCACTGCTGGCGTCCCCCAGGGCTCTGTCCTCTCCCATCTCCTTTATCTCTTGTATACGGCTGATATGCCCAAGCCGCCCCCACCAGTTCACCATCTCCAGTATGCTGATGACACCGCCTTCCTGGATCTCTATCCTACCCTTCAACAGTCCCAACGTACCCTCCAAACCCACCTTAACCAGTTCACCACTTGGTGTAACCAGTGGTTCCTCCGTCTCAATAGCTCCAAAACCCAGGCAATCATCACAGGGCGCACCACTCGCTCCTTTCGTCTCCATGATTTCTACCTCACCCATTGTGGTCATCCCATCCAGCTCACCCCCACCCTGAGATACCTTGGCCTCACCCTCGAGCGACACCTCACCTAGACCCCTCATCTCCAGACCATCCAGCAGAAAGCACATTACTCGCCTCCACCTTCTGAAACTCCTGTCTGGCCGGACATGGGGATTGCATTCTTCTACCATCCTCCACACTTACAAATCCCTCATCCGTCCTATCCTCTGTTATGCCAGCATTGCCTGGTCTCTGCCCCCACCCGCTTTTACAAGGCCCTCCAAATCCTTGAACACCATGTGCTCCACCTTGCCTTCCGTATCCGCCTTCCTCCCCCACACGGCTCCTGTAGGAACTGATCCCCTTCCCCCAACTCCTCCTTTTCCTCCAACATCTCCGCATCCTTTACATTGTCCCCGCAGGCTTGATCCCCCCCACCCTCTGGTTTCCTCCTTACTCTCCACCCCTCACCCATTGTCGCGCCTCTATTGCTGTATCCCTCCCTCTCTACACCTCCACACCCTCCATCTCCTTCATCAGGGCAATTTCCAGTGCCTCCCCCTTCCAGATGATGGACTTCGCCATGAAATCTACCCTTCCTTCCAGTTATAACCTGGCCTTGTTTCCCTCTCCCCAGGGTCCCCCTTTCCTCTCCCCTCCTCCTCCCAGAGCGGATTTTCCTCCTCCCCCCCTGAGACCCTGCACCCCATACCTGCCTCTTTCCTTCCCACATCCTTCCCTCCCTGGCACTCTCCAGCGTGCCCCCCGCCCATCTCCCCCCCTCCGTCCCTTCTTCCGGTCTCCCTAATCTCCTTGCGCCTGGCAGATCCTACGTTTTGATCATCGTCAGTGTGCCACGTCAGTGTTGTGTTTAGTGCTGTTTCTCCTATGCTTCAAGAGGTGTGATTTTAATTGTGTATCGCATTGAGGTTCGCTGTCAGTGTTTATGTGCTACGCCATCCGTCAATTTTTATGCTCCAGTCACACTGTGCCTTGCGTTGTTCTAATTGTCGCAGTGTGTGGCTTTCTCTTTGCGCTACTTTTTTACAGTTTTTTATCTCCATTTTACAGTCGCCCCTTTTTTGTCTATTGCCTCCCATGATATTCCCCCTTTTCTATATCTATGTTCACCGTATTCTCTCCTTTGACAGTTTTTCACTGTCTTCTATTGTTTGAAATGTAATCTTCGGCAAGGCCTTGATGGTTAAAGAGAAACCTGTATTTACAAGCTTCTTTAATTATGTTCTCTCCTCTGAAACACACAAATAAGTTTGGAAGAACTGTTAATTTTTACGAAAACTTTGATTATCGTGCCTGTATCTTTGACAGTTTGGCGACATATACTTTCATTACTGTGCTGTGTTCCAGTGCTCAAAACTGCAACTATATTTTTCCGTTTTCCAAATGAAGGCTGTATTAACACACACACAACAACCAAAACACGTGATCTCTAGACTGGAACACTATCGCAAGCTCCCACCAGAATGCGCTCCAACTTCACAACTTATAATTACGAGCATTATGTAATTGTGCATTTTAAAAATGCAGAAGGAATCGAGTTAACAAAACCTATCCTTTCATGTTTCTTAATTTGTCTGAATTTACGGTAAAAATTCTATATTGTTAATTTCTATGTATGACAAGTCAAATATCGTTTGTATGATGATACGGATACTAAATAAATAAATATTCCTGGCCCATTGTGGTCATGTACAATTCCAACTGTCCAACGGGTTAGGAGAAACAAAAGATAATGTGACACTGACACACACAATGAGACATCGTCATGCTACTAGATTGCCATAGCTGCTGGCTGGCATAAACAGAATAGATACACTCATCACAACTTTGAAATCTCAGTATATTATACTGTAGGTCTCTGGTGATGCTGGAAGTTATACTACAGGAAATAGTTCTACCTGAATTTTGATTACAATGAAATTTCTTAATAACTTAGAAGGTCTCTGGTGTGGCAAATACTACATCAAAACCCTTAAAACCTCTTATTGTTCACTTTGCTGAAAAAGTGTACCAGGAATGCAGCATAATTAAAAAAAACACAAACACACGCACCTGCAGACACCTGAAAATTATAAAAACTTTTGCATCCTTGTCACAAAATTTAGACCTAACATGGCTCATTGTGACCATGTGGAAAAAGTATATTGCCTATCAGTAGCTAAGAAATTGTGGGATTACTTATAACAGGTGTGGGCATCTCAAAACCAAATATGAATAGAATCTGAGGAGGCAAGGCAGGGACAATATCTAAAATTACACCCAAAATGACCCATGCATGTTTTCAGTTTCTCCTCAACTACACAGCTTTTACTATTGTGGTGAATATTGTTTTTTACTTTGGCTGTCTATTTTCTGTTGTGAGGATAAAGTTCCCCTCACTCACATAACTTTAAAGTTTTCTAGAGTGAATTCTCGTTTTGAGATACTGAAATTAAAATACAAAGAACAAAATACAAAACGCAGGAACTCAAGAAGGCAAAAGGGAATACAGATATCTGAAAAATGAGACTCAACAACTGCAGTATAATGAGCAGGAATGACCAGAGAGCAGAAGAAGACCATGTGGCTCAGGTAAATATAAATGCTGTTATTAAGAAAAGTAAACAGACCTTTGCAGAAAACAGAAGCACCTGAATGACTATTAAGAGAACCACCAGAGGCAAGCAAACAGGGCAAGAGTGATAGGTGTTAGGAACATACAAAAAGGTTGTACAAAGGAAAGAAACAACAAAACAATGTCAAGGACAGGGAAGATGAGGGGACAAGATCTGGTATACTGTAGGAATAATTTGACATAGGACTGAAAAGCCTAAATTGAAACAAGGTACATAGAGTAGGTGGCGTCCTGAAGAAATTGAGATGCTTGGGGAACAGGCCATAACAAAATGAGTACACCTGGCTAACACGATACACGAGACATGCAAAGTATTGGGTTTAAAAACATAACAAAACCAATCACCTGATATACAATACATGAGATACCCAGAATAGCCTCTGACTTCAAGAAGAAAGTAATAAGTTGTTCAGATAATTTATGGGACTACAGAATGGTGATCTCAATAGCCGTCAATATTTCAACATGAGCACACACTATCATTCACCAGGCTCAACTGCAGCAAGTATATACTGTATTAGGGAATTTAAAACCTCTATTTGTGGGCAAATTCTGGAAAGATAACAAAAGCAACACATTGTGCACACTAGTGCAACACACAATCAAATATAACGACCAAACAATCAATTATTGACAATGTAATGCAAATGGATAGGCAAAAAAAATTCACGTGCACTTGCAGAGGCTTAACTTTCGGAGCCAGTGGCTCCTCCTCCTGGCAGAAGAGTTGAAGGGGAAGGAAGAGTGGTGAAGGAAAAAAGACTGGAGAGGTTTAGGAAAAGGGGTACTTGTTCAGAAAAGTCTCCCAGAACCCCTGGTCAGGGGAGACTTACAGGATGGGATGTGAAGGGAAGATTGACTGTTGGGGACTGCAGTGGATGAGATTTGAAAGCCTGAGAGCTTAAAGGTGGAAGACAGGGTAATATGCAAGACAGAGATTACTACTGGAACACTGTGTATGAGTTAATAAGAGTAAAAACTGTCATTGTATGTAACAGGGGTAGGATGGGGATGGGAAAAATAGACATGGCAGAAAATGAGAGTTGTACAAAACTAAAATCGAGTGAAAGGAGGAGTAGGTACTGTGAAGAAATGCTAAGATGGAAGCAGTTAACATAAATTAAGACCAGGTAGTTGGCGAGAACAAGGGACATGTTGTTGCACCATTTCTCACCTGTGGAGTTCTGAGAAACTGGAGTCTGGGATAAAAATCAGATGACACCTGTGGTGAAACAGTCACCGAGGTAATGACTGTCTTGTAGAGCATTCTCTGCTACAGGACACTGCATGTTGCTGGTATACTCTGTCTGCTTATGTCCTTTCACGCTGATTAACAGTTGGGTGGTATTTATGCTGACATAAAAGGCCAAACAGTGTTTACATAACAGCTGGTATATGACATGTGTCACTTCATTGGTGGCTCTCCCTTTGATGCTACATGTTTTGCCAGTTACAGGGCTGGAATAGCTGGTTGTAGGAGGGTGTATAGGGCAAGTCTTGCAGTGGTGACAGTCACATGGATAGGAGCCGTAGGGTAGGGAGAAGAGTGCGGAAGGAGCATAGCGTCTGACGGGAATGTTGCGGAGATAGGGAGGGCAACAAAAAGCTATTCTATGTGTGGTGGGCAAATTCCCAGAGAGAATGGATCTCATTTCAGGGTATGATTATGGGAAATCATGGGTTCGGGGGGGGGGGGGGGGCGGCGTGGCTTTTCTGGAATCCATAAGCCTTCAGCACCTGGTTTGCTTTTGATACATTGATGATGTCATTGGCATATGGACTCAGAGTGAAGCTGACCTAAAATTTTTGGACTCCCTAAATACCTTCTCCCAATTAAATTTCACATAGTCCTACCCCGAGTCCTATTTCACTTTTCTTGATGTTGATCTAATCCTCACTTAAGGCAATTTACACACTTCTGTCCACATTAAACCTTCTAACAAACCACATTACTTACATTTTGACGGTTGGCATCCTTTCAGTGTCAAATGTTTGCTCCCATACAGGCTTGGAATTTGAGACAATTGTATTTGTGTGGATGCAGACTCTTTACGGCAATACAACATTCTCATCTCAGCCTTAACTGGACTTGATTATCCCAACAGCCTGGTTCAAAAACAGTTTTTCTGGACCATCACATCCGATCCTGGTACTACAGGACCTGTCCACCTACGTATTGTAGCGGTAGCATCACCGCCTACCACACAGGGGGCCCAGATTTGATTCCCGGCAGGGAACTTGGTATTGTGTGTCCATCAACATTTTCATCATCATTGACTTACAATTTGACGAAGTGGTATCGACTAAAAAGGACTTGCAATATGGCAGCCGAACTCACCGAATGGGGCCTCCCGGCCAACAATGCCATATGATCATTTCCATTTTCTACTACTGGTCCCTCCAAAACTCAACTTTGGAGCACACCAATTGTCACCCAGTATTATCCTGTTCTTGAATGTATTATTTTAAGCTACTTCAAAATTTTTAAGAGGGTAAAAACCTTTTCTTCTGACTATTTTTGGATATCATTTTTAAAGGAGATGCAGCATGTGCTTGCACAGGTAACATGTTAAAAAGCTTTATTCCCCATGTGTTTGTGCCCGCCACTTGTGTTTTTGTAAGTAAAGTAGCAGGCATGTCAATCTTTAATGTTCAGTGAGTATTATGGTTATAAATGGATTCCTTAAGGCTGTAACTGTATATGCTGAGGTGATAAAGCCATGGGGTAGCTATACACAAATATACAGGTGGTGGTAGTATCATGTACACAAGGTAGTACATTAACAGAGTCATCATTTGTACTCATGAGAAAAGGTTTATACAATGGGAATTAACAGAGTTTGAATGTGGAATAGTAGTTGGAGCCTGATGCATAGACACTCCATTTAGGAAATAGTATGGGAATTGAACATTCTGAGACACACAGTGTCAAGAGTTTTCAGAGAATATCAAATTTCAGGCATTACATCTCACTAAAGAAAATGCAGTGGCTGATGCCTTTCACTTACTGACAGAACAGCAGTATTTGTATAGAGTTCTCAGTGCAAACAGACAAGCAAACTGGATGAAATAACCCCAGAAATCAATCTTGGATGTATGATGAATATATCCATTACAATATTGCAGCAGAATCTGGTATTTATTAGCTATGGTAGCAGACAACTGATGTGAGTGCCTCTGTTAACAGCAACACAGTGCCTGCAAAGTCTCTGCTGGGCTTGCGAGCCTATCAGTTAAAACCCAGGCAACAGGAGAACTGTGGCCTGGTCAGATGAGTCCTGGTTTGGGATCTCTGTCTGCCAGCAACAACAGCACAGAAATGAACATCAAGAAAAGATTAGCAGTGGGAATGTAATGCATGTATTCCCTCAGAGAGGCATTCAGCTCAAAATCAGTATAAACATATGCTAAGATGAGAATATGTAAAAGTGATATGCCCAGCAGTTGTGTACGGTTCAGAAACCTGTAGCACAACTAAATGGGCAAAGGAAAAACTACTAATATTTGAAATAAGAGTAATGAGGAAGACATGGATGTTAGATAAAGGAGATTGGAGAATAATGATGAATGATAAATCTTCAAGCAACAACCAATGATCCTACAGAAGGTTAAGAGCAGAAGAATCCAGTGGGCAGGCAATGTAGGGTACTTGAAGAGAAACAAACACCAGACACACTGAGACAACCAAGGCTGTGCTGGATGGACAGCCTGGTGAATAACCCAGTAGTCCTAGGGACTTAAGACACCTGGAGGAACTGAGCACAGAACAAAGGAATGGAGGCAGTTTGTGGGAGCAACACGTGGTCTGCAGGGCCTGTGACTGCTGGATATGTATGTATGTATATATTAAGAGAGATGGGGCTATCAGTGTACATAATTATTTAAAGTAAGAGATGCAAGATATTTTAGTTGTGGATATTCCAGACATATCCCACTCTGATGACAGTGGGGGGGAAAAAGCGTAACAGGAACTCGGTAATAATTAATACATGACAACTTGTCATATGTGTGTTCTGTATAACTGTTCCACATTATTTCTGAATCCAGATATACAATAATGACATTAAGAGATATACACTCATTGTCAACATTCAATATTTGTCTGGAGTATAGCCTAATATGGAATTGAAACACAAATGACTGGCAGGGAAGACAATAGGAGAATAGGCTTTTTCAATGTGGTTTAGAAAAGAATTATGAAGGCTTGATAAGTAGGCTCAGTAACTAATGAAGAAGTATTGTGTTGAACTGGAGACAAAAGCTTTGTGGCACAACTTAACTAGAAGACATGTCAGATTGTCAAGGACATGCCCTGAGGTGTCAAGGAATATTAAGTTTGGTACTGAAAGGAAGGGTAGAGGTTAAACAGTTGTACAAGGAGACCAATTCTTAGCAACACTAAGCAGACTCAAATGGATACAGAAGCAGTAGTAATCCAGAGAACACGACTTGCAAAGGATAGAGCTGAATAGTGCCAGTCTGGACAACCACCACAAACAAACAACATCCTACAGTCTGTTTTATGCCGTTACATGACTGGAATGGATGGCTATTCAAATAAATTAATAAATAAATGTAGATGCATGAAAAAGTGACATATTAGGAACACTACTATCATATAGAGGAATTTAGGAAGACGCAGACAACTGATTTAACATTTTGACAACGATATTTGGTCAGAGCGTGATACTGGACTGCCCCTGAAATCTTGCTTCTGAAGACAGACCAATATGCAGTGTAATTAGAGGTCTAGGTTAGGTTCAATGGTGATAATTTTGTTGCTAGTTGATGAGGTCAATGAACATGAATTTCTAAGATTCTGGTAAAAGCCAACCTGTCGTGTAGGCTAATGTTTATGTTCACACCGTATGTTAATGCTCTCTGATTCTAAAGAGCATAAAGTCATCAAAAATGCCTCCTCTCCCCCACCCATCTGCTTAAGTAGAACCCTTGGTATCCTAGATTTGTATTCTCCTGCACTATGGAGGAATCAATGTTGATAGTAACTTCTGCTTCTACCACCATTTAAAGGAGTGCACACGTTGCCCACTTTCACCATTACATGTTTTGGCAACGAAGATTTTGCAGATGTCCAAAAGACATTTTGATCCTGCAGCCACTATGCGTCTAGACACAAAGGAATTAAAGTCGTCAGTTGTCAATGGACATTGATTTATATCAATGGAGCAAGTTGAAAACTTGTGCCAGACAGATTCAAACCCAGGCCTCCAGCTTACTAGGCAGATGTGCTGACCACTATGCCACCTGGACACAGTGGCCATCACACCCACATGGACTAACCTGGATCACTTATTGTTAGGCACAAATTCTCAACTTATACAACACACAGATGCACTGTCCTAGCTCATTAGTTGTCGAGGCCGACGTGGTGGTCAGCGCATCTGCCTAGTATGCTGGAGACCACGAGTTCGAATGCCGGGGACTTCCAATGCCGGTCCAGCTCAAATGTTGTTCTTGCCTCATTTATATAAATTAATTCCTGATGGCAATTAATGTATGTAATTACTATGTGGAAAGATTTTGCATTGCATTACATGTTTCATTATTTTGCGAAGATATTGGCAGATAAACCCTTCAACTTATTTTTGTGTTCTTACATAGTAAGATTCAAATTTAATGTTTATGATCAATCCCCTTAGATGTTTGGTTAATTTATTTGGTTAACAAAACATAGGTTGTAGTTGTGTAAACTGGACTCCTTTCAGTTGCCTGAAGCAGATCTGTTACTTTTTCCGTTTAAAGTCTCCCTATATTAGTACACACGGTTATTCTAAGATAATAGTGGGGAAGGAAGATCAAAGACAGCGGTCCTTCTAAAATGATAAGCTGTAGTACACAAAAAGATGGGTTGGAAAATGTTCGGTACACAGTTGTCCAATATGAAAGACAGTTGAACCGAGGAAGCAGCAAAAACATGTAGACTTACAATTTTGGGTAAAAATTTGATGAGCTGATTTAGTATTGCCTTGCTATGGAGGTTTCGGAAATACGGAAGCGTCCGATCCCGGCCGTCTGCTTTGACCCATGACGTCACAAATATGGCGGAAACTACCATAAACCACGATTCCAAAATGGCGCATATAAAGTCGTTAGGTACACATTATGAAGACGCAAATACATCGAAAAAAAAACCACACACACACACACACACACACACACACACACACACACACACACACACACACACACACACACACACACAAAATATCGTCTGGAATCGGACACTTCTCTTAACCTATATAGCTCAACAGCAGCTCCCGATCCCATAAATTAGGATCAAACACTTCCCTTGACCTATGTAGCTCAAGAACATCTCCCGATACCAATACCAACATTCACATCCACACATTGCAGTAAAACACTTCCCTCGACCCCAACACACCCAAAACAAAAAGATTAAAACTTACCTCAAAAAAGTTCCGGCGCTACAAACTAGGTTGGCCTCCACAATCACACACAAGCACTCACACACACCTGTACTTACCCCTGTACTTAATAAACTCTGAAAACACTTCACGGCAAAAAGAAAACCAATGAAGCACACTCCTCTCACTCACACCAGTCTCATGCGCGCAAAAACTTTGTGGGGATCTATAACAAAAATAATAAGTCACCACTACAATCTCGCGCATGTCCAACCTAGACTTCTCGAACCAGGAACCGCGCCGTGTGGGGCGCCAAATGTCTTTTCGACAACGCCACATATAACCGTCCCTGGTCCGAGACGCCGGAACTTTAGCCAAATTCATTTCTTCGCCACAAACGGAGCATTTCACAACCTCGACAATTAAACCGAAAGGCTTGAAAAACTTGATCAGTTGCAAAGGAGTGTTCCCCATCATTTCCCTCAGACGCGCACTGTTAATTTTATCCGTCATATACATTCCTGAACAAGAACAACAACCGATTAATTTTACTAAAATTACCACACAACGTACAGCGACCAACACTAAATTAACCTTCACAGAAAACCGCAAAATCGTTAACCTGAACATACCACGAGAGGGCACAACAAACCACACCACGACGACATCTAGAAACACGCTACACGCACAAACCAAACTCCGCGCCGTCGTGACGTCACACACCGCAACACCCTTACGTCACGGGTCAAAGCCGACGCGCGGGATCGGACGCTTCTGTCGACCCGCAGGTCAAGAGAACTGTTTGATCCTAATTTATTCAGAAAGAAAGCCTGTAGGAATGTCTACCACAGGGCTCTTGTTTTCAGCAAAGGAGACAGAAATTCTATAATCTTCTGATTGGTGCTATACTACACATAACCTGAAACTAGATTGTGTACTCTTATTTGATAGCAATTTCACATTTTATTTGGTACTACTATGATTATTTTTTGGAGGCTCCAATTTTAGCATTTATTTTCAGAACTCACGTTTTTTAAAAATAATTTTGATTATTTTTTTTAAGCGTAAAATTCAAAATGGTGATATAAAGTAAGTATCCTGTGCCTTTAAAAGTTGATTTTTACTACTTTATTTTTTTAAATAAAAAGAAATTGGGGGTCTGGTTTTCGGCACTTTCCCCTCTGTACCGTATATATATAGCACACCCACAAGAAAGTGACACAGGTCGAAAAATGGCATTTTTTGGTTTGTCACCGAAAAATACGTGTGGAGTGCCCAACATACACGAAAAATAATGGAATTTACTGCCAACAAAGTTTACTTTAAACTTAAAGAAAACTTACATTGAAATTATATAAGTTTTATAATGCGTAAGACGACTTTCTCAAATATTGGATTTCTTGAGTTCTGTTTCTGGACTTGGCGGCATGCAATATATAGTAGAGTTGATGGGGGAGGGGAGTCCTCCAGAACTACTAACTTTACTGGTCATTCATTCAGTTAAGCATTCACGAATATCTTGTTTCCACAAATTCCACCTGAAGGAATGTGGAAAGACCTAAGTTAACTTTACAAAAGCTGGAAGTACGAACCAATGAAGGCTGCTTCTATAAAATATGAACCACAGCCAGAACTGATATCACTTAAAAACTTGAAAGAGGTTACTTACCTAAATGCCCATACAGTTTTCACCGGCAAATTTAACTCATTGAGTGCACTTGGTTTTAAAATTAAATCTTGCAGGACGACGTCTCCTAATAAAATATTGAACAATATGTAGGGGATTACAACACATAAAAAGAAAATACATACCGTACCTTATGGGAATTGTATAGCGGTACGCAACAGAACTACGATTCACCCAATATTGCTATGCTCACCTCCAAATATTCCAATTTGCAACTGAGATTGGTCTAAATTTTCGACATAGTCTCCGAGAAAACGATTCAAAAGATCTGCTACGATGTTTTCTAAAACCATTCTCAAATATCAACCACACAGCACTTTCAAAACTGACTTGCTAAATATGGGTTGGAGCAAGTTTACAGTTCGTAACAACGCGCACATGAATGCCCGGGCGACACTGCCTGCTAACCTGTTATCCGGGCACGGGAACCCGTCAGCACAGGACATGCGACAAAGTTTGTGGTTGGTTGGGACTTGGCGAAACTTCGACATTAGGATTTGTAAACACCGCCATGTCACCCAACCGACCTGCAGTCCTCTGCCGAAACCTACGACAGGCTGCGGCGCACACATCAGCAGGCAAAATGCGGTTGTGCACCTGTTAACTCGTAGCTGGGCACTCGCGTACTAACGAGAACTGGGAGCCGCTTTTATGGTGTCTTACTGGTTTCTTGTACCACAACGAAATACGCAACTTTGCAGTATGCTTAAAAGCACAGCTGAAATTGCTGCGAGAGGAGAGAAAAAGCAGTCAAACATTTGTGACAACGAAGATTAATAATTTAATTGACGCTCGGTTTATTGTACATCTACATCTGTACAAACTACCGTAAGGTGCATGGTTTCATGTTTAATTCCATTCGTCTGTAAAAATAACTTCATGCGCAGATTGACGAACTCTTTTCCGTTGTCTGTTCGAAGTATTTTGATTTTTCGACCAGTTCCTGCTCCTGCTTTGAATTCGATGAATGTGCCACAGACTTCTGTTGTTGATTTTATCATATAACCAAAAGATTTTCTTGACAGATCATCCGTAAAAGTGAGAAGATACCGTGATCCTCCCCACGAAGCCATGCTCATTGGTCCACAAACAGCAGAATGCACAATGTCAAGTAGATCTTTTGTTCTTCTACCTGATGTTTTAGGAAAAGGTTGTCGAAACTGTTTACCTTTTATGCAGGGAATACACGGATCTAAATTGACGTTCGACCAGTTCAGTCCATCAGCCATTCTTGTAATAAATGTATGCTTACACGATTCAAATGTCCCAATCTTCGATGCCACAATTCATAACTGTCAATTTCTACAACATTTCCGTAATGATGCACTTCACCTAATCGATACATACCATTCATTTGAGTTGCAGCTGCTACTGGTGTTTCAGAAACAATTACATCACTTTTATTGTATACACCGCACTGCACATTGTCAAACAATACACACAATCCACGTCTTGTCATCTGACTAACCGACAGTAGGTTGTAAGCAAGGCTTGGAACATACGCAACATCAGTAGCAGTTATCTGTTTATTCTTGTCGTCACAAGTAACTCGAAGATGAACATCGCCTTCTCCAATAGCCTGAAGATTGCTGTTACCTGCTACTGTCACTTTAGCAGCTGTGGGCGATTGGAAAGTGTTGAACGAGGCTCTCTGATCCGTCATGTGTCGTGAACACCCGGAATCCACAAACCAGCCGTCACTATGACGCCAAGATGCAGTTAAAGCCATTCACACAGTTTCGTTTTCAGTACTCACTGCATTCGCAGAATTTGAAAATTTATTTGGTTTCTTCTTTGCTCTACACTCATTCCCCTTATGACCAGGATTCTGGCATTTATAACACTTAAAAGGCTTGATATTTCGCACGTCATGATGGATATTTCTCTTCTGGTGTTTACTGTCCTGCTTACTAACTACCAGTGCCGAATCTGTGGTCTCATTTGTGGATGCAAACTGACGTTTCGTCGATTCTTGAATTAATCGCTGAGTTACTAAATCACTAGTAATCTTGACACCCGAATTCTCAATTGCCATAATAAATAAATCGTGAAAGTTTCTCTGCAAAAAGAAAATACGACAACAACGCGTTGAACACACGCGAAAATTATGTAACCTTGATTTATCAGTTTATTTCTTTGGTATGCAAAGTTCACTAATCCCTCCTGGGCCCAAAACCTATTAGATACTGACTCTAATTAGTCCTCTGTGAGATTATAAAGTTGATCTTTTAATCAAATACACAATACACCATATTGCCAGGAACACACATTTTTAGAGACTATTTATTCAGCAATGTTACATAGCAAACATCAAAGAGAAAACATAAACTACCATACATATAACACATGAAAGAGTAAAATATGATTGTTCCCCCCTCCCACCCTTGCAGGGTGGCACACATTGCCACCCGCGCCGCCCCCGCTTCTCACAAGCACGCCACTAGTTCGTTTCTTTCGCCAGTCGACTCGACTGAAGCGAGTAGCTGTACTTTCGTACGTAGTACGCGCTTTCGCGACAACGTATTTTATACATTTCTGTCTGGCAGAGCTAACACATACCTACGAGAAAAGTCGCGGCCATTAAAGCGACCTCCATACGTTGTTCGAGATATGTCGCGAAAATGCTACTGTTTTCTGCTACAGAGAACTTTTCGATACGTAGCGTTGTAAATACGGACTATTCGCCGAATAGGAAGGTAGTTTACATTCAGCAGGAGAAATATTAAGACAAGAATGAATAAGTAAAAAGTCCTAGTTGTAGCGAGTGCAAGTGTGAAGATTACTCAAGAGTGAGAGTTACCAGTTGATTTCTAAGTATTAGTAATAGTAATTCATAGAGACTCGTTAACAATATTTTCACTAATAATGTAACAATAGTTTCCCATACCTAACTCGTAATACGAGTCATAATTGGAAACTCGCCCTTATATTATGCGTTGTGTCGTAATGTACATATTGGCTTGTCGGTTTCACAGTAGGTATTTCTTTTCACACTGCATAAAAGTCTGGAAGCAGACATTCTGGCAGCGAATGTTCTCCAAACAATCAGAGCCACATGTAGTGTCGCTGCCAGGTAGTCAGTTTGAAAGCTACAATCGTTGCGATAACTTGGAAGTGATAAAAGTGAACAACTGCGATTACTGGCTATTACCATGGACTTCAATCAGTGTTCTGCTTAGTGATATTCTAAATACGCGGGGTGTTATCGTGTGTTTTAGTGCTAAGTCTACTAGCGTTGGATTTTTAGTGCGAATGGACTGTTTATTCGAGAATTAAACTTAGCATGCGACTTGATTATTTTTCATTACGGTAAAAGTAAAGGTAGCTGAAGATATCTTTAGCGCCCCCTTCTTGAGGTTTTCCTGTATCAGTCACGGGCCATGTCACGTCATTCAGATGCCGTAATAGGCCAACGAGAGAGGTTAGTTGACCCCCCCCCCCTCCTCCCCGATGCGGTATGGAGGAACATGGGGTCATTACACGGCTCTCACGGCTGTTGTGGACTACTTTTTTAGACATGGGAGCCGCTACTACTCACTCAAGTAGTTCCTCAGTTGGTATCAAGGGGTGGGTGCAACTCGTTCCAGTCGTCTCACCGAGTAAAAATTTCGCGGAAGCAGAGTACTGAGAATTGCACACAGATCCTCCGCAAGAGAGTCCGATGCAATGACCCGTTTTTCTTTCTTCTTTTCATGTTTTTCGTATTCTTACTTTCGATCCGTCTCTTTTTCGTTATGTCTTCAGCGGTTCTTTGAGATTGTCGAATGACACATTTCCAATTTCTCTCTATGAGAACCTCACTCAATGAATACCATAGCAGAATACTGAAATGACATTTCACAAAATCCAAAGTAGTTCTGGTCATATCTAAAGGCTGTTAGTGGCACCAAAGTTAGTGTCCAGTCCCTAGCCAATGACACAGGAACTGATATTGAGGGTAACAAAGCAAAAGCTGAAATGCTTAACTCCGATTTAAAATGTTCCTTTACAGAGGAAAACCCGCAATAATTCCTCCAATTTAATCCTCATACCACTGAAACGATGAATGAAATAAGCATTAGTCTCAGTGATGTTGAGAAACAGTTGAAATCGTTGAAATTGAACAAATCTCCGAGCACCAATGAAAACCCTGTCAGACCTGTCAGACTCCACGCTAACTATAATATGTTATAGATCACCTGAACAAAAAACCGTGCCCAGTTCTTGGAAAAAGGCACGGGTCACACCCATCTACAAGAAGGGTAGTTGAAGCGATCCACAAAACTACCGTATATCCTTGACATCGATTTGTTGTAGAATCTTAAAACATATTCTGAGCTCAAACATAATGAGGTATCTCGAACAGAATGATGTCCTCAATGCCAACCAGCATGGGTTTCGAAAACATCGATCATGTGAAACAACTCGCACTTTTCTCACATGACATACAGAAATCTTTGGATCAAGGCGACCTGGTAGATGCAGTATTTCTTGGTTTCCGAAAAGCATTTGGCTCAGTACCACACAGGGGCGGTGGCAGCGTGGAAGGGGGTGGGCTATGGAGGCTGTGAGGCTATAGTCCCCCTCCCCATAGTGTATGATATCACGCTGGATAAAATGACTTCAGAAATCAGCGAATATATTACTCCAACAGATTCAATCATTTTCTTTAATAATTATGTAGCTATATAGGTTGCAATGTATTTCAAACACATTTTAACAAAAGAATAAGTGTGAAAAATAGCTTACTATCAAAACCAATAAATATCATTTAACTTAAAATAGGCGTCTTATTATTTACTAAAACACATTTTTTTACCCTGAACTCTAAAACAGTTACCAAAAACTACTTTAAGCAACACTAAATTTTACCAGTTTGCCAGTTGAGAACCCAAACTCTCCTTTTGTGAAGCGATATTCCAGTCTCCATCACCACCATCACAACCATTAGCCCCTCCCTTGACCGACTTCTAGAATCGCTCCTGGTACCGCATCTATGCTTCTTGTCAAAAGTACGATCATATGGGGTATCAAGGGACGCAGCATGCTATCTTGGATGGAGAGTCAAATGTCAAGTTCTCTTAAGATGTTTTTCTGTAGTACTGTGTAAAAGCTTGTCCTTAAAGCCTCTCTTTTATTATGTATAGAAAAATTTTTTATTGGGAATTCCAAAGAATTAACTTGAATTTTCCTCAATATGTCATTTAGCCGGGATTTTTTAATGCTTAGCCTTTCAAGAATTTCCTTAGCTGATCTGAAATATTATCTTAGCCTATAGCCAAACAGATATTGTAATTTTGCTTAAGTAAGGCCTTCAACCATTACTTTAAATCCTGGTGTTTTAAAAGCAATCGTTTAAGCTTATTCTGGAAAGGTTACTTGGGCCCTCAGCTGAGAATTAATCTTTGTTGTTTTAAAGAGAAAACTGTGTATTGGTTTGAGGAATGAAGTTGTGTGTGTTCTTGTATAACTAACAGTAATGGACCTTAGCCACTTTCCACAACCTGATTTGAGGGACAAATGAAAATTACCACCTTGTAATGCGAACACCCTGCTGTTACAAATCAAAGATTTACTACACTTTGGGAATAAAATTCTACGTTCTCATATGAACTTGTACGAACAATCTTTAAAACACTATAAAGCCTGAGTACATACCAATAAATAAAAAACATGTCCTCTTCCGCTCGCCCCTCCCCCCACCCCCCCTCTCGTGGACAACATGCTGGTGGTGGTGGTGTGTCATTTTCACCAAAAGCCCACTTGATGGGCAAATAAAAATTGCAGCCTTGTAGTGCGATAACCCTGCTGTGAGAAATCAAAGATTTACTACACTTTGGAAATAAAATGCTACGTTCTTATATGAACTTGTACGAACAATCTTTAAAACACTATAAAGGGTGAGTACATACCAATAGAAAAACAACTTGTCCTCTTCCGCTCGCCCCCCTCCACCCTCTCTCATGGGCAACGTGCTGCTGGTGGTGTGTCATTTCCACCAAAAGCCCACTTGAAGGGCAAATAATTGCAGCCTTGTAGTGCGATCACCCTGCTGTGAGAAATCAAAAATTTACTACACTTTGGAAATAAAATGCTACGTTCTTATATGAACTTGTACGAACAATCTTTAAAACACTATAAGGCCTGAGTACATACCAATAGAACAACAACTTGTCCTCTCCTGCTCGCCCCCCCCCCCCCCACGCCCCCTCTTGTGGACAACATGCTGCTGGTGGTGTGTCATTTCCACCAAAAGCCCACTTGATGGGCAAATAAAAATTGCAGCCTTGTAGTGCGATCACCATGCTGTGAGAAAAAGAAGATTTACTACACTTTGGAAATAAAATGCTACATTCTTATATGAACATGAAAGAACATTCTTTCAAACTCTATAAAGCCTGAGTACATACCAATAGAAGAACAACTTGTCCTCTCCTGCTCGCCCCCCCATCCCACCCCCCTCTGTTGGACAACATGCTGCTGGTGGTGCGTCATTTCCATCAAAAGCCCACTTGATTTGCAAATAAAAATTGCAGCCTTGTAGTGCGAGCACCCTGCTGTGAGAAAACAAAGATTTACTACACTTTGGAAATAAAATGCTACATTCTTATATGAACTCTAAAGAACGTTCTTTCAAACACTATAAAGCCTGAGTACATACCAATAGAAGAACAACTTGTCCACTCCTGCTCGTCCCCCCGTCCCACCCGCCTCTCGTGGACAACATGCTGCTGGTGGTGTGTCATTTCCACCAAAACCTCACTTGATGGGAAAATAAAAATTGCAGCCTTGTAGTGCGATCACCCTGCTGTGAGAAAACATAGATTTAGTACACTTTGGAAATAAAATGCTACACTCTTATATGAACTTGAAAGAACATTCTTTCAAACACTATAAAGCCTGAGTACATACCAATAGAAGAACAACTTGTCCTCTCCTGCTCGCCCCCCCCCCCATCCCACCCCCCACTCGTGGACAACATGATGCTGGTTGTGTGTCATTTCCACCAAAAGCCCACTTGATGGGCAAATAAAAATTGCAGCCTTGTAGTGCAATCACCCTGCTGTGAGAAAACAAAGATTTACTACACTTTGGAAATAAAATGCTACATTCTTATATGAACTTTAAAGAACGTTCTTTCAAACACTATAAAGCCTGAGTACATACCAATAGAAGAACAACTTGTCCACTCCTGCTCGTCCCCCCCCGTCCCACCCGCCTCTCGTGGACAACATGCTGCTGGTGGTGTGTCATTTCCACCAAAAGCCCACTTGATGGGAAAATATAAATTGCAGCCTTGTAGTGCGATCACCCTGCAGTGAGAAAACATAGATTTACTACACTTTGGAAATAAAATGCTACATTCTTATATGAACTTGAAAGAACATTCTTTCAAACACTATAAAGCCTGAGTACATACCAATAGAAGAACAACTTGTCCTCTTACGCACGCCCCCCCCCCCCCCACCCACACCACCCTCTCGTGGACAACATGCTGCTGGTGGTGTGTCATTTCCACCAAAAGCCCACTTGATGGGCAAATAAAAATTGCAGCCTTGTAGTGCGATCACCCTGCTGTGAGAAAACAAAGATTTACTACACTTTGAAAATAAATGCTACATTCTTATATAAACTTGAAAGAACATTCTTTAAAACACTATAAAGCCTTAGTACATGCCAATAGAAGAACAACTTGTGCTCTTACTCTCGCCCCCCGCCCCCCGCCCCCACACCACCCTCTCGTGGACAACATGCTGCTGGTGGTGTGTCATTTCCACCAAAAGCCGACTTGATGGGCAAATAAAAATTGCAGCCTTGTAGTGTGATCACCCTGCAGTGAGAAAACAAAGATTTACCACACTTTGGAAATAAAATGCTACATTCTCATATGAACTTGAAAGAACATTCTTTCAAACACTATAATGCCTGAGTACATACTAATAGAAGAACAACTTGTCCTCTCCTGCTCGCCCCCCCATCCCACCCCCCTCTCGTGGACAACATGCTGCTGGTGGTGTGTCATTTCCACCAAAAGCCCATTTGACGGGCAAATAAAAATTGCAGCATTGTAGTGCGATCTCCCTGCTGTGAGAAAACAAAGATTTACTACACTTTCGAAATAAAATGCTACATTCTTATATGAACTCTAAATAACATTCTTTCAAACACTATAAAGCCTGAGAACATACCAATAGAAGAACAACTTGTCCTCTCCTGCTCGCCCTCCCATCCCACCCCTCACTCGTGGACAACATGCTGCTGGTGGTGTGTCATTTCCACCACAAGCCCACTTGATGGGCAAATAAAAATTGCAGCATTGTAGTGCGATCACCCTGCTGTGAGAAAACAAAGATTTACTACACTTTGGAAATAAAATGCTACATTCTTGTATGAACTTGAAAGAACATTCTTTAAAACACTATAAAGCCTGAGTACATACCAATAGAAGAACAACTTGTCCTCTCCTGCTCGTCCCCTCATCCCACCCCCCTCTCGTGGACAACATGCTGCTGGTGGTGTGTCACTTCCACCAAAAGCCCACTTGATGGGCAAATAAAAATTGCAGGCTTGTAGTACGATCACCCTGCTGTGAGAAAACAAAGATTTACTACACTTTGGAAATAAAATACTGCATTCTCATATGAACTTGAAAGAACATTCTTTCTAACACTATAAAGCCTGAGTACATACTAATAGAAGGACAACTTGTCCTCTCCTGCTCGCCCCCCCACCCCACCCCACTCTCGTGGACAACATGCTGCTGGTGGTGTGTGATTTCCAACAAAAGCCCACTTGATGGGCAAATAAAAATTGCAGCATTGTAGTGCGATCACCCTGCTGTGAGAAAACAAAGATTTACTACACTTTGGAAATAAAATGCTACATTCTTATATGAACTTGAAAGAACATGCTTTCAAACACTATAAAGCCTGAGAACATACCAATAGAAGAACAACTTGTCCTCTCCTGCTCGCCCTCCCATCCCACCCCGCACTCGTGGACAACATGCTGCTGGTGTTGTGCCATTTCCTCCAAAAGCCCACTTGATGGGCAAATAAAAATTGCAGCATTGTAGTGCGATCACCCTGCTGTGAGAAAACAAAGATTTACTACACTTTGGAAATAAAATGCTTCATTCTTATATGAACTTGAAAGAACATTCTTTAAAACACTATAAAGCCTGAGTACATACCAATAGAAGAACAACTTGTCCTCTTACGCTCGCCCCCCGCCACCCGCCCCCCCCCCCCCCACACCACTTTCTCGTGGACAACATGCTGCTGGTGGCGTGTCATTTCCAACAAAAGCCCACTTGATGGGCAAATAAAAATTGCAGCCTTGTAGTGCGGACACCCTGCTGTGAGAAAACAAAGATTTACTACACTTTGGAGATAAAATGCTACATTCTTATATGAACTTGAAAGAACATTCTTTCAAACACTATAAAGCCTGAGTACATACCAATAGAAGAACAACTTGTCCTCTCCTGCTCGTCCCCCCATCCCACCCCCCTCTCGTGGACAACGTGCTGCTGGTGGTGTGTCATTTCCACCGAAAGCCCACTTGATGGGCAAATAAAAATTGCAGCCTTGTAGTGCGATCACCCTGCTGTGAGAAAACAAAGATTTACTACACTTTGGAAATAAAATGCTACATTCTTCTATGATCTTGAATGAACATTCTTTAAAGCACTATAAAGCCTGAGTACATACCAATAGAAGAACAACTTGTCCTCTCCTGCTCGCCCCCCCATCCCACCCCCCTCTCGTAGACAACATGCTGCAGGTGGTGTGTCATTTCCACCAAAAGCCCACCTGATGGGCAAATAAAAATTGCAGCCTTGTAGTGCGATCACCCTGCTGTGAGAAAACAAAGATTTACTACACTTTGGAAATAAAATGCTACATTCTTATATGAACTTGAAAGAACATTCTTTCAAACACTATAAAGCCTGAGTACATACCAATAGAAGAACAATTTGTCCTTTCCTGCTCACCCCCCCCCCCCCCATCCCACCCCCGTCTCGTGGACAACATGCTGCTGGTGGTGTGTCATTTCCACCAAATGCCCACTTGATGGGCGAATAAATATTGCAGCCTTGTAGTGCGATCACCCTGCTGTGAGAAAACAAAGATTTACTACACTTTGGAAATAAAATGCTACATTCTTATATTAACTTGAACGAACATTCTTTCAAACACTATAAAGCCTGAGTACATACGAATAGAAGAACAACTTGTCCTCTCCTGCTCGCCCCCCCCCATCCCACCCCCCCTCTCGCGGACAACATGCTGCTGGCGGTGTGTCATTTCCACCAAATGCCCACTTGATGGGCAAATAAAAATTGCAGCCTTGTAGTGCGATCACCCTGCTGAGAGAAAACAGAGATTTACTACACTTTGGAAATAAAATGCTACATTCTTATATGAATTTGAAAGAACATTTTTTCAAACACTATAATGCCTGAGTACATACCAATAGAAGAACAAATTGTCCTCTCCTGCTCGCCCCCCTATCCCAACCCCCTCTCGTGGACAACATGCTGCTGGTGGTGTGTCATTTCCACCAAAAGCCCACTTGATGGGCAAATAAAAATTGCAGCCTTGTAGTGCGATCACCCTGCTGTGAGAAAACAAAGATTTACTACACTTTGGAATTAAAAGGCTACATTCTTATATGAACTTGAAAGAACATTCTTTCAAACACTATAAAGCCTGAGTACATACCAATAGAAGAACAAGTTGTCCTCTTACGCTCGCCCCCCGCCCCTCCCCCCCCCCCCCCCCCACCCCCCCCCACCCCCCCCCCCCTTCACCACCCTCTCGTGGACAACGTGCTGCTGGTGGTGTGTCATTTCCACCAAATGCCCACTTGATGGGCAAATAAAAATTGCAGCCTTGTAGTGCGATCACTCTGCTGTGAGAAAACAAAGATATACTACACTTTGCAAATAAAATGCTACATTCATATATGAACTTGAAAGAACATTCTTTCAAACACTATAAAGTCTGAGTACATACCAATAGAAGAGCAACTTGTCCTCTCCTGCTGGCCCCCCCATCCCACCCCCCTCTCGTGGACAACGTGCTGCTGGTGGTGTGTCATTTCCACCAAAAGCCCACTTGTTGGGCAAATAAAAATTGCAGCCATTTAGTGCGATCACCCTGCTGTGAGAAAACAAAGATTTACTACACTTTGGAAATAAAAGGCTACATCCTTATATGAACTTTAAAGAACATTCTTTCATACACTATAAATCCTGAGTACATACCAATAGAAGAACAACTTCTCCTCTCCTGCTCGCCCCACCATCCCACCCCCCTCTCGTGGACAACATGCTGGTGATGGTGTGTCATTTCCACGAAAAGCCCACTTGATGGGCAAATAAAAATTGCAGCCTTGTAGTGCGATCACCCTGCTGTGAGAAAAGAAAGATTTACTACACTTTGGAAATAAAATGCTACCTTCTTATATGAACTTGAACGAACATTCTTTAAAACACTATAAAGCCTGAGTACATACCAATAGAAGAACAACTCGTCCTCTTCCGCTCGCCCCCCCCATCCCTCCCCCCCTCTCATGGACAACATGCTGCTGGTGGTGTGTTATTTCCACCAAAACCCCACTTGATGGGCAAATAAAAATATCAGCCTTGTAGTGCGATCACCCTGGTGTGAGAAAACAAACATTTACTGCACTTTGGAAATAAAATGCTACATTCTTATATGAACTTGAAAGAACATTCTTTCAAACACTATAAAGCCTGAGTACATACCAGTAGAAGAACAACTTGTCCTCTCCTGCACGCCCCCACCATCCCACCCCCCTCTCGTGGACAACATGATGCTGGTGGTGTGTCATTTCCACCAAAAGCCCACTTGATGGACAAATAAAAAGTGCAGCCTTGTAGTGCGATCACCCTGCTGTGAGAAAACAAATATTTACTACACTTTGGAAATAAAATGCTATATTCTTATATGAACTTGAAAGAACATTCTTTCAAACACTATAAAGCCTGAGTACATACCAATAGAAAAACAACTTGTCCTCTCCTGCTCGCCCCCCCAATCCCACCCCCCTCTCGTGGACAACATGCTGCTGGTGGTGTGTCACTTCCACCAAAAGCCCACTTGATGGACAAATAAAAATTACAGCCTTGTAGTGCGATCACCCTGCTGTGAGACAACAAAGATTTACTACACTTTGGAAATAAAATGCTACATTCTTATATGAACTTGAAAGAACATTCTTTCAAACACTATAAAGCCTGAGTACATACCAATAGAGAAACAACTTGTCCTCTCCTGCTCGCCCCACCATCCCACCCCCCTCTCGTGGACAACATGCTGCTGGTGGTGTGTCATTTCCACCAAAAGCCCACTTGATGGGCAAATAAAAATTGCAGCCTTGTAGTGCGATCACCCTGCTGTGAGAAAAGAAAGATTTACTACACTTTGGAAATAAAATGCTACCTTCTTATATGAACTTGAACGACCATTCTTTAAAACACTATAAAGCCTGAGTACATACCAATAGAAGAACAACTTGTCCTCTTACGCTGGCCACCCCCCCCCCCCCCCCTTCCCCACACCACCCTCTCGTGGACAACCTGCTGCTGGTGGTGTGTCATTTCCACCAAAAGCCCACTTGATGGACAAATAAAAATTGCAGCCTTGTAGTGCGATCACCCTGCTGTGAGAAAACAAAGATTTACTACACTTTGGAAATAAAATGCTACCTTCTTACATGAATTTGAAAGAACATTCTTTCAAACACTATAAAGCCTGAGTACATACCAATAGAAGAACAACTTGTCCTCTCCTGCTCGCCCCCCCATCCCACCCCCCCTCTCGGGAAAACATGATGCTATGGTGTGTCATTTCCACCAAAAGCCCACTTGATGGACAAATAAAAATTGCAGCCTTGTAGTGCGATAACCCTGCTGTGAGAAAACAGAGACTTACTACACTTTGGAAATAAAATGCTACATTCTTATATGAATTTGAAAGAACATTCTTTCAAACACTATAAAGCCTGAGTACATACCAGTAGAAGAACAACTTGTCCTCTCCTGCTCGCCCCCCCATCCCACCCCGCTCTCGTGGCCAACATGCTGCTGGTGGTGTGTCATTTCCACCAAAAGCCCACTTGATGGACAAATAAAAATTGCAGCCTTGTAGTGCTATCACCCTGCTGTGAGAAAACAAAGATTTACTACACTTTGGAAATAAAATGCTACATTCTTATATGAACTTGAAAGAACATTCTTTCAAACACTATAAAGCCTGAGTACATACCAATAGAATAACAACATGTCCTCTCCTGCTCGCCCCCCCATCCCACTCCCCTCTCGTGGACAACATGATGCTGGTGGTGTGTCATTTCCACCAATAGCCCACTTGATGGACAAATAAAAATTGCAGCCTTGTAGTGCGATCACCCTGCTATGAGAAAACAAAGATTTGCTACATTTTGGAAATAAAATGCTACATTCTTATATGAACTTGAAAGAACATTCTTTCAAACACTATAAAGCCTGTGTACATACCAATAGAAGAACAACTTGTCCTCTCCTGCTCGCCCCCCCCCCATCCCACCCCCCTCAAGCCCACTTGATGCGCGAATAAAAATTGCAGCCTTGTAGTGCAATCAAACTGCTGTGAGAAAACAAAGATTTACTACACTTTGGAAATAAAATGCTACATTCTTAAATGAACTTGAAAGAACATTCTTTCAAACACTATAAAGCCTGAGTACATACCAATAGAAGAACAACTTGTCCTCTTATGCTCGCCCCCCCCCCCCCCCCCCCACACCAGCCTCTCGTGGACAACATGCTGCTGGTGGTGTGTCATTTCCTCCAAAAGCCCACTTGATGGGCAAATAAAAATTGCAGCCTTGTAGTGCGATCACCCTGCTGTGAGAAAACAAAGATTTACTACACTTTGGAAATAAAATGCTACATTCTTATATGAACTTGAAAGAACATTCTTTCAAACACTATAAAGCCTGAGTATATACCAATAGAAGAACAACTTGTCCTCTTACGCTCGCCCCCCCCGCCCCACCCCCCCCATCACCCCACACCACCCTCTCATGGACAACATGCTGCTGGTGGTGTTTCATTTCCACCAAAAGCCCACTTGATGGGCAAATAAAAATTGCAGCCTTGTAGTGCGATCACCCTGGTGTGAGAAAACAAAGATTTACTACTCTTTGGAAATAAAATGCTACATTCTTATATGAACTTTAAAGAACATTCTTTCATACACTATAAATCCTGACTACATACCAATAGAAGAACAACTTGTCCTCTCCTGCTCGCCCCACCATCCCACCCCCCTCCCGTGGACAACATGCTGCTGATGGTGTGTCATTAGCACCAAAAGCCCACTTGATGGGCAAATAAAAATTGCAGCCATGTAGTGCGATCACCCTGCTGTGAGACAACAAAGATTTACTACACTTTGGAAATAAAATGCTACATTCTTATATGAACTTGAAAGAACATTCTTTCAAACACTATAAAGCCTGAGTACATACCAATAGAGAAACAACTTGTCCTCTCCTGCTCGCCCCACCATCCCACCCCCCTCTCGTGGACAACATGCTGCTGGTGGTGTGTCATTTCCACCAAAAGCCCACTTGATGGGCAAATAAAAATTGCAGCCTTGTAGTGCGATCACCCTGCTGTGAGAAAAGAAAGATTTACTACACTTTGGAAATAAAATGCTACCTTCTTATATGAACTTGAACGACCATTCTTTAAAACACTATAAAGCCTGAGTACATACCAATAGAAGAACAACTTGTCCTCTTACGCTGGCCACCCCCCCCCCCCCCCCTTCCCCACACCACCCTCTCGTGGACAACCTGCTGCTGGTGGTGTGTCATTTCCACCAAAAGCCCACTTGATGGACAAATAAAAATTGCAGCCTTGTAGTGCGATCACCCTGCTGTGAGAAAACAAAGATTTACTACACTTTGGAAATAAAATGCTACCTTCTTACATGAATTTGAAAGAACATTCTTTCAAACACTATAAAGCCTGAGTACATACCAATAGAAGAACAACTTGTCCTCTCCTGCTCGCCCCCCCATCCCACCCCCCTCTCGGGAAAACATGATGCTATGGTGTGTCATTTCCACCAAAAGCCCACTTGATGGACAAATAAAAATTGCAGCCTTGTAGTGCGATAACCCTGCTGTGAGAAAACAGAGACTTACTACACTTTGGAAATAAAATGCTACATTCTTATATGAATTTGAAAGAACATTCTTTCAAACACTATAAAGCCTGAGTACATACCAGTAGAAGAACAACTTGTCCTCTCCTGCTCGCCCCCCCATCCCACCCCGCTCTCGTGGCCAACATGCTGCTGGTGGTGTGTCATTTCCACCAAAAGCCCACTTGATGGACAAATAAAAATTGCAGCCTTGTAGTGCTATCACCCTGCTGTGAGAAAACAAAGATTTACTACACTTTGGAAATAAAATGCTACATTCTTATATGAACTTGAAAGAACATTCTTTCAAACACTATAAAGCCTGAGTACATACCAATAGAATAACAACATGTCCTCTCCTGCTCGCCCCCCCATCCCACTCCCCTCTCGTGGACAACATGATGCTGGTGGTGTGTCATTTCCACCAATAGCCCACTTGATGGACAAATAAAAATTGCAGCCTTGTAGTGCGATCACCCTGCTATGAGAAAACAAAGATTTGCTACATTTTGGAAATAAAATGCTACATTCTTATATGAACTTGAAAGAACATTCTTTCAAACACTATAAAGCCTGTGTACATACCAATAGAAGAACAACTTGTCCTCTCCTGCTCGCCCCCCCCCCATCCCACCCCCCTCAAGCCCACTTGATGCGCGAATAAAAATTGCAGCCTTGTAGTGCAATCAAACTGCTGTGAGAAAACAAAGATTTACTACACTTTGGAAATAAAATGCTACATTCTTAAATGAACTTGAAAGAACATTCTTTCAAACACTATAAAGCCTGAGTACATACCAATAGAAGAACAACTTGTCCTCTTATGCTCGCCCCCCCCCCCCCCCCCCACACCAGCCTCTCGTGGACAACATGCTGCTGGTGGTGTGTCATTTCCTCCAAAAGCCCACTTGATGGGCAAATAAAAATTGCAGCCTTGTAGTGCGATCACCCTGCTGTGAGAAAACAAAGATTTACTACACTTTGGAAATAAAATGCTACATTCTTATATGAACTTGAAAGAACATTCTTTCAAACACTATAAAGCCTGAGTATATACCAATAGAAGAACAACTTGTCCTCTTACGCTCGCCCCCCCCGCCCCACCCCCCCCATCACCCCACACCACCCTCTCATGGACAACATGCTGCTGGTGGTGTTTCATTTCCACCAAAAGCCCACTTGATGGGCAAATAAAAATTGCAGCCTTGTAGTGCGATCACCCTGGTGTGAGAAAACAAAGATTTACTACTCTTTGGAAATAAAATGCTACATTCTTATATGAACTTTAAAGAACATTCTTTCATACACTATAAATCCTGACTACATACCAATAGAAGAACAACTTGTCCTCTCCTGCTCGCCCCACCATCCCACCCCCCTCCCGTGGACAACATGCTGCTGATGGTGTGTCATTAGCACCAAAAGCCCACTTGATGGGCAAATAAAAATTGCAGCCATGTAGTGCGATCACCCTGCTGTGAGAAAACAAAGATTCACTACACATTGAAAATAAAATGCTACATTCTTATATGAACTTGAACGAACATTCTTTAAAACACTATAAAGCCTGAGTACATACCAATAGAAGAACAACTTGTCCTCTTACGCTCGCCCCCTTCCATTCCCTCCCCCCTTCTTGTGGCCAACATGCTGCTGGTGGAGTGTCATTTCCACCAAAAGACCATTTGATGGGCAAATAAAAATTGCAGCCTTGTCGTGCGATCACCCTGCTGTGTGAAAACAAAGTTTTACTACACTTTGGAAATAAAATGCTACATTCTTATATGAACTTGAAAGAACATTCTTTCAAACACTATAAAGCCTGAGTACATACCAATAGAAAAACAACTAGTCCTCTCCTGCTCGCTCCCCCATCCCACCCCCCTCTTGTGGACAACATGATGCTGATGGTGCGTCATTTCCACGAAAAGCCCACTTGATGGGCAAATAAAAATTGCAGCCTTGTAGTGCGATCACCCTGCTGTGAGAAAACAAAGATTTACTACACTTTGGAAATAAAATGCTACCTTCTTATATGAACTTGAACGAACATTCTTTAAAACACTATAAAGCCTGAGTACATACCAAGAGAAGAACAACTTGTCCTCTTACGCTGCCCCACCCCCCTTCCCCACACCTCCCTCTCGTGGACAACATGCTGCTGGTGGTGTGTCATTTCCACCAAAAGCCCACTTGATGGACAAATAAAAATTGCAGCCTTGTAGTGCGATCACCCTGCTGTGAGAAAACAAAGATTTACTACACTTTGGAAATAAAATGCTACATTCTTACGTGAATTTGAAAGAACATTCTTTCAAACACTATAAAGCCTGAGTACATACCAATAGAAGAACAACTTCTCCTCTCCTGCTCGCCCCCCCATCTCACCCCCCTCTCGTGGACAACATGATGCTGGTGGTGTGTCATTTCCACCAAAAGCCCACTTGATGGACAAATAAAAATTGCAGCCTTGTAGTGCGATAACCCTGCTGTGAGAAAACAGAGAATTACTACACTTTGGAAATAAAATGCTGCGTTCTTATATGAATTTGAAAGAACATTCTTTCAAACACTATAAAGCCTGAGTACATACCAATAGAAGAACAACTTGTCCTCTCCTGCTCGCCCCCCCATCCCACCCTGCTCTCGTGGCCAACATGCTGCTGATGGTGTGTCATTTCCACCAAAAGCCCACTTGATGGACAAATAAAAATTGCAGCCTTGCAGTGCGATCACCCTGCTGTGAGAAAACAAAGATTTACTACACTTTGGAAATAAAATGCTACATTCTTATATGAACTTGAAAGAACATTCTTTCAAACACTATAAAGCCTGAGTACATACCAATAGAATAACAACATGTCATCTCCTGCTCGCCCGCCCATCCCACTCCCCTCTCGTGGACAACATGATGCTGGTGGTGTGTCATTTCCACCAAAAGCCCACTTGATGGACAAATAAAAATTGCAGCCTTGTAGTGCGATCACCCTGCTGTGAGAAAACAAAGATTTGCTACATTTTGGAAATAAAATGCTACATTCTTATATGAACTTGAAAGAACATTCTTTCAAACACTGTAAAGCCTGTGTACATACCAATAGAAGAACAACTTGTCTTCTCCTGCTCGCCCCCCCCATCCCACCCCAATCTGGTGGACAACATGCTGCTGGTGGTGTGCCATTTCCACCAAAAGCCCAATTGATGCGCGAATAAAAATTGCAGCCTTTTAGTGCGATCAAACTGCTGTGAGAAAACAAAGATTTACTACACTTTGGAAATAAAATGCTACATTCTTATATGAACTTGAAGGAACATTCTTTCAAACACTATAAAGCCTGAGTACATACCAATAGAAAAACAACTTGTCCTCTCCTGCTCGCCCCCCCATCGCACCCCCCTCTCGTGGACAACATGCTGCTGGTGGTGTGTCATTTCCACCAAAAGCCCACTTGATGGGCAAATAAAAATTGCAGCCTTGTAGTGCGATCACACTGCTGTGAGAAAACAAAGATTTACTACACTTTGGAAATAAAATGCTACATTCTTATATGAACTTGAATGAACATTCTTCCAAACACTATAAAGCCTGAGTACATACCAATAGAAGAACAACTTATCCTCTCCTGCTCGCCCCCCCATCCCACCCCCCTCTCATGGACAACATGCTGCTGGTGGTGTGTCATTTCCACCAAAAGCCCACTTGATGGGCAAATAAAAATTGCAGCCTTGTAGTGCGATCACCCTGCTGTGAGAAAACAAAGATTTACTACACTTTGGAAATAAAATGCTACATTCTTATATGAACTTGAAAGAACATTCCTTCAAACACTATAAAGCCTGAGTACATACCAATAGAAGAACAACTTGTCCTCTCACACTCGCCCCCCCCCCCGCCCCCCCCATCCCCCCACACCACCCTCTCATGGACAACATGCTGCTGGTGGTGTTTCATTTCCACCAAAAGCCCAGTTGATGGGCAAATAAAAATTGAAGCCTTGTAGTGCGATCACCCTGCTGTGAGAAAACAAAGATTTACTACACTTTCGAAATAAAATGCTACATTCTTATATGAATTTGAAAGAACATTCTTTCAAACACTATAAAGCCTGAGTACATACCAATAGAACAACTTGTCCTCTCCTGCTTGCCCCCCCATCCCACCCCCCTCTCGTGGACAACGTGCTGCTGGTGGTGTGTCATTTCCACCAGAAGCCCACTTGATGGGCAAATAAAAATTGCAGCCTTGTAGTGCGATCACCCTGCTGTGAGAAAACAACGATTTACTACACTTCGGAAATAAAAGGCTACATTCTTATATGAACTTGAATGAACATTCTTTAAAACACTATAAAGCCTGAGTACATACCAATAGAAGAACATCTTGTCCTCTCCTGCTCGCCCCCCCATCCCACCCCTCTCTCGTGGACAAGATGCTGCTGGTGGTGTGTCATTTCCACCAAAAGACCACTTGATGGGCAAATAAAAATTACAGCCTTGTAGTGCGATCACCCTGGTGTGAGAAAAGAAAGATTTACTACACTTTGGAAATAAAATGCTACATTCTTATATGAACTTAAAGGAACATTCTTTCAAACACTATAAAGCCTGAGTACATACCAATAGAAAAACAACTTGTCCTCTCCTGCTCTCCCCCCCATCCCACCCCCCTCTTGTGGACAACATGATGCTGGTGGTGTGTCATTTCCACCAAAAGCCCAATTGATGGACAAATAAAAATTGCAGCCTTGTAGTGCGATCACCGTGCTGTGAGAAAACAAAGATTTACTACACTTTAGAAATAAAATACTACAGTCTTATTCTAACTTGAAAGAACATTCTTTCAAACACTATAAAGCCTGAGTACATACAAATAGAAAACAACTTGTCCTCTCCTGCTCGCCCCCCCATCCCACCCCCCTCTCGTGGACAACATGCTGCTGGTGGTGTGTCAGTTCCACCAAAAGCCCACTTGATGGACAAATAAAAATTGCAGGCTTGTAGTGCGATCACCCTGCTGTGAGAAAACAAACATTTACTACACTTTGGAAATAAAATGCTACATTCTTATATGAACTTGAAAGAACATTTTTTCATACACTACAAAGCCTGAGGACATACCAATAGAAAAACAATTTGTCCTCTCCTGCTCGCCCCCCCATCCCACCCCCCTCTCATGGACAACATGATGCTGGTGGTGTGTCACTTCCACCAAAAGCCCACTTCATGGACAAATAAAAATTGCAGCCTTGTAGTGCGATCACCCTGCTGTGAGAAAGCTAAGATTTACTACACTTTGGAAATAAAATGCTACTTTCTTATATGAATTTGAAAGAGCATTCTTTCAAAAACTATAAAGCCTGAGTACATACCAATAGAAAAACAACTTGTCCTCTCCTGCTCGCCCCCCCATCCCACCCCCCTCTCGTGGACAACATGATGCTGGTGGTGTGTCATTTCCACCAAAATCCCACTTGATGGACGAATAAAAATTGCAGCCTTGTAGTGCGATCACCCTGCTGCGAGAAAACAAAGATTTACTACACTTTGGAAATAAAATGCTACATTCTTAAATGAACTTGAAAGAACATTCTTTCAAACACTATAAAGCCTGAGTACATACCAATAGAAGAACAACTTGTCCTCTCCTGCTCGCCCCCCCATCCCACCCCCCTCTCATGGACAACATGCTGCTGGTGGTGTGTCATTTCCACCAGAAGCGCACTTGGTGGGCAAATAAAAATTGCAGCCTTGTAGTGCGATCACTCTGCTGTGAGAAAACAAAGATTTACTACACTTTGGAAATAAAATGCTACATTCTTATATAAACTTGAAAGAACATTCTTTCAAATGCTATAAAGCCTGAGTACATACCAATAGAAAAACAACTTTTCCTCTCCTGCTCGCCCCCCCATCCCACCCCCCTTTTGTGGACAACATGATGCTGGTGGTGTGTCATTTCCACCAAATGCCTACTTGATGGACAAATAAAAATTGCAGCCTTGTAGTGCGATCACCCTGCTGTGTGAAAACAAAGATTTACTACACTTTGGAAATAAAATACTACATTTTTATATGAATTAGAAAGAACATTCTTTCAAACACTATAAAGCCTGAGTACATACCAATAGAAAAACAACTTGTCCTCTCCTGCTCGCACCCCCCATCCCACCACCCTCTCGTGGACAACATGCTGCTGGTGGTGTGTCATTTCCACCAAAAGCCCACTTGATGGACAAACAAAAATTGCAGCCTTGTAGTGCGATCACCCTGCTGTGAGAAAACAAAGATTTACTACACTTTGGAAATAAAATGCTACATTCTTATATGAACTTGAAAGAACATTCTTTCAAACACTATAAAGCCTGAGTACATACCAATAGAAAACAACTTGTCCTCTCCTGCTCGCCCCCCCATCCCACCCCCCTCTCGTGGACAACATGCTGCTGGTGTTGTGTCAGTTCCACCAAAAGCCCATTTGATGGACAAATAAAAATTGCAGGCTTGTAGTGCGATCACCCTGCTGTGAGAAAACAAACATTTACTACACTTTGGAAATAAAATGCTACATTCTTGTATGAACTTGAAAGAACATTCTTTCAAACACTACAAAGCCTGAGGACATACCAATAGAAAAACAACTTCTCCTCTCCTGCTCGCCCCCCCATCCCACCCCCTTCTCATGGACAACATGATGCTGGTGGTGTGTGATTTCCACCAAAAGCCCACTTGATGGACAAATAAAAATTGCAGCCTTGTAGTGCTATCAGCCTGCTGTGAGAAAACAAAGATGTACTACACCTTGGAAATAAAATGCTACATTCTTCTATGAACTTGAAAGAACATTCTTTCAAACACTATAAAGCCTGAGTACATACCAATAGCTAAACAACTTGTCCTCTCCTGCTCGCCCCCCCATCCCACCCCCCTCTCGTGGACAACATGCTGCTGGTGGTGTGTCATTTCCACCAAAAGCCCACTCGATGGACAAAGAAAAATTGCAGCCTTGTAGTGCGATCACCCTGCTGTGAGAAAACATAGATTTACTACACTTTGGAAATAAAATGCTACATTCTTATATGAACTAGAAAGAACATTCTTTCAAACACTATAAAGCCTGAGTACGTACCAATAGAAAAACAACTTGTCCTCTCCTGCTCGCCCCCCCATCCCACCCCCCTCTCGTGAACAACACGCTGCTGGTGGTGTGTCGTTTCCACCAAGAGCCCACTCGGTGGACAAATAAAAATTGCAGCCTTGTAGTGCGATCACCCTGCTGTGAGAAAACGAAGATTTACTACACTTTGGAAATAAAATGCTACATTCTTATATGAACTTGAAAGAACATTCTTTCAAACACTATAAAGCCTGAGTACATACCTATAGAGAAACAACTTGTCCTCTCCTGCTCGCCCTCCCATCCCACCCCCCTCTCGTGGACAACATGCTGCTGGTGGTGTGTCATTTCCACCAAGAGCCAACTTGATGGACAAATAAAAGTTGCAGCCTTGTAGTGCGATCACCCTGCTGTGAGAAAATAAAGATTTACTACACTTTGGAAATAGAATGCTACATTCTTATATGAACTTAAGAGAACATTCTTTCAAACACTATAAAGCCTGAGTACATACCAATAGAAAAACAACTTCTCCTCTCCTGCTCGCCCCCCCCATTCCACCCCCCTCTCGCTGACAACATGCTGCTGGTGGTGTGTCAGTTCCACCAAAAGCCCACTCGATGGACAAATAAAAATTGCAGCCTTGTAGTGCGATCACCCTGCTGCGAGAAAACAAAGATTTACTACACTTTGGAAATGAAATGCTACATTCTTAAATGCACTTGAAAGAACATTGTTTCAAACACTATAAAGCCTGAGTACATACCAATAGAAGAATAACTTGTCCTCTCCTGCTCGCCCACCCATCCCACCCCCCTCTCAAGGACAACATGATGCTGGTGGTGTGTCATTTCCACCAAAAGCCCACTTGATCGACAAATAAAAATTGCAGCCTTGTAGTGCGATCACCCTGCTGTGAGAAAACAAAGATTTACTACACTTTGGAAATTAAATGCTACATTCTTCTATGAACTTGAAAGAACATTCTTTCAAACACTATTAAGCCTGAGTACATATCAATAGAAAAACAACTTGTTTTCTCCTGCTCGCCCCCCCATCCCACCCCCCTCTCGTGGACAACATGATGCTGGTGGTGTGTCATTTCCACCAAAAGCCCACTCGATGGACAAATAAAAATTGCAGCCTTGTAGTGCGATCAGCCTGCTGTGAGAAAACAAAGATTCACTACACTTTGGAAATAAAATGCTACATTCTTATATGAACTTGAAAGAACATTCTTTCAAACACTATAAAGCCTGAGTACATACCAATAGAAAAACAACTTGTCCTCTCCTGCTCGCCCCCCCAGCCCACCCCAGTCTCGTGGACAACATGCTGCTGGTGGTGTGTCATTTCCACCAAAAGCCCACTTGATGGACAAATAAAAATCGCAGCCTTGTAGTGCGATCACACTGATGTGAGAAAACAAAGATTTACTACACTTTGGAAATAAAATGCTACATTCTTATATGAACTTGAAAGAACATTCTTTCAAACACTATAAAGCCTGCGTACGTACCAATAGAAGAACAACTTGTCCTCTCCTGCTCGTCCCCCCATCCCACCCCTCTCTCGTGGACAACATGATGCTGGTGGTGTGTCATTACCACCAAAAGCCCACTTGATGGGCAAATAAAAATTGCAGCCTTGTAGTGCGATCACCCTCCTGTGAGAAAACAAAGATTTACTACACTTTGGAAATAAAATGCTACATTCTTATATGAACTTGAAAGAACATTCTTTCAAACGCTATAAAGCCTGAGTACATACCAATAGAAGAACAACTTGTCCTCTCCTGCTCGCTCCCCCATCCCACCCCCCTCTCGTGGACAACATGCTGCTGGTGGTGTGTCATTTCCACCAGAAGCCCACCTGATGGGCAAATAAAAATTGCAGCCTTGTAGTGCGATCACCCTGCTGTGAGAAAACAAAGATTTACTACACTTTGGAAATAAAATGCTACATTCTTATATAAACTTGAAAGAACATTCTATCAAACACTATAAAGCCTGAGTACATACCAATAGAAAAACAACTTGTCCTCTCCTGCTGGCCCCCCCACCCCACCCCCCTCTTGTGGACAACATGATGCTGGTGGTGTGTCATTTCCACCAAAAGCCCACTTGATGGACAAATAAAAATTGCAGCCTTGTAGTGCGATCACCCTGCTGTGTGAAAACAAAGATTTACTACACTTTGGAAATAAAATACTACTTTCTTATATGAATTAGAAAGAACATTCTTTCAAATACTATAAAGCCTGAGTACATACCAATAGAAAAACAACTTGTCCTCTCCTGCTCGCACCCCCCATCCCACCCCCCTCTCGTGGACAACATGCTGCTGGTGGTGTGTCATTTCCACCAAAAGCCCACTTGATGGACATATAAAAATTGCAGCATTGTAGTGCGATCACCCTGCTGTGAGAAAACAAAGATTTGTTACACTTTGGAAATAAAATGCTACATTCTTATATGGCCTTGAAAGAACATTCTTTCAAACACTATAAAGCCTGAGTACATACCAATAGAAAACAACTTGTCCTCTCCTGCTCGCCCCCCCATCCCACCCCCCTCTCGTGGACAACATGCTGCTGGTGGTGTGTCAGTTCCACCAAAAGCCCACTTGATGGACAAATAAAAATTGCAGGCTTGTAGTGCGATCACCCTGCTGTGAGAAAACAAACATTTACTACACTTTGGAAATAAAATGCTACATTCTTATATGAACTTGAAAGAACATTTTTTCATACACTACAAAGCCTGAGGACATACCAATAGAAAAACAACTTGTCCTCTCCTGCTCGCCCCCCCATCCCACCCCCTTCTCATGGACAACATGGTGCTGGTGGTGTGTCATTTCCACCAAAAGCCCACTTGATGGACAAATAAAAATTGCAGCCTTGTAGTGCGATCACCCTGCTGTGAGAAAACAAAGATTTACTACACTTTGGAAATTAAATGCTACATTCTTCTATGAACTTGAAAGAACATTCTTTCAAACACTATAAAGCCTGAGTACATACCAATAGAAAAACAACTTGTCCTCTCCTGCTCGCCCCCCCATCACCCCCCTCTCTCGTGGACAACATGATGCAGGTGGTGTGTCATTTCCACCAAAAGCCCACTTGATGGACAAATAAAAATCGCAGCCTTGTAGTGCGATCACCCTGCTGTGAGAAAACAAAGTTTACTACACTTTGGAAATAAAATGCTACATTCTTACATGAACTTGAAAGAACATTCTTTCAAACACTATAAAGCCTGAGTACATACCAATAGAAAAATAACTTGTCCTCTCCTACTCGCCCCCCATCCCACCCCCCTCTCGTGGACAACATGCTGCTGGTGGTGTGTCATTTCCACCAAAAGCCCACTCGATGGACAAATAAAAATTGCAGACTTGTAGTGCGATCGCCCTGCTGTGAGAAAACATAGATTTACTACACTTTGGAAATAAAATGCTACATTCTTATATGAACTTGAAAGAACATTCTTTCAAACACTATAAAGCCTGAGTACATACCAATAGAAAAACAACTTGTCCTCTCCTGCTCGCCCCCCCATCCCACCACCCTCTCGTGGACAACACGCTGCTGGTGGTGTGTCTTTTCCACCAAAAGCCCACTTGGTGGACAAATAAAAATTGAGGCCTTGTAGTGCGATTACCCTGCTGTGAGAAAACGAAGATTTACTACACTTAGGAAATAAAATGCTACATTCTTAAATGAACTTGAAAGAACATTCTTTCAAACACTATAAAGCCTGAGTACATACCAATAGAAAAACAACTTTTCCTCTCCTGCTCGCCCCCCCATCCCACCCCCCTTTTGTGGACAACATGATGCTGGTGGTGTGTCATTTCCACCAAATGCCTACTTGATGGACAAATAAAAATTGCAGCCTTGTATTGCGATCACCCTGCTGTGTGAAAACAAAGATTTATTACACTTTGGAAATAAAATACTACATTTTTATATGAATTAGAAAGAACATTCTTTCAAACACTATAAAGCCTGAGTACATACCAATAGAAAAACAACTTGTCCTCTCCTGCTCGCACCCCCCATCCCACCCCCCTCTCGTGGACAACATGCTGCTGGTGGTGTGTCATTTCCACCAAAAGCCCACTTGATGGACAAATAAAAATTGCAGCCTTGTAGTGCGATCACCCTGCTGTGAGAAAACAAAGATTTACTACACTTTGGAAATAAAATGCTACATTCTTATATGAACTTGAAAGAACATTCTTTCAAACACTATAAAGCCTGAGTACATACCAATAGAAAACAACTTGTCCTCTCCTGCTCGCCCCCCCATCCCACCCCCCTCTCGTGGACAACATGCTGCTGGTGTTGTGTCAGTTCCACCAAAAGCCCATTTGATGGACAAATAAAAATTGCAGGCTTGTAGTGCGATCACCCTGCTGTGAGAAAACAAACATTTACTACACTTTGGAAATAAAATGCTACATTCTTGTATGAACTTGAAAGAACATTCTTTCAAACACTACAAAGCCTGAGGACATACCAATAGAAAAACAACTTCTCCTCTCCTGCTCGCCCCCCCAATCCCACCCCCTTCTCATGGACAACATGATGCTGGTGGTGTGTGATTTCCACCAAAAGCCCACTTGATGGACAAATAAAAATTGCAGCCTTGTAGTGCTATCAGCCTGCTGTGAGAAAACAAAGATGTACTACACCTTGGAAATAAAATGCTACATTCTTATATGAACTTGAAAGAACATTCTTTCAAACACTATAAAGCCTGAGTACATACCAATAGAAGAACAACTTGTCCTCTCCTGCTCGCCCCCCCATCCCACCCCCCTCTTGTGGACAACATGCTGCTGGTGGTGTGTCATTTCCACCAGAAGCGCACTTGGTGGGCAAATAAAAATTGCAGCCTTGTAGTGCGATCACTCTGCTGTGAGAAAACAAACATTTACTACACTTTGGAAATAAAATGCTACATTCTTATATAAACTTGAAAGAACATTCTTTCAAATGCTATAAAGCCTGAGTACATACCAATAGAAAAACAACTTTTCCTCTCCTGCTCGCCCCCCCATCCCACCCCCCTTTTGTGGACAACATGATGCTGGTGGTGTGTCATTTCCACCAAATGCCTACTTGATGGACAAATAAAAATTGCAGCCTTGTATTGCGATCACCCTGCTGTGTGAAAACAAAGATTTACTACACTTTGGAAATAAAATACTACATTTTTATATGAATTAGAAAGAACATTCTTTCAAACACTATAAAGCCTGAGTACATACCAATAGAAAAACAACTTGTCCTCTCCTGCTCGCACCCCCCATCCCACCCCCCTCTCGTGGACAACATGCTGCTGGTGGTGCGTCATTTCCACCAAAAGCCCACTTGATGGACAAATAAAAATTGCAGCCTTGTAGTGCGATCACCCTGCTGTGAGAAAACAAAGATTTACTACACTTTGGAAATAAAATGCTACATTCTTATATGAACTTCAAAGAACATTCTTTCAAACACTATAAAGCCTGAGTACATACCAATAGAAAACAACTTGTCCTCTCCTGCTCGCCCCCCCATCCCACCCCCCTCTCGTGGACAACATGCTGCTGGTGTTGTGTCAGTTCCACCAAAAGCCCATTTGATGGACAAATAAAAATTGCAGGCTTGTAGTGCGATCACCCTGCTGTGAGAAAACAAACATTTACTACACTTTGGAAATAAAATGCTACATTCTTGTTTGAACTTGAAAGAACATTCTTTCAAACACTACAAAGCCTGAGGACATACCAATAGAAAAACAACTTCTCCTCTCCTGCTCGCCCCCCCATCCCACCCCCTTCTCATGGACAACATGATGCTGGTGGTGTGTGATTTCCACCAAAAGCCCACTTGATGGACAAATAAAAATTGCAGCCTTGTAGTGCTATCAGCCTGCTGTGAGAAAACAAAGATGTACTACACCTTGGAAATAAAATGCTACATTCTTATATGAACTTGAAAGAACATTCTTTCAAACACTATAAAGCCTGAGTACATACCTATAGAGAAACAACTTGTCCTCTCCTGCTCGCCCTCCCATTCCACCCCCCTCTCGTGGACAACATGCTGCTGGTGGTGTGTCATTTCCACCAAGAGCCAACTTGATGGACAAATAAAAGTTGCAGCCTTGTAGTGCGATCACCCTGCTGTGAGAAAATAAAGATTTACTACACTTTGGAAATAGAATGCTACATTCTTATATGAACTTAAGAGAACATTCTTTCAAACACTATAAAGCCTGAGTACATACCAATAGAAAAACAACTTCTCCTCTCCTGCTCGCCCCCCCCATTCCACCCCCCTCTCGCTGACAACATGCTGCTGGTGGTGTGTCAGTTCCACCAAAAGCCCACTCGATGGACAAATAAAAATTGCAGCCTTGTAGTGCGATCACCCTGCTGCGAGAAAACAAAGATTTACTACACTTTGGAAATGAAATGCTACATTCTTAAATGCACTTGAAAGAACATTGTTTCAAACACTATAAAGCCTGAGTACATACCAATAGAAGAACAACTTGTCCTCTCCTGCTCGCCCACCCATCCCACCCCCCTCTCAAGGACAACATGATGCTGGTGGTGTGTCATTTCCACCAAAAGCCCACTTGATCGACAAATAAAAATTGCAGCCTTGTAGTGCGATCACCCTGCTGTGAGAAAACAAAGATTTACTACACTTTGGAAATTAAATGCTACATTCTTCTATGAACTTGAAAGAACATTCTTTCAAACACTATTAAGCCTGAGTACATATCAATAGAAAAACAACTTGTTTTCTCCTGCTCGCCCCCCCATCCCACCCCCCTCTCGTGGACAACATGATGCTGGTGGTGTGTCATTTCCACCAAAAGCCCACTCGATGGACAAATAAAAATTGCAGCCTTGTAGTGCGATCACCCAGCTGTGAGAAAACGAAGATTTACTACACTTTGGAAATAAAATGCTACATTCTTACATAAACTTGAAAGAACATTCTTTCAAACACTATAAAGCCTGAGTACATACCTATAGAGAAACAACTTGTCCTCTCCTGCTCGCCCCCCCATCCCACCCCCCTCACGTGGACAACATGATGCTGGTGGTGTGTCATTTCCACCAAAAGCCCACTTCGTGGACAAATAAAAATTGCAGCCTTGTAGTGCGATCAGCCTGCTGTGAGAAAACAAAGATTCACTACACTTTGGAAATAAAATGCTACATTCTTATATGAACTTGAAAGAACATTCTTTCAAACACTATAAAGCCTGAGTACATACCAATAGAAAAACAACTTGTCCTCTCCTGCTCGCCCCCCCAGCCCACCCCAGTCTCGTGGACAACATGCTGCTGGTGGTGTGTCATTTCCACCAAAAGCCCACTTGATGGACAAATAAAAATCGCAGCCTTGTAGTGCGATCACACTGATGTGAGAAAACAAAGATTTACTACACTTTGGAAATAAAATGCTACATTCTTATATGAACTTGAAAGAACATTCTTTCAAACACTATAAAGCCTGCGTACTTACCAATAGAAGAACAACTTGTCCTCTCCTGCTCGTCCCCCCATCCCACCCCTCCCTCGTGGACAACATGATGCTGGTGGTGTGTCATTACCACCAAAAGCCCACTTGATGGGCAAATAAAAATTGCAGCCTTGTAGTGCGATCACCCTCCTGTGAGAAAACAAAGATTTACTACACTTTGGAAATAAAATGCTACATTCTTATATGAACTTGAAAGAACATTCTTTCAAACGCTATAAAGCCTGAGTACATACCAATAGAAGAACAACTTGTCCTCTCCTGCTCGCTCCCCCATCCCACCCCCCTCTCGTGGACAACATGCTGCTGGTGGTGTGTCATTTCCACCAGAAGCCCACCTGATGGGCAAATAAAAATTGCAGCCTTGTAGTGCGATCACCCTGCTGTGAGAAAACAAAGATTTACTACACTTTGGAAATAAAATGCTACATTCTTATATAAACTTGAAAGAACATTCTATCAAACACTATAAAGCCTGAGTACATACCAATAGAAAAACAACTTGTCCTCTCCTGCTGGCCCCCCCACCCCACCCCCCTCTTGTGGACAACATGATGCTGGTGGTGTGTCATTTCCACCAAAAGCCCACTTGATGGACAAATAAAAATTGCAGCCATGTAGTGCGATCACCCTGCTGTGTGAAAACAAAGATTTACTACACTTTGGAAATAAAATACTACTTTCTTATATGAATTAGAAAGAACATTCTTTCAAATACTATAAAGCCTGAGTACATACCAATAGAAAAACAACTTGTCCTCTCCTGCTCGCACCCCCCATCCCACCCCCCTCTCGTGGACAACATGCTGCTGGTGGTGTGTCATTTCCACCAAAAGCCCACTTGATGGACATATAAAAATTGCAGCCTTGTAGTGCGATCACCCTGCTGTGAGAAAACAAAGATTTGTTACACTTTGGAAATAAAATGCTACATTCTTATATGACCTTGAAAGAACATTCTTTCAAACACTATAAAGCCTGAGTACATACCAATAGAAAACAACTTGTCCTCTCCTGCTCGCCCCCCCATCCCACCCCCCTCTCGTGGACAACATGCTGCTGGTGGTGTGTCAGTTCCACCAAAAGCCCACTTGATGGACAAATAAAAATTGCAGGCTTGTAGTGCGATCACCCTGCTGTGAGAAAACAAACATTTACTACACTTTGGAAATAAAATGCTACATTCTTATATGAACTTGAAAGAACATTTTTTCATACACTACAAAGCCTGAGGACATACCAATAGAAAAACAACTTGTCCTCTCCTGCTCGCCCCCCCATCCCACCCCCTTCTCATGGACAACATGATGCTGGTGGTGTGTCATTTCCACCAAAAGCCCACTTGATGGACAAATAAAAATTGCAGCCTTGTAGTGCGATCACCCTGCTGTGAGAAAACAAAGATTTACTACACTTTGGAAATTAAATGCTACATTCTTCTATGAACTTGAAAGAACATTCTTTCAAACACTATAAAGCCTGAGTACATACCAATAGAAAAACAACTTGTCCTCTCCTGCTCGCCCCCCCATCCCCCCCCTCTCTCGTGGACAACATGATGCAGGTGGTGTGTCATTTCCACCAAAAGCCCACTTGATGGACAAATAAAAATCGCAGCCTTGTAGTGCGATCACCCTGCTGTGAGAAAACAAAGTTTACTACACTTTGGAAATAAAATGCTACATTCTTACATGAACTTGAAAGAACATTCTTTCAAACACTATAAAGCCTGAGTACATACCAATAGAAAAATAACTTGTCCTCTCCTACTCGCCCCCCATCCCACCCCCCTCTCGTGGACAACATGCTGCTGGTGGTGTGTCATTTCCACCAAAAGCCCACTCGATGGACAAATAAAAATTGCAGACTTGTAGTGCGATCGCCCTGCTATGAGAAAACATAGATTTACTACACTTTGGAAATAAAATGCTACATTCTTATATGAACTTGAAAGAACATTCTTTCAAACACTATAAAGCCTGAGTACATACCAATAGAAAAACAACTTGTCCTCTCCTGCTCGCCCCCCCATCCCACCACCCTCTCGTGGACAACACGCTGCTGGTGGTGTGTCTTTTCCACCAAAAGCCCACTTGGTGGACAAATAAAAATTGAGGCCTTGTAGTGCGATTACCCTGCTGTGAGAAAACGAAGATTTACTACACTTAGGAAATAAAATGCTACATTCTTATATGAACTTGAAAGAACATTCTTTCAAACACTATAAAGCCTGAGTACATACCTATAGAGAAACAACTTGTCCTCTCCTGCTAGCCCCCCCATCCAACCCCACTCTCGTGGACAACATGCTGCTGGTGGTGTGTCATTTCCACCAAAAGCCCACTTGATGGTCAAATAAAAATTGCAGCCTTGTAGTGCGATCACCCTGCTGTGAGAAAATAAAGATTTACTATTCTGTGGAAATAAAATGCTACATTCTTATATGAACTTAAAAGAACATACTTTCAAACACTATAAAGCCTGAGTACATACCAATAGAAAAACAACTTCTCCTCTCCTGGTCGCCCCCCCCCATTCCACCCCCCTCTCGTGGACAACATGCTGCAGGTGGTGTGTCATTTTCACCAAAAGCCCACTCGATGGACAAATAAAAAATGCAGCCTTGTAGTGCGATCACCCTGCTGTGAGAAAACGAAGATTTACTACACTTTGGAAATAAAATGCTACATTCTGAAATGAAGTTGAAACAACATTCTTTCAAACACTATAAAGCCTGAGTACATACCTATAGAAGAACAACTTGTCCTCTCCTGCTCGTCCCCCCATCCCACCCCTCTCTCGTGGACAACCTGATGCTGGTGGTGTGTCATTACCACCAAAAGCCCACTTGACGGGCAAATAAAAATTGCAGCCTTGTAGTGCGATCACCCTCCTGTGAGAAAACAAAGATTTACTACACTTTGGAAATAAAATGCTACATTCTTATATGAACTTGAAAGAACATTCTTTCAAACGCTATAAAGCCTGAGTACATACCAATAGAAGAACAACTTGTCCTCTCCTGCTCGCCCCCCCATCCCACCCCCGTCTCGTGGACAACATGCTGCTGGTGGTGTGTCATTTCCACCAGAAGCCCACTTGATGGGCAAATAAAAATTGCAGCCTTGTAGTGCGATCACCCTGCTGTGAGAAAACAAAGATTTACTACACTTTGGAAATAAAATGCTACATTCTTATATAAACTTGAAAGAACATTCTATCAAACACTATAAAGCCTGAGTACATACCAATAGAAAAACAACTTGTCCTCTCCTGCTCGCCCCCCCATCCCACCCCCCTCTTGTGGACAACATGATGCTGGTGGTGTGTCATTTCCACCAAAAGCCCACTTGATGGACAAATAAAAATTGCAGCCTTGTAGTGCGATCACCCTGCTGTGTGAAAACAAAGATTTACTACACTTTGGAAATAAAATACTACTTTCTTATATGAATTAGAAAGAACATTCTTTCAAACACTATAAAGCCTGAGTACATACCAATAGAAAAACAACTTGTCCTCTCCTGCTCGCACCCCCCATCCCACCCCCCTCTCGTGTACAACATGCTGCTGGTGGTGTGTCATTTCCACCAAAAGCCCACTTGATGGACAAATAAAAATTGCAGCCTTGTAGTGCGATCACCCTGCTGTGAGAAAACAAAGATTTGTTACACTTTGGAAATAAAGTGCTACATTCTTATATGAACTTGAAAGAACATTCTTTCAAACACTATAAAGCCTGAGTACATACCAATAGAAAACAACTTGTCCTCTCCTGCTCGCCCCCCCATCCCACCCCCCTCTCGTGGACAACATGCTGCTGGTGGTGTGTCAGTTCCAACAAAAGCCCACTTGATGGACAAATAAAAATTGCAGGCTTGTAGTGCGATCACCCTGCTGTGAGAAAACAAACATTTACTACACTTTGGAAATAAAATGCTACATTCTTATATGAACTTGAAAGAACATTCTTTCAAACACTACAAAGCCTGAGGACATACCAATAGAAAAACAACTTGTCCTCTTCTGCTCGCCCCCCCATCCCACCCCCTTCTCATGGACAACATGATGCTGGTGGTGTGTCATTTCCACCAAAAGCCCACTTGATGGACAAATAAAAATTGCAGCCTTGTAGTGCGATCACCCTGCTGTGAGAAAACAAAGATTTACTACACTTTGGAAATAAAATGCTACATTCTTAAATGCACTTGGAAGAACATTCTTTCAAATACTATAAAGCCTGAGTACATACCAATAGAAGAATAACTTGTCCTCTCCTGCTCGCCCACCCATCCCACCCCCCTCTCGTGGACAACATGATGCTGGTGGTGTGTCATTTCCACCAAAAGCCCACTTGATCGACAAATAAAAATTGCAGCCATGTAGTGCGATCACCCTGCTGTGAGAAAACAAAGATTTACTACACTTTGGAAATTAAATGCTACATTCTTCTATGAACTTGAAAGAACATTCTTTCAAACACTATAAAGCCTGAGTACATACCAATAGAAAAACAACTTGTCCTCTCCTGCTCGCCCCCCCATCCCCCCCCTCTCTCGTGGACAACATGATGCTGGTGGTGTGTCATTTCCACCAAAAGCCCACTTGATGGACAAATAAAAATCGCAGCCTTGTAGTGCAATCACCCTGCTGTGAGAAAACAAAGATTTACTACACTTTGGAAATAAAATGCTACATTCTTATATGAACTTGAAAGAACATTCTTTCAAACACTATAAATCCTGAGTACATACCATTTGAAAAACAACTTGTCCTCTCCTGCTCGCCCCCCCCATCCCACCCCCCTCTCGTGGACAACATGCTGCTGGTGGTGTGTCATTTCCACCAAAAGCCCACTTGATGGACAAATAAAAATAGCAGCCTTGTAGTGCGATCACCCTGCTGTGAGAAAATAAAGATTTACTACACTTTGGAAATAAAATGCTACATTCTTATATGAACTTAAAAGAACATTCTTTCAAACACTATAAAGCCTGAGTACATACCAATAGAAAAACAACTTCTCCTCTCCTGGTCGCCCCCCCCCCATTCCACCCCCCTCTCGTGGACAACATGCTGCTGGTGGTTTGTCATTTCCACCAAAAGCCCACTTGATGGACAGATAAAAATTGAAGCCTTGTAGTGCGATCACCCCGCTGTGAGAAAACAAACATTTACTACACTTTGGAAATAAAATGCTACATTCTTATATGAAGTTGAAAGAACATTCTTTCAAACACTATAAAGCCTGAGGACATACCAATAGAAAAACACCTTGTCCTCTCCTGCTCGCACCCCCTATCCCACCCCCCTCTCATCGACAACATGATGCTGGTGGTGTGTCATTTCCAGCAAAAGCCCACTTGATGGACAAATAAAAATTGCAGCCTTGTAGTGCGATCACCCTGCTGTGAGAAAAAGAAGATTTACTACACTTTGGAAATAAAATGCTACATTCTTATATAAACTTGAAAGAACATTCTTTCAAACACTATAAAGCCTGAGTACATACCTATAGAGAAACAACTTGTCCTGTCCTGCTCGCCCCCCCATCCCACCCCCCTCACGTGGACAACATGATGCTGGTGGTGTGTCATTTCCACCAAAAGCCCACTTGATGGACGAATAAAAATTGCAGCCTTGTAGTGCGATCACCCTGCTGCGAGAAAACAAAGATTTAGTACACTTTGGAAATAAAACGCTACATTCTTAAATGAACTTGAAACAACATTCTTTCAAACACTATTAAGCCTGAGTACATACCTATAGAAGAACAACTTGTCCTCTCCTGCTCGTCCCCCCATCCCACCCCTCTCTCGTGGACAACCTGATGCTGGTGGTGTGTCATTAATACCAAAAGCCCACTTGATGGGCAAATAAAAATTGCAGCCTTGTAAAGCGATCTCCCTCCCGTGAGAAAACAAAGATTTACTACACTTTGGAAATAAAATGCTACATTCTTATATGAACTTGAAAGAACATTCTATCAAACGCTATAAAGCCTGAGTACATACCAATAGAAGAACAACTTGTCCTCTCCTGCTCGCCCCCCCATCCCACCCCCCTCTCGTGGACAACATGCTGCTGGTGGTGTGTCAGTTCCACCAAAAGCCCACTTGATGGACAAATAAAAATTGCAGGCTTGTAGTGCGATCACCCTGCTGTGAGAAAACAAACATTTACTACACTTTGGAAATAAAATGCTACATTCCTATATGAACTTGAAAGAACATTCTTTCAAACACTACAAAGCCTGAGGACATACCAATAGAAAAACAACTTGTCCTCGTCTGCTCGCCCCCCCATCCCACCCCCTTCTCATGGACAACATGACGCTGGTGGTGTGTCATTTCCACCAAAAGCCCACTTGATGGACGAATAAAAATGGCAGCCTTGTAGTGCGATCACCCTGCTGTGAGAAAACAAAGATTTACTACACTTTGGAAATAAAATGCTACTTTCTTATATGAATTTGAAAGAACATTCTTTCAAACACTATAAACACTGAGGACATACCAATAGAAAAACAACTTGTCCTCTCCTGCTCGCCCCCCCATCCCACCCCCCTCTCATCGACAACATGATGCTGGTGGTGTGTCATTTCCAGCAAAAGCCCACTTGATGGACAAATAAAAATTGCAGCCTTGTAGTGCGATCACCCTGCTGCGAGAAAACAAAGATTTACTACACTTTGGAAATAAAATGCTACATTCTTAAATGCACTTGGAAGAACATTCTTTCAAACACTATAAAGCCTGAGTACATACCAATAGAAGAATAACTTGTCCTCTCCTGCTCGCCCACCCATCCCACCCCCCTCTCGTGGACAACATGATGCTGGTGGTGTGTCATTTCCACCAAAAGCCCACTTGATCGACAAATAAAAATTGCAGCCTTGTAGTGCGATCACCCTGCTGTGAGAAAACAAAGATTTACTACACTTTGGAAATTAAATGCTACATTCTTCTATGAACTTGAAAGAACATTCTTTCAAACACTATAAAGCCTGAGTACATACCAATAGAAAAACAACTTGTCCTCTCCTGCTCGCCCCCCCATCCCCCCCCTCTCTCGTGGACAACATGATGCTGGTGGTGTGTCATTTCCACCAAAAGCCCACTTGATGGACAAATAAAAATCGCAGCCTTGTAGTGCGATCACCCTGCTGTGAGAAAACAAAGATTTACTACACTTTGGAAATAAAATGCTACATTCTTATATGAACTTGAAAGAACATTCTTTCAAACACTATAAAGCCTGAGTACATACCAATTGAAAAACAACTTGTCCTCTCCTGCTCGCCCCCCCATCCCACCCCCCTCTCGTGGACAACATGCTGCTGGTGGTGTGTCATTTCCACCAAAAGCCCACTTGATGGACAAATAAAAATTGCAGCCTTGTACTGCGATCACCCTGCTGTGAGAAAATAAAGATTTACTACACTTTGGAAATAAAATGCTACATTCTTATATGAACTTAAAAGAACATTCTTTCAAACACTATAAAGCCTGAGTACATACCAATAGAAAAACAACTTCTCCTCTCCTGGTCGCCCCCCCCATTCCACCCCCCTCTCGTGGACAACATGCTGCTGGTGGTGTGTCATTTCCACCAAAAGCCCACTTGATTTACAAATAAAAATTGAAGCCTTGTAGTGCGATCACCCCGCTGTGAGAAAACAAACATTTACTACACTTTGGAAATAAAATGCTACATTCTTATATGAACTTGAAAGAACATTCTTTCAAACACTATAAAGCCTGAGGACATACCAATAGAAAAACAACTTGTCCTCTCCTGCTCGCACCCCCCATCCCACCCCCCTCTCATCGACAACATGATGCTGGTGGTGTGTCATTTCCAGCAAAAGCCCACTTGATGGACAAATAAAAATTGCAGCCCTGTAGTGCGATCACCCTGCTGTGAGAAAACAAAGATTTACTACACTTTGGAAATAAAATGCTACATTCTTATATGAACTTGAAAGAACATTCTTTCAAACACTATAAAGCCTGAGTACATACCAATAGAAAAACAACTTGTCCTCTCCTGCTCGCCCCCCCATCCCACCCCCCTCTCGTGGACAACATGCTGCTGGTGGTGTGTCATTTTCACCAAAAGCCCACTTGATGGACAAATAAAAATTGCAGCCTTGTAGTGCGATCACCCTGCTGTGAGAAAACAAAGATTTACTACACTTTGGAAATAAAATGCTACATTCTTATATGAACTTGAAAGAACATTCTTTCAAACACTATAAAGCCTGAGTACATACCAATAGAAAAACAACTTGTCCTCTCCTGCTCGGCTCCCCATCCCACCCCCCTCTCGTGGACAACATGATGCCGGTTGTGTGTCATTTCCACCAAAACCCCACTTGAGAGACAAATAAGAATTGCAGCCTTGTAGTGCGATCACCCTGCTGTGAGAAAACAAAGATTTACTACACTTTGGAAATAAAATGCTACATTCTTATATGAACTTGAAAGAACATTCTTTCAAACACTATAAATCCTGAGTACATACCATTTGAAAAACAACTTGTCCTCTCTTGCTCGCCCCCCCCATCCCACCCCCCTCTCGTGGACAACATGCTGCTGGTGGTGTGTCATTTCCACCAAAAGCCCACTTGATGGACAAATAAAAATAGCAGCCTTGTAGTGCGATCACCCTGCTGTGAGAAAATAAAGATTTACTACACTTTGGAAATAAAATGCTACATTCTTATATGAACTTAAAAGAACATTCTTTCAAACACTATAAAGCCTGAGTACATACCAATAGAAAAACAACTTCTCCTCTCCTGGTCGCCCCCCCACCATTCCACCCCCCTCTCGTGGACAACATGCTGCTGGTGGTTTGTCATTTCCACCAAAAGCCCACTTGATGGACAGATAAAAATTGAAGCCTTGTAGTGCGATCACCCCGCTGTGAGAAAACAAACATTTACTACACTTTGGAAATAAAATGCTACATTCTTATATGAAGTTGAAAGAACATTCTTTCAAACACTATAAAGCCTGAGGACATACCAATAGAAAAACACCTTGTCCTCTCCTGCTCGCACCCCCTATCCCACCCCCCTCTCATCGACAACATGATGCTGGTGGTGTGTCATTTCCAGCAAAAGCCCACTTGATGGACAAATAAAAATTGCAGCCTTGTAGTGCGATCACCCTGCTGTGAGAAAAAGAAGATTTACTACACTTTGGAAATAAAATGCTACATTCTTATATAAACTTGAAAGAACATTCTTTCAAACACTATAAAGCCTGAGTACATACCTATAGAGAAACAACTTGTCCTGTCCTGCTCGCCCCCCCATCCCACCCCCCTCACGTGGACAACATGATGCTGGTGGTGTGTCATTTCCACCAAAAGCCCACTTGATGGACGAATAAAAATTGCAGCCTTGTAGTGCGATCACCCTGCTGCGAGAAAACAAAGATTTAGTACACTTTGGAAATAAAACGCTACATTCTTAAATGAACTTGAAACAACATTCTTTCAAACACTATTAAGCCTGAGTACATACCTATAGAAGAACAACTTGTCCTCTCCTGCTCGTCCCCCCATCCCACCCCTCTCTCGTGGACAACCTGATGCTGGTGGTGTGTCATTAATACCAAAAGCCCACTTGATGGGCAAATAAAAATTGCAGCCTTGTAAAGCGATCTCCCTCCCGTGAGAAAACAAAGATTTACTACACTTTGGAAATAAAATGCTACATTCTTATATGAACTTGAAAGAACATTCTATCAAACGCTATAAAGCCTGAGTACTTACCAATAGAAGAACAACTTGTCCACTCCTGCTCGCCCCCCCATCCCACCCCCCTCTCGTGGACAACATGCTGCTGGTGGTGTGTCAGTTCCACCAAAAGCCCACTTGATGGACAAATAAAAATTGCAGGCTTGTAGTGCGATCACCCTGCTGTGAGAAAACAAACATTTACTACACTTTGGAAATAAAATGCTACATTCCTATATGAACTTGAAAGAACATTCTTTCAAACACTACAAAGCCTGAGGACATACCAATAGAAAAACAACTTGTCCTCGTCTGCTCGCCCCCCCATCCCACCCCCTTCTCATGGACAACATGACGCTGGTGGTGTGTCATTTCCACCAAAAGCCCACTTGATGGACGAATAAAAATGGCAGCCTTGTAGTGCGATCACCCTGCTGTGAGAAAACAAAGATTTACTACACTTTGGAAATAAAATGCTACTTTCTTATATGAATTTGAAAGAACATTCTTTCAAACACTATAAACACTGAGGACATACCAATAGAAAAACAACTTGTCCTCTCCTGCTCGCCCCCCCATCCCACCCCCCTCTCATCGACAACATGATGCTGGTGGTGTGTCATTTCCAGCAAAAGCCCACTTGATGGACAAATAAAAATTGCAGCCTTGTAGTGCGATCACCCTGCTGCGAGAAAACAAAGATTTACTACACTTTGGAAATAAAATGCTACATTCTTAAATGCACTTGGAAGAACATTCTTTCAAACACTATAAAGCCTGAGTACATACCAATAGAAGAATAACTTGTCCTCTCCTGCTCGCCCACCCATCCCACCCCCCTCTCGTGGACAACATGATGCTGGTGGTGTGTCATTTCCACCAAAAGCCCACTTGATCGACAAATAAAAATTGCAGCCTTGTAGTGCGATCACCCTGCTGTGAGAAAACAAAGATTTACTACACTTTGGAAATTAAATGCTACATTCTTCTATGAACTTGAAAGAACATTCTTTCAAACACTATAAAGCCTGAGTACATACCAATAGAAAAACAACTTGTCCTCTCCTGCTCGCCCCCCCATCCCCCCCCTCTCTCGTGGACAACATGATGCTGGTGGTGTGTCATTTCCACCAAAAGCCCACTTGATGGACAAATAAAAATCGCAGCCTTGTAGTGCGATCACCCTGCTGTGAGAAAACAAAGATTTACTACACTTTGGAAATAAAATGCTACATTCTTATATGAACTTGAAAGAACATTCTTTCAAACACTATAAAGCCTGAGTACATACCAATTGAAAAACAACTTGTCCTCTCCTGCTCGCCCCCCCATCCCACCCCCCTCTCGTGGACAACATGCTGCTGGTGGTGTGTCATTTTCACCAAAAGCCCACTTGATGGACAAATAAAAATTGCAGCCTTGTAGTGCGATCACCCTGCTGTGAGAAAACAAAGATTTACTACACTTTGGAAATAAAATGCTACATTCTTATATGAACTTGAAAGAACATTCTTTCAAACACTATAAAGCCTGAGTACATACCAATAGAAAAACAACTTGTCCTCTCCTGCTCGGCTCCCCATCCCACCCCCCTCTCGTGGACAACATGATGCCGGTTGTGTGTCATTTCCACCAAAACCCCACTTGAGAGACAAATAAGAATTGCAGCCTTGTAGTGCGATCACCCTGCTGTGAGAAAACAAAGATTTACTACACTTTGGAAATAAAATGCTACATTCTTATATGAACTTGAAAGAACATTCTTTCAAACACTATAAAGCCTGAGTACATACCAATAGAAAAACAACTTGTCCTCTCCTGCTCGCCCCCCCCCATCCCACACCCCTCTCGTGGACAACATGATGCTGATGGTGTGTCATTTCCACCAAAAGCCCACTTGATGGACAAATAAAAATTGCAGCCTTGTAGTGCGATCACCCTGCTGTGAGAAAACAAAGATTTACAACACTTTGGAAATAAAATGCTAATTTCTTATATGAACTTGAAAGAACATTCTTTCAAACACTATAAAGCCTGAGTACATACCAATAGAAGGACAACTTGTTCTCTCCTGCCCGCCCCCCCATACCACCCCCCACTCGTGTACAACATGCTGCTGGTGGTGTGTCATTTCCAACCAAAAGCCCAATTGATGGACAAATAAATATTGCCACCTTGTAGTGCGATCACCCTGGTGTGAGAAAACAAACATTTACTGCACTTTGGAAATAAAATGCTACATCCTTATATGAACTTGAACGAACTTTCTTTAAAACACTATAAAGCCTGAGTACATACCAATAGAAGAACAACTTGTACTCACCTTCTCGCCCCCCCATCACACCCCCCTCCCGTGGACAACATTCTGCTGGTGGTGTGTCATTTCCAACAAAAGCCCACTTGATGGGCAAATAAAAATTGCAGCCTTGTAGTGCGATCACCCTGCTGTGAGAAAGCAAGGATTTACTACACTTTGGAAAAAAAATGCTACATTCACATATGAACTTGAAAGAACATTCTTTCAAACACTATAAAGCCTGAGTACATACCAATAGAAGAACAACTTGTCCTCTCCTGCTCGCCCCTCTATCCCACCCCCCTCTCGTGGACAACATGCTGCTGGTGGTGTGTCATCTCCACCAAAAGCCCACTTGATGGGCAAATAATAATTGCAGCCTTGTAGTGTGATCACCCTGCTGTGAGAAAACAATGATTTACTACACTTTGGAAATAAAATGCTACATTCTTATATGAACTTGAAAGAACATTCTTTCAAACACTATAAAGCCTGAGTACATACCAATAGAAGGACAACTTGTTCTCTCCTGCCCGCCCCCCCATACCACCCCCCACTCGTGTACAACATGCTGCTGGTGGTGTGTCATTTCCACAAAATGCCCGCTTGATGGGAAATAAAAATTGCAGCCTTGTAGTGTGATCACCCTGCTGTGAGAAAGCAAAGTTTACTACACTTTGGAAATAAAATGCTACATTCTTATATGAACTTAAAAGAACATTCTTCCAAACACTATAGAGCCTGAGTACATACCAATAGAAAAACAACTTGTCCTCTCCTGCTCGCCCCCCCTTCCCACCTCCCCACTCGTGGACAACATGCTGCTGGTGGTGTGTCATTTCCACCAAAAGCCCACTTGATGTACAAATAGAAATTGCAGCCTTGTAGTGCGATCACCCTGCTGTGAGAAAACAAACATTTACTACACTTTGGAAATAAAATGCTACATTCTTATATGAACTTGAAAGAACATTCTTTCAAACACTATAAAACCTGAGTACATACCAATAGAAAAACAACTTGTCCTCTCCTGCTCGCCCCCCCATCCCACCCCCCTCTCGTGGACAACATGATGCTGGTTGTGTGTCATTTCCACCAAAAGCCCACTTGAAGGACAAATAAGAATTGCAGCCTTGTAGTGCGATCGCCCTGCTGTGAGAAAACAAAGATTTACTACACTTTGGAAATAAAATGCTACATTCTTATATGAACTTGAAAGAACATTCTTTCAAACACTATAAAGCCTGAGTACATACCAATAGAAATGCAACTTGTCATCTCCTGCTCGCCCCCCCATCCCACCCCCCTCTCGTGGACAACATGATGCTGGTGGTGTGTCATTTCCACCAAAAGCCCACTAGATGGGCAAATAAAAATTGCAGCCTTATAGTGCGATCACCCTGCTGTGAGAAACCAAAGATTTACTACACTTTGGAAATAAAATGCTACATTCTTATATGAACTTGAAAGAACATTCTTTCAAACACTATAAAGCCTGAGTACATACCAATAGAAGAACAACTTGTACTCACCTGCTCGCCCCCCCATCACACCCCCCTCCCGTGGATAACATTCTGCTGGTGGTGTGTCATTTCCAACAAAAGCCCACTTGATGGGCAAATAAAAATTGCAGCCTTGTAGTGCGATCACCCTGCTGTGAGAAAGCAAGGATTTTCTACACTTTGGAAATAAAATGCTACATTCTCATATGAACTTGAAAGAACATTCTTTCAAACACTATAAAGCCTGAGTACATACCAATAGAAGAACAACTTGTCCTCTCCTGCTCGCCCCTCTATCCCACCCCCCTCTCGTGGACAACATGCTGCTGGTGGTGTGTCATCTCCACCAAAAGCCCACTTGATGGGCAAATAATAATTGCAGCCTTGTAGTGTGATCACCCTGCTGTGAGAAAACAATGATTTACTACACTTTGGAAATAAAATGCTACATTCTTATATGAACTTGAAAGAACATTCTTTCAAACACTATAAAGCCTGAGTACATACCAATAGAAGGACAACTTGTTCTCTCCTGCCCGCCCCCCCATACCACCCCCCACTCGTGGACAACATGCTGCTGGTGGTGTGTCATTTCCACAAAATGCCCGCTTGATGGGAAATTAAAATTGCAGCCTTGTAGTGTGATCACCCTGCTGTGAGAAAGCAAAGTTTACTACACTTTGGAAATAAAATGCTACATTCTTATATGAACTTAAAAGAACATTCTTTCACACACTATAGAGCCTGAGTACATACCAATAGAAAAACAACTTGTCCTCTCCTGCTCGCCCCCCCTTCCCACCTCCCCACTCGTGGACAACATGCTGCTGGTGGTGTGTCATTTCCACCAAAAGCCCACTTGATGGACAAATAGAAATTGCAGCCTTGTAGTGCAATCACCCTGCTGTGAGAAAACAAACATTTACTACACTTTGGAAATAAAATGCTACATTCTTATATGTACTTGAAAGAACATTCTTTCAAACACTATAAAGCCTGAGTACATACCAATAGAAAAACAACTTGTCCTCCCCTGCTCGCCCCCGCATCCCACCCCCCTCTCGTGGACAACATGATGCTGGTGGTGTGTCATTTCCACCTAAAGCCCACTTGATGGACAAATAAAAATTGCAGCCTTGTAGTGCGATCACCCTGCTGTGAGAAAACAAAGATTTACAACACTTTGGAAATAAAATGCTAATTTCTTATATGAACTTGGAAGAACGTTCTTTCAAGCACTATAAAGCCTGAGTACATACCAATAGAAAAACAACTTGTCCTCTCCTGCTCGCCCCCCCATCCCACCCCCCTCTCGTGGACAACATGTTGCTGGTGGTGTGTCATTTCCAACCAAAAGCCCAATTGATGGACAAATAAATATTGCCACCTTGTAGTGCGATCACCCTGCTGTGAGAAAACAAAAATTTACTACACTTTGGAAATAAAATGCTACATTCTTATACGAACTTGAAAGAACATTCTTTCAAACACTGTAAAGCCTGAGTACATACCAATAGAAGAACAACTTGTACTCTCCTGCTCCCCCCCCCCATCCCACCCCCCCTCTCGTGGACAACATGCTGCTGGTGGTGTGTCATTTCCACCAAAACCCCACTTGATGGGCAAATAAAAATTGCAGCCTTGTAGTGCGATCACCCTGGTGTGAGAAAACAAACATTTACTGCACTTTGGAAATAAAATGCTACATTCTTATATGAACTTGACTGAACTTTCTTTAAGACACTATAAAGCCTGAGTACATACCAATAGAAGAACAACTTGTCCTCTCCTGCCCGCCCCCCCATCTCACCCACCTCTCGTGGACAACATGCTGCTGGTGGTGTGTCATTTCCACCAAAAGCCCACTTGATGGGCAAATAAAAATTGCAGCCTTGTAGTGCGATCACCCTGCTGTAAGAAACCCAAGATTTACTACACTTTGGAAATAAAATGCTACATTCTTATATGAACTTGAAAGAACATTCTTTCAAACACTATAAAGCCTGAGTACATACCAATAGAAATGCAACTTGTCATCTCCTGCTCGCCCCCCCATCCCACCCCCCTCTCGTGGACAACATGATGCTGGTGGTGTGTCATTTCCAACAAAAGCCCACTTGATGGGCAAATAAAAATTGCAGCCTTGTAGTGCGATCACCCTGCTGTGAGAAAGCAAGGATTTACTACACTTTGGAAATAAAATGCTACATTCTCATATGAACTTGAAAGAACATTCTTTCAAACACTATAAAGCCTGAGTACATACCAATAGAAGAACAACTTGTCCTCTCCTGCTCGCCCCTCTATCCCACCCCCCCCTCATGGACAACATGCTGCTGGTGGTGTGTCATCTCCACCAAAAGCCCACTTGATGGGCAAATAATAATTGCAGCCTTGTAATGCGATCACCCTGCTGTGAGAAAACAATGATTTACTACACTTTGGAAATAAAATGCTACATTCTTATATGAACTTGAAAGAACATTCTTTCAAACACTATAATGCCTGAGTACATACCAATAGAAGGACAACTTGTTCTCTCCTGCCCGCCCCCCCATACCACCCCCCACTCGTGGACAACATGCTGCTGGTGGTGTGTCATTTCCACAAAATGCCCGCTTGATGGGAAATAAAAATTGCAGCCTTGTAGTGTGATCACCCTGCTGTGAGAAAGCAAAGTTTACTACACTTTGGAAATAAAATGCTACATTCTTATATGAACTTAAAAGAACATTCTTTCAAACACTATAGAGCCTGAGTACATACCAATAGAAAAACAACTTGTCCTCTCCTGCTCGCTCCCCCTTCCCACCTCCCCACTCGTGGACAACATGCTGCTGGTGGTGTGTCATTTCCACCAAAAGCCCACTTGATGGACAAATAAAAATTGCAGCCTTGTAGTGCGATCACCCTGCTGTGAGAAAACAAACATTTACTACACTTTGGAAATAAAATGCTACATTCTTATATGTACTTGAAAGAACATTCTTTCAAACAGTATAAAGCCTGAGTACATACCAATAGAAAAACAACTTGTCCTCCCCTGCTCGCCCCCGCATCCCACCCCCCTCTCGTGGACAACATGATGCTGGTTGTGTGTCATTTCCACCTAAAGCCCACTTGAAGGACAAATAAGAATTGCAGCCTTGTAGTGCGATTACCCTGCTGTGAGAAAACAAAGATTTACTACACTTTGGAAATAAAATGCTACATTCTTATATGAACTTGAAAGAACATTCTTTTAAACACTATAAAGCCTGAGTACATACCTATAGAAAAGCAACTTGTCGTCTCCTGCTCGCCCCCACATCCCACCCCCATCTCGTGGACAACATGATGCTGGTGGTGTGTCATTTCCACCAAAAGCCCACTTGATGGACAAATAAAAATTGCAGCCTTGTAGTGCGATCACCCTGCTGTGAGAAAACAAAGATTTACAACACTTTGGAAATAAAATGCTAATTTCTTATATGAACTTGGAAGAACGTTCTTTCAAGCACTATAAAGCCTGAGTACATACCAATAGAAAAACAACTTGTCCTCTCCTGCTCGCCCCCCCATCCCACCCCCCTCTCGTGGACAACATGTTGCTGGTGGTGTGTCATTTCCAACCAAAAGCCCAATTGATGGACAAATTAATATTGCCACCTTGTAGTGCGATCACCCTGCTGTGAGAAAACAAAAATTTACTACACTTTGGAAATAAAATGCTACATTCTTATACGAACTTGAAAGAACATTCTTTCAAACACTGTAAAGCCTGAGTACATACCAATAGAAGAACAACTTGTACCCTCCTGCTCGCCCCCCCATCCCACCCCCCCTCTCGTGGACAACATGCTGCTGGTGGTGTGTCATTTCCACCAAAAACCCACTTGATGGGCAAATAAAAATTGCAGCCTTGTAGTGCGATCACCCTGGTGTGAGAAAACAAACATTTACTGCACTTTGGAAATAAAATGCTACATTCTTATATGAACTTGAATAAACTTTCTTTAAGACACTATAAAGCCTGAGTACATACCAATAGAAGAACAACTTGTCCGCTCCTGCCCGCCCCCCCATCTCACCCACCTCTCGTGGACAACATGCTGCTGGTGGTGTGTCATTTCCACCAAAAGCCCACTTGATGGGCAAATAAAAATTGCAGCCTTGTAGTGCGATCACCCTGCTGTAAGAAACACAAGATTTACTACACTTTGGAAATAAAATGCTACATTCTTATATGAACTTGAAGGAACATTCTTTCAAACACTATAAAGCCTGAGTACATACCAATAGAAGAACAACTTGTACTCACCTGCTCGCCCCCCCATCACACCCCCCTCTCGTGGACAACATTCTGCTGGTGGTGTGTCATTTCCAACAAAAGCCCACTTGATGGGCAAATAAAAATTGCAGCCTTGTAGTGCGATCACCCTGCTGTGAGAAAGCAAAGATTTACTACACTTTGGAAATAAAATGCTACATTCTCATATGAACTTGAAAGAACATTCTTTCAAACACTATAAAGCCTGAGTACATTCCAATAGAAGACCAACTTGTCCTCTCCTGATCGCCCCCCCATCCCACCCCCCTCTCGTGGACAACATGCTGCTGGTGGTGTGTCATCTCCACCAAAAGCCCACTTGATGGGCAAATAATAATTGCAGCCTTGTAGTGCGATCACCCTGCTGAGAGAGAACAATGATTTACTACACTTTGGAAATAAAATGCTACATTCTTATATGAACTTGAAAGAACATTCTTTCAAACACTATTAAGCCTGAGTACATACCAATAGAAAAACAACTTGTCCTCTCCTGCTCGCCCCCCCATCCCACCCCCCTCTCGTGGACAACATGACGCTGGTTGTGTGTCCTTTCCACCAAACGCCCACTTGAAGGACAAATAAGAATTGCAGCCTTGTAGTGCGATCACCCTGCTGTGAGAAAACAAAGATTTACTACACTCTGGAAATAAAATGCTAATTTCTTATATGAACTTGGAAGAACATTCTTTCAAACACTATAAAGCTTGAGTACATACCAATAGAAAAGCAACTTGTACTCTCCTGCTCGCCCTCCCATCCCACCCCCCTCTCGTGGACAACATGATGCTGGTGGTGTGTCATTTCCACCAAAAGCCCACTTGATGGACAAATAAAAATTGCAGCTTTGTAGTGCGATCACCCTGCTGTGAGAAAACAAAGATTTACTACACTTTGGAAATAAAATGCTACATTCTTATATGAACTTGGAAGAACATTCTTTCAAACACTATAAAACTTGAGTACATACCAATAGAACAACAACTTGTCCTCTCCTGCTCGCCCCCCCATCCCACCCCCCCTCTCGTGTACATCATGCTGTTGGTGGTGTGTAATTTCCAACCAAAAGCCCACTTGATGGACAAATAAATATTGCAGCCTAGTAGTGCGATCACCGTGCTGTGGGAAAACAAAGATATACTACACTTTGGAAATAAAATGCTACATTCTTATACGAACTTGAAAGAAAATTCTTTCAAACACTATAAAGCCTGAGTACATACCAATAGAAGAACAACTTGTCCTCTCCTGCCCACCCCCCCCATCCCACCCCCCTCTCGTGGACAACATGCTGCTGGTGGTGTGTCATTTCCACCAAAAGGCCACTTGATGGGCAAATAAAAATTGCAGCCTTGTAGTGCGATCACCCTGCTGTGAGAAACCAAAGATTTACTACACTTTGGAAATAAAATGCTACATTCTTATATGAACTTGAAAGAACATTCTTTCAAACACTATAAAGCCTAAGTACATACCAATAGAAGTACAACTTGTACGCACCTGCTCGCCCCCCCATCCCACCCCCCTCACGAGGACAACATGCTGCTGGTGGTGTGTCATTTCCACCAAAAGCCCACTTGATGGGCAAATAAAAATTGCAGCCTTGTTGTGCGATCACCCTGCTGTGAGAAAGCAAAGATTTCCTACACTTTGGAAATAAAATGCTACATTCTTAAATGAACTTGAAAGAACATTCTTTCAAACACTATAAGGCCTGAGTACATACCAATAGAAGAACAACTTGTCCTCTCCTGCTCGCCCCCCCATCCCACCCCCCTCTCGTGGACAACATGCTGCTGGTGGTGTGTCATCTCCACCAAAAGCCCACTTGATGGGCAAATAATAATTGCAGCCTTGTAGTGCGATCACCCTGCTGAGAGAGAACAATGATTTACTACACTTTGGAAATAAAATGCTACATTCTTATATGAACTTGAAAGAACATTCTTTCAAACACTATAAAGCCTGAGTACATACCAATAGAAGGACAACTTGTTCTCTCCTGCCCGCCCCCCCATACCACCCCCCACTCGTGGGCAACATGCTGCTGGTGGTGTGTCATTTCCACAAAATGCCCACTTGATGGGAAATAAAAATTGCAGCCTTGTAGTGTGATCACCCTGCTGTGAGAAAGCAAAGATTTCCTACACTTTGGAAATAAAATGCTTTATTCTTATATGAACTTGAAAGAACATTCTTTCAAACAGTATAAAGCCTGAGTACATACCAATAGAAGAACAACTTGTCCTCTCCTGCTCGCCCCCCCATCCCACCCCCCTCTCTTGGACAACATGCTGCTGGTGGTGCGTCATTTCCACCAAAAGCCCACTTGATGGGCAAATAAAAATTGCAGCCTTGTAGTGCGATCACCCTGCTGTGAGAAAACAAAGATTTACTACACTTTGGAAATAAAATGCTACATTCTTATATGAACTTGAAAGAACATTCTTTCAAACACTATAAAGAATGAGTACATTCCAATAGAAAAACAACTTGTCCTCTCCTGCTCGCCCCCCCATCCCACCCCCCTCTCGTGGACAACATGACGCTGGTTGTGCGTCCTTTCCACCAAACGCCCACTTGAAGGACAAATAAGAATTGCAGCCTTGTAGTGCGATCACCCTGCTGTGAGAAAACAAAGATTTACTACACTCTGGAAATAAAATGCTAATTTCTTATATGAACTTGGAAGAACATTCTTTCAAACACTATAAAGCTTGAGTACATACCAATAGAAAAGCAACTTGTACTCTCCTGCTCGCCCTCCCATCCCACCCCCCTCTCGTGGACAACATGATGCTGGTGGTGTGTCATTTCCACCAAAAGCCCACTTGATGGACAAATAAAAATTGCAGCTTTGTAGTGCGATCACCCTGCTGTGAGAAAACAAAGATTTACTACACTTTGGAAATAAAATGCTACATTCTTATATGAACTTGGAAGAACATTCTTTCAAACACTATAAAACTTGAGTACATACCAATAGAACAACAACTTGTCCTCTCCTGCTCGCCCCCCCATCCCACCCCCCCTCTCGTGTACATCATGCTGTTGGTGGTGTGTAATTTCCAACCAAAAGCCCACTTGATGGACAAATAAATATTGCAGCCTAGTAGTGCGATCACCGTGCTGTGGGAAAACAAAGATATACTACACTTTGGAAATAAAATGCTACATTCTTATACGAACTTGAAAGAAAATTCTTTCAAACACTATAAAGCCTGAGTACATACCAATAGAAGAACAACTTGTCCTCTCCTGCCCGCCCACCCATCCCACCCCCCTCTCGTGGACAACATGCTGCTGGTGGTGTGTCATTTCCACCAAAAGCCCACTTGATGGGCAAATAAAAATTGCAGCCTTGTAGTGCGATCACCCTTCTGTGAGAATACATAGATTTACTACACTTTGGAAATAAAATGCATCATTATTATATGAACTTGAAAGAACATTCTTTCAAACACTATGAAGCCTGAGTACATACCAATAGTAGAACAACTTGTCCTCTCCCGCCCGCCCCCCCATCCCTCACCCTCTCGTGGACAGCATGCTGCTGGTGGTGTGTCATTTCCACCAAAAGCCCACTTGATGGGCAAATAAAAATTGCAGCCTTGTGGTGCGATCACGCTTCTGTGAGAATACAAAGATTTACTACACTTTGGATATAAAATGCTACATTCTTATATGAACTTGAAAGAACAATCTTTCAAACACTATTAAGCCTGAGTACATACCAATAGAAGAACAACTTGTCCTATCATGCCCGCCCCCCCATCCCACCCCCCTCACGTGGACAGCATGCTGCTGGTGGTGTGTCATTTCCACCAAAAGCCCACTTGATGGGCAAATAAAAATTGCAGCCTTGTAGTGCGATCACCCTTCTGTGTGAATACAAAGATTAACTACACTTTGGAAATAAAATGCTATATTCTTATATGAACTTGAAAGAACATTCTTTCAAACATAATAAAGCCTGAGTACATACCAATAGAAGAACAACTTGTCCTCTCCTGCCTGGCGCCTATCCCACCCCCCTCTCATGGACAGCATGCTGCTGGTGGTGTGTCATTTCCACCAAAAGCCCACTTGATGGGCAAATAAAAATTGCAGCCTTGTAGTGCAATCACCCTGCTGTGAGAAAGCAAAGATTTACTACACTTTGGAAATAAACTGCTACATTCTTACATGAACGTGGAAAAACATTCTTTCAAACACTATAAAGCCTGAGTACATACCAATAGAAGAACATCTTGTCCTCTCCTGCTCGCCCCCGAATCCCACCCCTCTCTCGTGGACAACATGCTGCTGGTGGTGTGTCATTTCCACCAAAAGCCCACTTGATGGGAAAATCAAAATTGCAGCCCTGTAGTGTGATCACCCTGCTGTGAGAATACAAAGATTTACTACACTTTGGAAATAAAATGCTACTTTCTTATATGAACTTGAAAGAACATTCTTTCAAACACCATAATGCCTGAGTACATACCAATAGAAGAACAACTTGTCCTCTCCTTCTCGCCCCCCCCCCCCCCCATCCCACACTCTTCTCGTGGACAACATGCTGCTGGTGGTGCGTCATTTCCACCAAAAGCCCACTTGATGGGCAAATAAAAATTGCAGCCTTGTAGTGCGATCACCCTGGTGTGAGAAAGCAAAGATTTACTACACTTCGGAAATAAAATGCTACGTTCCTATATGAACTTGAAAGAACATTACTTTAAACACTATAAAGCCTGAGTACATACCAATAGAAGAACAACTTTTTCCCTCCTGCCCGCCCCCCCATTCCCACCCCCCTCTCGTGGACAACATGCTGCTGGTGGTGTGTCATTTCCACCAAAAGCCCACTTGATGGGCAAATAAAAATTGCAGCCTTGTAGTGCGATCACCCTGCTGTGAGAAAGCAAAAATTTACTACACCTTGGAAATAAAATGCTACATTCTTATATGAACTTGAAAGAACATTCTTTCAAACACTATAAAGCCTGAGTACATAGCAATAGAAGAACAACTTGTCCTCTCCTGCCCGCCTCCCCAACCCACTCCCCTCTCGTGGACAGCATGCTGCTGGTGGTGTGTCATTTCCACCAAAATCCCACTTGATGGGGAAATAAAAATTGCAGCCTTGTGGTGCGATCACGCTTCTGTGAGAATACAAAGATTTACTACACTTTGGAAATAAAATGCTATATTCTTATATGAACTTGAAAGAACATTCTTTCAAACACTATAAAGCCTGAGTACATACCAATAGAAGAACAACTTGTCCTCTCCAGCCCGCCCCCCCATCCCACCTCCCTCTCGTGGACAACATGCTGCTGGTGGTGTGTCATTTCCACCAAAAGCCCACTTGATGGGCAAATAAAAATTGCAGCCTTGTAGTGCGATTACCCTGCTGTGAGAAAACAAAGATTTACTACACTTTGGAAATAAAATGCTACATTCTTATATGAACTTGAAAGAACATTCTTTCAAACACTATAAAGCCTGAGTACATACAAATAGAAGAACAACTTGTCCTCTCCTGCCCGCCCCCTCATCCCACCCCCCTCTCATGGACAACATGCTGCTGGTGGTGTGTCATTTCCACCAAAAGCCCACTTGATGGACAAAAAAAATTGCAGCCTTGTAGTGCGATCACCCTGCTGTGAGAAAGCTAAGATTTACTACACTTTGGAAATAAAATGCTACATTCTTATATGAACGTGAAAGAACATTCTTTCAAACACTATAAACCCTGAGTACATACCAATAGAAGAACATCTTGTCCTCTCCTGCTCGCCCCCCCATCCCACCCCTCTCTCGTGGACAACATGCTGCTGGTGGTGTGTCATTTCCACCAAAATTCCACTTGATGGGCTAATCAAAATTGCAGCCTTGTAGTGCGATCACCCTGGTGTGAGAAAGCAAAGATTTACTACACTTTGGAAATAAAATGCTATATTTTTGTATGAAATTGAAAGAACATTCTTTCAAACACTATAAAGCCTGAGTACATACCAATAGAAGAACAACTTGTCCTCTCCTACCCACCCCCCTCTCGTGGACAACATGCTGCTGGTGGTGTATCATTTCCACCAAAAACCCACAAGATGGGCAAACAAAAATTGCAGCCTTGTAGTGCGATCACCCTGCTGTGAGAAAACAAAGATTTACTACACTTTGGAGATAAAATGCTACATTCTTATATGAACTTGAAAGAACATTACTTTAAACACTATAAAGCCTGAGTAAATACCAAAAGAAGAACAACTTTTTCCCTCCTGCCCGCCCCCCCAATCCCACCCCACTCTCGTGGACAACATGCTGCTGGTGGTGTGTCATTTCCACCAAAAGCCCACTTAATGGGCAAATAAAAATTGCAGCCTTGTAGTGCGATCACCCTGCTGTGAGAAAGCAAAAATTTACTACACCTTGGAAATAAAATGCTACATTCTTATATGAACTTGAAAGAACATTCTTTCAAACACTATAAAGCCTGAGTACATAGCAATAGAAGAACAACTTGTCCTCTCCTGCCCGCCTCCCCAACCCACTCCCCTCTCGTGGACAGCATGCTGCTGGTGGTGTGTCATTTCCACCAAAATCCCACTTGATGGGGAAATGAAAATTGCAGCCTTGTGGTGCGATCACGCTTCTGTGAGAATACAAAGATTTACTACACTTTGGAAATAAAATGCTATATTCTTATATGAACTTGAAAGAACATTCTTTCAAACACTATAAAGCCTGAGTACATACCAATAGAAGAACAACTTGTCCTCTCCAGCCCGCCCCCCCATCCCACCTCCCTCTCGTGGACAACATGCTGCTGGTGGTGTGTCATTTCCACCAAAAGCCCACTTGATGGGCAAATAAAAATTGCAGCCTTGTAGTGCGATTACCCTGCTGTGAGAAAACAAAGATTTACTACACTTTGGAAATAAAATGCTACATTCTTATATGAACTTGAAAGAACATTCTTTCAAACACTATAAAGCCTGAGTACATACAAATAGAAGAACAACTTGTCCTCTCCTGCCCGCCCCCTCATCCCACCCCCCTCTCATGGACAACATGCTGCTGGTGGTGTGTCATTTCCACCAAAAGCCCACTTGATGGACAAAAAAAATTGCAGCCTTGTAGTGCGATCACCCTGCTGCGAGAAAGCTAAGATTTACTACACTTTGGAAATAAAATGCTACATTCTTATATGAACGTGAAAGAACATTCTTTCAAACACTATAAACCCTGAGTACATACCAATAGAAGAACATCTTGTCCTCTCCTGCTCGCCCCCCCATCCCACCCCTCTCTCGTGGACAACATGCTGCTGGTGGTGTGTCATTTCCACCAAAATTCCACTTGATGGGCTAATCAAAATTGCAGCCTTGTAGTGCGATCACCCTGGTGTGAGAAAGCAAAGATTTACTACACTTTGGAAATAAAATGCTATATTTTTGTATGAAATTGAAAGAACATTCTTTCAAACACTATAAAGCCTTAGTACATACCAATAGAAGAACAACTTGTCCTCTCCTACCCACCCCCCTCTCGTGGACAACATGCTGCTGGTGGTGTATCATTTCCACCAAAAACCCACAAGATGGGCAAACAAAAATTGCAGCCTTGTAGTGCGATCACCCTGCTGTGAGAAAACAAAGATTTACTACACTTTGGAGATAAAATGCTACATTCTTATATGAACTTGAAAGAACATTACTTTAAACACTATAAAGCCTGAGTAAATACCAAAAGAAGAACAACTTTTTCCCTCCTGCCCGCCCCCCCAATCCCACCCCACTCTCGTGGACAACATGCTGCTGGTGGTGTGTCATTTCCACCAAAAGCCCACTTAATGGGCAAATAAAAATTGCAGCCTTGTAGTGCGATCACCCTGCTGTGAGAAAGCAAAAATTTACTACACTTTGGAAATAAAGTGCTACATTCTTATATGAACTTGAAAGAACATTCTTTCAAACACTATAATGCCTGAGTACATACCAATAGAAGAACAACTAGTCCTCTCCTCCCCGCCCCCCATCCCACCCCCCTCTCGTGAACAGCATGCTGCTGGTGGTGTGTCATATCCACCAAAAGCCCACTTGATGGGCAAATAAAAATTGCAGCCTTGTAGTGGGATCACACTTCTGTGAGAATACAAAGACTTACTACACTTCGGAAATAAAATGCTACATTCTTATATGAACTTGAAAGAACATTCTTTCAAACACTATAAAGCCTGAGTACATACCAATAGAAGAACAACTTGTCCTCTTACGCTGCCCCCCCCCCCTTCCCCACACCGCCCTTTCGTGGACGACATGCTGCTGGTGGTGTGTCATTTCCACCAAAAGCCAACTTGATGGGCAAATAAAAATTGCAGCCTTGCAGTGCGATCACCCTGCTGTGAGAAAACAAACATTTACTACACTTTGGAAATGAAATGCTACATTCTTATATGAACTTGAAAGAACATTCTTTCAAACACTATAAAGCCTGAGTACATAGCAATAGAAGAACAACTTGTCCTCTCCTGCCCGCCCCCCCATCCCACCCCCCTCTCGTGGACAGCATGCTGCTGGTGGTGTGTCATTTCCACCAAAAGCCCACTTGATGGGCAAATAAAAATTGCAGCCTTGTAGTGCGATCACCCTTCTGTGAGAATACAAAGATTTACTACACTTTGGAAATAAAATGCTACATTCTTATATGAACTTGAAAGAACATTCTTTCAAACACTATAAAGCCTGAGTACATACCAATAGAAGAACAACTTGTCCTCTCCTGCCCGCCTCCCCATCCCACCCCCCTCTCGTTGACAGCATGCTGCTGGTGGTGTGTCATTTCCACCAAAAGCCCACTTGATGGGCAAATAAAAATTGCAGCCTTGTAGTGCGATCGTCCTGCTGTGAAAAAACAAAGATTTACTACACTTTGGAAATAAAATGCTAGATTCTTATATGAACTTGAAAGAACATTCTTTCAAACACTATAAACATGAGTACATACCAATAGAAGAACAACTTGTCCTCTCCTGCCCGCCCCCCCATCCCACCCCACTCTCGTGGGCAACATGCTGCTGGTGGTGTGTCATTTCCACCAAAAGCCCACTTGTTGGGCAAATAAAAATTGCAGCCTTGTAGTGCGATCACCCTGCTGTGAGAAAACAAAGATTTACTACACTTTGGAAATAAAATGCTACATTCTTATATGAACTTGAAAGAACATTCTTTCAAACACTATAAAGCCTGAGTACATACCAATAGAAGAACAACTTGTCCTCTCCTGCCCGCCCCCCCATTCCACCCCCCACTCGTGGACAGGATGCTGCTGGTTGTGTGTCATTTCCACCAAAAGACAACATGATGGGCAAATAAAAATTGCAGCCTTGTAGTGCGATCACCCTGCTGTGAGAAAACAAAGATTTACTACACTTTGGAAATAAAATGCTACATTCTTATATGAACTTGAAAGAACATTCTTTCAAACACTATAAAGCCTGAGTACATACCAATAGAAGAACAACTTGTCCTCTCCTGCCCGCCCCCCCATCCCACCCCCTTCTCGTGGACAACATGCTGCTGGTGGTGCGTCATTTCCACCAAAAGCCGACTTGATGGGCAAATAAAAATTGCAGCCTTGTAGTGCGATCACCCTGGTGTGTGAAAGCAAAGATTTACTACACTTTGGAAATAAAATGTTACATTCATATATGAACTTGAAAGAACATTCTTTCAAACACTATAAAGCCTGAGTACATACCAATAGAAGAACAACTTGTCCTCTCCTGCCCGCCCCCCCCATCCCACCTCCCTCTCGTGGACAACACGCTGCTGGTGGTGTGTCATTTCCACCAAAAGCCCACATGACGGGCAAATAAAAATTGCAGCCTTGTAGTGCGATCACCCTGCTGTGAGAAAACAAAGATTTACTACACTTTGGAAATAAAATGCTACATTCTTATATGAACTCGTAGGAACATTCTTTCAAACACTATAAAGTCTGAGTACATACCAATAGAAGAACAACTTGTCCTCTCCTGCCCGCTCCCCCATCCCAACCCCCTCACGTGGACAGCATGCTGCTGGTGGTGTGTCATTTCCACCAAAAGCCCACTTGATGGGCAAATAATAATTGCAGCCCTGTAGTGCGATCACCCTTCTGTGAGAATACAAAGATTAACTACACTTTGGAAATAAAATGCTACATTCTTATATGAACTTGAAAGAACATTCCTTCAAACACTATAAAGCCTGAGTACATACCAATAGAAGAACAACTTGTCCTCTCCTGCCCGCCCCCCCATCCCACCCCCATCTCGTGGACAGCATGCTGCTGGTGGTGTGTCATTTCCACCAAAAGCCCACTTGATGGGCAAATAAAAATTGCAGCCTTGTAGTGCGATCACCCTGCTGTGAGAAAACAAAGATTTACTACACTTAGGAAATAAAATGCTACATTCTTATATGAACTTGAAAGAACATTCTTTCAAACACAATAAAGCCTGAGTACATACCAATAGAAGAACAACTTGTCCTCTTCCGCTCTCACCTCCCCCCCCCCCCCCCCTCTCGTGGACAACATGCTGCTGGTGGTGTGTCATTTCCACCAAAAGCCCACTTGATGGACAAATAAAAATTCCAGCCTTGTAGTGCGATCACCCTGCTGTGAGAAAACAAAGATTTACTACACTTTGGAAATAAAATGCTACATTCTTATATGAACTTGAAAGAACATTCTTTCAAACACTATAAAGCCTGAGTACATATCAATAGAAGAAAAACTTGTCCTCTGCTGCCCGCCCCCCCATCCCACCCCCCTCTCGTGGACAACATGCTGCTGGTGGTGTGTCATTTCCACCAAAAGGCCACTTGATGGGCAAATAAAAACTACAGCCTTGTTGTGCGATCACCCTGCTGTAGGATAGCAAAGATTTACTACACTTTGGAAATAAAATGCTACATTCTTATATGAACTTGAAAGAACATTCCTTTAAACACTATAAAGCCTGAGTACATAAAAAATAGAAGAACAACTTGTAATCTCCTGCCCGCCCCCCCCCATCCCATACCCCCCTCGTGGATAACATGCTGCTGGTGTTGTGTCATTTGCACCAAAGCCGACTTTATGGGCAAATAAAAATTGCAGCCTTGTAGTGCGATCACACTTCTGTGAGAATACAAATATTTACTACACTTCGGAAATAAAATGCTACATTCTTATATGAACTTGAAAGAACATTCTTTCAAACACTATAAAGCCTGAGTACATACCAATAGAAGAACAACTTGTCCTCTTACGCTGCCCCCCCCCCTTCCCCACACCACCCTCTCGTGGACAACATGCTGCTGGTTATGTGTCATTTCCACCAAAAGCCAACTTGATGGGCAAATAAAAATTGCAGCCTTGCAGTGCGATCACCCTGCTGTGAGAAAACAAACATTTACTACACTTTGGAAATGAAATGCTACATTCTTATATGAACTTGAAAGAACATTCTTTCAAACACTATAAAGCCTGAGTACATAGCAATAGAAGAACAACTTGTCCTCTCCTGCCCGCCCCCCCATCCCACCCCCCTCTCGTGGACAGCATGCTGCTGGTGGTGTGTCATTTTTACCAAAAGCCCACTTGATGGGCAAATAAAAATTGCAGCCTTGTAGTGCGATCACCCTTCTGTGAGAATACAAAGATTTACTACACTTTGGAAATAAAATGCTACATTCCTATATGAACTTGAAAGAACATTCTTTCAAACACTATAAAGCCTGAGTACATACCAATAGAAGAACAACTTGTCCTCTCCTGCCCGCCTCCCCATCCCACCCCCCTCTCGTTGACAGCATGCTGCTGGTGGTGTGTCATTTCCACCAGAAGCCCACTTGTTGGGCAAATAAAAATTGCAGCCTTGTAGTGCGATCGTCCTGCTGTGAAAAAACCAAGATTTACTACACTTTGGAAATAAAATGCTACATTCTTATATGAACTTGAAAGAACATTCTTTCAAACACTATAAACACGAGTACATACCAATAGAAGAACAACTTGTCCTCTCCTGCCCGCCCCCCCCATCCCACCCCACTCTCGTGGGCAACATGCTGCTGGTGGTGTGTCATTTCCACCAAAAGCCCACTTGTTGGGCAAATAAAAATTGCAGCCTTGTAGTGCGATCACCCTGCTGTGAGAAAACAAAGATTTACTACACTTTGGAAATAAAATGCTACATTCTTATATGAACTTGGAAGAACATTCTTTCAAACACTATAAAGCCTGAGTACATACCAATAGAAGAACAACTTGTCCTCTCCTGCCCGCCCCCCCATTCCACCCCTCTCTCGTGGACAGGATGCTGCTGGTGGTGTGTCATTTCCACCAAAAGCCCACATGATGGGCAAATAAAAATTGCAGCCTTGTAGTGCGATCACCCTGCTGTGAGAAAACAAAGATTTACTACACTTTGGAAATAAAATGCTACATTCTTCTATGAACTTGAAAGAACATTCTTTCAAACACTATAAAGCCTGAGTACATACCAATAGAAAAACAACTTGTCCTCTCCTGCCCGCCCCCCCATCCCACCCCCTTCTCGTGGACAACATGCTGCTGGTGGTGCGTCATTTCCACCAAAAGCCGACTTGATGGGCAAATAAAAATTGCAGCCTTGTAGTGCGATCACCCTGGTGTGTGAAAGCAAAGATTTACTACTCTTTGGAAATAAAATGTTACATTCATATATGAACTTGAAAGAACATTCTTTCAAACACTATAAAGCCTGAGTACATACCAATAGAAGAACAACTTGTCCTCTCCTGCCCGCCCCCCCCATCCCACCTCCCTCTCGTGGACAACACGCTGCTGGTGGTGTGTCATTTCCACCAAAAGCCCACTTGACGGGCAAATAAAAATTGCAGCCTTGTAGTGCGATCACCCTGCTGTGAGAAAACAAAGATTTACTACACTTTGGAAATAAAATGCTACATTGTTATATGAACTCGTAAGAACATTCTTTCAAACACTATAAAGCCTGAGTACATACCAATAGAAGAACAACTTGTCCTCTCCTGCCCGCTCCCCCATCCCAACCCCCTCACGTGGACAGCATGCTGCTGGTGGTGTGTCATTTCCACCAAAAGCCCACTTGATGGGCAAATAATAATTGCAGCCTTGTAGTGCGATCACCCTTCTGTGAGAATACAAAGATTAACTACACTTTGGAAATAAAATGCTACATTCTTATATGAACTTGAAAGAACATTCTTTCAAACACTATAAAGCCTGAGTACATACCAATAGAAGAACAACTTGTCCTCTCCTGCCCGCCCCCCCATCCCACCCCCCTCTCGTGGACAGCATGCTGCTGGTGGTGTGTCATTTCCACCAAAAGCCCACATGATGGGCAAATAAAAATTGCAGCCTTGTAGTGCGATCACCCTGCTGTGAGAAAACAAAGATTTACTACACTTAGGAAATAAAATGCTACATTCGTATATAAACTTGAAACAACATTCTTTCAAACACAATAAAGCCTGAGTACATACCAATAGAAGAACAACTTGTCCTCTTCCGCTCTCACCTCCCCCCCCCCCCCCCCCTCTCGTGGACAACATGCTGCTGGTGGTGTGTCATTTCCACCAAAAGCCCACTTGATGGACAAATAAAAATTCCAGCCTTGTAGTTCGATCACCCTGCTGTGAGAAAACAAAGATTTACTACACTTTGGAAATAAAATGCTACATTCTTATATGAACTTGAAAGAACATTCTTTCAAACACTATAAAGCTTGAGTACATATCAATAGAAGAAAAACTTGTCCTCTGCTGCCCGCCCCCCCATCCCACCCCCCTCTCGTGGACAACATGCTGCTGGTGGTGTGTCATTTCCACCAAAAGCCCACTTGATGGGCAAATAAAAATTGCAGCCTTGTTGTGCGATCACCCTGCTGTAGGATAGCAAAGATTTACTACACTTTGGAAATAAAATGCTACATTCTTATATGAACTTGAAAGAACATTCCTTTAAACACTATAAAGCCTGAGTACATAAAAAATAGAAGAACAACTTGTAATCTCCTGCCCGCCCCCCCCATCCCATACCCCCCTCGTGGATAACGTGCTGCTGGTGTTGTGTCATTTGCACCAAAGCCGACTTGATTGGCAAATAAAAATTGCAGCCTTGTAGTGCGATCACCCTGCTGTGAGAATACAAAGATTAACTACACTTTGGAAATAAAATGCTACATTCTTATATGAAGATGAAAGAACATTCTTTCAGACACTATAAAGCCTGAATACATACCAATAGAAGAACAACTTGTCCTCTCCTGCCCGCCCCCCCAATCCCACCCCCCTCTCGTGGACAGCATGCTGCTGGTGGTGTGGCATTTCCACCAAAACCCCCTTGATGTGCAAATAAAAATTGCAGCCTTGTAGTGCGATCAACCTTCTGTGAGAATACAAAGATTTACTACACTTTGGAAATAAAATGCTACATTCTTATACGAACTTGAAAGAACATTATTTCAAACACTATAAAGCCTGAGTACATACCAATAGAAGAACAACTTGTCCTCTCCTGCCCGCCCCCCCCATCCCACCCCCCACTAGTGGACAGCATGCTGCTGGTGGTGTGTCATTTCCACCAAAAGCCCATTTGATGGGCAAATAAAAATTGCAGCCTTGTAGTGCGATCACCCTGCTGTGAAAAAGCAAAGATTTACTACACTTCGGAAATAAAATGCTACATTCTAATATGAACTTGAAAGAACATTCTTTCAAACACTATAAAGCCTGAGTACATACCAATAGAAGAACAACTTGTCCTCTCCTGCCCGCTCCCCCATCCCAACCCCCTCACGTGGACAGCATGCTGCTGGTGGTGTGTCATTTCCACCAAAAGCCCACTTGATGGCCAAATAAAAATTGCAGCCTTGTAGTGCGATCACCCTTCTGTGAGAAAACAAAGATTAACTACACTTTGGAAATAAAATGCTACATTCTTATATGAACTTGAAAGAACATTCTTTCAAACACTATAAAGCCTGAGTACATACCAATAGAAGAACAACTTGTCCTCTCCTGCCCGCCCCCCCATCCCACCCCCTCACGTGGACATCATGCTGCTGGTGGTGTGTCATTTCCACCAAAAGCCCACTTGATGGGCAAATAAAAATTGCAGCCTTGTAGTGCGATCACCCTTCTGTGAGAATACAAAGATTTACTACACTTTAGAAATAAAATGCTACATTCTTATATGAACTTGAAAGAACATTCTTTCAAACACTATAAAGCCTGAGTACATACCAATAGAAGAACAACTTGTCCTCTCCTGCCCGCCCCCCCCCCCCCCATCCCACCCCCCTCTCGTGGACAGCATCCTGCTGGTGGTGTGTCATTTCCACCAAAAGCCCACTTGATGGGCAAATAAAAATTGCAGCCTTGTAGTGCGATCACCCAGCTGTGAGAATACAAAGATTAACTACACTTTGGAAATAAAATGGTACATTCTTATATGAACTTGAAAGAACATTCTTTCAAACACTATAAAGCCTGAGTACATACCAATAGAAGAACAACTTGTAATCTCCTGCCCGCCCCCCCCCCCCCCCATCCCATACCCCCCTCGTGGATAACATCCTGCTGGTGTTGTGTCATTTGCAGCAAAGCCCACTTGATGGGCAAATAAAAATTGCAGCCTTGTAGTGCGATCACCCTGCTGTAGGATAGCAAAGATTTACTACACTTTGGAAATAAAATGCTACATTCTTATATGAACTTGAAAAAACATTCCTTCAATCACTATAAAGCCTGAGTACATACCAATAGAAGAACAACTTGTAATCTCCTGCCCGCCCCCCCCCCCCCCATCCCATACCCCCCTCGTGGATAACATCCTGCTGGTGTTGTGTCATTTGCACCAAAGCCCACTTGATGGGCAAATAAAAATTGCAGCCTTGTAGTGCGATCACCCTGCTGTGAGAATACAAAGATTAACTACACTTTGGAAATAAAATGGTACATTCTTATATGAACTTGAAAGAACATTCTTTCAAACACTATAAAGCCTGAGTACATACCAATAGAAGAACAACTTGTCCTCTCCTGCACGCCCCCCCAATTCCACCCCCCTCTCGTCGACAGCATGCTGCTGGTGGTGTGTCATTTCCACCAAAACCCCCTTGATGGGCAAATAAAAATTGCAGCCTTGTAGTGCGATCACCCTGCTGTAGGATAGCAAAGATTTACTACACTTTGGAAATAAAATGCTACATTCTTATATGAACTTGAAAAAACATTCCTTCAAACACTATAAAGCCTGAGTACATAAAAAATAGAAGAACAACTTGTAATCGCCTGCCCGCACCCCCCCATCCCATACCCCCCTCGTGGATAACATGCTGCTGGTGTTGTGTCATTTGCACCAAAGCCGACTTGATGGGCAAATAAAAATTGCAGCCTTGTAGTGCGATCACCCTGCTGTGAGAATACAAAGATTAACTACACTTTGGAAATAAAATGCTACATTCTTATATGAACATGAAAGAACATTCTTTCAGACACTATAAAGCCTGAGTACATACCAATAGAAGAACAACTTGTCCTCTCCTGCCCGCCCCCCCCAATCCCACCCCCCTCTCGTGGACAGCATGCTGCTGGTGGTGTGGCATTTCCACCAAAACCCCCTTGATGTGCAAATAAAAATTGCAGCCTTGTAGTGCGATCAACCTTCTGTGAGAATACAAAGATTTACTACACTTTGGAAATAAAATGCTACATTCTTATACGAACTTGAAAGAACATTCTTTCAAACACTATAAAGCCTGAGTACATACCAATAGAAGAACAACTTGTCCTCTCCTGCCCGCCCCCCCATCCCAACCCCCACTAGTGGACAGCATGCTGCTGGTGGTGTGTCATTTCCACCAAAAGCCCATTTGATGGGCAAATAAAAATTGCAGCCTTGTAGTGCGATCACCCTGCTGTGAAAAAACAAAGATTTACTACACTTCGGAAATAAAATGCTACATTCTTATATGAACTTGAAAGAACATTCTTTCAAACACTATAAAGCCTGAGTACATACCAATAGAAGAACAACTTGACCTCTCCTGCCCGCTCCCCCATCCCAACCCCCTCACGTGGACAGCATGCTGCTGGTGGTGTGTCAATTCCACCAAAAGCCCACTTGATGGGCAAATAAAAATTGCAGCCTTGTAGTGCGATCACCCTTCTGTGAGAAAACAAAGATTAACTACACTTTGGAAATAAAATGCTACTTTCTTATATGAACTTGAAAGAACATTCTTTCAAACACTATAAAGCCTGAGTACATACCAATAGAAGAACAACTTGTCCTCTCCTGCCCGCCCCCCCAATCCACCCCCTCTCGTGGACAGCATGCTGCTAGTGGTGTGGCATTTCCACCAAAACCCCCTTGATGTGCAAATAAAAATTGCAGCCTTGTAGTGCGATCAACCTTCTGTGAGAATACAAAGATTTACTACACTTTGGAAATAAAATGCTACATTCTTATACGAACTTGAAAGAACATTCTTTCAAACACTATAAAGCCTGAGTACATACCAATAGAAGAACCACTTGTCCTCTCCTGCCCGCCCCCCCATCCCACCCCCCACTAGTGGACCGCATGGTGCTGGTGGTGTGTCATTTCCACCAAAAGCCTATTTGATGGGCAAATAAAAATTGCAGCCTTGTAGTGCGATCACCCTGCTGTGAAAAAACAAAGATTTACTACAGTTCGGAAATAAAATGCTACATTCTTATATGAACTTGAAAGAACATTCTTTCAAACACTATAAAGAATGAGTACTTACCAATAGAAGAACCACTTCTCCTCTCCTGCCCGCCCCCCCCATCCCAACCCCCTCACGTGGACAGCATGCTGCTGGTGGTGTGTCATTTCCACCAAAAGCCCACTTGATGGGCAAATAAAAATTGCAGCCTTGTAGTGTGATCACCCTTCTGTGAGAAAACAAAGATTAACTACACTTTCGAAATAAAATGCTACATTCTTATATGAACTTGAAAGAACATTCTTTCAAGCACTATAAAGCCTGAGTACATACCAATAGAAGAACAACTTGCCCTCTCCTGCCCGCCCCCCCATCCCAACCCCCTCTCGTGGACAGCATGCTGCTGGTGGTGTGTCATTTCCACCAAAGGCCCACTTGATGGGCAAATAAAAATTGCAGCCTTGTAGTGCGATCACCCTTCTGTGAGAATACAAAGATTTACTACACTTTAGAAATAAAATGCTACATTCTTATATGAACTTGAAAGAACATTCTTTCAAACACTATAAAGCCTGAGTACATACCAATAGAAGAACAACTTGTCCTCTCCTGCCCGCCCCCCCCCCCCCCCCATCCCACCCCCCTCACGAGGACAGCATCCTGCTGGTGGTGTGTCATTTCCACCAAAAGCCCACTTGATGGGCAAATAAAAATTGCAGCCTTGTAGTGCGATCAACCTGCTGTGAGAGAACAAAGATTTACTACACTTTGGAAATAAAATGCTACATTCTTATATGAACCTGAGAGAACATACTTTCAAACACTATAAAGCCTGAGTACATACCAATAGAAGAACAACTTGTCCTCTCCTGCTCGCCCCCCCATCCCACCCCCATCTCGTGGACAACATGCTGCTGGTGGTGTGTCATTTCCACCAAAAGCCCACTTGATGGGCAAATAAAAATTGCAGCCTTGTAGTGCCATCACCCTGCTGTGAGAAAACAAAGATTTACTACAGTTTGGAAATAAAATGCTACATTCTTATATGAACTTGAAAGAACATTCTTTCAAACACTATAAAGCCTGAGTACATACCAATAGAAAATCAACTTGTCCTCTCCTGCTCCCCCCCCCCCATCCCACCCCTCTCTCATGGACAACATGCTGCTGGTGTTGTGTCATTTCCACCAAAAGCCCACTTGATGGGCAAATAAAAATTGCAGCCTTGTAGTGCGATCACCCTGCTGTGAGAAAACGAAGATTTACTACACTTTGGAAATAAAATGCTACATTCTTATATGGACCTGAAAGAACATACTTTCAAACACTACAAAGGCTGAGTACATACCAATAGAAGAACAACTTGTCCTCTCCTGCTCGCCCACCCCCCCCCCCCCATCCCACCCCCCGCTCGTGGGCAACATGCTGCTGGTGGTGTGTCTTTCCACCAAAAGCCCACTTGATGGGCAAATAAAAATTGCGGCCTTGTAGTACGATCACCCTGCTGTGAGAAAACAAAGATTTACTACACTTTGGAAATAAAATGCTACATTCTTATATGAATTTGAAAGAACATTCTTTCAAACACTATAAAGCCTGAGTACATACCAATAGAAGAACAACTTGTCCTTTCCTGCTCGCCCCCCCATCCCACCCCCCTCTCGTATACAACATGCTGCTGGTGGTGTGTCATATCCACCAAAAGCCCACTTGATGGGCAAAAAAAAATTGCAGCCTTGTAGTGCGATCACCCTGCTGTGAGAAAACAAATATTTACTACACTTTGGAAATAAAATGCTACATTCTTATATGAACTTGAAAGAACATTCTCTCAAACACTATAAAGCCTGAGTACATACCAATAGAAGAACAACTTGTCCTCTTACGCTCGCCCCCCCGTCCCACCCCCCTCTCGTGGACAACATGCTGCTGGTGGTGTGTCATTTCCACCAAAAGCCCACTTGATGGGCAAATAAAAATTGCAGCCTTGTAGTGCGATCACCCTGCTGCGAGAAAACAAAGATTTACTACACTTTGGAAATAAAATGCTACATTCTTATATGAACTTGAAAGAACATTCTTTGAAACACTATAAAGCCTGAGTACATACCAATAGAAGAACAACTTGTCCTCTCCTGCTCGCCCCCCCATCCCACCCCCCTCTCGTGGACAACAAGCTGCTGGTGGTGTGTCATTTCCACCAAAAGCCCACTTAATGGGCAAATAAAAATTGCAGCCTTGTAGTGCGATCACCCTGCTGTGAGAAAACAAAGATTTACTACACTTTGGAAATAAAATGCTACATTCTTATATTAACTTGGAAGAACATTCTTTCAAACACTACAAAGCCTGAGTACATACCAATAGAAGAACAACTTGTCCTCTCCTGCTCGCCCCCCCATCCCACCCCCCTCTCGTGGGCAACATGCTGCTGGTGGTGTGTCATTTCCACCAAAAGCCCACTTGAAGGGAAAAAATAATTGCAGCCTTGTAGTGCAATCACCCTGCTGTGAGAAAACAAATATTTACTACACTTTGGAAATAAAATGCTACATTCTCATATGAACTTGGAAGAACATTCCTTCAAACACTATAAAGCCTGAGTACATACCAATAGAAGAACAACTTGTCCTCTCCTGCTCGCCCCCCATCCCACCCCTCTCTCGTGGGCAACATGCTGCTGGTGGTGTGTCATTTCCACCAAAAGCCCACTTGATGGGCAAATAAAAATTGCAGCCTTGTAGTGCGATCACACTGCTGTGAGAAAACAAAGATTTACTACACTTTGGAAATAAAATGCTACATTCTTATATGAACTTGAAAGAACATTCTTTCAAACACTATAAATCCTGAGTACATAACAATAGGAGAACAACTTGTCCCCTCCTGCTCGCCCCCCCCATCACACCCCCCTCTCATGGACAACATGCTGCTGGTGGTGTGTCATTTCCACCAAAAGCCCACTTGATGGGCAAATAAAAATTGCAGCCTTGTAGTGCGATCACCCTGCTGTGAGATAACAAAGATTTACTACACTTTAGAAATAAAATGCTACATTCTTATATGAACTTGAAAGAACATTCTTTCAAACACTATAAAGCCTGAGTACATACCAATAGAAGAACAACTTGTCCTCTTCTGCTCGCCGCCCCATCCCACTACACTCTCGAGGACAAGATGCTGCTGGTGGTGTGTCATTTCCACCAAAAGCCCACTTGATGGGCAAATAAAATTTGCGGCCTTGTAGTGCGATCACCCTGCTGTGAGAAAACAAAGATTTACTACACTTTGGAAATAAAATACTACATTCTTATATGAACTTGAAAGAACATTCTTTCAATCACTATAAAGCCTGAGTACATACCAATAAAAGAACAACTTGTCCTCTCCTGCCCGCCCCCCCATCCCACCCCCCTCTCGTGGACAACATGCTGCTGGTGGTGTGTCATTTCCAGCAAAAGCCCACTTGATGGGCAAATAAAATTTGCAGCCTTGTGGTGCGATCACGCTTCTGTGAGAATACAAAGATTTACTACACTTTGGAAATAAAATGCTACATTCTTATATGAAATTGAAAGAACATTCTTTCAAACACTATAAAGCCTGAGTACATACCAACAGAAGAACAATTTGTCCTCTCCTGCTCGCCCCCCATCCCACCCCTCTCTCGTGGGCAACATGCTGCTGGTGGTGTGTCATTTCCACCAAAAGCCCACTTGATGGGCAAATAAAAATTGCTGCCTTGTAGTGCGATCACACTGCTGTGAGAAAACAAAGATTTACTACACTTTGGAAATAAAATGCTACATTCTTATATGAACTTGAAAGAACATTCTTTCAAACACTATATATCCTGAGTACATAACAATAGGAGAACAACTTGTCCTCTCCTGCTCGCCCCCCCCATAGCACCCCCCTCTCATGGACAACATGCTGCTGGTGGTGTGTCATTTCCACCAAAAGCCCACTTGATGGGCAAATAAAAATTGCAGCCTTGTAGTGCGATCACCCTGCTGTGAGAAAACAAAGATTTACTACACTTTGGAAATAAAATGCTACATTCTTATATGAACTTGAAAGAACATTCTTTCAAACACTATAAAGCCTGAGTACATACCAATAGAAGAACAACTTGTCCTCTTCTGCTCGCCGCCCCATCCCACTACCCGCTCGTGGACAAGATGCTGCTGGTGGTGTGTCATTTCCACCAAAAGCCCACTTGATGGGCAAATAAAATTTGCGGCCTTGTAGTGCGATCACCCTGCTGTGAGAAAACAAAGATTTACTACACTTTGGAAATAAAATGCTACATTCTTATATGAACTTGAAAGAACATTCTTTCAAACATTATAAAGCCTGAGTACATACCAATAGAAGAACAACTTGTCCTCTCCTGCTCGCCCCCCATCCCACCCCCCTCTCGTGGACAACATACTGCTGGTGGTGTGTCATTTCCACCGAAAGCCCACTTGATGGGCAAATAAAAATTGCAGCCTTGTAGTGTGATCACCCTGCTGTGAGAAAACAAAGGTTTACTACACTTTGGAAATAAAGTGCTACATTCTTATATGAACTTGAAAGAACATTCTTTCAAACACTATAAAGCATGAGTACATACCAATAGAAGAACAACTTGTCCTCTCCTGCTCGCCCCCCTATCCCACCCCCCTCTCATGGACAACATGCTGCTGGTGGTGTGTCATTTCCACCAAAAGCCCACTTGATGGGCAAATAAAAATTGCAGCCTTGTAGTGCGATCACCCTGCTGTGAGAAAACAAAGATTTACTACACTTTGGAAATAAAATGCTACATTCTTATATGAACTTGAAAGAACATTCTTTCAAACACTATAAAGCCTGAGTACATACCAATAGAAGAACAACTTGTCCTCTTACGCTCGCCCCCCCATCCCACCCCCCTCTCGTGGACAACATGCTGCTGGTGGTGTGTCATTTCCACCAAAAGCCCACTTGATGGGCAAATAAAAATTGCAACATTGTAGTGCGATCACCCTGCTGTGAGAAAACAAAGACTTACTACACTTTGGAAATAAAATGCTACATTCTTATATGACCTTGATAGAACATTCTTTCAAACACTATAAAGCCTGAGTACATACCAATAGAAGAACAACATGTCCTCTCCTGCTCGCCCGCCATCCAACACCCCTCTCGTGGACAACATGCTGCTGGTGGTGTGTCATTTCGACCAAAAGCCCACTTGATGGGCAATCAAAATTGCAGCCTTGTAGTGCGATCACCCTGCTGTGAGAAAAGTAACATTTACTACACTTTGGAAATAAAATGCTACATTCTTATATGAACTTGAAAGAACATTCTTTCAAACACTATAAAGCCTGAGTACATACCAATAGAAGAACAACTTGTCCTCGCCTGCTCGCCCCCCCATCCCACCCCACTCTCGTGGACAACATGCTGCTGGTGGTGTGTCATTTCCACCATAAGCCCACTTGATGGGCAAATAAAAATTGCAGCCTTGTAGTGTGATCACCCTGCTGTGAGAAAACAAAGATTTACTACACTTTGGAAATAAAATGCTACATTCTCATATGAACTTGGAAGAACATTCCTTCAAACACTATAAAGCCTGAGTACATACCAATAGAAGAACAACTTGTCCTCTCCTGCTCGCCCCCCATCCCACCCCTCTCTCGTGGGCAACATGCTGCTGGTGGTGTGTCATTTCCACCAAAAGCCCACTTGATGGGCAAATAAAAATTGCAGCCTTGTAGTGCGATCACACTGCTGTGAGAAAACAAAGATTTACTACACTTTGGAAATAAAATGCTACATTCTTATATGAACTTGAAAGAACATTCTTTCAAACACTATATATCCTGAGTACATAACAATAGGAGAACAACTTGTCCCCTCCTGCTCGCCCCCCCCATCCCACCCCCCTCTCATGGACAACATGCTGCTGGTGGTGTGTCATTTCCACCAAAAGCCCACTTGATGGGCAAATAAAAATTGCAGCCTTGTAGTGCGATCACCCTGCTGTGAGATAACAAAGATTTACTACACTTTAGAAATAAAATGCTACATTCTTATATGAACTTGAAAGAACATTCTTTCAAACACTATAAAGCCTGAGTACATACCAATAGAAGAACAACTTGTCCTCTTCTGCTCGCCGCCCCATCCCACTACACTCTCGTGGACAAGATGCTGCTGGTGGTGTGTCATTTCCACCAAAAGCCCACTTGATGGGCAAATAAAATTTGCGGCCTTGTAGTGCGATCACCCTGCTGTGAGAAAACAAAGATTTACTACACTTTGGAAATAAAATGCTACATTCTTATATGAACTTGAAAGAACATTCTTTCAATCACTATAAAGCCTGAGTACATACCAATAAAAGAACAACTTGTCCTCTCCTGCCCGCCCCCCCATCCCACCCCCCTCTCGTGGACAACATGCTGTTGGTGGTGTGTCATTTCCAGCAAAAGCCCACTTGATGGGCAAATAAAATTTGCAGCCTTGTGGTGCGATCACGCTTCTGTGAGTATACAAAGATTTACTACACTTTGGAAATAAAATGCTACATTCTTATATGAAATTGAAAGAACATTCTTTCAAACACTATAAAGCCTGAGTACATACCAACAGAAGAACAACTTGTCCTCTCCTGCTCGCCCCCCATCCCACCCCTCTCTCGTGGGCAACATGCTGCTGGTGGTGTGTCATTTCCACCAAAAGCCCACTTGATGGGCAAATAAAAATTGCTGCCTTGTAGTGCGATCACACTGCTGTGAGAAAACAAAGATTTACTACACTTTGGAGATAAAATGCTACATTCTTATATGAACTTGAAAGAACATTCTTTCAAACACTATAAAGCCTGAGTACATACCAATAGAAGAACAACTTGTCCTCTTCTGCTCGCCGCCCCATCCCACTACCCGCTCGTGGACAAGATGCTGCTGGTGGTGTGTCATTTCCACCAAAAGCCCACTTGATGGGCAAATAAAATTTGCGGCCTTGTAGTGCGATCACCCTGCTGTGAGAAAACAAAGATTTACTACACTTTGGAAATAAAATGCTACATTCTTATATGAACTTGAAAGAACATTCTTTCAAACACTATAAAGCCTGAGTACATACCAATAGAAGAACAACTTGTCCTCTCCTGCTCGCCCCCCATCCCACCCCCCTCTCGTGGACAACATACTGCTGGTGGTGTGTCATTTCCACCGAAAGCCCACTTGATGGGCAAATAAAAATTGCAGCCTTGTAGTGTGATCACCCTGCTGTGAGAAAACAAAGGTTTACTACACTTTGGAAATAAAGTGCTACATTCTTATATGAACTTGAAAGAACATTCTTTCAAACACTATAAAGCATGAGTACATACCAATAGAAGAACAACTTGTCCTCTCCTGCTCGCCCCCCTATCCCATCCCCCTCTCATGGACAACATGCTGCTGGTGGTGTGTCATTTCCACCAAAAGCCCACTTGATGGGCAAATAAAAATTGCAGCCTTGTAGTGCGATCACCCTGCTCTGAGAAAACAAAGATTTACTACACTTTGGAAATAAAATGCTACATTCTTATATGAACTTGAAAGAACATTCTTTCAAACACTATAAAGCCTGAGTACATACCAATAGAAGAACAACTTGTCCTCTTACGCTCGCCCCCCCATCCCACCCCCCTCTCGTGGACAACATGCTGCTGGTGGTGTGTCATTTCCACCAAAAGCCCACTTGATGGGCAAATAAAAATTGCAACATTGTAGTGCGATCACCCTGCTGTGAGAAAACAAAGACTTACTACACTTTGGAAATAAAATGCTACATTCTTATATGACCTTGATAGAACATTCTTTCAAACACTATAAAGCCTGAGTACATACCAATAGAAGAACAACATGTCCTCTCCTGCTCGCCCGCCATCCAACACCCCTCTCGTAGACAACATGCTGCTGGTGGTGTGTCATTTCGACCAAAAGCCCACTTGATGGGCAATCAAAATTGCAGCCTTGTAGTGCGATCACCCTGCTGTGAGAAAAGTAAGATTTACTACACTTTGGAAATAAAATGCTACATTCTTATATGAACTTGAAAGAACATTCTTTCAAACACTATAAAGCCTGAGTACATACCAATAGAAGAACAACTTGTCCTCGCCTGCTCGCCCCCCCATCCCACCCCACTCTCGTGGACAACATGCTGCTGGTGGTGTGTCATTTCCACCATAAGCCCACTTGATGGGCAAGTAAAAATTGCAGCCTTGTAGTGTGATCACCCTGCTGTGAGAAAACAAAGATTTACTACACTTTGGAAATAAAATGCTACATTCTTATATGAACTTGAAAGAACATTCTTTCAAACACTATAAAGCATGAGTACATACCAATAGAAGAACAACTTGTCCCCTCCTGCTCGCCCCCCCATCCCACCCCCCTCTCGTGGACTACATGCTGCTGTGGTGTGTCATTTCCACCAAAAGCCCACTTGATGGGCAAATAAACATTGCAGCCTTGTAGTGTGATCACCCTGCTGTGAGAAAACAAAGATTTACTGCACTTTGGAAATAAAATGCTACATTCTTATATGAACTTGAAAGAACATTCTTTCAAACACTATAAAGCCTGAGTACATACCAATAGAAGAACAACTTGTCCTCTCCTGCTCGCCGCCCCATCCCACCCCCCTCTCGTGGGCAACATGCTGCTGGTGGTGTGTCATTTCCACCAAAAGCCCACTTGATGGGCACATAAAAATTGCAGCCTTGTAGTGCGATCACCCTGCTGTGAGAAAAAAGATTTACTACACTTTGGAAATAAAATGCTACATTCTTATATGAACTTGAAAGAACATTCTTCCAAACACTATAAATCCTGAGTACATACCAATAGTAGAACAACTTGTCCTCTTACGCTCGCCCCCCCAATCCCACCCCCCTCTCGTGGACAACATGCTGCTGGTGGTGTGTCAATTCCACCAAAAGCCCACTTGATGGGCAAATAAAACTTGCAGCCTTGTAGTGGGATCTCCCTCCTGTGAGAAAACAAAGATTTACTACATTTTGGAAATAAAATGCCACATTCTTATATGAACTTGAAGGAACATTCTTTCAAACATTATAAAGCCTGAGTACATACCAATAGCAGAACAACTTGTCCTCTTACGCTGCCCCCTCCCCCATTCCACCCCCCTCTTGTGGACAACATGCTGCTGGTGGTGTGTCATTTTCACCGAAAGACCACTTGACGGGCAAATAAAATTTGCAGCCTTGTAGTGCGATCACCCTGCTGTGAGAAAACAAAGATTTACTTTAATTTTGAAATAAAATGCTACATTCTTATATGAACTTGAAAGAACATTCTTTAAAACATTATAAAGCCTGAGTACATATCAATAGAAGAACAACTTGTCCTCTCCTGCTCGCCTCCCCATCCCACCAACCTCTCGTGGGCAACATGCTGCTAGTGGTGTGTCATTTCCACCAAAAGCCCACTTGATGGGCAAATAAAAATTGCAGCCTTGTAGTACGATCACCCTGCTGTGAGAAAACAAAGATTTACTACACTTTAGAAATAAAATGCTACATTCTTATATGAACTTGAAAGAACATTCTTTCAAACACTATAAAGCCTGAGTACATACCATTAGAAGAACAACTTGTCCTCTTACGCTCGCCCCCCCATCCCACCCTCCTCTTGTGGACAACATGCTGCTGGTGGTGTGTCATTGCCACCAAAAGGCCACTTGATGGGGAAATAAAAATTGCAGCCTTGTAGTGCGATCACCCTGCTGTGAGAAAACAAAGATTTACTACACTTTGGAAATAAAATGCTACATTCTCATATAAACTTGAAAGAACATTCTTTCAAACACTATAAAGCCTTAGTACATACCAATAGAATAACAAATTGTCCCCCTCCCCCCCTCCACCGCACCCTCTCGTGGACAACATGCTGCTGGTGGTGTGTCATTTCCACCAAAAGCCCACTTGATGGGCAAATAAAAATTGCAGCCTTGTAGTGCGATCACCCTGCTGTGAGAAAACAAAGATTTACTACACTTTGGAAATAAAATGCTACATTCTTATATGAACTTGAGAGAACGTTCTTTCGAACACTATAAATCCTGAGTACATACCAATATAAGAACAACTTGTTCTCTCCTGCTCCCCCCCCCATCCTACCCCCCTCTCGTGGACAACATGCTGCTGGTGGTGTGTCATTTCCACCAAAAGCCCACTTGATGGGCAAATAAAAATTGCAGCCTTGTAGTGCGATCACCCTGCTGTGAGAAAACAAAGATTTACTACACTTTGGAAATAATATGCTAAATTCTTATATGAACTTGAAAGAACATTCTTTCAAGCACTATAAAGCCTGAGTACATACCAATAGAAGAACAACTTGTCCTCTTACGCTGCCCCCCCCCCCATTCCACCCCCCTCTCGTGGACAACATGCTGCTTGTGGTGTGTCACTTCCTCCAAAAGCCCACTTGATGGGCAAATAAAAATAGCAGCCTTGTAGTGCGATCACCCTGCTGTGAGGAAACAAAGATTTACTACACTTTGGAAATAAAATGCTACATTCTTATATGAACTTGAAAGAACATTCTTTCAAACACTATAAAGCCTGAGTACATACCAATAGAAGAACAACTTGTCCTCTCCTGCTCGCCACCCATCCCACCCCCCTCTCGTGGACAACATGCTGCTGGTGGTGTGTCAACTCCACCAAAAGCCCACTTGATGGGCAAATAAATATTGCAGCCTTGTAGTGGGATCACCCTGCTGTGAGAAAACAAAGATTTACTACACTTTGGAAATAAAATGCCACATTCTTATATGAACTTGAAAGAACATTCTTTCAAACATTATAAGGCCTGAGTACATACCAATAGAAGAACAACTTGTCCTCTCCTGCTCGCCCCCCCATCCCACCCCCCTCTCGTGGACAACATGCTGCTAGTGGTGTGTCATTTCCACCAAAAGCCCACTTGATGGGCAAATAAAAATTGCAGCCTTGTAGTGTGATCACCCTGCTGTGAGAAAACAAAAATTTACTACACTTTGGAGATAAAATGCTACATTCTTATATGAACTTGAAAGAACATTCTTTCAAACACTATAAAGCCTGAGTACATACCAATAGAAGAACAACTTGTCCTCTTACGCTCGCCCCCCCTCCCCCCTCCACACCACCCTCTCGTGGACAACATGCTGCTGGTGGTGTGTCATTTCCACCAAAAGCCCACTTGATGGGCAAATAAATATAGCAGCCTTGTAGTGCGATCACCCTGCTGTGAGAAAACATAGATTTACTACACTTTGGAAATAAAATGCTACATTCTTATATGAACTTGAAAGAACATTCTTTCAAACACTATAAATATTGAGTACATACCAAAAGATGAACAACTTGTCCTCTCCTGCTCGCCCCCCCCATCCCACCCCCCTCTCGTGGACAACATGCTGCTGACGGTGTGTCATTTCCACCAAATGTCCACTTGATGGGCAAATGAAAATTGCAGCCTTGTAATGTGATCGCCCTGCTGTGAGAAAACAAAGATTTACTACACTTTGGAAATAAATGCTACATTCTTATATGAACTTGGAAGAACATTCTTTCAAACACTATATATCCTGAGTACATGCCAATAGAAGAACAACTTGTCCCCTCCTGCTCGCCCCCCCATCCCACCCCCCTCTCGAGGACAACATGCTGCTGGTGGTGTGTCATTTCCACCAAAAGCCCACTTGATGGGCAAATAAAAATTGCAGCCTTGTAGTGCGATCACCCTGCTGTAACAAAACAAAGATTTACTACACTTTGGAAATAAAATGCTACATTCTTATATGAGCTTGAAAGAACATTCTTTCAAACACTATAAAGCCTGAGTACATACCAATAGAAGAACAACTTGTCCTCTCCTGCTCGCCCCCCCATCCCACCCCCCTCATGTGGACAATATGCTGCTGGTGGTGTGTCACTTCCTCGAAAAGCCCACTTGATGGGCAAATAAAAATTGCAGCCTTGTAGTGCGATCACCCTGCTGTGAGGAAACAAAGATTTACTACATTTTGGAAATAAAATGCTACATTCTTATATGAACTTGAAAGAACATTCTTTCAAACACTATAAAGCCTGAGTACATACCAATTGAAGAACAATATGTTCTCTCCTGCTCGCCCCCCCATCCCACCCCCCTCTCGCGGACAACATGCTGCTGGTAGTGTGTCATTTCCACCAAAAGCCCACTTGATGGGCAAATAAAAATTGCAGCCTTGTAGTGCGATCACCCTGCTGTGAGAAAACAAAGATTTACTACACTTTGGAAATAGAATGCTACATTCTTATATGAACTTGAACGAACTTTCTTTGAAACACTATAAAGCCTGAGTACATACTAATAGAAGAACAACTTGTCCTCTTACGCTCGCCCCCCCCCCCATCCCACCCCCCTCTCGTAGACAACATGCTGCTGGTGGTGTGTCAATTCCACCAAAAGAACACTTGATGGGCAAATAAAACTTGCAGCCTTGTAGTGGGATCTCCCTCCTGTGAGAAAACAACGATTTACTACACTTTGGAAATAAAATGCCACATTCTTATATGAACTTGAGGGAACATTCTTTCAAACATTATAAAGCCTGTGTACATACCAATAGAACAACAACTTGTCCTCTCCTGCTCGCCCCCCCATCTAACCGCCCTCTCGTGGACAACATGCTGCTGGTGGTGTGTCATTTACACCAAAAGACCACTTGACGGGCAAATAAAATTTGCAGCCTTGTAGTGCGATCACCCTGCTGTGAGAAAACAAAGATTTACTACACTTTGGAAATAAAATGCTACATTCTTATATGAACTTCAAAAAACATTCTTTCAAACACTATAAAGCCTGAGTACATACCATTAGAAGAACAACTTGTCCTCTTACGCTCGCCCCCCCATCCCACCCCCCTCTCGTGGGTAACATGCTGCTGGTGGTGTGTCATTGCCACCAAAAGGCCACTCGATGGGGAAATAAAAATTGCAGCATTGTAGTGCGATCACCCTGCTGTGAGAAAACAAAGATTTACTACACTTTGGAAATAAAATGCTACATTCTCATATAAACTTGAAAGAACAATCTTTCAAACACTATAAAGCCTTAGTACATACCAATAGAATAACAAATTGTCCCCCTCCCCCCCTCCACAGCACCCTCTCGTGGACAACATGCTGCTGGTGGTGTGTCATTTCCACCAAAAGCCCACTTGATGGGCAAATAAAAATTGCAGCCCTGTAGTGCGATCACCCTGCTGTGAGAAAACAAAGATTTACTACACTTTGGAAATAAAATGCTACATTCTTATATGAACTTGAAAGAACGTTCTTTCGAACACTATAAATCCTGAGCACATACCAATATAAGAACAACTTGTTCTCTCCTGCTCGCCCCCCCATCCTACCCCCCTCTCGTGGACAACATGCTGCTGGTGGTGTGTCATTTCCACCAAAAGCCCACTTGATGGGCAAATAAAAATTGCAGCCTTGTAGTGTGATCACCCTGCTGTGAGAAAACAAAGATTTACTACACTTTGGAGATAAAATGCTACATTCTTATATGAACTTGAAAGAACATTCTTTCAAACACTATAAAGCCTGAGTACATACCAATAGAAGAACAACTTGTCCTCTTACGCTCGCTCCCCCTCCCCCCTCCACACCACCCTCTCGTGGACAACATGCTGCTGGTGGTGTGTCATTTCCACCAAAAGCCCACTTCATGGGCAAATAAATATAGCAGCCTTATAGTGCGATCACCCTGCTGTGAGAAAACATAGATTTACTACACTTTGGAAATAGAATGCTATATTTTTATATGAACTTGAAAGAACATTCTTTCAAACACTATAAATATTGAGTACATACCAAAAGATGATCAACTTGTCCTTTCCTGCTCGCCCCCCCCCCCCATCCCACCCCCCTCTCGTGGACAACATGCTGCTGACGGTGTGTCATTTTTACCAAAAGCCCACTTGATGGGCAAATAAAAATTGCAGCCTTGTAATGTGTTCGCCCTGCTGTGAGAAAACAAAGATTTACTACACTTTGGAAATAAAATTCTACATTCTTATATGACCTTGAAAGAACATTCTTTCAAACACTATAAATCCGAAGTACATACCAATAGAAGAACAACTTGTCCTCTCCTTCTCGCCCCCCCCCATCCCACCCCCCTCTCGTGGACAACATGCTGCTGGTGGTGTGTCATTTCCACCAAAAGCCCACTTGATGGGCAAATAAAAATTGCAGCCTTGTAGTGTGATCACCCTGCTGTGAGAAAACAAAAATTTACTACACTTTGGAAGAAAAATGCTACATTCTTATATGAACTTGAAAGAACATTCTTTCAAACACTATAAAGCCTGAGTACATACCAATAGAAGAACAACTTGTCCTCTCCTGCTCGCCCCCCCATCCCACCCCCCTCTCGAGGACAACATGCTGCTGGTGGTGTGTCATTCCCACCAAAAGCCCACTTGATGGGCAAATAAAAATTGCAGCCTTGTAGTGCGATCACCCTGCTGTGACAAAACAAAGATTTACTACACTTTGGAAATAAAATGCTACATTCTTATATGAACTTGAAAGAACATTCTTTCAAACACTATAAAGCCTGAGTACATACCAATAGAAGAACAACTTGCCCTCTCCTGCTCGCCGCCCCATCCCACCCCCCTCTCGTGGACAACATGCTGCTGGTGGTGTGTCATTTCCACCAAACGCCCACTTGATGGGCAAATAAAAATTGCAGCCTTGTAGTGCGATCACCCTGCTGTGAGAAAACGAAGATTTACTACACTTTGGAAATAAAATGCTACATTCTTATAAGAACTTGAAAGAACATTCTTTCAAACACTATAAATCCTGAGTACATACCAATAGAAGGACAACTTGTCCTCTCCTGCTCGCCCCCCCATCCCACCCCCCTCACGTGGACAATATGCTGCTGGTGGTGTGTCACTTCCTCGAAAAGCCCACTTGATGGGCAAATAAAAATTGCAGCCTTGTAGTGCGATCACCCTGCTGTGTGGAAACAAAGATTTACTACGTTTTGGAAATAAAATGCTACATTCTTATATGAACTTGAAAGAACATTCTTTCAAACACTATAAAGCCTGAGTACATACCAATTGAAGAACAATTTGTTCTCTCCTGCTCGCCCCCCCATCCCACCCCCCTCTCGCGGACAACATGCTGCTGGTAGTGTGTCATTTCCACCAAAAGCCCACTTGATGGGCAAATAAAAATTGCAGCCTTGTAGTGCGATCACCCTGCTGTCAGAAATCAAAGATTTACTACACTTTGGAAATAGAATGCTACATTCTTATATGAACTTGAACGAACTTTCTTTGAAACACTATAAAGCCTGAGTACATACTAATAGAAGAACAACTTGTCCTCTTACGCTCGCCCCCCCCCCCCCCCCCATCCCACCCCCCTCTCGGTGACAACATGCTGCTGGTGGTGTGTCAATTCCACCAAAAGAACACTTGATGGGCAAATAAAACTTGCAGCCTTGTAGTGGGATCTCCCTCCTGTGAGAAAACAAAGATTCACTACACTTTGGAAATAAAATGCTACATTCCTATATGAACTTGAAAGAACATTCTTTCAAACACTATAAAGCCTGAGTACATGACAATAGAAGAACAACTTGTCCTCTCCTGCTCGCCTACCCAATCCCACCCCCCTCTCGTGGACAACATGCTGCTATTGGTGTGTCATTTCCACCAAAAGCCCACTTGATGGGCAGATAAAAATTGCAGCCTTGTAGTGCGATCACCCTGCTGTGAGAAAACAAAGATTTACTACACTTTGGAAATAAAATGCTACATTCTTATATGAACTTGAAAGAACATTCTTTCAAACACTATACATCCTGAGTACATACCAATAGAAGAACAACTTGTCCTCTCCTGCGCGCCCCCCCTTCCCACCCCCCTCTCGTGGACAACATGCTGCAGGTGGTGTGTAATTTCCACCAAAAGCCCACTTGATGGACAAATAAAAATTGCAGCCTTGTAGTGTGATTACCCTGCTGTGAGAAAACAAAGATTTACTACACTTTGGAAATAAAATGCTACATTCTTATATGAACTTGAAAGAACATTCTTTCAAACACTTTAAAGCCTGAGTACAAAACAATAGAAGAACAACTTGTCCTCTCCTGCTCGCCCCCCCCATCCCACCCCCTTTTCGTGGACAACATGCTGCTGGTGGTGTGTCATTTCCACCAAAAGCCCACTTGATGGAAAAATAATAATTGCAGCCTTGTAGTGCGATCACCCTGCTGTGAGAAAACAAAGATTTACTACACTTTGGAAATAAAATGCTACATTCTTATATGAACTTGAAAGAACATCCTTTCAAACACCATAAAGCCTGAGTACATACCAATAGAAGAAAAACTTGACCTGTCCTGCTCGCCCCCCCATCCTACCCCCCTCTCGTGGACAAGATGCTGCTGGTGGTGTGTTATTTCCACCAAAACCCCACTTGATGGGCAAATAAAAATGGCAGAATTGTAGTGCGATCACCCTGCTGTGAGAAAACAAAGATTTACTACACTTTGGAAATAAAATGCTACATTCTTATATGAACTTGAAAGAACATTCTTTCAAACACTATAAAGCCTGAGTACATACCAATAGAAGAACAACTTGTCCTCTCCTGCTCGCCCCCCCATCCCACCCCCCTCTCGTGGACAACATGCTGCTGGTGGTGTGTCATTTCCACCAAAAGCCCACTTGATGGGCAAATAAAAATTGCAGCCTTGTAGTGCGATCACCCTGCTGTGAGAAAACAAAGATTTACTACACTTTGGAAATAAAATGCTACATTCTCATATGACCTTGAAAGAACATTCTTTCAAACACTATAAATCATGAGTACATACCAATAGAAGAACAACTTTTCCTCTCCTGTCGCCCCCCCATCCCACCCCCCTCTCGTGGACAACATGCTGCTGGTGGTGTGTCATTTCCACCAAAAGCCCACTTGATGGGCAAATAAAAATTGCAGCCTTGTAGTGTGATCACCCTGCTGTGAGAAAACAAAGATTTACTACACTTTGGAAATAAAATGCTACATTCTTACGTGAACTTGAAAGAACATCCTTTCAAACACTATAAATCCTGAGTAGATACCAATAGAAGAACAACTTGTCCTCTCCTGCTCGCCCCCCCATCCCACCCCCCTCTCGTGGACAACATGCTGCTGGTGGTGTGTCATTTCCACCAAAAGCCCACTTGATGGGCAAATAAAAATTGCAGCCTTGTAGTGTGATCACCCTGCTGTGAGAAAACAAAGACTTACTACACTTTGGAAATAAAATGCTACATTCTTATATGAACTTGAAAGAACATTCTCTCAAACACTATAAAGCCTGAGTACATACCAATAGAAGAACAACTTGTCCTCTCCTGCTCGCCCCCCCATCCCACCCCCCTCTTGTGGACAACATGCTGCTGGTGGTGTGTCATTTCCACCAAACGCCCACTTGATGGGCAAATAAAAATTGCAGCCTTGTAGTGTGATCACCCTGCTGTGAGAAAACCAAGATTTACTACACTTTGGAAATGAAATGCTACATTCTTATATGAACTTGAAAGAACATTCTTTCAAACACTATAAATATTGAGTACATACCAATAGATGAACAACTTGTCCTCTCCTGCTCGCCCGCCCCCCCAACCCACCCTCCTCTCGTGGACAACATGCTGCTAACGGTGTGTCATTTGCACCAAAAGCCCACTTGATGGGCAAATAAAAATAGCAGCCTTGTAGTGTGTGCACCCTGCTGTGGGAAAACAAAGATTTACTACACTTTGGAAATAAAATGCTGCATTCTTATATGAACTTGAAAGAACATTCTCTCAAACACTATAAAGCCTGAGTACATACCTATAGAAGAACAACTTGTCCTCTCCTGCTCACCCCCCCATCCCACCCCCCTCTCGTAGACCACATGCTGCTGGTGGTGTGTCATTTCCACCAAAAGCCCACTTGATGGGCAAATTAAAATTGCAGCCTTGTAGTGCGATCACCCTGCTGTGAGAAATCAAAGATTTACTACACTTTGGAAATAAAATGCTACATTCTTATATGAACTTGAAAGAACATTCTTTCAAACACTATAAATCCTGAGTACATACCAATAGAAGAACAACTTGTCCACTCCTGCTCCTCCCCCATCCCACCCCCCTCTCGTGGACAACATGCTGCTGGTGGTGTGTCATTTCCACCAAAAGCCCACTTGATGGGCAAATTAAAATTGCAGCCTTGTAGTGTGATCACCCTGCTGTGAGAAAACCAAGATTTACTACACTTTGGAAATAAAATGCTACATTCTTATATGACCTTGAAAGAACATTCTTTCAAACACTATAAATCAGGAGTACATACCAATAGAAGAACAACTTGTCCTCTCCTGCTCGCCCAACCTTGCGACCCCCCTCTCGTGGACAACATGCTGCTGGTGGTGTGTCATTTCCACCAAAAGCCCACTTGATTGGCAAATAAAAATTGCAGCCTTGTAGTGCGATCACCCTGCTGTGAGAAAACAAAGATGTACTACACTTTGGAAATAAAATGCTACATTCTTATATGAACTTGAAAGAACATTTTTTCAAACACTATAAAGTCTGAGTACATACCAATAGAAGAACAACTTGTCCTCTCCTGCTCGCCCCCCCAACCCACCCCCCTCTCGTGTACAACATGCTGCTGGTGGTGTGTCATTTCCACCAAAAGCCCAGTTGATGGGCAAATAAAAATTGCAGCCTTGTAGTGTGATCACCCTGCTGTGAGAAAACAAAGATTTACTACACTTTGGAAATAAAATGCTACATTCTTACGTGAACTTGAAAGAACATTCTTTCAAACACTATAAATCCAGAGTACATACCAATAGAAGAACAACTTGTCCTCTCCTGCTCGCCTCCCCATCCCACCCCCCCTCTCGTGGACAACATGCTGCTGGTGGTGTGTAATTTCCACCAAAAGCCCACTTGATGGGCAAATAAAAATTGCAGCCTTGTAGTGTGATCACCCTGCTGTGAGAAAACAAAGATTTACTACACTTTGGAAATAAAATGCTGCATTCTTATATGAACTTGAAAGAACATTCTTTCAAACACTATAAAGCCTGAGTCCATACCAATAGAAGAACAACTTGTCCTCTCCTGCTCGCCCCCCCATCCCACCCCCCTCTCGTGGACAACATGCTGCTGGTGGTGTGTCATTTCCACCAAAAGCCCACTTGATGGGCAAATAAAAATAGCAGCCTTGTAGTGCGATCACCCTGCTGTGAGAAAACAAAGATTTAATACACTTTTGAAATAAAATGCTACATTCTTATATGAACTTGAAAGAACATTTTTTCAAACACTATAAAGTCTGAGTACATACCAATAGAAGAACAACTTGTCCTCTCCTGCTCGCCCCCCCATCCCACCCCCCTCTCGTGGACAACATGCTGCTGGTGGTGTGTCATTTCCACCAAATGCCCACTCGATGTGCAAATAAAAATTGAAGCCTTGTAGTGCGATCACCCTGCTGTGAGAAAACAAAGATTTAACACCATTTGGAAATAAAATGCTACATTCTTATATGAACTTGAAAGAACATTCTTTCAAACACTATAAAGCCTGAGTACATACCAATAGAAGAACAACTTGTCCCCTCCTGCTCGCCCCCCCAATCCCACCCCTCTCTCGTGGACAGCATGCTGCTGGTGGTGTGTCATTTCCACCAAAAGCCCACTTGATGGGCAAATAAAAATTGCATCCTTGTAGTACGATCACCCTGCTGTGAGAAAACAAAGATTTACTACACTTTGGATATAAAATGCTACATTCTTATATGAACTTGAAAGAACATTCTATCAAACACTATAAAGCCTGAGTACATACCAATAGAAGAACAACTTGTCCTCTCCTGCTCGCCCCCCCATCCCACCCCCCTCTCGTGGACAACATGCTGCTGGTGGTTTGTCATTTCCTCCAAATGCCCACTTGATGGGCAAATAAAAATTGCAGCCTTGTAGTGCGATCACCCTGCTGTGAGAAAACAAAGATTTACTACACTTTGGAAATAAAATGCTACGTTCTTATATGAAGTTGAAAGAACATTCTTTCAAACACTATAATGCCTGAGTACATACCAATAGAAGAACAACTTGTCCTCTCCTGCTCGCCCCCCCAACCCACCCCCCTCTCGTGTACAACATGCTGCTGGTGGTGTGTCATTTCCACCAATAGCCCACTTGATGGGCAAATAAAAATTGCAGACTTGTAGTGAGATCACCCTGCTGTGAGAAAACAAAGATTTACTACACTTTGGAAATAAAATGCTACATTCTTATGTGAACTTGAAAGAACATTCTTTCAAACACTATAAATCCTGAGTACATACCAATAGAAGAACAACTTGTCCTCTCCTGCTGGCCCCCCCCATCCCACGCCCCTCTCGTGGACAACATGCTGCTGGTAGTGTGTAATTTCCACCAAAAGCCCACTTGATGGGCAAATAAAAATTGCAGCCTTGTAGTGTGATCACCCTGCTGTGAGAAAACAAAGATTTACTACACTTTGGAAATAAAATGCTGCATTCTTATATGAACTTGAAAGAACATTCTCTCAAACACTATAAAGCCTGAGTACATACCTATAGAAGAACAACTTGTCCTCTCCTGCTCGCCCCCCCATCCCACCCCCCTCTCGTAGACCACATGCTGCTGGTGGTGTGTCATTTCCACCAAAAGCCCACTTGATGGGCAAATAAAAATTGCAGCCTTGTAGTGCGATCACCCTGCTGTGAGAAAACAAAGATTTACTACACTTTGGAAATAAAATGCTACATTCTTATATGAACTTGAAAGAACATTCTTTCAAACACTATAAATCCTGAGTACATACCAATAGAAGAACAACTTGTCCTCTCCTGCTCCTCCCCCATCGCACCCCCCTCTCGTGGACAACATGCTGCTGGTGGTGTGTCATTTCCACCAAAGCCCACTTGATGGGCAAATAAAAACTGCAGCCTTGTAGTGTGATCAAACTGCTGTGAGAAAACCAAGATTTACTACACTTTGGAAATGAAATGCTTCATTCTTATATGAACTTGAAAGAACATTCTTTCAAACACTATTAATCCGGAGTACATACCAATAGAAGAACAACTTGTCCTCTCCTGCTCGCCCCCCCATCCCACCCCCCTCTTGTGGACAACATGCTGCTGGTGGTGTGTCATTTTCACCAAAAGCCCACTTGATAGGCAAATTAAAATTGCAGCCTTGTAGTGTGATCACCCTGCTGTGAGAAAACCAAGATTTACTACACTTTGGAAATAAAATGCTACATTCTTATATGACCTTGAAAGAACATTCTTTCAAACACTATAAATCCGGAGTACATACCAATAGAAGAACAACTTGTCCTCTCCTGCTCGCCCCCCCCCCCATCCCACCCCCCTCTCGTGGACAACATGCTGCTGGTGGTGTGTCATTTCCACCAAAAGCCCACTTGATGGGCAAATAAAAATTGCAGCCTTGTAGTGTGATCACCCTGCTGTGAGAAAACAAAGATTTACTACACTTTGGAAATAAAATGCTACATTCTTATATGAACTTGAAAGAACATTCTTTCAAACACTATAAAGCCTGAGTACATACCAATAGAAGAACAACTTGTCCTCTCCTGCTCGCCCCCCCAACCCCCCCCCTCTCGTGTACAACATGCTGCTGGTGGTGTGTCATTTCCACCAAAAGCCCACTTGATGGGCAAATAAAAATTGCAGCCTTGTAGTGTGATCACCCTGCTGTGAGAAAACAAAGATTTACTACACTTTGGAAATAAAATGCTACATTCTTATGTGAACTTGAAAGAACATTCTTTCAAACACTATAAATCCAGAGTACATACCAATAGAAGAACAACTTGCCCTCACCTGCTCGCCCCCCCATCCCACCCCCCTCTCGTGGACAACATGCTGCTGGTGGTGTGTAATTTCCACCAAAAGCCCACTTGATGGGCAAATAAAAATTGCAGCCTTGTAGTGTGATCACCCTGCTGTGAGAAAACAAAGATTTACTACACTTTGGAAATAAAATGCTGCATTCTTATATGAACTTGAAAGAACATTCTTTCAAACACTATAAAGCCTGAGTCCATACCAATAGAAGAACAACTTGTCCTCTCCTGCTCGCCCCCCCATCCCACCCCCCTCTCGTGGACAACATGCTGCTGGTGGTGTGTCATTTCCACCAAAAGCCCACTTGATGGGCAAATAAAAATAGCAGCCTTGTAGTGCGATCACCCTGCTGTGAGAAAACAAAGATTTAATACACTTTGGAAATAAAATGCTACATTCTTATATGAACTTGAAAGAACATTTTTTCAAACACTATAAAGTCTGAGTACATACCAATAGAAGAACAACTTGTCCTCTCCTGCTCGCCCCCCCATCCCACCCCCCTCTCGTGGACAACATGCTGCTGGTGGTGTGTCATTTCCACCAAATGCCCACTCGATGAGCAAATAAAAATTGCAGCCTTGTAGTGCGATCACCCTGCTGTGAGAAAACAAAGATTTACCACCATTTGGAAATAAAATGCTACATTCTTATATGAACTTGAAAGAACATTCTTTCAAACACTATAAAGCCTGAGTACATACCAATAGAAGAACAACTTGTCCTCTCCTGCTCGCCCCCCCAATCCCACCCCTCTCTCGTGGACAGCATGCTGCTGGTGGTGTGTCATTTCCACCAAAAGCCCACTTGATGGGCAAATAAAAATTGCATCCTTGTAGTACGATCACCCTGCTGTGAGAAAACAAAGATTTACTACACTTTGGAAATAAAATGCTACATTCTTATATGAACTTGAAAGAACATTCTATAAATCACTATAAAGCCTGAGTACATACCAATAGAAGAACAACTTGTCCTCTCCTGCTCGCCCCCCCATCCCACCCCCCTCTCGTGGACAACATGCTGCTGGTGGTTTGTCATTTCCTCCAAATGCCCACTTGATGGACAAATTAAATAGCAGCCTTGTTGTGCGATCACCCTGCTGTGAGAAAACAAAGATTTACTACACTTTGGAAATAAAATGCTACATTCTTATATGAACTTGAAAGAACATTCTTTCAAACACTATAAAGCCTGAGTACATACCAACAGCAGAAACACTTGTCCACTCCTGCTCGGCCCCCCATCCCACCCCTCTCTCGTGGACAACATGCTGCTGGTGGTGTGTCATTTCCACCAAAAGCCCACTACATGGGCAAATAAAAATTGCAGCCTTGTAGTACGATCACCTTGCTGTGAGAAAACAATGATTTACTACACTTTGGAAATAAAATGCTACATTCTTATATGAACTTGAAACAACATTCTTTCAAGCACTATAAAGCCTGAGTACATACCAATAGAAGAACAACTTGTCCTCTCCTGCTCGCCCCTCCATCCCACCCCCCTCTCGTGGACAACATGCTGCTGGTGGTGTTTCATTTCCACCAAAAGCCCACATGATGGGCAAATAGAAATTGCAGCCTTGTAGTGCGATCACCCTGCTGTGAGAAAACAAAGATTTACTACACTTTGGAAATTAAATGCTACATTCTTATATGAGCTTCAAAGATCATTCTTTCAAACACAATAAAGCCTGAGTACATACAAATAGAAGAACAACTTGTCCTCTCCTGCTCGCCCCCCCATCCCACCCCACTCTCGTGGACAACATGCTGCTGGTGTAGCGTCATTTCCACCAAAAGCCCACTTGATGGGCAAATAAAAATTGCAGCTTTGTAGTGCGATCACCCTGCTGTGAGAAAACTAAGATTTACTACACTTTGGAAATAAAATGCTACACTCTTATATGAACTTGAAAGAACATTCTTTCAAACACTATAAAGCCTGAGTACATACCAATAGAAGAACAAGTTGTCCTCTCCTGCTCGGCCCCCCCCATCATACCCCCCTCTCGTGGACAACATGCTGCTGGTGGTGTGTCATTTCCACCAAAAGCCCACTTGATGGGCAAATAAAAATTGCAGCCTTGTGGTGCGATCACCCTGCTGTGAGAAAACAAAGATTTACTACATTTTGGAAATAAAATGCTACATTCTTATATGAACTTGAACGAACATTCTTTAAAACACTATAAAGCCTGAGTACATACCAATAGAAGAACAACTTGTCCTCTTACGCTCGCCCCTCCCGCCCCCCCCCCCCCCCCCTGCCTCCACACCACCCTCTCGTGGACAACATGCTGCTGGTGGTGAGTCGTTTCCACCAAAAGCCCACTTGATGGGCAAATAAAAATTGCAGCCTTGTAGTGTGATCACCCTCCTGTGAGAAAACCAAGATTTACTACACTTTGGAAATAAAATGCTACATTCTTATATGACCTTGAAAGAACATTCTTTCAAACACTATTAATCCGGAGTACATACCCATAGAAGAACAACTTGTCCTTTCCTGCTCACCCCCCCATCCCACCCCCCTCTTGTGGACAACATGCTGCTGGTGGTGTGTCATTTCCACCAAAAGCCCACTTGATGGGCAAATTAAAATTGCAGCCTTGTAGTGTGATCACCCTGCTGTGAGAAAACCAAGATTTACTACACTTTGGAAATAAAATTCTACATTCTTATATGACCTTGAAAGAACATTCTTTCAAACACTATAAATCCGAAGTACATACCAATAGAAGAACAACTTGTCCTCTCCTTCTCGCCCCCCCCCCATCCCACCCCCCTCTCGTGGACAACATGCTGCTGGTGGTGTGTCATTTCCACCAAAAGCCCACTTGATGGGCAAATAAAAATTGCAGCCTTGTAGTGTGATCACCCTGCTGTGAGAAAACAAAGATTTACTACACTTTGGAAATAAAATGCTACATTCTTATATGAACTTGAAAGAACATTCTTTCAAACACTATAAAGCCTGAGTACATACCAATAGAAGAACAACTTGTCCTCTCCTGCTCGCCCCCCCAACCCACCCCCATCTCGTGTACAACATGCTGCTGGTGGTGTGTCATTTCCACCAAAAGCCCACTTGATGGGCAAATAAAAATTGCAGCCTTGTAGTGTGATCACCCTGCTGTGAGAAAACAAAGATTTACTACACTTTGGAAATAAAATGCTACATTCTTATGTGAACTTGAAAGAACATTCTTTCAAACACTATAAATCCAGAGTACATACCAATAGAAGAACAACTTGTCCTCACCTGCTCGCCCCCTCATCCCACCCCCCTCTCGTGGACAACATGCTGCTGGTGGTGTGTCATTTCCACCAAATGCCCACTCGATGGGCAAATAAAAATTGCAGCCTTGTAGTGCGATCACCCTGCTGTGAGAAAACAAAGATTTACCACCATTTGGAAATAAAATGCTACATTCTTATATGAACTTGAAAGAACATTCTTTCAAACACTATAAAGCCTGAGTACATAACAATAGAAGAACAACTTGTCCTCTCCTGCTCGCCCCCCCAATCCCACCCCTCTCTCGTGGACAGCATGCTGCTGGTGGTGTGTCATTTCCACCAAAAGCCCACTTGATGGCCAAATAAAAATTGCATCCTTGTAGTACGATCACCCTGCTGTGAGATAACAAAGATTTACTACACTTTGGAAATAAAATGCTACATTCTTATATGAACTTGAAAGAACATTCTATCAATCACTATAAAGCCTGAGTACATACCAATAGAAGAACAACTTGTCCTCTCCTGCTCGCCCCCCCATCCCACCCCCCTCTCGTGGACAACATGCTGCTGGTGGTTTGTCATTTCCTCCAAATGCCCACTTGATGGGCAAATAAAAATTGCAGCCTTGTAGTGCGATCACCCTGCTGTGAGAAAACAAAGATTTACTACACTTTGGAAATAAAATGCTACATTCTTATATGAACTTGAAAGAACATTCTTTCAAACACTATAAAGCCTGAGTACATACCAATAGAAGAACAACTTGTCCTCTCTTGCTCGCCCCCCCCCCCCATCTCACACCCCTCTCGTGGACAACATGCTGCTGGTGGTGTGTCATTTCCACCAAAGGCCCACTTGATGGACAAATTAAATAGCAGCCTTGTTGCGCGATCACCCTGCTGTGAGAAAACAAAGATTTACTACACTTTGGAAATAAAATGCTACATTCTTATATGAACTTGAAAGAACATTCTTTCAAACACTATAAAGCCTGAGTACATACCAATAGCAGAAACACTTGTCCACTCCTGCTCGGCCCCCCATCCCACCCCTCTCTCGTGGACAACATGTTGCTGGTGGTGTGTCATTTCCACCAAAAGCCCACTACATGGGCAAATAAAAATTGCAGCCTTGTAGTACGATCAGCCTGCTGTGAGAAAACAATGATTACTACACTTTGGAAATAAAATGCTACATTTTTATATGAACTTGAAATAACATTCTTTCAAGCACTATAAAGCCTGAGTACATACCAATAGAAGAACAACTTGTCCTCTCCTGCTCGCCCCTCCATCCCACCCCCCTCTCGTGGACAACATGCTGCTGGTGGTGTTTCATATCCACCAAAAGCCCACATGATGGGCAAATAGAAATTGCAGCCTTGTAGTGCGATCACCCTGCTGTGAGAAAACAAAGATTTACTACACTTTGGAAATTAAATGCTACATTCTTATATGAGCTTCAAAGATCATTCTTTCAAACACAATAAAGCCTGAGTACATACAAATAGAAGAACAACTTGTCCTCTCCTGCTCGCCCCCCCATCCCACCCCACTCTCGTGGACAACATGCTGCTGGTGGTGTGTCATTTCCACCAAAAGCCCACTTGATGGGCAAATAAAAATTGCAGCCTTGTAGTGCGATCACCCTGCTGTGAGAAAACAAAGATTTACTACATTTTGGAAATAAAATGCTACATTCTTATATGAACTTGAACGAACATTCTTTAAAACACTATAAAGCCTGAGTACATACCAATAGAAGAACAACTTGTCCTCTTACGCTCGCCCCTCCCGCCCCCCCCCCCCCCCCTGCCACCACACCACCCTCTCGTGGACAACATGCTGCTGGTGGTGAGTCATTTCCACCAAAAGCCCACTTGATGGGCAAATAAAAATTGCAGCCTTGTAGTGTGATCACCCTCCTGTGAGAAAACCAACATTTACTACACTTTGGAAATAAAATGCTACATTCTTATATGACCTTGAAAGAACATTCTTTCAAACACTATTAATCCGGAGTACATGCCAATAGAAGAACAACTTGTCCTCTCCTGCTCGCCCCCCCATCCCACCCCCCTCTTGTGGACAACATGCTGCTGGTGGTGTGTCATTTCCACCAAAAGCCCACTTGATGGGCAAATTAAAATTGCAGCCTTGTAGTGTGATCACCCTGCTGTGAGAAAACCAAGATTTACTACACTTTGGAAATAAAATTCTACATTCTTATATGACCTTGAAAGAACATTCTTTCAAACACTATAAATCCGGAGTACATACCAATAGAAGAACAACTTGTCCTCTCCTTCTCGCCCCCCCCCATCCCACCCCCCTCTCGTGGACAACATGCTGCTGGTGGTGTGTCATTTCCACCAAAAGCCCACTTGATGGGCAAATAAAAATTGCAGCCTTGTAGTGTGATCACCCTGCTGTGAGAAAACAAAGATTTACTACACTTTGGAAATAAAATGCTACATTCTTATATGAACTTGAAAGAACATTCTTTCAAACACTATAAAGCCTGAGTACATACCAATAGAAGAACAACTTGTCCTCTCCTGCTCGCCCCCCCAATCCCACCCCTCTCTCGTGGACAGCATGCTGCTGGTGGTGTGTCATTTCCACCAAAAGCCCACTTGATGGCCAAATAAAAATTGCATCCTTGTAGTACGATCACCCTGCTGTGAGATAACAAAGATTTACTACACTTTGGAAATAAAATGCTACATTCTTATATGAACTTGAAAGAACATTCTATCAATCACTATAAAGCCTGAGTACATACCAATAGAAGAACAACTTGTCCTCTCCTGCTCGCCCCCCCATCCCACCCCCCTCTCGTGGACAACATGCTGCTGGTGGTTTGTCATTTCCTCCAAATGCCCACTTGATGGGCAAATAAAAATTGCAGCCTTGTAGTGCGATCACCCTGCTGTGAGAAAACAAAGATTTACTACACTTTGGAAATAAAATGCTACATTCTTATATGAACTTGAAAGAACATTCTTTCAAACACTATAAAGCCTGAGTACATACCAATAGAAGAACAACTTGTCCTCTCTTGCTCGCCCCCCCCCCCCCCCATCTCACACCCCTCTCGTGGACAACATGCTGCTGGTGGTGTGTCATTTCCACCAAAGGCCCACTTGATGGACAAATTAAATAGCAGCCTTGTTGTGCGATCACCCTGCTGTGAGAAAACAAAGATTTACTACACTTTGGAAATAAAATGCTACATTCTTATATGAACTTGAAAGAACATTCTTTCAAACACTATAAAGCCTGAGTACATACCAATAGCAGAAACACTTGTCCACTCCTGCTCGGCCCCCCATCCCACCCCTCTCTCGTGGACAACATGTTGCTGGTGGTGTGTCATTTCCACCAAAAGCCCACTACATGGGCAAATAAAAATTGCAGCCTTGTAGTACGATCAGCCTGCTGTGAGAAAACAATGATTACTACACTTTGGAAATAAAATGCTACATTTTTATATGAACTTGAAATAACATTCTTTCAAGCACTATAAAGCCTGAGTACATACCAATAGAAGAACAACTTGTCCTCTCCTGCTCGCCCCTCCATCCCACCCCCCTCTCGTGGACAACATGCTGCTGGTGGTGTTTCATATCCACCAAAAGCCCACATGATGGGCAAATAGAAATTGCAGCCTTGTAGTGCGATCACCCTGCTGTGAGAAAACAAAGATTTACTACACTTTGGAAATTAAATGCTACATTCTTATATGAGCTTCAAAGATCATTCTTTCAAACACAATAAAGCCTGAGTACATACAAATAGAAGAACAACTTGTCCTCTCCTGCTCGCCCCCCCATCCCACCCCACTCTCGTGGACAACATGCTGCTGGTGGTGTGTCATTTCCACCAAAAGCCCACTTGATGGGCAAATAAAAATTGCAGCCTTGTAGTGCGATCACCCTGCTGTGAGAAAACAAAGATTTACTACATTTTGGAAATAAAATGCTACATTCTTATATGAACTTGAACGAACATTCTTTAAAACACTATAAAGCCTGAGTACATACCAATAGAAGAACAACTTGTCCTCTTACGCTCGCCCCTCCCGCCCCCCCCCCCCCCCCCCCCTGCCACCACACCACCCTCTCGTGGACAACATGCTGCTGGTGGTGAGTCATTTCCACCAAAAGCCCACTTGATGGGCAAATAAAAATTGCAGCCTTGTAGTGTGATCACCCTCCTGTGAGAAAACCAACATTTACTACACTTTGGAAATAAAATGCTACATTCTTATATGACCTTGAAAGAACATTCTTTCAAACACTATTAATCCGGAGTACACACCAATAGAAGAACAACTTGTCCTCTCCTGCTCGCCCCCCCATCCCACCCCCCTCTTGTGGACAACATGCTGCTGGTGGTGTGTCATTTCCACCAAAAGCCCACTTGATGGGCAAATTAAAATTGCAGCCTTGTAGTGTGATCACCCTGCTGTGAGAAAACCAAGATTTACTACACTTTGGAAATAAAATTCTACATTCTTATATGACCTTGAAAGAACATTCTTTCAAACACTATAAATCCGGAGTACATACCAATAGAAGAACAACTTGTCCTCTCCTTCTCGCCCCCCCCCATCCCACCCCCCTCTCGTGGACAACATGCTGCTGGTGGTGTGTCATTTCCACCAAAAGCCCACTTGATGGGCAAATAAAAATTGCAGCCTTGTAGTGTGATCACCCTGCTGTGAGAAAACAAAGATTTACTACACTTTGGAAATAAAATGCTACATTCTTATATGAACTTGAAAGAACATTCTTTCAAACACTATAAAGCCTGAGTACATACCAATAGAAGAACAACTTGTCCTCTCCTGCTCGCCCCCCCAACCCACCCCCCTCTCGTGTACAACATGCTGCTGGTGGTGTGTCATTTCCACCAAAAGCCCACTTGATGGGCAAATAAAAATTGCAGCCTTGTAGTGTGATCACCCTGCTGTGAGAAAACAAAGATTTACTACACTTTGGAAATAAAATGCTACATTCTTATGTGAACTTGAAAGAACATTCTTTCAAACACTATAAATCCAGAGTACATACCAATAGAAGAACAACTTGTCCTCACCTGCTCGCCCCCCCATCCCACCCCCCTCTCGTGGACAACATGCTGCTGGTGGTGTGTCATTTCCACCAAAAGCCCACTTGATGGGCAAATAAAAATTGCAGCCTTGTAGTGTGATCACCCTGCTGTGAGAAAACAAAGATTTACTACACTTTGGAAATAAAATGCTACATTCTTATATGAACTTGAAAGAACATTCTTTCAAACACTATAAAGCCTGAGTACATACCAATAGAAGAACAACTTGTCCTCTCCTGCTCGCCCCCCCAACCCACCCCCCTCTCGTGTACAACATGCTGCTGGTGGTGTGTCATTTCCACCAAAAGCCCACTTGATGGGCAAATAAAAATTGCAGCCTTGTAGTGTGATCACCCTGCTGTGAGAAAACAAAGATTTACTACACTTTGGAAATAAAATGCTACATTCTTATGTGAACTTGAAAGAACATTCTTTCAAACACTATAAATCCAGAGTACATACCAATAGAAGAACAACTTGCCCTCACCTGCTCGCCCCCCCATCCCACCCCCCTCTCGTGGACAACATGCTGCTGGTGGTGTGTAATTTCCACCAAAAGCCCACTTGATGGGCAAATAAAAATTGCAGCCTTGTAGTGTGATCACCCTGCTGTGAGAAAACAAAGATTTACTACACTTTGGAAATAAAATGCTGCATTCTTATATGAACTTGAAAGAACATTCTTTCAAACACTATAAAGCCTGAGTCCATACCAATAGAAGAACAACTTGTCCTCTCCTGCTCGCCCCCCCATCCCACCCCCCTCTCGTGGACAACATGCTGCTGGTGGTGTGTCATTTCCACCAAAAGCCCACTTGATGGGCAAATAAAAATAGCAGCCTTGTAGTGCGATCACCCTGCTGTGAGAAAACAAAGATTTAATACACTTTGGAAATAAAATGCTACATTCTTATATGAACTTGAAAGAACATTTTTTCAAACACTATAAAGTCTGAGTACATACCAATAGAAGAACAACTTGTCCTCTCCTGCTCGCCCCCCCATCCCACCCCCCTCTCGTGGACAACATGCTGCTGGTGGTGTGTCATTTCCACCAAATGCCCACTCGATGAGCAAATAAAAATTGCAGCCTTGTAGTGCGATCACCCTGCTGTGAGAAAACAAAGATTTACCACCATTTGGAAATAAAATGCTACATTCTTATATGAACTTGAAAGAACATTCTTTCAAACACTATAAAGCCTGAGTACATACCAATAGAAGAACAACTTGTCCTCTCCTGCTCGCCCCCCCAATCCCACCCCTCTCTCGTGGACAGCATGCTGCTGGTGGTGTGTCATTTCCACCAAAAGCCCACTTGATGGGCAAATAAAAATTGCATCCTTGTAGTACGATCACCCTGCTGTGAGAAAACAAAGATTTACTACACTTTGGAAATAAAATGCTACATTCTTATATGAACTTGAAAGAACATTCTATAAATCACTATAAAGCCTGAGTACATACCAATAGAAGAACAACTTGTCCTCTCCTGCTCGCCCCCCCATCCCACCCCCCTCTCGTGGACAACATGCTGCTGGTGGTTTGTCATTTCCTCCAAATGCCCACTTGATGGACAAATTAAATAGCAGCCTTGTTGTGCGATCACCCTGCTGTGAGAAAACAAAGATTTACTACACTTTGGAAATAAAATGCTACATTCTTATATGAACTTGAAAGAACATTCTTTCAAACACTATAAAGCCTGAGTACATACCAATAGCAGAAACACTTGTCCACTCCTGCTCGGCCCCCCATCCCACCCCTCTCTCGTGGACAACATGCTGCTGGTGGTGTGTCATTTCCACCAAAAGCCCACTACATGGGCAAATAAAAATTGCAGCCTTGTAGTACGATCACCCTGCTGTGAGAAAACAATGATTTACTACACTTTGGAAATAAAATGCTACATTCTTATATGAACTTGAAACAACATTCTTTCAAGCACTATAAAGCCTGAGTACATACCAATAGAAGAACAACTTGTCCTCTCCTGCTCGCCCCTCCATCCCACCCCCCTCTCGTGGACAACATGCTGCTGGTGGTGTTTCATTTCCACCAAAAGCCCACATGATGGGCAAATAGAAATTGCAGCCTTGTAGTGCGATCACCCTGCTGTGAGAAAACAAAGATTTACTACACTTTGGAAATTAAATGCTACATTCTTATATGAGCTTCAAAGATCATTCTTTCAAACACAATAAAGCCTGAGTACATACAAATAGAAGAACAACTTGTCCTCTCCTGCTCGCCCCCCCATCCCACCCCACTCTCGTGGACAACATGCTGCTGGTGTAGCGTCATTTCCACCAAAAGCCCACTTGATGGGCAAATAAAAATTGCAGCTTTGTAGTGCGATCACCCTGCTGTGAGAAAACAAAGATTTACTACACTTTGGAAATAAAATGCTACATTCTTATATGAACTTGAAAGAACATTCTTTCAAACACTATAAAGCCTGAGTACATACCAATAGAAGAACAACTTGTCCTCTCTTGCTCGCCCCCCCCCCCCCCATCTCACACCCCTCTCGTGGACAACATGCTGCTGGTGGTGTGTCATTTCCACCAAAGGCCCACTTGATGGACAAATTAAGTAGCAGCCTTGTTGTGCGATCACCCTGCTGTGAGAAAACAAAGATTTACTACACTTTGGAAATAAAATGCTACATTCTTATATGAACTTGAAAGAACATTCTTTCAAACACTATAAAGCCTGAGTACATACCAATAGCAGAAACACTTGTCCACTCCTGCTCGGCCCCCCATCCCACCCCTCTCTCGTGGACAACATGTTGCTGGTGGTGTGTCATTTCCACCAAAAGCCCACTACATGGGCAAATAAAAATTGCAGCCTTGTAGTACGATCAGCCTGCTGTGAGAAAACAATGATTACTACACTTTGGAAATAAAATGCTACATTTTTATATGAACTTGAAATAACATTCTTTCAAGCACTATAAAGCCTGAGTACATACCAATAGAAGAACAACTTGTCCTCTCCTGCTCGCCCCTCCATCCCACCCCCCTCTCGTGGACAACATGCTGCTGGTGGTGTTTCATATCCACCAAAAGCCCACATGATGGGCAAATAGAAATTGCAGCCTTGTAGTGCGATCACCCTGCTGTGAGAAAACAAAGATTTACTACACTTTGGAAATTAAATGCTACATTCTTATATGAGCTTCAAAGATCATTCTTTCAAACACAATAAAGCCTGAGTACATACAAATAGAAGAACAACTTGTCCTCTCCTGCTCGCCCCCCCATCCCACCCCACTCTCGTGGACAACATGCTGCTGGTGTAGCGTCATTTCCACCAAAAGCCCACTTGATGGGCAAATAAAAATTGCAGCTTTGTAGTGCGATCACCCTGCTGTGAGAAAACTAAGATTTACTACACTTTGGAAATAAAATGCTACACTCTTATATGAACTTGAAAGAACATTCTTTCAAACACTATAAAGCCTGAGTACATACCAATAGAAGAACAAGTTGTCTTCTCCTGCTCGGCCCCCCCCATCATACCCCCCTCTCGTGGACAACATGCTGCTGGTGGTGTGTCATTTCCACCAAAAGCCCACTTGATGGGCAAATAAAAATTGCAGCCTTGTAGTGCGATCACCCTGCTGTGAGAAAACAAAGATTTACTACATTTTGGAAATAAAATGCTACATTCTTATATGAACTTGAACGAACATTCTTTAAAACACTATAAAGCCTGAGTACATACCAATAGAAGAACAACTTGTCCTCTTACGCTCGCCCCTCCCGCCCCCCCCCCCCCCCCCCCCTGCCACCACACCACCCTCTCGTGGACAACATGCTGCTGGTGGTGAGTCATTTCCACCAAAAGCCCACTTGATGGGCAAATAAAAATTGCAGCCTTGTAGTGTGATCACCCTCCTGTGAGAAAACCAACATTTACTACACTTTGGAAATAAAATGCTACATTCTTATATGACCTTGAAAGAACATTCTTTCAAACACTATTAATCCGGAGTACATACCAATAGAAGAACAACTTGTCCTCTCCTGCTCGCCCCCCCATCCCACCCCCCTCTTGTGGACAACATGCTGCTGGTGGTGTGTCATTTCCACCAAAAGCCCACTTGATGGGCAAATTAAAATTGCAGCCTTGTAGTGTGATCACCCTGCTGTGAGAAAACCAAGATTTACTACACTTTGGAAATAAAATTCTACATTCTTATATGACCTTGAAAGAACATTCTTTCAAACACTATAAATCCGGAGTACATACCAATAGAAGAACAACTTGTCCTCTCCTTCTCGCCCCCCCCCATCCCACCCCCCTCTCGTGGACAACATGCTGCTGGTGGTGTGTCATTTCCACCAAAAGCCCACTTGATGGGCAAATAAAAATTGCAGCCTTGTAGTGTGATCACCCTGCTGTGAGAAAACAAAGATTTACTACACTTTGGAAATAAAATGCTACATTCTTATATGAACTTGAAAGAACATTCTTTCAAACACTATAAAGCCTGAGTACATACCAATAGAAGAACAACTTGTCCTCTCCTGCTCGCCCCCCCAACCCACCCCCCTCTCGTGTACAACATGCTGCTGGTGGTGTGTCATTTCCACCAAAAGCCCACTTGATGGGCAAATAAAAATTGCAGCCTTGTAGTGTGATCACCCTGCTGTGAGAAAACAAAGATTTACTACACTTTGGAAATAAAATGCTACATTCTTATGTGAACTTGAAAGAACATTCTTTCAAACACTATAAATCCAGAGTACATACCAATAGAAGAACAACTTGTCCTCACCTGCTCGCCCCCCCATCCCACCCCCCTCTCGTGGACAACATGCTGCTGGTGGTGTGTAATTTCCACCAAAAGCCCACTTGATGGGCAAATAAAAATTGCAGCCTTGTAGTGTGATCACCCTGCTGTGAGAAAACAAAGACTTACTACACTTTGGAAATAAAATGCTACATTCTTATATGAACTTGAAACAACATTCTTTCAAGCACTATAAAGCCTGAGTACATACCAATAGAAGAACAACTTGTCCTCTCCTGCTCGCCCCTCCATCCCACCCCCCTCTCGTGGACAACGTGCTGCTGGTGGTGTTTCATTTCCACCAAAAGCCCACATGATGGGCAAATAGAAATTGCAGCCTTGTAGTGCGATCACCCTGCTGTGAGAAAACAAAGATTTACTACACTTTGGAAATTAAATGCTACATTCTTATATGAGCTTCAAAGATCATTCTTTCAAACACAATAAAGCCTGAGTACATACAAATAGAAGAACAACTTGTCCTCTCCTGCTCGCCCCCCCATCCCACCCCACTCTCGTGGACAACATGCTGCTGGTGTAGCGTCATTTCCACCAAAAGCCCACTTGATGGGCAAATAAAAATTGCAGCTTTGTAGTGCGATCACCCTGCTGTGAGAAAACAAAGATTTACTACACTTTGGAAATAAAATGCTACATTCTTATATGAACTTGAAAGAACATTCTTTCAAACACTATAAAGCCTGAGTACATACCAATAGAAGAACAACTTGTCCTCTCTTGCTCGCCCCCCCCCCCCCCATCTCACACCCCTCTCGTGGACAACATGCTGCTGGTGGTGTGTCATTTCCACCAAAGGCCCACTTGATGGACAAATTAAGTAGCAGCCTTGTTGTGCGATCACCCTGCTGTGAGAAAACAAAGATTTACTACACTTTGGAAATAAAATGCTACATTCTTATATGAACTTGAAAGAACATTCTTTCAAACACTATAAAGCCTGAGTACATACCAATAGCAGAAACACTTGTCCACTCCTGCTCGGCCCCCCATCCCACCCCTCTCTCGTGGACAACATGTTGCTGGTGGTGTGTCATTTCCACCAAAAGCCCACTACATGGGCAAATAAAAATTGCAGCCTTGTAGTACGATCAGCCTGCTGTGAGAAAACAATGATTACTACACTTTGGAAATAAAATGCTACATTTTTATATGAACTTGAAATAACATTCTTTCAAGCACTATAAAGCCTGAGTACATACCAATAGAAGAACAACTTGTCCTCTCCTGCTCGCCCCCCCATCCCACCCCACTCTCGTGGACAACATGCTGCTGGTGTAGCGTCATTTCCACCAAAAGCCCACTTGATGGGCAAATAAAAATTGCAGCTTTGTAGTGCGATCACCCTGCTGTGAGAAAACAAAGATTTACTACACTTTGGAAATTAAATGCTACATTCTTATATGAGCTTCAAAGATCATTCTTTCAAACACAATAAAGCCTGAGTACATACAAATAGAAGAACAACTTGTCCTCTCCTGCTCGGCCCCCCCCATCATACCCCCCTCTCGTGGACAACATGCTGCTGGTGGTGTGTCATTTCCACCAAAAGCCCACTTGATGGGCAAATAAAAATTGCAGCCTTGTAGTGCGATCACCCTGCTGTGAGAAAACAAAGATTTACTACATTTTGGAAATAAAATGCTACATTCTTATATGAACTTGAACGAACATTCTTTAAAACACTATAAAGCCTGAGTACATACCAATAGAAGAACAACTTGTCCTCTTACGCTCGCCCCTCCCGCCCCCCCCCCCCCCCCCCCCCTGCCACCACACCACCCTCTCGTGGACAACATGCTGCTGGTGGTGAGTCATTTCCACCAAAAGCCCACTTGATGGGCAAATAAAAATTGCAGCCTTGTAGTGTGATCACCCTCCTGTGAGAAAACCAACATTTACTACACTTTGGAAATAAAATGCTACATTCTTATATGACCTTGAAAGAACATTCTTTCAAACACTATTAATCCGGAGTACATACCAATAGAAGAACAACTTGTCCTCTCCTGCTCGCCCCCCCATCCCACCCCCCTCTTGTGGACAACATGCTGCTGGTGGTGTGTCATTTCCACCAAAAGCCCACTTGATGGGCAAATTAAAATTGCAGCCTTGTAGTGTGATCACCCTGCTGTGAGAAAACCAAGATTTACTACACTTTGGAAATAAAATTCTACATTCTTATATGACCTTGAAAGAACATTCTTTCAAACACTATAAATCCGGAGTACATACCAATAGAAGAACAACTTGTCCTCTCCTTCTCGCCCCCCCCCATCCCACCCCCCTCTCGTGGACAACATGCTGCTGGTGGTGTGTCATTTCCACCAAAAGCCCACTTGATGGGCAAATAAAAATTGCAGCCTTGTAGTGTGATCACCCTGCTGTGAGAAAACAAAGATTTACTACACTTTGGAAATAAAATGCTACATTCTTATATGAACTTGAAAGAACATTCTTTCAAACACTATAAAGCCTGAGTACATACCAATAGAAGAACAACTTGTCCTCTCCTGCTCGCCCCCCCAACCCACCCCCCTCTCGTGTACAACATGCTGCTGGTGGTGTGTCATTTCCACCAAAAGCCCACTTGATGGGCAAATAAAAATTGCAGCCTTGTAGTGTGATCACCCTGCTGTGAGAAAACAAAGATTTACTACACTTTGGAAATAAAATGCTACATTCTTATGTGAACTTGAAAGAACATTCTTTCAAACACTATAAATCCAGAGTACATACCAATAGAAGAACAACTTGTCCTCACCTGCTCGCCCCCCCATCCCACCCCCCTCTCGTGGACAACATGCTGCTGGTGGTGTGTAATTTCCACCAAAAGCCCACTTGATGGGCAAATAAAAATTGCAGCCTTGTAGTGTGATCACCCTGCTGTGAGAAAACAAAGACTTACTACACTTTGGAAATAAAATGCTACATTCTTATATGAACTTGAAACAACATTCTTTCAAGCACTATAAAGCCTGAGTACATACCAATAGAAGAACAACTTGTCCTCTCCTGCTCGCCCCTCCATCCCACCCCCCTCTCGTGGACAACGTGCTGCTGGTGGTGTTTCATTTCCACCAAAAGCCCACATGATGGGCAAATAGAAATTGCAGCCTTGTAGTGCGATCACCCTGCTGTGAGAAAACAAAGATTTACTACACTTTGGAAATTAAATGCTACATTCTTATATGAGCTTCAAAGATCATTCTTTCAAACACAATAAAGCCTGAGTACATACAAATAGAAGAACAACTTGTCCTCTCCTGCTCGCCCCCCCATCCCACCCCACTCTCGTGGACAACATGCTGCTGGTGTAGCGTCATTTCCACCAAAAGCCCACTTGATGGGCAAATAAAAATTGCAGCTTTGTAGTGCGATCACCCTGCTGTGAGAAAACAAAGATTTACTACACTTTGGAAATAAAATGCTACATTCTTATATGAACTTGAAAGAACATTCTTTCAAACACTATAAAGCCTGAGTACATACCAATAGAAGAACAACTTGTCCTCCCTTGCTCGCCCCCCCCCCCCCATCTCACACCCCTCTCGTGGACAACATGCTGCTGGTGGTGTGTCATTTCCACCAAAGGCCCACTTGATGGACAAATTAAGTAGCAGCCTTGTTGTGCGATCACCCTGCTGTGAGAAAACAAAGATTTACTACACTTTGGAAATAAAATGCTACATTCTTATATGAACTTGAAAGAACATTCTTTCAAACACTATAAAGCCTGAGTACATACCAATAGCAGAAACACTTGTCCACTCCTGCTCGGCCCCCCATCCCACCCCTCTCTCGTGGACAACATGTTGCTGGTGGTGTGTCATTTCCACCAAAAGCCCACTACATGGGCAAATAAAAATTGCAGCCTTGTAGTACGATCAGCCTGCTGTGAGAAAACAATGATTACTACACTTTGGAAATAAAATGCTACATTTTTATATGAACTTGAAATAACATTCTTTCAAGCACTATAAAGCCTGAGTACATACCAATAGAAGAACAACTTGTCCTCTCCTGCTCGCCCCCCCATCCCACCCCACTCTCGTGGACAACATGCTGCTGGTGTAGCGTCATTTCCACCAAAAGCCCACTTGATGGGCAAATAAAAATTGCAGCTTTGTAGTGCGATCACCCTGCTGTGAGAAAACAAAGATTTACTACACTTTGGAAATTAAATGCTACATTCTTATATGAGCTTCAAAGATCATTCTTTCAAACACAATAAAGCCTGAGTACATACAAATAGAAGAACAACTTGTCCTCTCCTGCTCGCCCCCCCATCCCACCCCACTCTCGTGGACAACATGCTGCTGGTGTAGCGTCATTTCCACCAAAAGCCCACTTGATGGGCAAATAAAAATTGCAGCTTTGTAGTGCGATCACCCTGCTGTGAGAAAACAAAGATTTACTACACTTTGGAAATTAAATGCTACATTCTTATATGAGCTTCAAAGATCATTCTTTCAAACACAATAAAGCCTGAGTACATACAAATAGAAGAACAACTTGTCCTCTCCTGCTCGGCCCCCCCCATCATACCCCCCTCTCGTGGACAACATGCTGCTGGTGGTGTGTCATTTCCACCAAAAGCCCACTTGATGGGCAAATAAAAATTGCAGCCTTGTAGTGCGATCACCCTGCTGTGAGAAAACAAAGATTTACTACATTTTGGAAATAAAATGCTACATTCTTATATGAACTTGAACGAACATTCTTTAAAACACTATAAAGCCTGAGTACATACCAATAGAAGAACAACTTGTCCTCTTACGCTCGCCCCTCCCGCCCCCCCCCCCCCCCCCCCCTGCCACCACACCACCCTCTCGTGGACAACATGCTGCTGGTGGTGAGTCATTTCCACCAAAAGCCCACTTGATGGGCAAATAAAAATTGCAGCCTTGTAGTGTGATCACCCTCCTGTGAGAAAACCAACATTTACTACACTTTGGAAATAAAATGCTACATTCTTATATGACCTTGAAAGAACATTCTTTCAAACACTATTAATCCGGAGTACATACCAATAGAAGAACAACTTGTCCTCTCCTGCTCGCCCCCCCATCCCACCCCCCTCTTGTGGACAACATGCTGCTGGTGGTGTGTCATTTCCACCAAAAGCCCACTTGATGGGCAAATTAAAATTGCAGCCTTGTAGTGTGATCACCCTGCTGTGAGAAAACCAAGATTTACTACACTTTGGAAATAAAATTCTACATTCTTATATGACCTTGAAAGAACATTCTTTCAAACACTATAAATCCGGAGTACATACCAATAGAAGAACAACTTGTCCTCTCCTTCTCGCCCCCCCCCATCCCACCCCCCTCTCGTGGACAACATGCTGCTGGTGGTGTGTCATTTCCACCAAAAGCCCACTTGATGGGCAAATAAAAATTGCAGCCTTGTAGTGTGATCACCCTGCTGTGAGAAAACAAAGATTTACTACACTTTGGAAATAAAATGCTACATTCTTATATGAACTTGAAAGAACATTCTTTCAAACACTATAAAGCCTGAGTACATACCAATAGAAGAACAACTTGTCCTCTCCTGCTCGCCCCCCCAACCCACCCCCCTCTCGTGTACAACATGCTGCTGGTGGTGTGTCATTTCCACCAAAAGCCCACTTGATGGGCAAATAAAAATTGCAGCCTTGTAGTGTGATCACCCTGCTGTGAGAAAACAAAGATTTACTACACTTTGGAAATAAAATGCTACATTCTTATGTGAACTTGAAAGAACATTCTTTCAAACACTATAAATCCAGAGTACATACCAATAGAAGAACAACTTGTCCTCACCTGCTCGCCCCCCCATCCCACCCCCCTCTCGTGGACAACATGCTGCTGGTGGTGTGTAATTTCCACCAAAAGCCCACTTGATGGGCAAATAAAAATTGCAGCCTTGTAGTGTGATCACCCTGCTGTGAGAAAACAAAGATTTACTACACTTTGGAAATAAAATGCTGCATTCTTATATGAACTTGAAAGAACATTCTTTCAAACACTATAAAGCCTGAGTCCATACCAATAGAAGAACAACTTGTCCTCTCCTGCTCGCCCCCCCATCCCACCCCCCTCTCGTGGAAAACATGCTGCTGGTGGTGTGTCTTTTCCACCAAAAGCCCACTTGATGGGCAAATAAAAATAGCAGCCTTGTAGTGCGATCACCCTGCTGTGAGAAAACAAAGATTTAATACACTTTGGAAATAAAATGCTACATTCTTATATGAACTTGAAAGAACATTTTTTCAAACACTATAAAGTCTGAGTACATACCAATAGAAGAACAACTTGTCCTCTCCTGCTCGCCCCCCCATCCCACCCCCCTCTCGTGGACAACATGCTGCTGGTGGTGTGTCATTTCCACCAAATGCCCACTCGATGGGCAAATAAAAATTGCAGCCTTGTAGTGCGATCACCCTGCTGTGAGAAAACAAAGATTTACCACCATTTGGAAATAAAATGCTACATTCTCATATGAACTTGAAAGAACATTCTTTCAAACACTATAAAGCCTGAGTACATAACAATAGAAGAACAACTTGTCCTCTCCTGCTCGCCCCCCCAATCCCACCCCTCTCTCGTGGACAGCATGCTGCTGGTGGTGTGTCATTTCCACCAAAAGCCCACTTGATGGGCAAATAAAAATTGCAGCCTTGTAGTACGATAACCCTGCTGTGAGAAAACAAAGATTTACTACACTTTGGAAATAAAATGCTACATTCTTATATGAACTTGAAAGAACATTCTATCAATCACTATAAAGCCTGAGTACATACCAATAGAAGAACAACTTGTCCTCTCCTGCTCGCCCCCCCATCCCACCCCCCTCTCGTGGACAACATGCTGCTGGTGGTTTGTCATTTCCTCCAAATGCCCACTTGATGGGCAAATAAAAATTGCAGCCTTGTAGTGCGATCACCCTGCTGTGAGAAAACAAAGATTTACTACACTTTGGAAATAAAATGCTACATTCTTATATGAACTTGAAAGAACATTCTTTCAAACACTATAAAGCCTGAGTACATACCAATAGAAGAACAACTTGTCCTCTCTTGCTCGCCCCCCCCCCCCCCCCCCATCTCACACCCCTCTCGTGGACAACATGCTGCTGGTGGTGTGTCATTTCCACCAAAGGCCCACTTGATGGACAAATTAAATAGCAGCCTTGTTGTGCGATCACCCTGCTGTGAGAAAACAAAGATTTACTACACTTTGGAAATAAAATGCAACATTCTTATATGAACTTGAAAGAACATTCTTTCAAACACTATAAAGCCTGAGTACATACCAATAGCAGAAACACTTGTCCACTCCTGCTCGGCCCCCCATCCCACCCCTCTCTCGTGGACAACATGCTGCTGGTGGTGTGTCATTTCCACCAAAAGCCCACTACATGGGCAAATAAAAATTGCAGCCTTGTAGTACGATCAGCCTGCTGTGAGAAAACAATGATTACTACACTTTGGAAATAAAATGCTACATTCTTATATGAACTTGAAATAACATTCTTTCAAGCACTATAAAGCCTGAGTACATACCAATAGAAGAACAACTTGTCCTCTCCTGCTCGCCCCTCCATCCCACCCCCGTCTCGTGGACAACATGCTGCTGGTGGTGTTTCATTTCCACCAAAAGCCCACATGATGGGCAAATAGAAATTGCAGCCTTGTAGTGCGATCACCCTGCTGTGAGAAAACAAAGATTTACTACACTTTGGAAATTAAATGCTACATTCTTATATGAGCTTCAAAGATCATTCTTTCAAACACAATAAAGCCTGAGTACATACAAATAGAAGAACAACTTGTCCTCTCCTGCTCGCCCCCCCATCCCACCCCACTCTCGTGGACAACATGCTGCTGGTGTAGTGTCATTTCCACCAAAAGCCCACTTGATGGGCAAATAAAAATTGCTGCCTTGTAGTGCGATCACCCTGCTGTGAGAAAACAAAGATTTACTACAATTTGGAAATAAAATGCTACATTCTTTTATGAACTTGAAAGAACATTCTTGGAAACGCTATAAAGCCTGAGTACATTCCAATAGAAGAACAACTTGTCCTCTCCTGCTCGCCCCCCCATCCCACCCCCCTCTCATGGACAACATGCTGCTGGTGGTTTGTCATTTCCTCCAAATGCCCACTTGATGGGCAAATAAAAATTGCAGCCTTGTTGTGCGATCACCTTGCTGTGTGAAAACAAAGATTTACTACACTTTGGAAATAAAATGCTACATTCTTATTTGTACTTGAAAGAACATTCTTTCAAACACTATAAAGCCTGAGTACATACCAATAGAAGAACAACTTTTCCGCTCCTGCTCGCCCCCCCATCCCGCCCCCCTCTCAAGGACAACATGCTGCTGGTGGTGTCATTTCCACCAAAAGCCCACTTGATGGACAAATAAAAATTGCAGCCTTATAGTGCGATCACCCTGCTGTGAGAAAACAAAGATTTACTACACTTTGGAAATAAAATGCTACATTCTTATATGAACTTGAAAGAACATTCTTTCAAACACTATAAAGCCTGAGTACATACCAATAGAAGAACAACTTGTCCTCTCCTGCTCGCCCCCCCATCCCACCCCCCTCTTGAAAGAACATTCTTGGAAACACTATAAAGCCTGAGTACATTCCAATAGAAGAACAACTTGTCCACTCCTGCTCGCCCCCCCATCCCACCCCCCTCCCATGGACAACATGCTGCTGGTGGTGTGTCATTTCCACCAAAAGCCCACATGATGGGCAAATAAAAATTGCAGCCTTGTAGTGCGATCACCTTGCTGTGAGAAAGCAAAGATTCACTACACTTTGGAAATAAAATGCTACATTCTTATATGAACTTGAAAGAACATTCTTTCAAACACTATAAAGCCTGAGTACATACCAATAGAAGAACAACTTGTCCTTTTCTTGCTCGCCCCCCCCCATCCCACCCCCCATCTCGTGGACAACATGCTGTGGGTGGTGTGTCATTTCCACCAAAAGCCCACTTGATGGGCAAATAAAAATTGCAGGCTTGTAGTGTGATCACCCTGCTGTGAGAAAACAAAGATTTACTACACTTTGGAAATAAAATGCTACATTCTTATACGAACTTGAAGGAACATTCTTTCAAACACTATAAAGCCTGGGTACATACCAATAGAAGAACAACTTGTCCTCTCCTGCTTGCCCCCCCATCCCACCCCCCTCTCGTGGACAACATGCTGCTGGTGGTGTGTCATTTCAACCAAAAGCCCACTTGATGGGCAAATAAGAATTGCAGCCTTGTAGTGTGACCACCCTGCTGTGAGAAAACCAAGATTTACTACACTTTGGAAATAAAATGCTACATTCTTATATGAACTTGAAAGAACAATCTTTCAAACACTATAAAGCCTGAGTACATACCAATACAAGAAGAAATTGTCCTCTCCTGCTCGCCCCCCCATCCCATCCCCCTCTCGTGGACAACATGCTGCTGGTGGTGTGTCATTTCCACCAATCGCCCACTTAATGGGCAAATAAAAATTGGAGCCTTGTAGTGTGATCACCCTGCTGTGAGAAAACAAAGATTTAGTACACTTTGGAAATGAAATGCTACATTCTTATATGAACTTGAAAGAACATTCTTTCAAACACTATAAAGCCTGAGTACATACAAATAGAAGAACAACTTGTACTCTCCTGCTCGCCCCCCATCCCACCCCCCTTTCGTGGGCAACATGCTGCTGGTGGTGTGTCATTTCCACCAAAAGCCCACTTGATGGGCAAATAAAAATTGCAACCTTGTAGTGCGATCACCATGCTGTGAAAAAACAAAGATTTACTACACTTTGGAAATAAAATGCTACATTCTTATATGAACTTGAAAGAACATTCTTTCAAACACTATATAGCCTGAGTACATACAAACAGATGAACAACTTGTCCTCTCCTGCTCGCCCCCCCATCCCACCCCACTCTCGTGGACAACATGCTGCTGGTGGTGTGTCATTTCCACCAAAAGCCCACTTGATGGGCAAATAAAAATTGCAGCCTTGTAGTCCGATCACCCTGCTGTGAGAAAACAAAGATATACCACACTTTGGAAATAAAATGCTACATTCTTATATGAACTTGAAAGAACATTCTTTCAAACACTATAAAGCCTGAGTACATACAAATAGAAGAACAACTTGTACTCTCCTGCTCGCCCCCCCATCCCACCCCCCTCTCGTGGGCAACATGCTGCTGGTGGTGTGTCATTTCCACCAAAAGCCCACTTGATGGGCAAATAAAAATTGCAACCTTGTAGTGCGATCACCCTGCTGTGAGAAAACAAAGATTTACTACACTTTGGAAATAAAATGCTACATTCTTATATGAACTTGAAAGAACATTCTTTCAAACACTATAAAGCCTGGGTACATACCAATAGAAGAACAACTTGTCCTCTTACGCTCGCCCCTCCCGCCCCCCCCCCCCCCCCCCGCCCCCACACCACCCTCTCGTGGACAACATGCTGCTGGTGGTGAGTCATTTCCACCAAAAGCCCACTTGATGGGCAAATAAAAATTGCAGCCTTGTAGTGCGATCACCTTGCTGTGAGAAAACAAAGATTCACTACACTTTGGAAATAAAATGCTACATTCTTATATGAACTTGAAAGAACATTCTTTCAATCACTATAAAGCCTGACTACATACCAATAGAAGAACAACTTGTCCTCTCCTGCTCGCCCCCCCCATCCCACCCCCCTCTTGAAAGAACATTCTTGGAAACACTATAAAGCCTGAGTACATTCCAATAGAAGAACAACTTGTCCTCTCCTGCTCGCCCCCCCATGCCACCCCCCTCTCGTGGACAACATGCTGCTGGTAGTGTGTCATTTCCACCAAAAGCCCACATGATGGGCAAATAAAAATTGCAGCCTTGTAGTGCGATCACCTTGCTGTGAGAAAGCAAAGATTCACTACACTTTGGAAATAAAATGCTACATTCTTATATGAACTTGAAAGAACATTCTCTCAAACACTATAAAGCCTGAGTACATACCAATAGAAGAACAACTTGTCCTCTCCTGCTCGCCCCCCCCATCCCACACCCCTCTTGTGGACAACACGCTGCTGGTGGTGTGTCATTTCCACCAAAAGCCCACTTGATGGGCAAATAAAAATTGCAGCCTTGTAGTGCGATCACCCTGCTGTGAGAAAACAAAGATTTACTACACTTTGGAAATAAAATGCTGCATTCTTATATGAACTTGAAAGAAAATTCTTTCAAACACTATAAAGCCTGAGTACATACCAATAAAAGAACAACTTGTCCTCTCCTGCTCGCCTCCACATCCCACCCCCCTCTCGTGGAAAACATGCTGCTAGTGGTGTGTCATTTCCACCGAAAGTCCACTTGATGGGCAAATAAAAATTGAAGCCTTGTAGTGCGATCACCCTGCTGTGAGAAAACAAAGATTCACTACACCTTGGAAATAAAATGCTACATTCTTATATGAACTTGAAAGAACATTCTTTCAAACACTATAAAGCCTGAGTACATACCAATAGAAGAACAACTTGTCCTTTTCTTGCTCGCCCCCCCATCCCACCCCCCATCTCGTGGACAACATGCTGTGGGTGGTGTGTCATTTCCACCAAAAGCCCACATGATGGGCAAATAAAAATTGCAGCCTTGTAGTGTGATCACCCTGCTGTGAGAAAACAAAGATTTACTACACTTTGGAAATAAAATGCTACATTCTTATACGAACTTGAAAGAACATTCTTTCAAACACTATAAAGCCTGAGTACATACCAATAGAAGAACAACTTGTCCTCTCCTGCTCGCCCCCCCATCCCACCCCCCTCTCGTGGACAACATGCTGCTGGTGGTGTGTCATTTCCACCAAAAGCCCACTTGATGGGCAAATAAAAATTGCAGCCTTGTAGTGTGATCACCCTGCTGTGAGAAAACCAAGATTTACTACACTTTGGAAATAAAATGCTACATTCTTATAAGAACTTGAAAGAACATTCTTTCAAACACTATAAAGCCTGAGTACATACCAACACAAGAAGAAATTGTCCTCTCCTGCTCGCCCCCCCATCCCATCCCCCTCTCGTGGACAACTTGCTGCTGGTGGTGTGTCATTTCCACCAATCGCCCACTTAATGGGCAAATAAAAATTGGAGCCTTGTAGTGTGATCACCCTGCTGTGAGAAAACAAAGATTTAGTACACTTTGGAAATGAAATGCTACATTCTTATATGAACTTGAAAGAACATTCTTTCAAACACTATAAAGCCTGAGTACATACAAATAGAAGAACAACTTGTACTCTCCTGCTCGCCCTCCCATCCCACCCCCCTTTCGTGGGCAACATGCTGCTGGTGGTGTGTCATTTCCACCAAAAGCCCACTTGATGGGCAAATAAAAATTGCAACCTTGTAGTGCGATCACCCTGCTGTGAGAAAACAAAGATTTACTACACTTTGGAAATAAAATGCTACATTCTTATATGAACTTGAAAGAACATTCTTTCAAACACTATAAGGCCTGAGTACATACAAACAGAAGAACAACTTGTCCTCTCCTGCTCGCCCCCCCATCCCACCCCCCTCTCGTGGACAACATGCTGCTGGTGGTGTGTCATTTCCACCAAAAGCCCACTTGATGGGCAAATAAAAATTGCAGCCTTGTAGTCCGATCACCCTGCTGTGAGAAAACAAAGATATACCACACTTTGGAAATAAAATGCTACATTCTTATATGAACTTGAAAGAACATTCTTTCAAACACTATAAAGCCTGAGTACATACAAATAGAAGAACAACTTGTACTCTCCTGCTCGCCAACCCATCCCACCCCCCTCTCGTGGGCTACATGCTGCTGGTGGGGTGTCATTTCCACCAAAAGCCCACTTGATGGGCAAATAAAAATTGCAACCTTGTAGTGCGATCACCCTGCTGTGAGAAAACAAAGATTTACTACACTTTGGAAATAAAATGCTACATTCTTATATGAACTTGAAAGAACATTCTTTCAAACACTATAAAGCCTGGGTACATACCAATAGAAGAACAACTTGTCCTCTCCTGCTCGCCCCCCCATCCCACACCCCTCTCGTGGACAACATGCTGCTGGTGGTGTGGCATTTCCACCAAAACCCCCCTTGATGGGCAAATAAAAATTGCAGCCTTGTAGTGCGATCACCCTGCTGTGAGAAAACAAAGATTTACTACACTTAGGAAATAAAATGCTACATTCTTATATGAACTTGAAAGAACATTCTTTCAAACACTATAAAGCCTGAGTACATACCAATAGAAGAACAACTTGTCCTCTTACGCTCGCCCCCCCATCCCACCCCCCTCTCGTGGACAACATGCTGCTGGTGGTGTGTCATTTCCACCAAAAGCCCACTTGATGGGCAAATAAAAACTGCAGCCTTGTAGTGCGGTTACTCTGCTGTGAGAAAACAAAGATTTACTACACTTCGGAAATAAAATGCTACATTCTTATATGAACTTGAAAGACCATTCTTTCAAACACTATAAAGCCTGAGTACATACCAATAGAAGAACAACTTGTTCTCTCCTGCTCGCCCAACCTTGCGACCCCCCTCTCGTGGACAACATGCTGCTGGTGGTGTGTCATTTCCACCAAAAGCCCACTTGATTGGCAAATAAAAATTGCAGCCTTGTAGTGCGATCACCCTGCTGTGAGAAAACAAAGATTTACTTCACTTTGGAAATAAAATGCTACATTTTTATATGAACTTGAAAGAACATTCTTTCAAACACTATAAAGCCTGAGTACATACCAATAGAAGAACAACTTGTCCTCTCCTGCTCGCCCCCCCATCCCACCCCCCTCTCGTGGACAACATGCTGCTGGTGGTGTGTCATTTCCACCAAAAGCCCACTTGATGGGCAAATAAAAATTGCAGCCTTGTAGTGCGATCACCCTGCTGTGAGAAAACAAAGATTTACTACACATTGGAAATAAAATGCTACATTCTTATATGAACTTGAAAGAACATTCTTGCAAACACTATAAATCGTGAGTACATACCAATAGAAGAACAACTTGTCCTCTCCTGCTCGCCCACCCCATCCCGACCCCCTCTCGTGGACAACATGCTGCTGGTGGTGTGTCATTTCCACCAAAAGCCCACTTGATGGGCAAATAAAAATTGCAGCCTTGTAGTGCGATCACCCTGCTGTGAGAAAACAAAGATTTACTACACTTTGGAAATAAAATGCTACATTCTTATATGAACTTGAAAGAACATTCTTTCAAACACTATAAAGCCTGAGTACATACCAATAGAAGAACAACTTGTCCTCTCCTGCTCGCCCCCCCTTGCGACCCCCCTCTCATGGACAACATGCTGCTGGTGGTGTGTCATTTCCACCAAAAGCCCACTTGATTGGCAAATAAAAATTGCAGCCTTGTAGTGCGATCACCCTGCTGTGAGAAAACAAAAATTTGCTACACTTTGGAAATAAAATGCTACATTCTTATATGAACTTGAACGAACATTCCTTCAAACACTATAAAGCCTGAGTACATACCAATAGAACTACTTGTCCTCTCCTGCTCGCCCCCCCCCTCCCACCCCCCTCTCGTGGACATCATGCTGCTCGTGGTGTGTCATTTCCACCAAAAGCCCACTTGATGGGCAAATAAAAATTGCAGCCTTGTAGTGCGATCACCCTGCTGTGAGAAAACAAAGATTTACTTCACTTTGGAAATAAAATGCTACATTCTTATATGAACTTCAAAGAACATTCTTTCAAACACTATAAAGCCTGAGTACATACCAATAGAAGAACAACTTGTCCTCTCCTGCTCGCCCCCCCATCCCACCCCCCTCTCGTGGACAACATGCTGCTGGTGGTGTGTCATTTCCACCAAAAGCCCACTTGATGGGCAAATAAAAATTGCAGCCTTGTAGTGCGATCACCCTGCTGTGAGAAAACAAAGATTTACTACACATTGGAAATAAAATGCTACATTCTTATATGAACTTGAAAGAACACTCTTGCAAACACAATAATTCCTGAGTACATACCAATAGAAGAACAACTTGTCCTCTCCTGCTCGCCCACCCCATCCCGACCCCCTCTCGTGGACAACATGCTGCTGGTGGTGTGTCATTTCCACCAAAAGCCCACTTGATGGGCAAATAAAAATTGCAGCCTTGTAGTGCGATCACCCTGCTGTGAGAAAACAAAGATTTACTACACTTTGGAAATAAAATGCTACATTCTTATATGAACTTGAAAGAACATTCTTTCTAACACTATAAAGCCTGAGTACATACCAATAGAAGAACAACTTGTCCTCTCCTGCTCCCCCCCCCCATCCGACCCGCCTCTCGTGGACAAAATGCTGCTGGTGGTGTGTCATTTCCACCAAAAGGCCACTTGATGGGCAAATAAAAATTGCAGCCTTGTAGTGCGATCACCCTGCTGTGAGAAATCAAAGATTTACTACACTTTGGAATTAAAATGCTACATCTTATATGAACTTGAAAGAACATTCTTTCAAACACTATAAAGCCTGAGTACATACCAATGGAAAAAAACTTGTCCTCTCCTGCTCACCCCCCCATCCCACACCCCTCTCGTGGACAACATGCTGCTGGAGGTGTGTCATTTCCAACAAAAGCCCACTTGATTGGCAAATAAAAACTGCAGCCTTGTAGTGCAATCACCCTGCTGTGAGAAAACAAAGATTTACTACACTTTGGAAATGAAGTGCTACATTCTTATATGAACTTGAAAGAACATTCTTGGAAACACTATAAAGCCTGAGTACATACCAACCGAAGAACAACTTGTCCTCTCCTGCTCGCCCCCCATCCCACCCCCCTCTCATGGACAACATGCTGCTGGTGGTGTGTCATTTCCACCATAAGGCCACTTGATGGGCAAATAAAAATTGCAGCCTTGTAGTGCGATCACCCTGCTGTGAGAAAACAAAGATTTACTATACTTTGGAAATAAAATGCTACATTCTTATATGAACTTGGACGAACTTTCTTTCAAACACTATAAAGCCTGAGTGCATACCAATAGAAGAACAACTTGTCCTCTTACGCTCGCCCCCCCATCCCACCCCACTCTCGTGGACAACATGCTGCTGGTGGTGCGTCATTTCCACCAAAAGCCCACTTGATGGGCAAATAAAAATTGCAGCCCTGTAGTGCGATCACCCTGCTGTGAGAAAACAAAGATTTACTACAATTTGGAAATAAAATGCTACATTCTTTTATGAACTTGAAAGAACACTCTTTCAAACACTATAGAGCCTGAGTACAAACCAATGGAAAAAAACTTGTCCTCTCCTGCTCACCCCCCCATCCCACACCCCTCTCGTGGACAACATGCTGCTGGAGGTGTGTCATTTCCAACAAGAGCCCACTTGATGGGCAAATAAAAATTGCAGCCTTGTAGTACAATCACCCTGCTGTGAGAAAACAAAGATTTACTACACTTTGGAAATAAAGTGCTACATTCTTATATGAACTTGAAAGAACATTCTTAGAAACACTATAAAGCCTGAGTACATACCAATAGAAGAACAACTTGTCCTCTCCTGCTCGCCCCCCATCCCACCCCCCTCTCGTGGACAACATGCTGCTGGTGGTGTGTCATTTCCACCAAAAGCCCACTTGATGGGCAAATAAAAACTGCAGCCTTGTAGTGCGGTCACCCTGCAGTGAGAAAACAAAGATTTACTACACTTTGGTAATAAAATGCTACATTCTTATATGAACTTGAAAGAACATCCTTTCAAACACTATAAAGCCTGAGTACATACCAATAGAAGAACAACTTGTCCTCTGCTGCTCGCCCCCCCATCCCACCCGCCTCTCGTGTACAACATGCTGCTGGTGGTGTGTCATTTCCACCAATAGCCCACTTGATGGGCAAATAAAAATTGCAGCCTTGTAGTGCGGTCACCCTGCTGTGAGAAAAACAAAGATTTACTACACTTTGGAAATAAAATACTACATTCTTATATGAACGTGAAAGAACATTCATTCAAACACTATAAAGCCCGAGTACATACCAATAGAAAAACAACTTGTCCTATCCTGCTCGCCCCCCCATCCCACCCCCCTCTCCTGGACAACATGCTGCTGGTGGTGTGTCATTTCCACCAAAAGCCCACTTGATGGGCAAATAAAAATTGCAGCCTTGTAGTGCGAACACCCTGCTGTGAGAAAACAAAGATTTACTACACTTTGGAAATAAAATGCTACATTCTTATATGAACTTGAAAGAACATTCTTTCAAACACTATAAAGCCTGAGTACATACCAATAGAAGAACAACTTGTCCTCTTACGCTCGCCCCCCCATCCCACCCCCCTCTCGTGGACAACATGCTGCTGGTGGTGTGTCATTTCCACCAAAAGCCCACTTGATGGGCAAATAAAAACTGCAGCCTTGTAGTGCGATCATTCTGCTGTGAGAAAACAAAGATTTACGACACTTTGGAAATAAAGTGCTTCATTCTTATATGAACTTGAAAGAACATTCTTTCAAACACTATAAAGCCTGAGTACATACCAATAGAAGAACAACTTGTCCTCTCCTGCACGCCCCCCCTTGCCACCCCCCTCTCGTGGACAACATGCTGCTGGTGGTGTGTCATTTCCACCAAAAGCCCACTTGATCCGCAAACAAAAATTGCAGCCTTGTAGTGCGATCACCCTGCTGTGAGAAAACAAAGATTTGCTACACTTTGGAAATAAAATGCTACATTCTTATATGAACTTGAATGAACATTCTTTCAAACACTATAAAGCCTGAGTACATACCAATAGAAGAACTACTTGTCCTCTCCAGCTCACCCCCCAATCCCACCCCCCTCTCGTGGACATCATGCTGCTCGTGGTGTGTCATTTCCACCAAAAGCCCACTTGATGGGCAAATAAAAATTGCAGCCTTGTAGTGCGATCACCCTGCTGTGAGAAAACAAAGATTTTCTTCACTTTGGAAATAAAATGCAACATTTCTATATGAACTTGAAAGAACATTCTTTCAAACACTATAAAGCCTGAGTACATACCAATAGAAGAGCAACTTGTCCTCTCCTGCTCGCCCTCCCATCCCACCCCCCTCTCGTGGACAACATGCTGCTGTTGGTGTGTCATTTCCACCAAAAGCCCACTTGATGGGCAAATAAAAATTGCAGCCTTGTAGTGCGATCACCCTGCTGTGAGAAAACAAAGATTTATTACACATTGGAAATAAAATGCTACATTCTTATATGAACTTGAAAGAACATTCTTGCAAACACTATACATCCTGAGTACATACCAATAGAAGAACAACTTGTCCTCTCCTGCTCGCCCACCCCATCCCGACCCCCTCTCGTGGACAACATGCTGCTGGTGGTGTGTCATTTCCACCAAAAGCCCACCTGATGGACAAATAATAATTGCAGCCTTGTAGTGCGATCACCCTGCTGTGAGAAAACAAAAATTTACTACACTTTGGAAATAAAATGCTACATTCTTATATGAACTTGAAAGAACATTCTTTCAAACACTATAAAGCCTGAGTACATACCAATGGAAAAAAACTTGTCCTCTCCTGCTCACCCCCCCATCCCACACCCCTCTTGTGGACAAGATGCTGCTGGTGGTGTGTCATTTCCAACAAAAGCCCACTTGATGGGCAAATAAAAATTGCAGCCTTGTAGTGCAATCACCCTGCTGTGAGAAAACAAATATTTACTACACTTTGGAAATAAAGTGCTACATTCTTATATGAACTTGAAAGAACATTCTTGGAAACACTATAAAGCCTGAGTACATACCAATAGAAGAACAACTTGTCCTCTGCTGCTCGCCCCCCACCCCACCCGCCTCTCGTGTACAACATGCTGCTGGTGGTGTGTCATTTCCACCAATAGCCCACTTGATGTTCAAATAAAAATTGCAGCCTTGTAGTGCGGTCACCCTGCTGTGAGAAAAACAAAGATTTACTACACTTTGGAAATAAAATGCTACATTCTTATATGAACGTGTAAGAACATTCTTTCAAACACTATAAAGCCCGAGTACATACCAATAGAAGAACAACTTGTCCTATCCTGCTCGCCCCCCCATCCCACCCCCCTCTCCTGGACAACATGCTGCTGGTGGTGTGTCATTTCCACCAAAATCCCACTTGATGCGCAAATAAAAATTGCAGCCTTGTACTGTGTTAACCGTGCTGTGAGAAAACAATGATTTAATACACTTTGGAAATAAAATGCTACATTCTTATATGAACTTGAAAGAACATTCTTTCAAACACTATAAATCCTGAGTACATACCAATAGAAGAACAACTTGTCCTCTCCTGCTCACCCCCCCATCCCACACCCCTCTCGTGGACAAGATGCTGCTGGTGGTGTGTTATTTCCAACAAAAGCCCACTTGATGGGCAAATAAAAATTGCAGCCTTGTAGTGCGATCACCCTGCTGTGAGAAAACAAAGATTTACTACACTTTAGAAATAAAATGCTACATTCTTATTTCAACTTGAAAGAACATCCTTTCAAACACTATAAAGTCTGAGTACATACCAATAGAAGAACAACTTGTCCTCTGCTGCTCGCCCCCCCACCCCACCCGCCTCTCGTGTACAACATGCTGCTGGTGGTGTGTCATTTCCACCAATAGCCCACTTGATGGGCAAATAAAAATTGCAGCCTTGTAGTGCGGTCACCCTGCTGTGAGAAAAACAAAGATTTACTACACTTTGGAAATAAAATGCTACATTCTTATATGAACGTGTAAGAACATTCTTTCAAACACTATAAAGCCCGAGTACATACCAATAGAAGAACAACTTGTCCTATCCTGCTCGCCCCCCCATCCCACCCCCCTCTCCTGGACAACATGCTGCTGGTGGTGTGTCATTTCCACCAAAATCCCACTTGATGCGCAAATAAAAATTGCAGCCTTGTACTGTGTTAACCGTGCTGTGAGAAAACAATGATTTACTACACTTTGGAAATAAAATGCTACATTCTTATATGAACTTGAAAGAACATTCTTTCAAACACTATAAATCCTGAGTACATACCAATAGAAGAACAACTTGTCCTCTCCTGCTCGCCTCCCCATCCCACCTCCCCCTCGTGGACAACATGCTGCTGGTGGTGTGTCATTTCCATCAAAAGCCCACTTGACGGGCAAATAAAAATTGCAGCCTTATAGTGCCATCACCCTGCTGTGAGAAAACAAAGATTTACTACACTTTCGAAATAAAATTCTACATTCTTATATGAACTTGAACGAACATTCTTTAAAACACTATAAAGCCTTAGTACATACCAATAGAAGAACAACTTGTTCTCTTACGCTCGCCCCCCCCCCCCCCCCCCACACCATCCTCTCGTGGACAACATGCTGCTGGTGGTGTGTCATTTCCACCAAAAGCCCACTTGATGGGCAAATAAAAACTGCAGCATTGTAGTGCGATCACCCTGCTGTGAGGAAACAAAGATTTACTACACTTTGGAAATAAAATGCTACATTCTTATATGAACTTGAAAGAACATTCTTTCAAAAACTATAAAGCCTGAGTACATACCAATAGAAGAACAACTTGTCCTCTTCTGCCCTCCCCCCGATCCCACCCCCTTCTCATAGACAACATGCTGCTGGTGGTGTGTCATTTCCACCAAAAGCCCACTTGATGGGCAAATAAAAATTGCAGCCTTGTAGTGCGATCACCCTGCTGTGAGAAAACAAAGATTTACTACACTTTGGAAATAAAGTGCTACATTCTCATATGAACTTGAAAGAACATTCTTGGAAACACTATAAAGCCTGAGTACATACCAATAGAAGAACAACTTGTCCTCTCCTGCTCGCCCCCCATCCCACCCCCCTCTCGTGGACAACATGCTGCTGGTGGTGTGTCATTTCCACCAAAAGCCCACTTGATGGGCAAATAAAAACTGCAGCCTTGTAGTGCGATCACCCTGCTGTGAGAAAACAAAGATTTACTACACTTTGGAAATAAAATGCTACATTCTTATATCAACTTGAAAGAAAATCCTTTCAAACACTATAAAGCCTGAGTACATACCAATAGAAGAACAACTTGTCCTCTGCTGCTCGCCCCCCCATCCCACCCGCCTCTCGTGTACTACATGCTGCTGGTGGTGTGTCATTTCCACCAATAGCCCACTTGATGGGCAAATAAAAATTGCAGCCTTGTAGTGCGGTCACCCTGCTGTGAGAAAAACAAAGATTTACTACACTTTGGAAATAAAATGCTACATTCTTATATGAACGTGAAAGAACATTCTTTCAAACACTATAAAGCCCGAGTACATACCAATAGAAGAACAACTTGTCCTATCCTGCTCGCCCCCCCATCCCACCCCCCTCTCCTGGACAACATGCTGCTGGTGGTGTGTCATTTCCACCAAAATCCCACTTGATGCGCAAATAAAAATTGCAGCCTTGTACAGTGTTAACCGTGCTGTGAGAAAACAATGATTTACTACACTTTGGAAATAAAATGCTACATTCTTATATGAACTTGAAAGAACATTCTTTCAAACACTGTAAATCCTGAGTACATACCAACAGAAGAACAACTTGTCCTCTCCTGCTCGCCTCCCCATCCCACCTCCCCCTCGTGGACAACATGCTGCTGGTGGTGTGTCATTTCCATCAAAAGCCCACTTGATGGGCAAATAAAAATTGCAGCATTGTAGTGCGATCACCCTGCTGTGAGAAAACAAAGATTTACTACACTTTGGAAATAAAATGCTACATTCTTATATGAACTTGAAAGAACATTCTTTCAAAAACTATAAAGCCTGAGTACATACCAATAGAAGAACAACTTGTCCTCTTCTGCCCTCCCCCCCATCCCACCCCCATCTCGTAGACAACATGCTGCTGGTGGTGTGTCATTTCCACCAAAAGCCCACTTGATGGGCAAATAAAAATTGCAGCCTTGTAGTGCGATCACCCTGCTGTGAGAAAACAAAGATTTACTACACTTTGGAAATAAAATGCTACATTCTTATATGAACTTGAAAGAACATTCTTGCAAACACTATAAAGCCTGAGTACATACCAATAGAAGAACAACTTGTCCTCTCCTGCTCGCCCCCTCATCCCACCCCCCTCTCGTGGACAACATGCTGCTGGTGGTGTGTCATTTCCACCAAGAGCCCACTTGATGGGCAAATAAAAATTGCAGCATTGTAGTGCGATCACCCTGCTGTGAGAAAACAAAGATTTACTACACTTTGGAAATAAAATGCTACATTCTTATATAAACTTGAAAGAACATTCTTTCAAACACTATAAATTCTGAGTACATACCAATAGAAGAACAACTTGTCCTCTCCTGCTCGCCCTCCCATCCCACCCCCCTCCCGTGGACAACTTGCTGCTGGTGGTGTGTCATTTCCACCAAAAGCCCACTTGATGGGCAAATAAAAATTGCAGCCTTGTAGTGCAATCACCCTGCTGTGAGAAAACAAAGATTTACTACACTTTGGAAAGAAAATGCTACATTCTCATATGAACTTGAAAGAACATTCTTTCAAACACTACAAAGCCTGAGTACATACCAATAGAAGAACAACTTGTCCTCTCCTGCTCGCCCCCCCATCCCACCCCCCTCTCGTGGACAACATGCTGCTGGTGGTGAGACATTTCCACCAAAATCCCACTTGATGGGCAAATAAAAATTGCAGCCTTGTAGTGTGATCACGCTGCTGTGAGAAAACAAAGATTTACTACACTTTGGAAATAAAATGCTACATTCTTATATGAACTTGACAGAACATTCTTTCAAACACTATAAAGCCTGAGTACATACCAATAGAAGAACAACTTGTCCTCTTCTGCCCTCCCCCCCATCCCACCCCCTTCTCGTAGACAACATGCTGCTGGTGGCCTGTCATTTCCACCAAAAGCCCACTTGATGGGCATATAAAAATTGCAGCCTTGTAGTGCGATGACCCTGCTGTGCGAAAACAAAGATTTACTACACTTTGGAAATAAAATGCTACATTCTTATATGAACTTGAAAGAACATTCTTGCAAACACTATAAAGCCTGAGTACATACCAATAGAAGAACAACTTGTCCCCTCCTGCTCGCCCCCCCATCCCGCCCCCCTGTCGTGGACAACATGCTGCTGGTGGTGTGTCATTTCCACCAAAAGCCCACTTGATGGGCAAATAAAAATTGCAGCCTTGTAGTGCGATCACTCTGCCGTGAGAAAACAAAGATTTACTACACTTTGGAAATAAAATGCTACATTCTTATATGAATTTGAAAGAACATTCTTTCAAACACTATAAATCCTGAGTACATACCAATAGAAGAACAACTTGTCCTCTCCTGCTCGCCCCCCCATCCCACCCCCCTCTCGTGGACAACATGCTGCTGGTGGTGTGTCATTTCCACCAAAAGCCCACTTGATGGGCAAATAAAAATTGCAGCCTTGTAGTGCGATCACCCTGCTGTGAGAAAACAAAGATTTACTACACTTTGGAAATAAAATGCTACATTCTTTTATGAACTTGAAAGAACACTCTTTCAAACACTATAAAGCCTGAGTACATACCAATAGAAGAACAACTTGTCCTCTCCTGCTCGCCCCCCCATCCCACCCCCCTCTCGTGGACAACAAGCTGCTGGTGGTGTGTCACTTCCACCAAAAGCCCACATGATGGGCAAATAAAAACTGCAGCCTTGTAGTGCGATCACCCTGCTGTAAGAAACAAAGATTTACTACACTTTGGAAATAAAATACTACATTCTTATATGAACTTGAAAGAACATTCTTTCAAACACTGTAAAGCCTGAGTACATACCAATAGGCAAACAACTTGTCCTCTCCTGCTCGCCCCCCCATCCCACCCCACTCTCATGGACAACATGCTGCTGGTGGTGTGTCATTTCCACCAAAAGCCCACTTGATGGGCAAATAAAAATTGCAGCCTTGTAGTGCAATCACCCTGCTGTGAGAAAACAAAGATTTAGTACACTTTGGAAATATAATGCTACATTCTTAAATGAACTTGAAAGAACATTCTTTCAAACACTATAAAGCCTGAGTACATACCAATAGAAGAACAACTTGTCGTCTCCTGCTCGCCCCCCCATCCCACCCTACTCTCGTGGACAACATGCTGCTGGTGGTGTGTCATTTCCACCAAATGCCCATTTGATGGGCAAATATAAATTGCAGCCTTGTAGTGCGATCATCCTGCTGTGCGAAAACAAAGATTTACCACACTTTGGAAATAAAATGCTACTTTCTTATATGAACTTGAAAGAAAATTTTTGCAAACTTTATAAAGCGTGAGTACATACCAATAGAAGAACAACTAGTCCTCTCCTGCTCGCCCCCCCATCCCACCCCCCTCTCGTGGACAACATGCTGCTGGTGGTGTGTCATTTCCACCAAAAGCCCACTTGGTGGGCAAATAAAAATTGCAGCATTGTAGTGCAATCACCCTGCTGTGGGAGAACAAAGATTTACTACACTTTGGAAATAAAATGCTACATTTTTATATGAACTTGAAAGAACATTCTTTCAAACACTATAAAGCCAGAGTACATACCAATAGAAGAACAACTTGTCCTCTCCTGCTCGCCCCCCCATCCCACCCCCCTCTCGTGGACAACATGCTGCTGGTGGTGTGTCATTTCCACTAAAAGCCCACTTGATGGGCAAATAAAAATTGGAGCCTTGTAGAGTGATCACCCTGCTGTGAGAAAACAAAGATTTACTACACATTGGAAATAAAATGCTACATTCTTGTATGAACCTGAAAGAACATTCTTTCAAACACTATAAAGCCTGAGTACATACCAATAGAAGAACAACTTGTCCTCTCCTGCTCGCCCGACCCATCCCACCCCCCTCTCATGGACGACATGCTGGTGGTGGTGTGTCATTTCCACCAAAAGCCCACTTGATGGGCAAATAAAAATTGCAGCCTTGTAGTGCGATCACCCTGGTGTGAGAAAACAAAGACTTACTACACTTCGGCAATTAAATGCTACATTCTTATATGAACTTGAAAGAACATTCTTTCAAACACTATAAAGCCTGAGTACATACAAATAGGAGAACAACTTGTCCACTCCTGCTGGCCCCCCCATCCCACCCCCCTCTCGTGGACAACATGCTGCTGGTGGTATGTCATTTCCACCAAAAGCCCACTTGAAGGGCAAATAAAAATTGCAGCCTTGTGGTGCGATCACCCTGCTGTGAGAAAACAAAGATTTACTACACTTTGGAAATAAAATGCTTTGTTCTTATATGAACTTAAAAGAACATTCTTTCAAACACAATAAATCCTGAGTACATACCAATAGAAGAACAACTTGTCCTCTCTTGCTCGCCCCCCCATCCCACCCCCCTCTCGTGGACAACATGCTGCTGGTGGTGTGTCATTTCCACCAAAAGCCCACTTGATGGGCAAATAAAAATTGCAGCCTTGTAGTGTGATCACCCTGCTATTAGAAAACAAAGATTTATTACACTTTGGAAATAAAATGCTACATTCTTATATGAACTTGAAAGAACATTCTTTCAAACACTATAAAGCCTGAGTACATACGAATAGAAGAACATCTTGTCCTCTCTTGCTCGCCCCCCCATCCCACCCCCCTCTGTGGACAACATGCTGCTGGTGGTGTGTCATTTCCACCAAAAGCCCACTTGATGGGCAAAAAAAATTGCAGCCTTGTAGTGCGATCACCCTGCTGTGAGAAAACAAAGATTTACTATACTTTGGAAATAAAATGCTACATTCTTATATGAACTTGAAAGAACATTCTTTCAAACACTATAAAGCCTGAGTACATACCAATAGAAGAACAACTTGTCCTCTCCTGCTCGCCCCCCCATCCCACCCCCCTCTCGTGGACAACATGCTGCTGGTGGTGTGTCATTTCAACCAAAAGCCCACTTGATGGCCAAATAAAAATTGCAGCCTTGTAGTGCAATCACCCTGCTGTGAGAAAACAAAGATTTACTACACTTTGGAAATAAAATGCTACATTCTTATATGAACTTGAAAGAACATTCTTTCAAACACTATAAAGCCTGAGTACATACCAATAGAAGAACAACTTGTCCTCTCCTGCTCACCCCTCCATCCCACCCCCCTCTCGTGGACAACATGCTGCTGGTGGTATGTCATTTCCACCAAAAGCCCACTTGAAGGGCAAATAAAAATTGCAGCCTTGTGGTGCGATCACCCTGCTGTGAGAAAACAAAGATTTACTACTCTTTGGAAATAAAATGCTTCATTCTTATATGAACTTGAAAGAACATTCTTTCAAACACTATAAAGCCTGAGTACATACAAATAGAAGAACAACTTGTCCTCTCCTGCTCGCCCCCCCCATCCCACCCCCCGCTGTGGACAACATGCTGCTGGTGGTGTGTCATTTCCACCAAAAGCCCACTTGATGGGCAAATAAAAATTGCAGCCTTGTAGTGAGACCACCCTGCTGTGAGAAAACAAAGATTTACTACACTTTGGAAATAAAATACTACATTCTTATATGAACTTGAACGAACATTCTTTAAAACACTATAAAGCCTTAGTATATACCAATAGAAGAACAACCTGTCCTCTTCCGATCGTCCCCCCCCCCCTCCACACCACCCTCTCGTGGACAACATGCTGCCTGTGGTGTGTCATTTCCACCAAAAGCTCACTTAATGGGCAAATAACAATTGCAGCCTTGTAAGGCGATCACCCTGCTGTGAGAAAACAAAGATTTACTACAGTTTGGAAATAAAATGCTACATTCTTATATGAACTTGAAAGAACATTCTTTCAAACACTATAAAGCCTGAGTACATACCAATAGAAGAACAACTTGTCCTATCCTGCTCGCCCCTGCATCCAACCCCCCTCTCGTGGACAACATGCTGCTGGTGGTGTGTTATTTCCACCAAAAGCCCACTTGATGGGCAAATAAAAATTGCAGCCTTGTAGTGCGATCACTCTGCTGTGAGAAAACAAAGATTTACTACACTTTGGAAATAAAATGCTACATTCTTATATGAACTTGAAAGAACATTCTTTCAAACACAATAAATCCTGAGTACATACCAATAGAAGAACAACTTGTCCTCTCCTGCTCGCCCCCCCATCCCACCCCCCTCTCGTGGACAACATGCTACTTGTGGTGTGTCATTTCCACCAAAAGCCCACTTGATGGGCAATTAAAAATTGCAGCCTTGTAGTGTGATCACCCTGCTATTAGAAAACAAAGATTTACTACACTTTGGAAATAAAATGCTACATTCTTATATGAACTTGAAAGAATATTCTTTCAAACACTATAAATCCTGAGTACATACCAATAGAAGAACAACTTGCCCTCTCCTGCTCGCCCCCCCATCCCACCCCCCTCTCGTGGACAACATGCTGCTGGTGGTGTGCCATTTCCACCAAAAGCCCACTTGATGGGCAAATAAAAATTGCAGCCTTGTAGTGTGATCACCCTGCTGTGAGAAAACAAAGATTTACTACACATTGGAAATAAAATGTTACATTCTTATATGAACTTGAAAGAACATTCTTTCAAACACTATAAAGCCTGAGTACATACCAATAGAAGAACAACTTGTCCTCTCTTGCTCGCCCCCCCATCCCACCCCCCTCTGTGGACAACATGCTGCTGGTGGTGTGTCATTTCCACCAAAAGCCCACTTCATGGGCAAATAAAAATTGCAGCCTTGTAGTGCGATCACCCTGCTGTGAGAAAACAAAGATTTACTATACTTTGGAAATAAAATGCTACATTCTTATATGAACTTGAACGAACATTCTTTAAAACACTATAAAGCCTTAGTACATACCAATAGAAGAACAACTTGTCCTCTCCTGCTCGCCCCCCCCCCATCCCACCCCCCTCTCATGGACTACATGCTGCTGGTTGTGTGTCATTTCCACCAAAAGCCCACTTGATGGGCAAATAAAAATTGCAGCCTTGTAGTGCGTTCACCCTGCTGTGAGAAAACAAAGATTTACAACACTTTGTAAATAAAATACTACATTCTTATATGAACTTGAAAGAACATTCTTTCAAACACTATAAAGCCTGAGTACATACCAATAGGCGAACAACTTGTCCTCTCCTGCTCGCCCCCCCATCCCACCCCCCTCTCGTGGACAACATGCTGACGGTGGTGTGTCATTTCCACCAAAAGCCCACTTGATGGGCAAATAAAAATTGCAGCCTTGTAGTGCAATCACCCTGCTATGAGAAAACAAAGATTTACTACAATTTGGAAATAAAATGCTACATTCTTATATGAACTTGAAAGAACATTCTTTCAAACACTATAAAGCCTGAGTACATACAAATAGAAGAACAACTTGTCCTCTCCTGCTCGCCCCCCCCATTCCACCCCCCGCTGTGGACTACATGCTGCTGATGGTGTGTCATTTCCACCAAAAGCCCACTTGATGGGCAAATAAAAATTGCAGCCTTGTAGTGCGATAACCCTGCTGTGAGAAAACAAAGATTTACTACACTTTGGAAATAAAATACTACATTCTTATATGAACTTGAACGAACATTCTTTAAAACACTATAAAGCCTTAGTACATACCAATAGAAGAACAACCTGTCCTCTCACGATCGCCCCCCCCACCCCTCCACACCACCCTCTCGTGGACGACATGCTGCCTGTGGTGTGTCATATCCACCAAAAGCTCACTTAATGGGCAAATAAAAATTGCAGCCTTGTAGTGCGATCACCCTGCTGTGAGAAAACAAAGATTTACTACACTTTGGAAATTAAATGCTACATTCTTATATGAACTTGAAAGAACATTCTTTCAAACACTATAAAGCCTCAGTACATACCAATAGAAGAACAACTTGTCCTCTCCTGCTCGCCCCCCCATCCCACCCCCCTCTCGTGGGCAACTTGCTTCTGGTGGTGTGTCATTTCCACCAAAAGCCCACTTGATGGGCAAATAAAAATTGCAGCCTTGTAGTGTGATCACCTGCTGTGAGAAAACAAAGATTTACTACACTTTGGAAATAAAATGCTACATTCTTATATGAACTTGAAAGAACATTCTTGCAAACACTATAAAGCCTGAGTACATACCAATAGAAGAACAACTTGTCCTCTCCTGCTCGCCCCCCCCCCCCCATCCCACCCCCCTCTCGTGGACTACATGCTGCTGGTGGCGTGTCATTTCCACCAAAAGCCCACTTGATGGGCAAATAAAAATTGCAGCCTTGTAGTGCGATCACCCTGCTGTGAAAAAACAAAGATTTACTACACTTTGGAAATAAAATGCTACATTCTTATATGAACTTGAAAGAACATTCTTTAAAACACTATAAAGCCTTAGTACATACCAATAGAAGAACAACCTCTCCTCTTACGCTCGCCCCCCCTTCTCCCCCTTCCACACCACCCTCTCATGGACAACTTGCTGCTGGAGGTGTGTCATTTCCACCAAAAGCTCACTTAATGTTCAAATAAAAATTGCAGCCTTGTAGTGTGATCACCCTGCTGTGAGAAAACAAAGATTTACTACACTTTGGAAATAAAATGCTACATTCTTATATGAACTTGAAAGAACATTATTTAAAACACTATAAACTCTTAGTACATACCAATAGAAGAACAACTTGTCCTCTTACACTCGCCCCCCCTCCCCCCCCCCCCTCCCACACCACCCTCTCGTGGACAACATGCTGCAGGTGGAGTGTCATTCCCACCAAAAGCCCACTTGATGGGCAAATAAAAATTGCAGCCTTGTAGTGCGATCACCCTGCTGTGTGAAAAAAAAGTTTTACTACACTTTGGAAAGAAAATGCTACATTCTTATATGAACTTGAAAGAACATTCTTTCAAACACTATAAAGCCTGAGTACATACCAATAGAAGAACAACTAGTCCTCTCCTGCTCGCCCCCCCTTCCCACCCCCCTCTCGTGGACAACATGCTGCTGGTGGTGTGTCATTTCCACCAAAAGCCCACTTGATGGGCAAATAAAAATTGCAGCCTTGTAGTGCGATCACCCTGCTGTGAGAAAACAAAGATTTACTACACTTTGGAAATAAAATGCTACATTCTTATATGAACTAGAAAGAACATTCTTTCAAACACTATAAAGCCTGAGTACATACCAATAGAAGAACAACTTGTCCTCTCCTGTTCGCCCCCCCATCCCACCCCCCACTCGTGGACAACAAGCTGCTGGTGGTGTGTCATTTCCACCAAAAGCCCACTTGAAGGGCAAATAAAAATTGCAGCCTTGTAGTGCGATCACCCTGCTGTGAGAAAACAAAGATTTACTACACTTTGGAAATCAAATGCTACATTCTTATATGAACTTGAAAGAACATTCTTTCAAACACTATAATGTCTGAGTACATACCAACAGAAGAACAACTTGTCCTATCCTCCTCGCCCCCCCATCCCTCCCCCTCTCATGGACAACATGCTGCTGGTGGTGTGTCATTTCCACCAAAAGCCCAGTTGATGGGCAAATAAAAATTGCAGCCTTGTAGTGTGATCACCCTGCTGTGAGAAAACAAAAATTTACTACACTTTGGAAATAAAATGCTACATTCTTATATGAACTTGAAAGGACATTCTTGCAAACACTATAAAGCCTGAGTACATACCAATAGAAGAACAACTTGTCCTCTTCTGCTCGACCCCCCATCCCACCCCCTTCTCGTAGACAACATGCTGCTGATGGTGTGTCATTTCCACCAAATGCCCACTTGATGGGCAAATAGAAATTGTAGCCTTGTAGTGCGATCACCCTGCTGTGAGAAAACAAAGATTTACTGCACTTTGGAAATAAAATGCTACATTCTTATATGAACTTGAAAGAACATTCTGCAAACACTATGATGCCTGAGTACATACCAATAGAAGAACAACTTGTCCTCTCCTGCTCGCCCGACATCCCACCCCCCTCTTGTGGACAACATGCTGCTGGTGGTGTGTCATTTCCACCGAAAGCCCACTTGATGGGCAAATAAAAATTGCAGCCTTGTAGTGCGATCACCCTGCTGTGAGAAAACAAAGATTTACTACACTTTGGAAATAAAATGCTGCATTCTAATATGAACTTGAAGGAACATTCTTTCAAACACTATAAAGCCTGAGTACATACCAATAGAAGAACAACTTGTCCTATCTTGCTCGCCCCCCCATCCCACCCCCCTCTCGTGGACAACATGCTGCTGGTGGTGTGTCATTTCCACCAAAAGCCCACTTGATGGGCAAATAGAAATTGCAGCCTTGTAGTGCGATCACGCTGCTGTCAGAAAACAAAGATTTACTACACTTTGGAAATAAAATGCTACATTCTTATATGAACTTGAAAGAACATTCTTGAAAACACTATAAAGCCTGAGTACATACCAATAGAAGAACAACTTGTCCTCTCCTGCTCGCCCCCCCCCCCCCATCCCACCCCCCTCTCGTGGACTACATGCTGCTGGTGGCGTGTCATTTCCACCAAAAGCCCACTTGATGGGCAAATAAAAATTGCAGCCTTGTAGTGCGATCACCCTGCTGTGAGAAAACAAAGATTTACTACACTTTGGAAATAAAATGCTACATTCTTATATGAACTTGAAAGAACATTCTTTAAAACACTATAAAGCCTTAGTACATACCAATAGAAGAACAACCTCTCCTCTTACGGTCGCCCCCCCCCTCCCCCTACCACACCACCCTCTCATGGACAACATGCTGCTGGAGGTGTGTCATTTCCACCAAAAGCTCACTTAATGGGCAAATAAAAATTGCAGCCTTGTAGTGTGATCACCCAGCTGTGAGAAAACAAAGATTTACAACACTTTGTAAATAAAATACTACATTCTTATATGAACTTGAAAGAACATTCTTTCAAACACTATAAAGCCTGAGTACATACCAATAGGCGAACAACTTCTCCTCTCCTGGTCGCCCCCCCATCCCACCCCCCTCTCGTGGACAACATGCTGATGGTGGTGTGTCATTTCCACCAAAAGCCCACCTGATGGGCAAATAGAAATTGCAGCCTTGTAGTGTGATCACCCTGCTGTGAGAAAACAAAGATTTACTACACTTTGGAAATAAAATGCTACATTCTTATATGAACTTGAAAGAACATTCTTTCAAACACTATATATCCTGAGTACATACCAATAGAAGAACAACTTGTCCTCTCCTGCTCGCCCCCCCCCCCCATCCCACCCCCCTCTCGTGGACAACATGCTGCTGGTGGTGTGTCATTTCCACCAAAAGACCACTTGATGGGCAAATAAAAATTGCAGCCTTGTAGTGTGATCACCCTGCTGTGAGAAAACAAAGATTTACTACACTTTGGAAATAGAATGCTACATTCTTATATGAACCTGAAAGAACATTCTTTCAAACACTATAAAGCCTGAGTACATACCAATAGAAGAACATCTTGTCCTCTCCTGCTCGCCCCCCCATCCCACCCCCCTCTCGTGGACAACATGCTGCTGGTGGTGTGTCATTTCCACCAAAAGCCCACTTGATGGGCAAATAAAAATTGCAGCCTTGTAGTGCAATCACCCTGCTGTGAGAAACAAAGATGTACTACACTTTGGAAATAAAATGCTACATTCTTATATGAACTAGAAAGAACATTCTTTCAAACACTATAAAGCCTGAGTACATACCAATAGAAGAACAACTTGTCCTCTCCTGTTCGCCCCCCCATCCCACCCCCCTCTCGTGGACAACAAGCTGCTGGTGGTGTGTCATTTCCACCAAAAGCCCACTTGATGGGCAAATAAAAATTGCAGCCTTGTAGTGCGATCACCCTGCTGTGAGAAAACAAAGATTTACTACACTTTGGAAATAAAATGCTACATTCTTATATGAACTTGAAAGAACATTCTTTCAAACACTATAAAGCCTGAGTACATACCAACAGAAGAACAACTTGTCCTATCCTCCTCGCCCCCCCATCCCTCCCCCCTCTCATGGACAACATGCCGCTGGTGGTGTGTCATTTCCACCAAAAGCCCAGTTGATGGGCAAATAAAAATTGCAGCCTTGTAGTGTGATCACCCTGCTGTGAGAAAACAAAGATTTACTACACATTGGAAATAAAATGCTACATTCTTATATGAACTTGAAAGAACATTCTTGCAAACACCATAAAGCCTGAGTACATACCAATAGAAGAACAACTTGTCCTCTTCTGCTCGACCCCCCATCCCACCTCCTTCTCGTAGACAACATGCTGCTGATGGTGTGTCATTTCCACCAAATGCCCACTTGATGGGCAAATAAAAATTGTAGCCTTGTAGTGCGATCACCCTGCTGTGAGAAAACAAAGATTTACTGCACTTTGGAAATAAAATGCTACATTCTTATATGAACTTGAAAGAACATTCTTGCAAACACTTTGATGCCTGAGTACATACCAATAGAAGAACAACTTGTCCTCTCCTGCTCGCCCCCCATCCCACCCCCCTCTTGTGGGAAACGTGCTGCTGGTGGTGTGTCATTTCCACCAAAAGCCCACTTGATGGGCAAATAAAAATTGCAGCCTTGTAGTGCGATCACCCTGCTATGAGAAAACAAAGATTTACTACACTTTGGAAATAAAATGCTGCATTATAATATGAACTTGAAGGAACATTCTTTCAAACACTATAAAGCCTGAGTACATACCAATAGAAGAACAACTTGTCCTATCTTGCTCGCCCCCCCATCCCACCCCCCTCTCGTGGACAACATGCTGCTGGTGGTGTGTCATTTCCACCAAAAGCCCACTTGATGGGCAAATAGAAATTGCAGCCTTGTAGTGCGATCACGCTGCTGTGAGAAAACAAAGATTTACTACACTTTGGAAATAAAATGCTACATTCTTATATGAACTTGAAAGAACATTCTTGAAAACACTATAAAGCCTGAGTACATACCAATAGAAGAACAACTTGTCCTCTCCTGCTCGCCCCCCCATCCCACCCCCCTCTCGTGGACAACATGCTGGTGGTGGTGTGTCACTTCCACCAAAAGCCCACTTGATGGGCAAATAAAAATTGCAGCCTTGTTGTGCAATCACCCTGCTGTGAGAAAACAAAGATTTACTACACTTTGGAAATAAAATGCTACATTCTTGTATGAACTTGAAAGAACATTCTTTCAAACACTATAAAGCCTGAGTACATACCAATAGAAGAACAACTTGTCCTATCCTGCTCGCCCCCCCAATCCCACGCCTCTCTCGTGGACAACATGCTGGTGGTGGTGTGTCATTTCCACCAAAAGCCCACTTGATGGGCAAATAAATATTGCAGCCTTGTAGTGTGATCACCCTGCTGTGAGAAGTCAAATATTTACTACACTTTGGAAATAAAATGCTACATTCTTATATGAACTTGAAAGAACATTCTTTCAAACACTATATAGCCTGAGAACACACCAATAGAAGAACAACTTGTCCTCTCCTGCTCGCCCCCCCATCCCACCCCCTCTCGTGGGCAACATGCTGCTGGTGGTGTGTCATTTCCACCAAAAGCCCACTTGATGGGCAAATAAAAATTGCAGCCTTGTAGTGCGATCACACTGCTGTGAGAAAACAAAGATTTACTACACTTTGGAAATAAAATGCTACATTCTTATATGAACGTGAAAGAACATTCTTTCAAACACTATAAAGCCTGAGTACATACCGATAGAAGAACAACTTGTCCTCTCCTGCTCGCCGCCCCATGCCACCCCCCTCTCGTGGGCTACATGCTGCTGGTGGTGTGTCATTTCCACCAAAAGCACACTTGATGGGCAAATAAAAATTGCAGCCTTGTAGTGCGATCACCCTGCTGTGAGAAAACAAAAATTTACTACAATTTGGAAATAAAATGCTACATTCTTATATGAACTTGAAAGAACATTCTTTCAAACACTATAAAGGCTGAGTACATGCCAATAGAAGAACAACCTGTCCTCTCCTGCTCGCCCCCCCATCCCACCCACCTCTCGTGGACAACATGCTGCTGGTAGTGTGTCATTTCCACCAAAAGCCCACTTGATGGGCAAATAAAAATTGCAGCCTTGTAGTGCGATCACCCTGCAGTGAGAAAACAAAGATTTACTACACTTTGGAAATAAAATGCTACATTCTTATATGAACTTGAAAGAACATTCTTTCAAACACTATAAAGCCTGAGTACATACCAATAGAAGAACAACTTGTGTTCTCCTGCTCGCCGCCCCATGCCAGCCATCTCTCGTGGGCAACATGCTGCTGGTGGTGTGTCAGTTCCACCAAAAGCCCACTTGATGGGCAAATAAAAATTGCAGCCTTGTAGTGCGATCACCCTGCTGTGAGGAAACAAAGATTTACTACACTTTGGAAATAAAATGCTACATTCTTATATGAACTTGAAAGAACATTCTTTCAAACACTATAAGGCCTGAGTACATACCAATTGAAGAACAACTTGTCCTCTCCTGCTCGCCCCCCCATCCCACCCCCCTCTCGTGGACAACATGCTGCTGGTGGTGTGTCATTTACAGCAAAAGCCCACTTGATGGGCAAATAAAAATTGCAGCCTTGTAGTGCGATCACCCTGCTGTGAGAAAACAAAGACTTACTACACTTTGGAAATAAAATGCTACATTCTTATATGAACTTGAAAAAACATTCTTTCAAACACTATAAAGCCTGAGTACATACCAATGGGCGAACAACTTGTCGTCTCCTGCTCGCCCCCCCATCCCACCCCCCTCTCGTATACAACATGCTGCTGGTGGTGTGTCATTTCCACCAAAAGCCCACTTGATGGGCGAATAAAAATTGCAGCCTTGTAGTGTGATCACCCTGCTGTGAGAAAACAAAGATTTACTACACTTTGGAAATAAAATGCTACATTCATATATGAACTTGAAAGAACATTCTTTCAAACACTATAAAGCCTGAGTACATACCAATAGAAGAACAACTTGTCCTCTCCTGCTCGCCCCCCCATCCCACCCCTCTCTCGTATACAACATGCTGCTGGTGGTGTGTCATTTCCACCAAAAGCCCACTTGATGGGCAAATAAAAATTGCAGACTTGTAGTGCAATCACCCTGCTGTGAGAAAACAAAGATTTACTACACTTTAGAAATAAAATGCTACATTCTTATATGAACTTGAAAGAACATTCTTTCAAACACTATAAAGCCTGAGTACATACTAATAGAAGAACAACTTGTCCTCTCCTGCTCGCCGCCCCATCCCACCCCCCTCTCTTGGACAACATGCTGCTGGTGGTGTGTCATTTCCACCAAAAGCCCACTTGATGGGCCAATAAAAATTGCAGCCTTGTAGTGCGATCACCCTGCTGTGAGAAAACAAAGATTTACTACACTTTGGAAATATAATGCTACATTCTTTTATGAACTTGACAGAACATTCTTTAAAACACTATAAAGCCTTAGTACATACCAATAGAAGAACAACTCGTCCTCTTATGCTCGCCCCCCCCCCCCCCCCACACCGCCCTCTCGTGGACAACATGCTGCTGGTGGTGTGTCATTTCCACCAAAAGCCCACTTGATGGGCAAATAAAAACTGCAGCCTTGTAGTGCGATCACCCTGCTGTGAGAAAACAAAGGTTTCCTACACTTTGGAAATAAAATGCTACATTCTTATATGAACTTGAAAGAACATTCTTTCAAACATTATAAAGCCTGAGTACATACCAATAGAAGAACAACTTGTCCTCTCCTGCTCGCCCCCCCCCCATCCCACCCCCCTCTCGTGGACAACATGCTGCTGGTGGTGTGTCATTTCCACCAAAAGCCCACTTGATGGGCAAATAAGAATTGCAGCCTTGTAGTGCGATCACCCTGCTGTGAGAACACAAAGATTTACTACACTTTGGAAATAAAATGCTACATTCTTATATGAACTTGAACGAACATTCTTTCAAACACTATAAAGCCTTAGTACATACCAATAGAAGAACAACTTGTCCTCTTACGCTCGCCCCCCCCCCCCCCCTCCACACCACCCTCTCGTGGACAACATGCTGCTGGTGGTGTGTCATTTCCAACAAAAGCCCACTTGATGGGCAAATAAATTTTGCAGCCTTGTAGTTCGATCACCCTTCTGTGAGAAAGCAAAGATTTACTACACTTTGGAAATAAAATGCTACATTCTTATATGAACTTCAAAGAACATTCTTTCAAACACTATAAAGCCTGAGTACATACCAATAGAAGAACAACTTGTCCTCTCCTGCTCGCCCCCCCATCCCACCCCCCTCTCGCTGACAACATGCTGCTGTTGGTGTGTCATTTCCATCAAAAGCCCACTTGATGGGCAAATAAAAATTGCAGCCTAGTAGTGCGATCACCCTGCTGTGTGAAAACAAAGATTTACTACACTTTGGAAATAAAATGCTACATACTTATATGAACTTGAACGAACATTCTTTAAAACACTATAAAGACTTAGTACATACCAATAGAAGAACAACTTGACCTCTTACGCTCGCCCCCCCCCCCCCCCCCCCCCCCCCCCCCCATTCCACACCACCCTCTCGTTCACAACATGCTGCTGGTGGTGTGTCATTTCCACGAAAAGCCCACTTGATGGGCAAATAAAAATTGCAGCCTTGTAGTGTGATCACCCTGCTGTGAGAAAACAAAGATTTACTACACTTTGGAAATAAAATGCTACATTCCTATATGAACTTGAAAGAACATTCTTTCAAACACTATAAAGCCTGAGTACATACCAATAGAAGAACAACTTGTCCTCTCCTGCTCGCCCCCCCATCTAACCCCACTCTCGTGGACAACATGCTGCTGGTGGTGTGTCATTTCCACCAAATGCCCACTAGATGGGAAAATAAAAATTACAGCCTTGTAGTGCGATCACCCTGCTGTGAGAAAACAAAGATTTACTACACTTTGGAAATAAAATGCTACATTCTTATATGAACTTGAAAGAACATTCTTTCAAACACTATTAAGCCTGAGTACATACCAATAGAAGAACAACTTGTCCTCTCCTGCTGGCCCCTCATCCCACCCCCCTCTCGTGGACAACATGCTGGTGGAAGTGTGTCATTTCCACCAAAAGCCCACTTGATGGGCAAATAAAAATTGCAGCCTTGTAGTGCGATCACCCTGCTGTGAGAAAACAAATATTTACTACACTTTGGAAATAAAATGCTACATTCTGATACGAACTTGAAAAAACATTCTTTCAAACACTATAAAGCCTGAGTACACACCAATAGAAGAACAACTTGTCCTATCCTGCTCGCCCCCCCATCTCACATCCCTCCCATGGACAACATGCTGCTGGTGGTGTGTTGTTACTTGATGGACAAATAAAAATTGCAGCCTTGTAGTGCAATCACCCTGCTGTGAGAGAACAAAGATTTACTACACTTTGGAAATAAAATGCTACATTCATATACGAACTTGAAAGAACATTCTTTCAAACACTATAAAGCCTGAGTACATACCAATAGAAGAACAACTTGTCCTCTCCTGCTCGCCCCCCCATCCCACCCCTCTCTCGTATACAACATGCTGCTGGTGGTGTGTCATTTCCACCAAAAGCCCACTTGATGGGCAAATAAAAATTGCAGCCTTGTAGTGCAATCACCCTGCTGTGAGAAAACAAAGATTTACTACACTTTAGAAATAAAATGCTACATTCTTATATGAACTTGAAAGAACATTCTTTCAAACACTATAAAGCCTGAGTACATACTAATAGAAGAACAACTTGTCCTCTCCTGCTCGCCGCCCCATCCCACCCCCCTCTCGTGGACAACATGCTGCTGGTGGTGTGTCATTTCCACCAAAAGCCCACTTGATGGGCCAATAAAAATTGCAGCCTTGTAGTGCGATCACCCTGCTGTGAGAAAACAAAGATTTACTACACTTTGGAAATATAATGCTACATTCTTTTATGAACTTGACAGAACATTCTTTAAAACACTATAAAGCCTTAGTACATACCAATAGAAGAACAACTCGTCCTCTTATGCTCGCCCCCCCCCCCCCCCCACACCGCCCTCTCGTGGACAACATGCTGCTGGTGGTGTGTCATTTCCACCAAAAGCCCACTTGATGGGCAAATAAAAACTGCAGCCTTGTAGTGCGATCACCCTGCTGTGAGAAAACAAAGGTTTCCTACACTTTGGAAATAAAATGCTACATTCTTATATGAACTTGAAAGAACATTCTTTCAAACATTATAAAGCCTGAGTACATACCAATAGAAGAACAACTTGTCCTCTCCTGCTCGCCCCCCCCCATCCCACCCCCCTCTCGTGGACAACATGCTGCTGGTGGTGTGTCATTTCCACCAAAAGCCCACTTGATGGGCAAATAAGAATTGCAGCCTTGTAGTGCGATCACCCTGCTGTGAGAACACAAAGATTTACTACACTTTGGAAATAAAATGCTACATTCTTATATGAACTTGAACGAACATTCTTTCAAACACTATAAAGCCTTAGTACATACCAATAGAAGAACAACTTGTCCTCTTACGCTCGCCCCCCCCCCCCCCCCCTCCACACCACCCTCTCGTGGACAACATGCTGCTGGTGGTGTGTCATTTCCACCAAAAGCCCACTTGATGGGCAAATAAATTTTGCAGCCTTGTAGTTCGATCACCCTTCTGTGAGAAAGCAAAGATTTACTACACTTTGGAAATAAAATGCTACATTCTTATATGAACTTCAAAGAACATTCTTTCAAACACTATAAAGCCTGAGTACATACCAATAGAAGAACAACTTGTCCTCTCCTGCTCGCCCCCCCATCCCACCCCCCTCTCGCTGACAACATGCTGCTGTTGGTGTGTCATTTCCATCAAAAGCCCACTTGATGGGCAAATAAAAATTGCAGCCTAGTAGTGCGATCACCCTGCTGTGTGAAAACAAAGATTTACTACACTTTGGAAATAAAATGCTACATACTTATATGAACTTGAACGAACATTCTTTAAAACACTATAAAGACTTAGTACATACCAATAGAAGAACAACTTGTCCTCTCCTGCTCGCCCCCCCATCTAACCCCACTCTCGTGGACAACATGCTGCTGGTGGTGTGTCATTTCCACCAAATGCCCACTAGATGGGAAAATAAAAATTACAGCCTTGTAGTGCGATCACCCTGCTGTGAGAAAACAAAGATTTACTACACTTTGGAAATAAAATGCTACATTCTTATATGAACTTGAAAGAACATTCTTTCAAACACTATTAAGCCTGAGTACATACCAATAGAAGAACAACTTGTCCTCTCCTGCTGGCCCCTCATCCCACCCCCCTCTCGTGGACAACATGCTGGTGGAAGTGTGTCATTTCCACCAAAAGCCCACTTGATGGGCAAATAAAAATTGCAGCCTTGTAGTGCGATCACCCTGCTGTGAGAAAACAAATATTTACTACACTTTGGAAATAAAATGCTACATTCTGATACGAACTTGAAAAAACATTCTTTCAAACACTATAAAGCCTGAGTACACACCAATAGAAGAACAACTTGTCCTATCCTGCTCGCCCCCCCATCTCACATCCCTCCCATGGACAACATGCTGCTGGTGGTGTGTTGTTACTTGATGGACAAATAAAAATTGCAGCCTTGTAGTGCAATCACCCTGCTGTGAGAGAACAAAGATTTACTACACTTTGGAAATAAAATGCTACATTCTTATATGAACTTGAAAGAACATTCTTTCAAACACTATAAAGCCTGAGTACATACCAATAGAAGAACGACTTGTCCTATCCTGCTCGCCCCCCCCATCCCACCCCCCTCTCGTGGACAACATGCTGCTGGTGGTGTGTCATTTCCACCAAAAGCCCACTTGATGGACAAATAAAAATTGCAGCCTTGTAGTGCGATCACCCTGCTGTGAGAAAACAAAGATTTACTACACTTTGGAAATAAAATGCTACATTCTGATATGAACTTGAATGAGCATTCTTCCAAACACTATAAAGCCTGAGTACATACCAATAGAAGAACAACTTGTCCTCTCCTGCTCGCCCCCCCATCCCACCCCCGTCTCGTGGACAACATGCTGCTGGTGGTGTGTCATTTCCACCAAAAGCCCACTTGATGGGCAAATAAAAATTGCAGCCTTGTAGTGCGATCACCCTGCTGTGAGAAAACAAAGATTTACTACACTTTGGAAATAAAATGCTACATTCTTATATGAACTTGAAAGAACATTCTTTCAAACACTATAAAGCCTGAGTACATACCAATAGAAGAACAACTTGTCCTCTGCTGCTCGCCCCCCCGTCCCACCCGCCTCTCGTGGACAACATGCTGCTGGTGGTGTGTCATTTCCACCAAATGCCCACTTGATGGGCAAATAAAAATTGCAGCCTTGTAGTGCGATCACCCTGCTGTGAGAAAACATAGATTTACTACACTTTGGAAATAAAATGCTACATGTCTTATATGAACTTGAACAAACATTCTTTAAAACACTATAAAGCCTCAGTACATACCAATAGAAGAACAACTTGTCCTCTTCGGCTCGCCCCCCATCCCACCCCCCCTCTCGTGGACAACATGCTGCTGATGGTGTGTCATTTCCACCAAAAGCCCACTTGATGGGCAAATAGAAATTGCAGCCTTGTAGTGCGATCACCCTGCTGTGAGAAAACAAAGATTTACTACACTTTGGATATAAAATGCTACATTCTTATATGAATTTCAACGAACATTCTTTAAAACACTATAAAGCCTGAGTACATACCAATAGAAGAACAACTTGTCCTCTTCCGCTCGCCTTCCCATTCCACCCCCCCTCTCGTGGACAACATGCTGCTGATGGTGTGTCATTTCCACCAAAAGCCCACTTGATGGGCAAATAAAAATTGCAGCCTTGTAGTGCGATCACCCTGCTGTGAGAAAACAAAGATTTACTACACTTAGGAAATAAAATGCTACATTCTTATATGAACTTGAACGAACATTCTTTAAAACACTATAAAGCCTGAGTACATACCAATAGAGGAACAACTTGTCCTCTTCCGCTCGCCCCCCCCCCCCCATTCCCACCCACCCCTCTCATGGTCAACATGCTGCTGGTGGTGTGTCATTTCCACCAAAAGCCCACTTGATGGGCAAATAAAAATTGCAGCCTTGTAATGCGATCACCCTGTTGTGAGAAAACTATGATTTACTACACTTCGGATATAAAATGCTACTTTCTTATATGAACTTGAACAAACATTCTTTAAAACACTATAAAGCCAGAATACAGACCAATAGAAGAACAACTTGTCCTCTTCCGCTCGCCCCCCCCAACGCACCCCCCCTCTCGTGGACAACATGCTGCTGATGGATTGTGATTTCCACCAGAAGCCCACTTGATGGGCAAATAAAAATTGCAGCCTTGTAGTGCGATGACCCTGCTGTGAGGAAACAAAGATTTACTACACTTTGGAAATAAAATGCAACATTCATATATGAACTTGAACGAACATTCTTTAAAACACTATAAAGCCTGAGTACATAACAATAGAAGAACAACTTGTCCTCTTCTGCTCGATCCGCCCCCTCCCCCCACCACCCCTCTCGTGGACAACATGCTACTGGTGGTGTGTCATTTCCACCAAAAGCCCTTTTAACGGGCAAATAAAAATTGCAGCCTCCTAGTGCGATCACCCTGCTGTGAGAAAACAAAGGCTTACTACACTTTGGAAATAAAATGCTACATTCTTATATGAACTTGAACGAACATTCTTTAAAACACTATAAAGCCTGAGTAAATACCAATAGAAGAACAACTTGTCCTCTCCTGCTCGCCCACCCGTCCCACCCCCCCCCCCCCCCCCTCTCGTGGACAACATGCTGTTGGTGGTGTGTCATTTCCACCAAAAGCCCATTTGATGGCCAAATAAATATTGCAGCCTTATAGTGCGATCACCCTGCTGTGGGAAAACAAAGATTTACTGCACTTAAGAAATAAAATGCTACGTTACTATATGAACTTGAACGAACATTCTTTAAACCACCATAAAGCCTGAGTACATACCAATAGAAAAACAACTTGTCCAATTCCGCCCGCACCCCCCCCCTTCCCCCTCCCACCATCTCGTGGACAAATCGCTGCTGGTGGTGTGTCATTTCCACCAAAAGCCCACTTGATGGGTAAATAAAAATTACAGCCTTGTAGTGCGATCACCCTGCTGTGAGAAAACAAAGACTTACTACACTTTGGAAATAAAATGCTACATTCTTATACGAACGTGAACGAGCATTCTTTAAAACACTATAAAGCCTGAATACTTACCAAAAGAAGAACAACTTGTCCTCTTCCGCTTGCCCCCACATCCCACCCCCCCCCCTCTCGTGGACAACATGCTGCTGGTGGTGTGTCATTTCCACCAAAAGCCCACTTGATGGGCAAATAAAAATTGCAGCCTTGTTGTGCGATCACCCTGCTGTGAGAAAACAAAGACATACTGCACTTTGGAAATAAAATGCTACATTCTTATATGAACTTGAACGAACATTCTTTTAAACACTATAAAGCCTGAGTAAATACCAATAGAAGAACAACTTGTCCTCTCCTGCTCGCCCCCCCATCCCACCCCCCCTCTCGTGGACAACATGATGTTGGTGGTGTCTCATTTCCACCAAAAGCCCACTTGATGGGCAAATTAAAATTGCAGCCTTGTAGTGCGATCACCCTGCTGTGAGAAAACAATGATTTACTACACTTTGGATATAAAATGCTATATTCTTATATAAACTTGAACGAACATTCTTTAGAACACTATAAAGCCAGAGTACAGACCAATAGAAGAACAACTTGTCCTCTTCCGCTCGCCCCCCCCATCGCACCTACCCTCTCGTGGACAACATGCTTCTGGTGGTGTATCATTTCCACCAAAAGCCCACTTGATCGGCAAATAAATATTGCAGCCTTGTAGTGCGATCACCCTGCTGTGAAAAAACAGAGATTTACTGCACTTAAGAAATAAAATGCTACGTTACTATATGAACTTGAACGAACATTCTTTAAAACACCATAAAGCCTGAGTACATACCAATAGAACAACAACTTGTCCAATGCCGCCCGCCCCCCCCCCCCCCCCCTTCCCCATCCCTCCTTCTCGTGGACAACATGCTGCTGGTGGTGACTCATTTCCACCAAACTTCCATTTCATTCGCAAATAAAAATTGCAGCCTTGTAGTGCGATCACCCTGCTGTGAGAAAACAAAGATTTATTACACTTTGGAAATAAAATGCTACATTCTTATATGATCTTGAACGAACATTCTTTAAAACACTATAAAGCCTGAGTACATACCAATAGAAAAACAACTTGTCCTCTTCCGCTCGACCCCCCATCCCACCCCTCCTCTCCTGGACAAATCGCTGCTGGTGGTGTGTCATTTCCACCAAAAGCCCACTTGAAGGGTAAATAAAAATTACAGCCTTGTAGTGCGATCACCCTGCTGTGAGAAAACAAAGACTTACTACACTTAGGAAATAAAATGCTACATTCTTATATGAACTTGAACGAACATTCTTTAAAACACTATAATGCTTGAGTACATACCAAAAGAAAAACAACTTGTCCTCTTCCGCTTGCCCCCCCCCCCCATCCCACCGCCCCTCTCGTGGACAACATGCTGCTGGTGGTGTGTCATTTCCACCAAAAGCCCACTTGATGGGCAAATAAAAATTGCAGCCTTATTGTGCGATCACCCTGCTGTGAGAAAACAAAGATTTCCTGCACTTAGGAAATAAAATGCCACGTTATTATATGAATTTGAACGAACATTCATTAAAACACCATAAAGCCTTAGTACATAACAATAGAACAACAACTTGTCCACTTCCGCCCTCCCCCCCCCCCCCCTACCCCCCACCATCCTTCCCGTGGCCAACATGCTGCTGGTGCTGAGTCATTTCCACCAAAAGCCCACTTGATGGGCAAAAAAAATTAGAGCCTTGTAGTGCGATCACCCTGCTGTGAGAAAACAAAGACTTACTACACTTTGGAAATAAAATGCTACATTCTTTTATGAACTTGAACAAACATTCTTTAAAACACTATAAAGCCTGATACATACCAATAGAAGAACAACTTGTCCTCTTCAGCTCGCCCCCCCATCCCACCCCCCCTCTCGTGGACAACATGCTGCTGGTGGTGTCTCATTTCCACCAAAAGCCCACTTGATGGGCAAATAGAAATTGCAGCCTTGTAGTGCGATCACCCTGCTGGAGGAAAACAAAGATTTACTACACTTTGGATATAAAATGCTACATTCTTATATGAATTCCAACGAACATTCTTTAAAACACTATAAAGCCTGAGTACATACCAATAGAAGAAAAACTTGTCCTCTTCCGCTCGCCCCCCCATCCCACCCCCCCTCTCGTGGACAACATGCTGCTGGTGGTGTCTCATTTCCACCAAAAGCCCACTTGATGGGCAAATAAAAATTGCAGATTTGTAGTGCGATCACCCTGCTGTGAGAAAACAAATATTTACTACACTTTGGAAATAAAATGCGTCGTTCTTATATGAACTTGAATGAACATTCTTTAAAACACTATAAAACCTGAGTACATACCAATAGAGGAACAACTTGTCCTCTTCCGCTCACCCCCCCCCCCCCCCATTCCCACCCCTCCTCTCATGGTCGACATGCTGCTGGTGGTGTGTCATTTCCACCAAAAGCCCACTTGATGGGCAAATAAAAATTGCAGCCTTGTAGTGCGATCACCCTGCTGTGAGAAAACAATGATTACTACACTTTGGATATAAAATGCTATATTGTTATACGAACTTGAACGAACATTCTTTAAAACACTATAAAGCCAGGGTACAGACCAATAGAAGAACAACTTGTCCTCTTCCGCTCGCCCCCCCATCGCACCTCCCCTCTCGTGGACAACATGCTGCTGGTGGTGTGTCATTTCCACCAAAAGCCCACTTGAATGCCAAATAAATATTGCAGCCTTATAGTGCGATCACCCTGCTGTGAGAAAACAAAGATTTACTGCACTTAAGAAATAAAATGCTACGTTATTATATGAACTTGAACGAACATTCTTTAAAACACCATAAAGCCTGAGTACATACCAATAGAACAACAACTTGTCCAATTCCGCCCGCCCCCCCACTTCCCCCTCCCTCCTTCTCGTGGACAACATGCTGCTGGTGGTGATTCATTTCCAGCAAATGCCCATTTGATGGGCAAATAAAAATTGCAGCCTTGTAGTGCGATCACCCTGCTGTGAGAAAACAAGGAGTGACTGCACTTAGGAAATAAAATGCTACGTTATTATATGAACATGAACAAACATTCTTTAAAACACCATAAAGCCTGAGTACATACCAATAGAACAACAACTTGTCCACTTCCGCCCGCCCCCCCCTCCCCCCCCCCCCCCCCACCACTCCTTCTCGTGGACAAAATGCTGCTGGTGGTGTGTCATATCCACCAAAAGCCCACTTGATGGGCAAATAGAAATTACAGCCTTGTAGTGCAATCACCCTGCTGTGAGAAAACAAAGATTTACTACACTTTGGATATAAAATGCTACATTCTTATATGAATTTCAAGGTACATTCTTTAAAACACTATAAAGCCTGAGTACATACCAATAGAAGAACAACTTGTCCTCTTCCGCTCGCCCTCCCATCCCACCCCCCCCTCTCGTGGACAACATGCTGCTGGTGGTGTGTCATTTCCACCAAAAGCCCACTTGATGCGCAAATAAAAATTGCAGCCTTGTAGTGCGATCACCCTGCTGTGAGAAAACAAAGATTTACTACACTTTGGAAATAAAATGCGTCTTTCTTATATGAACTTGAATGAACATTCTTTAAAACACTATAAAGCCTTAGTACATACCAATAGAAGAACAACTTGTCCTGTTCCGCTCGCCCCCATCCCCCCCCCCCCTCCCCGCCCCTCGTGGAGAACAAGATGCTGGTAGTGTGTCATTTCCAACTGAAGCCCTCTTGATGGGCAAATAAAAATTGCAGCCTTGTAATGCGATCACCCTGCTGTGAGAAAACAAAGACTTACAACACTTTGGAAATAAAATGCTACATTCTTATATGAACTTAAACGAACATTCTTTAAAACACTATAAAGCCTGAGTACATAGCAAAAGAAGAACAACTTGTCTTCTTCCGCTGGCCCCCACATCCCAACCCCCTCTCGTGGACAACATGCTGCTGGTGGTGTGTCATTTCCACCAAAAGCCCACTTGATGGGCAAATAAAAATTGCAGCCTTGTAGTGCGATCACCCTGCTGTGAGAAAACAATGATTTACTACACATTGGATATAAAATGCAAGATTCTTATATGAACTTGAACGAACATTCTTTATAACACTATATAGCCAGAGTACAGACCAATAGAGCAACTTGTCCTCTTCCGCTCGCCCCACGTTCCCACCCCCCCTCTCTTGGACAACAAGCTGCTGGTGGTGTGTCATTTCCACCAAAAGCCCATTTGATGAGCAAATAAAAATTCCAGCCTTGTAGTGCGATCACCCTGCTGTGAGAAAACAAAGATTTACTGCACATTGGATATAAAATGCCACGTTATTATGTGAACTTGAACGAACATTCTTTAAAACACTATAAAGCCTGAGTACATACTAATAATAGAACTACTTGTCCTCTTCCGCTCGCCCCTCCATCCCCCCCCCCCCCCCCCCCCCACCGTCTCTCTAATGGACAACATGCTGCTGGTGGTGTGTCATTTCCACCAAAAGCCCACTAGATGGGAAAATAAAAATTGCAGCCTTGTACTGCGATCACCCTGCTGTGAGGAAACGGAGATTTACTACACTTTGGAAATATAATGCTACATTCTTATATGAACTTGAACGAACATTCTTTAAAACACTATATAGCCTGAGTACACACCAATAGAAGAACAACTTGTCCTCTCGTGCTCGCCCCCCTATCCCAACCCCCCTTTCGTGGACAACATGCTGCTGGTGGTGTGTCATTTCCAACAAAAGCCCACTTGATGGGCAAATAAAAATTGCAGCTTTGTAGTGCGATCACCCTGCTGTGAGAAAACAAAGTTTTATTACCTTTTGGAAATAAAATGCTACATTCTTATATGAACCTGAACGAACATTCTTTAAAACACTATAAAGCTTGAGTAGATACCAATAGAAGAATAACTTGTCCTCTTCTGCTCGCCCCCCCATCCCACCCTCCCTCTCGTGGACAACATGCTGCTGGTGGTAAGTCATTTCCACCAAAAGCCCATTTGATGGGCAAATAAAAGTTGCAGCCTTGTAGTACGATCACCCTGCTGTGAGAAAACAAAGATTTATTACACTTTGGAAATAAGATGCTATATTCGTATATGAACCTGAACGAAGATTCTTTAAAACACTATAAAGCTTGAGTAGATACCAATAGAACAACAACTTGTCCTCTTCTGCTCGCCCCCCCATCCCACCCCCCCTCTCGTGGACAAATCGCTGCTGGTGGTGTGTCATTTCCACCAAAAGCCCACTTGATGGGCAAATAAAATTTGCAGCCTTGTAGTACGATCACCCTGCTGTGAGAAAACAAAGATTTATTACACTTTGGAAATAAAATGCTACATTCTTATATGAACTTGAACGAACATCCTTTAAAACACTATAAAGCCTGAGTACATACAAATAGAAGAACAAGTTGTCCTCTTCTGCTCGCCCCTCCCCCCCCCCCCCACCTCCCCTCTCGTAGACAACATGGTGCTGGTGGTGTGTCATTTCCACCAAAAGCCCACTTGATGGGCAAATAAAAATTGGAGCCTTGTGGTGCGACCACCCTGCTGTGAGAAAACAAAGATTTACTGCACTTTGGAAATGAAATGCCACGTTCTTATATGATTTTGAACGAACATTCATTAAAACGCTATAAAGCCTTAGTACATACTAATAGAAGAACAACTTGTCCTCTTCCGCTCGTCCCCCCCCCCCCCTCCACACCACCCCTCTCGTGGAAAACATGATGCTGGTGGGTTGTCATTTCCACCAAAAGCCCACTTGATGGGCAAATAAAAATTGCAGCCTTGTAATGCGATCACCCCGCTGTGAGAAAACAAAGTGTTACTACACTTTGGAAATAAAATGCTACATTCTTATACGAACTTGAACGAACATTCTTTAAAACACTATAAAGCCTTAGTACAAACCAATAGAAGAACAACTTGTCCTCTTCCGCTCGCCCGCTCCCCCTCCCCACCACCCCTCTCGTGGACAACATGCTGCTGGTGGTGTGTCATTTCCACCAAAAGCCCACTTGATGGGCAGATAAAAATTGCAGCCTTGTACTGCGTTCATCCTGCTGTGAGAAAACAATGATTTACTACACTTTGGAAATAAAATGCTACATTCTTATATGAACTTGAACGAACATTCTTTAAAACACTATAAAGCCAGAGTACAGACCAATAGAAGAACAACATGTCCTCCTCCGCTCGCCCCCCCATGGTGTGTCATTTCCACCAAAAGCCCACTTGATGAGCAAATAAAAATTCCAGCCTTGTAGTGCGATCACCCTGCTGTGAGAAAACAAAGATTTACTGCACATTGGATATAAAATGCCACGTTATTATGTGAACTTGAACGAACATTCTTTAAACCACTATAAAGCTTGAGTACATACTAATAATAGTACTACTTGTCATCTTCCGCTCGCCCCTCCCCCCCCCCCCCCCGCCATCTGTCTAATGGACAACATGCTGCTGGTGGTGTGTCATTTCCACCAAAAGCCCACTAGATGGGAAAATAAAAATTGCAGCCTTGTACTGCGATCACCCTGCTGTGAGGAAACGGAGATTTACTACACTTTGGAAATATAATGCTACATTCTTATATGAACTTGAACGAACATTCTTTAAAACACTATATAGCCTGAGTACATACCAATAGAAGAACAACTTGTCCTCTCGTGCTCGCCCCCCTATCCCAACCCCCCTTTCGTGGACAACATGGTGCTGGTGGTGTGTCATTTCCACCAAAAGCCCACTTGATGGGCAAATAAAAATTGGAGCCTTGTGGTGCGACCACCCTGCTGTGAGAAAAGAAAGTGTTACTACACTTTGGAAATAAAATGCTACATTCTTATACGAACTTGAACGAACATTCTTTAAAACACTATAAAGCCTTAGTACAAACCAATAGAAGAACAACTTGTCCTCTTCCGCTCGCCCGCTCCCCCTCCCCACCGCCCCTCTCGTGGACAACATGCTGCTGGTGGTGTGTCATTTCCACCAAAAGCCCACTTGATGGGCAAATAAAAATTGCAGCCTTGTACTGCGTTCATCCTGCTGTGAGAAAACAATGATTTACTACACTTTGGAAATAAAATGCTACATTCTTATATGAACTTGAACAAACATTCTTTAAAACACTATAAAGCCTGAGTACATACCAATAGAAAAACAACTTGTCCTCTTCCGCTCGCCCGCTCCCCCTCCCCACCGCCCCTCTCGTGGACAACATGCTGCTGGTGGTGTGTCATTTCCACCAAAAGCCCACTTGATGGGTAAAAAAAAATTACAGCCTTGTGGTGGGATCACTCTGCTGTGAGAAAACAAAGACTTACTACACTTTGGAAATAAAATGCTACATTCTTATATGAACTTGAACGAACATTCTTTAAAACACTATAAAGCCAGAGTACAGACCAATAGAAGAACAACATGTCCTCCTCCGCTCACCCCCCCCATCCCACCCTCCCTCTCGTGGACAACATGCTGCTGGTAGTGTGTCATTTCCACCAAAAGCCCACATGATGGGCAAATAAAAATTGCAGCCTTGTAGTGCGATCACCCTTCTGTGAGAAAACAAAGATTTACTACACTTTGGAAATAAAATGCTACATGCTTATATGAACTTGAACGAACATTCATTAAAACGCTATAAAGCCTTAGTACATACTAATAGAAGAACAACTTGTCCTCTTCCGCTCGCCCCCCCCCCCCCCCTCCACACCTTCTCGTGGAAAACATGATGCTGGTGGGTTGTCATTTCCACCAAAAGCCCACTTGATGAGCAAATAAAAATTGCAGCCTTGTACTGTGATCACCCTGCTGTGAGAAAACGATGATTTACTACACTTTGGAAATAAAATGCTATATTCTTACATGAACTAGAACGAACATTCTTTAAAACACTATAAAGCCTTAGTACATACCAATAGAAGAACAACTTGTCCTCTCGTGCTCGCCCCCCTATCCCACCCCTCCACTCATGGACAACATGCTGCTTGTGGTGTGTCATTTTAACCAAAAGCCCACTTGATGGGCAAATAAAAATTGCAGCCCTGTAGTGCGATCACCTTGCTGTGAGAAAACAATAACTTACTACACTTTGGAAATAAAATGCTACATTCTTATATGAACTTGAACGAACATTCTTTAAAACACCATAAAGCCAGAGTACAGACCAATAGAAGAACAACTTGACCTCTTCCGCTCGGCCCCCCCCCCCCCACCCTCGTGGAAAACATGCTGCTGGTGGTGTGTGATTTCCACCAAAAGCCCACTTGATGGGCAAATAAGAATTCCAGCCGTGTAGTGCGATCACCCTGCTGTGAGAAAACAAAGATTTACTGCACATTATATATAAAATGCCACGTTATTATATGAACATGATCGAACATTCTTTAAAACACTATAAGCCTGAGTACATACTAATAATAGAACTACTTGTCCTCTTCCGCTCACCCCTCCCCCCCCCCCCCCCCCCCCCCCCCCGTCCCACCATCTCGTGGACAACAAGCTGCTGGTGGTGTGTCATTTCCACCGAAAGCCCACTAGATGGGCAAATAAAAATTGCAGCCTTGTACTGCGATCACCCTGCTGTGAGGAAACGAAGATTTACTACACTTTGGAAATATAATGCTACATTCTTATATGAACTTGAACGAACATTCTTTAAAATACTATAAAGCCTGAGTACATACCAATAGAAGATCAACTTGTCCTCTTCCGCTCGCCCTCCTATCCCACCCCCCCTCTCGTGGACAACATGCTGCTGGTGGTGTGTCATTTCCACCAAAAGCCCACTTTATGGGCAAATGAAAATTGCAGCCTTGTAGTGCGATCACCCTGCTGTGAGAAAACAAAGATTTAATGCACATTGGAAATAAAATGTCACGTTCTTATAAGAACTTGAACGAACATTCTTTAAAACATTATAAACCCTGAGTACATACTAATAATAGAACTACTTTTCCTCTTCCGGTCGCCCCTCCCCCCCCCCCCCCCCCCCTACCCTTTCGTGGACAACATGCTGCTGGTGGTGTACCATTTCCACCAACAGCCCACTAGATGGGCAAATAAAAATTGCAGCCTTGTAGTGCGATCACCCTGCTGTGAGAAAACAAAGAGTTACTGCACTTAGGAAATAAAATGCTACGTTATTATATGAACTTGAACAAACATTCTTGAAAACACCATAAAGCCTGAGTACATACCAATAGAACAACAACGTGTGCACTTCCGCCCGCCCCCCCCCCCCCTCCCGCCCCTCCTTCTCGTGGACAACATGCTGCTGGTGGTGAGTCATTTCCACCAAAAGCCCATTTGATGGGCAAATAAAAATTGCAGCCTTGTAGTGCGATCACCCTGCTGTGAGAGAACAAAGATTTATTACACTTTGGAAATAAAATGCTACATTCTTATATGAACCTGAACGAAGATTCTTTAAAACACTATAAAGCTTGAGTAGATACCGATAGAAGAACAACTTGTCCCCTTCTGCTCGCCCCCCCATCCCAACCCCCCTCTCGTGGACAAATCACTGCTGGTGGTGTGTCTTTTCCACCAAAAGCCCACTTGATGCGCAAAAAAAATTACAGCCTTGTAGTGCGCTCACCCTGCTGTGAGAAAACAAAGACTTACTACACTTTGGAAATAAAATGATACATTCTTATATGAACTTGAACGAACATTCTTTAAAACACTATAAAGCCTGAGTACATACCAATAGAAGAACAACTTGTCCTGTTCCGCTCGCCCCCCCCCCCCCCCCTGCCCTTCGTGGACAACATGATGTTGGTGGTGTGTTATTTCCACCTGAAGCCCACTTGATGGGCAAATAAATATTGCAGCCTTGTGGTGCGATTACCCTGCTGTGAGAAAACAAAGACTTACTACATTTTTCTAAATAAAATGCTACATTCTTATATGAACTTGAACGAACATTCTTTAAAACACTACAAAGCCTGAGTACATACCAATAGATGAACTACTTGTCCTCTTCCGCTCCCCCCCCCCCTCCCCCCTTCCCCCCACCGCACTCTCGTGGTCAACATGCTGCTGGTGGTGTGTCATTTCAACCAAAAACCAACTTGATGGGCAAAAAAAATTACAGCCTTGTAGTGCGATCACCCTGCTGTGAGAATACAAAGACTTACTACACTTTGGAAATAAAATGCTAGATTCTTATATCAACTTGAACCAACATTCTTTAAAACATTATAAAGCCTGAGAACATACTAATAATAGAACTACTTGTACTCTTCCGCTCGCCCCTCCCTTCCCCCCACCCCTCCCTCTCGTGGACAACTTGCTGCTGGTGGTGTGTCATTTCCACCAACTGCCCACTACATGGGCAAATAAAAATTGCAGCCTTGTAGTGCGATCACCCTGCTGTGAGGAAACAAAGATTTACTACACTTTGGAAATAAAATGCTACATTCTTATATGAACTTGAACGGACATTCTTTAAAACACTATAAAGCCTGAGTACATACCAATAGAAGAAGAACTTGTCCTCTCGTGCTCGCCCACCTATCCCACCCCCCCTCTCGTGGACAACATGCGGCCAGTGGTGTGTCATTTCCACCAAAAGCCCGCTTGATGGGCAAATAAGTATTGCAGCCTTGTAGTGCGATCACCCTGCTGTGAGAAAACAAAGATTTATTACACTTTGGAAATAAAATGCTACATTCTTACATGAACCTGAACGAACATTCTTTAAAACACTATAAAGCTTGAGTAGATACCAATAGAAGAACAACTTGTCCTCTTCTGCTCGCCCCCCCATCCCACCCCCCCTCTCGTGGACAAATAGCTGCTGGTGGTGTGTGATTTCCACCAAAAGCCCACTTGATGGGCAAATAAAAATTGCAGCCTTGTAGTGCGATCACCCTGCTCTGAGAAAACAAAGATCTACTGCACTTATGAAATAAAATGCTACGTTATTATATGAACTTGAACGAACATTCTTTAAAACACCATAAAGCCTGAGTACATACCAATAGAACAACAACTTGTCCACTTCCGCCCGCCCCCCCCCCCCCCCCCCCGCCACCTTCTCGTGGACAACATGCTGCTGGTGGTGAGTCATTTCCACCAAAAGCCCATTTGATGGGCAAATAAAAATTGCAGCCTTGTAGTGCGATCACCCTACTGTGAGAAAACAAAGATTTATTACACTTTGGAAATAAAATGCTACATTCTTATATGAACCTGAACGAAGATTCTTTAAAACACTATAAAGCTTGAGTAGATACCAATAGAAGAACAACTTTTCCCCTTCTGCTTGCCCCCCCATATCACCCCACCTCTCGTGGACAAATCGCAGCTGGTGGTGTGTCATTTCCACCAAAAGACTACTCGATGGGCAAAAAAAATTACAGTCTTGTAGTGCGATCACCCTGCTGTGAGAAAACAAAGACTTACTACACTTTGGAAATAAGATGCTACATTCTTATATGAACTAGAACGAACATTCTTTAAAACACTATAAAGCATGAGTACATACCAATACAAAAACAACTTGTCCTGTTCCGCTCGCCCCCCCCTTCCCCATGCCCCTCGTGGACAACATGATGCTGGTGGTGTGTCATTTCCACCTGAAGCCCACTTGATGGGCAAATAAAAATTGCAGCCTTGTAGTGCGATCACCCTGCTGTGAGAAAACAGATTTATTACACTTTGGAAATAAAATGCTACATTCTTATACGAACCAGAACGAACACATCTTTAAAATACTATAAAGCTTGAGTAGACACTAATAGAAGAACAACTTGTCCTCTTCTGCTCGCCCTCCTATCCCACCCCCCCTCTCGTGGACAAATCGCTGCTGGTGGTGTGTCATTTCCACCAAAAGCCCACTTGATGGGCAAATAGAAATTGCAGCCTTGTAGTGCGATCACCCTGCTGTGAGAAAACAAAGACTTACTACACTTTGGAAATAAAATGCTACATTCTTATATTAACTTGAACGAACATTCTTTAAATCACTGTAAAGCCAGAGTGCAGACCAATAGAGGAACAACTTGTCCTCTTCCGCTCGCCCCCCCATCCCACCCCCGCTCTAGTGGACAACATGCTGCTGGTGGTGTGTCGTTTCCACCAAAAGCCCACTTGATGGGCAAATAAAAATTGCAGCCTTGTAGTGCGATCACCCTGCTGTGAGATAACAAAGACTTACTACACTTTGGAAATAAAATGCTACATTCTTATATGAACTTGAACGAACATTCTTTAAATCACTGTAAAGCCAGAGTGCAGACCAATAGAGGAACAACTTGTCCTCTTCCGCTCGCCCCCCCCCCCCCCCCCCTACCTGCCACTCGTGGACAACATGATGCTGGTGGTGTGTCATTTGCACCTGAAGCCCACTTGATGGGCAAATAAAAATTGCAGCCTTGTAGTGCGATCACCCTGCTGTGAGAATACAAAGACTTACTACACTTTGGAAATAAAATGCTACATTCTTTTATGAACTTGAACGAACATTCTTTAAAACACTATAAAGCCTGAGTACATACCAATAGAAGAACAACTTGTCCTCTCGTGCTCGCCCCCCTATCCCCCCCCCCCCCCCCCCCCTCTCGTGGACAACATGCTGCTGGTGGTGTGTCATTTCCACCAAAAGCCCACTTGATGGGCAAATAAAAATTGCAGCCTTGTAGTGCGATCATCCTGTTGTGAGAAAACAATGATTTACTACACTTTGGAAATAAAATGCTACATTCTTATATGAACTTGAAAGAACATTCTTTAAAATACTATAAAGCCTGAGTACAAACCAATAGAAGAACAACTTGTCCCCTTCCGCTCGCCCCCCTATCCCACCCCCCCTCTCGTGGACAACATGCTGCTGGTGGTGTGTCATTTCCACCAAAAAGCCCACTTGATGGGCAAATAAAAATTGCAGCCTTGTAGTGCGATCACCCTGCTGTGAGAAAACAAAGATTTACTGCACATTGGAAATAAAATGTCACGTTCTTATATGAACTTGAACGAACATTCTTTAAAACATAATAAAGCCTGAGTACATACTAATAATAGAACTACTTGTCCTCTTCCGCTCGCCCCTCCCTTCCCCCCTCCCCTCCCTCTCGTGGACAACTTGCTGCTGGTGGTGTGTCACTTCCACCAACTGCCCACTACATGGGCAAATAAGAATTGCAGCCTTGTAGTGCGATCACCCTGCTGTGAGGAAACAAAGATTTATTACACTTTGGAAATAAAATGCTACATTCTTTTATGAACTAGAATGAACATTCTTTAAAACACTATAAAGCATGAGTACATACCAATAGAAAAACAACTTGTCCTCTTCCGCTCGCCCCCCCATCCCACCCCCCCTCTCATGGACAAATCGCTGCTGGTGGTGTGTCATTTCCACCAAAAGCCCACTTGATGGGTAAATAAAAATTACAGCCTTGTGGAGCGATCACTCTGCTGTGAGTAAACAAAGACTTACTACACTTTGGAAATAAAATGCTACATTCATATATGAACTTGAACGAACATTCTTTAAAACACTATAAAGCCTGAGTACATACCAATAGAAGAACACCTTGTCCTGTTCCGCTCGCCCCCCCCTTCCCCATGCCCCTCATGGACAACATGATGCTGGTGGTGTGTCTATTCCACCTGAAGCCCACTTGATGGGCAAAGAAAAATTGCAGCCTTGTAGTGCGATCACCCTGCTGTGAGAAAACAGATTTATTACACTTTGGAAATAAAATGCTACATTCTTATACGAACCAGAACGAACACATCTTTAAAACACTATAAAGCTTGAGTAGATACTAATAGAAGAACAACTTGTCCTCTTCTGCTCGCCCCCCCATCCCACCCCCCCTCTCGTGGACAAATCGCTGCTGGTGGTGTGTCATTTCCACCAAAAGCCCACTTGATGGGCAAATAAAACTTGCAGCCTTGTAGTGCGATCACCCTGCTGTGAGAAAACAAAGAGTTACTACACTTTGGAAATAAAATGCTACATTCTTATATGAACTTGAACGAACATTCTTTAAAACACTATAAAGCCTGAGTACATACCAATAGAAGAACAACTTGTTCTCTCCTGCTCGCCTCCCCATCCCACCCCCCCTCTCGTGGACAACATGCTGCTGGTGGTGTGTCATTTCCACCAAAAGACCACTTGATGGGAAAATAAAAATTCCAGCCTTGTAGTGCGATCACCCTGCTGTGAGAAAACAAAGTTTTACTACACTTTGGAAATAAAATGCTACATTCTTATATGAACTTGAACTCATATTCTTTAAAACACTATAAGGCCTTAGTACATACCAATAGACGAACAACTTGTCCTCTTCCGCTCGCTCCCCCCCCCCCCCCCCACCACACCATCCCTCTCGTCGAAAACATGCTGCTGGTGGTGTGTCATTTCCACCAAAAGCCCACTTGATGGGCAAATAAAAATTGCAGCCTTGTACTGCGATCACCCTGCTGTGAGAAAACAATGATTTACTACACTTTGGAAATAAAATGCTACATTCTTATATGAACTTGAACGAACATTCCCTAAATCACTATAAAGCCTGAGTACATACCAATAGAAAAACAACTTGTCTTGTGGCGCTCGCCCCCCCACGCCTCGTAGGGAACATGATGCTGGTGGTGCGTCAATTCCACATGAAGCCCACCTGATGGGCAAATAAAAATTGCAGCCTTGTAGTGCGCTCACCCTGCTGTGAGAAAACAAAAATTTATTACACTTTGGAAATAAATTGCTACATTCTCATGTGAACCAGAACTAACATTCTTTAAAACTCTATAAAGCTTGAGTAGATACCAATAGAAGAACAACTTGTCCTCTTCTGCTTGCCCCCCCATCCCATCCCACCTCTCGTGGACAAATCGCTGCTGGTGGTGTGTCATTTCCACCAAAAGCCCACTTGATGGGCAAATAAAAATTGCAGCCTTGTAGTGCGATCACCCTGCTGTAAGAAAACAAAGACTTACTAAACTTAGGAAATAAAATGCTACATTCTTATTGGAACTTGAATGAACATTCTTTGAAACACTATAAAGCCTGAGTACATATCAATAGAAGAACAACTTGTCCTCTCCCGCTCGCCCCCCCATCCCACCCACCCTCTCGTGGACAACTTGCTGCTGGTGGTGTGTCATTTCCAGCAAAAGCCCACTTGATGGGCAAATAAAAATTGCAGCCTTGTAGTGCGATCACCCTGCTGTGAGAAAACATAGACTTACTACACTTTGGAAATATAATGCTACGTTCTTATATGAACTTGAACGAACATTCTTTAAAACACTATATGGCCGGAGTACATGCCAATAGACAACAACTTGTCCTCTTCCGTTCGACCCCCCACCCCCCACCACCCTCTCGTGGACAACATGCTGCTGGTGGTGTGTCATTTCCACCAAATGCCCACTTGATGGGCAAATAAAAATTGCAGCCTTGTAGTGCGATCACCCTGCTGTGAGAAAACAAAGACTTACTAAACTTTGGAAATAAAATGCTACGTTCTTATATGAACTTGAACGAACATTCTTTAAAACACTATATAGCCGGAGTACATGCCAATAGACAACAACTTGTCCTCTTCCGTTCGACCCCCCACCCCCCACCACCCTCTCGTGGATAACATGCTGCTGGTGGTGTGTCATTTCCACCAAATGCCCACTTGATGGGCAAATAAAAATTGCAGCCTTGTAGTGCGATCACCCTGCTGTGAGAAAACAAAGATTTATTACACTTTGGAAATAAAATGCTACATTCTTATGTGAACCAGAACGAACATTCTTTAAAACACTATAAAGCTTGAGTAGTTACCAATACAGGAACAACTTGTCCTCTTCTGCTCGCCCCCCCATCCCAACCCCCCTCTCGTGGACAAATCGCAGATGGTGGTGTGTCATTTCCACCAAAAACCCACTTGATGGGCAAATAAAAATTGCAGCCTTGTAGTGCGATCACCCTGCTGTGAGAAAACAAGGACTTACTACACTTTGGAAATAAAATGCTACATTCTTATATGAACTTGAACGAACATTCTTTAAAACACTATAAAGCCTGAGTACATACCAATAGAAGAACAACTTGTCCTCTCGTGCTCGCCCCCCTATCCCACCCCCCCTCTCATGGACAACATGCTGCTGGTGGTGTGTCATTTCCACCAAAAGCCCGCTTGATAGGCAAATAAGAATTGCAGCCTTGTAGTGCGACCACCCTGCTCTGAGAAAACAAAGATTTATTACACTTTGGAAATAAAATGCTACATTCTTATATGAACCTGAAAGAACATTCTTTAAAACACTATAAAGCTTGAGTAGATACCAATAGAAGAACAACTTGTCCTCTTCTGCTCGCCCCTCCATCCCACCCCCCTCTCGTGGACAAATAGCTGCTGGTGGTGTGTGATTTCCACCAAAAGACCACTTGATGGGCAAATAAAAATTGCAGCCTTGTAGTGTGATCACCCTGCTCTGAGAAAACAAAGATTTACTGCACTTATGAAATAAAATGCTACGTTATTATATGAACTTGAACGAACATTCTTTAAAACACCATAAAGCCTGAGTACATACCAATAGAACAACAACTTGTCCACTTCCGCCCGCCCCCCCCCCCTCCCCCCCCCCCCTTCTTCTCGTGGACAACATGCTGCTGGTGGTGAGTCATTTCCACCAAAAGCCCATTTGATGGGCAAATAAAAATTGCAGCCTTGTAGTGCGATCACCCTGCTGTGAGAAAACAAAGATTTATTACACTTTGGAAATAAAATGCTACATTCTTATATGAACCTGAACGAAGATTCTTTAAAACACTGTAAAGCTTGAGTAGATACCAATAGAAGAACAACTTGTCCCCTTCTGCTCGCCTCCCCATATCACGCCCCCTCTCGTGGACAAATCGCTGCTGGTGGTATGTCATTTCCACCAAAAGCCTACTTGATTGGCAAAAAAAATTACAGCCTTGTAGTGCGATCACCCTGCTGTGAGAAAACAAAGACTTACTACACTTTGGAAATAAAATGCTACATTCTTATGTGAACTAGAACAAACATTCTTTAAAACACTATAAAGCATGAGTACATACCAATAGAAGAACAACTTGTCCTGTTCCGCTCGCCCCCCCCCCCCCCCCCCACGCCCCTCGTGGACAACATGATGCTGGTGGTGTGTCATTTCCACCTGAAGCCCACTTTATGGGCAAATAAAAATTGCAGCCTTGTAGTGCGATCACCCTGCTGTGAGAAAACAGATTTATTACACTTTGGAAATAAAATGCTACATTCTTATATGAACCAGAACGAAAACATCTTTAAAACAATATAAAGCTTGAGTAGATACTAATAGAAGAACAACTTGTCCTCTTCTGCTCGCCCCCCCATCCCACCCCCCCTCTCGTGGACAAATCGCTGCTGGTGGTGTGTCATTTCCACCAAAAGCCCACGTGATGGGCAAATAAAAATTGCAGCCTTGTAGTGCGATCACCCTGCTGTGAGAAAACAAAGACTTACTACACTTTGGAAATAAAATGCTACATTCTTATATGAACTTGAACAAACATTCTTTAAAACACTATAAAGCTTGAGTACATACCAATAGAAGAACAACTTGTTCTCTCCTGCTCGCCCCCCAATCCCACCCCCCCTCTCGTGGACAACATGCTGCTGGTGGTGTGTCATTTCCACCAAAAGACCACTTGATGGGCAAATAAAAATTCCAGCCTTGTAGTGCGATCACCCTGCTGTGAGAAAACAAAGTTTTACTACACTTTGGAAATAAAATGCTACATTCTTATATGAACTTGACCGAAAATTCTTTAAAACACTATAAGGCCTTAGTAAATACCAATAGAAGAACAACTTGTCCTCTTCCGCTCGCTCCCCCCCCCCCCCCCCCCTCCACACCACCCCTCTCGTCGAAAACATGCTGCTGGTGGTGTGTCATTTCCACCAAAAGCCCACTTGATGGGCAAATAAAAATTGCAGCCTTGTAGTGCGATCACCCTGCTGTGAGATAACAAAGACTTACTACACTTGATTGGCAAATAAAAATTGCAGCCTTGATGTGCGATCACCCTGCTGTGAGAAAACAAAGATTTGCTACACTTTGCAAATAAAATGCGTCTTTCTTATATGAACTTGAATGAACATTCTTTAAAACACTATAAAGCCTTAGTACATACCAATAGAAAAACAACTTGTCCTCTTCCGCTCGCCCCCCCATCCCACCCCCCCTCTCATGGACAACATGCCGCTGGTGGTGTGTCATTTCCACCAAAAGCCCGCTTGAAGGGCAAATAAGAATTGCAGCCTTGTAGTGCGATCACCCTGCTGTGAGAAAACAAAGACTTACTAGACTTAGGAAATAAAATGCTACATTCTTATTGGAACTTGAACGAACATTCTTTGAAACACTATAAAGCCTGAGTACATATCAATAGAAGAACAACTTGTCCTCTTCCGCTCGCCCCCCCATCCCACACAACCTCTCATGGACAACATGCCGCTGGTGGTGTGTCATTTCCACCAAAAGCCCGCTTGAAGGGCAAATAAGAATTGCAGCCTTGTAGTGCGATCACCCTGCTGTTAGAAAACAAAGACTTACTACACTTTGGAAATAAAATGCTACATTCTTATATGAACTAGAACGAACATTCTTTAAAACACTATAAAGCATGAGTACATACCAATAGAAAAACAACTTGTCCTCTTCCGCTCGCCCCCCCTTCCCACCCCCCCTCTCATGGACAAATCGCTGCTGGTGGTGTGTCATTTCCACCAAAAGCCCACTTGATGGGTAAATAAAAATTACAGCCTTGTGGTGCGATCACTCTGCTGTGAGTAAACAAAGACTTACTACACTTTGGAAATAAAATGCTACATTCATATATGAACTTGAACGAACATTCTTTAAAACACTATAAAGCCTGAGTACATACCAATAGAAGAACAACTTGTCCTGTACCGCTCGCCCCCCCCCCCCCCCCCCCCCATGCCCCTCGTGGACAACATGATGCTGGTGGTGTGTCATTTGCACCTGAAGCCCACTTGATGGGCATATAAAAATTGCAGCCTTGTAGTGCGATCACCCTGCTGTGAGAAAACAAAGATTTATTACACTTTGGAAATAAAATGCTACATTCTTATGTGAACCATAACTAACATTCTTTAAAACACTATAAAGCTTGAGGAGATACCAATAGAAGAACAACTTGTCCTCTTCTGCTTGCCCCCCCCATCCCATCCCCCCTCTCGTGGACAAATCGCTGCTGGTGGTGTGTCATTTCCACCAAAAGCCCACTTGATGGGCAAATAAAAATTGCAGCCTTGTAGTGCGATCACCCTGCTGTGAGAAAACAAAGCCTTACTAGACTTAGGAAATAAAATGCTACATTCTTATTGGAACTTGAACGAACATTCTTTGAAACACTATAAAGCCTGAGTACATATCAATAGAAGAACAACTTGTCCTCTTCTGCTCGCCCCCCCATCCCACACAACCTCTCATGGACAACATGCCGCTGGTGGTGTGTCATTTCCACCAAAAGCCCGCTTGAAGGGCAAATAAGAATTGCAGCCTTGTAGTGCGATCACCCTGCTGTGAGAAAACAAAGACTTACTACACTTTGGAAATAAAATGCTACATTCTTATATGAACTAGAACGAACATTCTTTAAAACACTATAAAGCATGAGTACATACCAATAGAAGAACAACTTGTTCTCTCCTGCTCGCCCCCCCATCCCACCCCCCCTTTCGTGGACAACATGCTGCTGGTGGTGTGTCATTTCCACCAAAAGACCACTTGATGGGCAAATAAAAATTCCAGCCTTGTAGTGCGATCACCCTGCTCTGAGAAAACAAATTTTTACTACACTTTGGAAATAAAATGCTACATTCTAATATGAACTTGAACGAACATTCTTTAAAACACTATAAGGCCTTAGTACATACCAATAGAAGAACAACTTGTCCTCTTCCGCTCGCTCCCCCCCCCCCCCCCCCCCCCACACCACCCCTCTCGTCGAAAACATGCTGCTGGTGGTGTGTCATTTCCACCAAAAGCCCACTTGATGGGCAAATAAAAATTGCAGCCTTGTACTGCGATTACCCTGCTGTGAGAAAACAATGATTTACTAGACTTTGGAAATAAAATGCTACATTCTTATATGGACTTGAACGAACATTCTTTAAAACACTATGAAGCCTGAGTACATACCAATAGAAAAACAACTTGTCCTCTTCCGCTTGCCCCCCCATCCCACCTTCCCTCTCGTGGACAAATCGCTGCTGGTGGTGTGTCATTTCCACCAAAATCCCACTAGATGGGTAAATAAAAATTACAGCCTTGTAGTGCGATCACTCTGCTGTGAGAAAACAAAGACTTATTACACTTTGGAAATAAAATGCTACATTCTTATATGAACTTGAACGAACATTCTTTAAATCACTGTAAAGCCAGAGTACAGACCAATAGAGGAACAACTTGTCCTCTTCCGCTCGCCCCCCCATCCCACCCCAGCTCTAGTGGACAACATGCTACTGGTGGTGTGTCGTTTCCACCAAAAGCCCACTTGATGGGCAAATAAAAATTGCAGCCTTGTAGTGCGATCACCCTGCTGTGAGAAAACAAAGATTTATTACACTTTGGAAATAAAATGCTACATTCTTATGTAAACCAGAACTAACATTCTTTAAAACACTATAAAGCTTGAGTAGATACCAATAGAAGAACAACTTGTCCTCTTCTGCTTGCCCCCCCATCCCATCCCCCCTCTCGTGGACATATCGCTGCTGGTGGTGTGTCATTTCCACCAAAAGCCCACTTGATGGGCAAATAAAAATTGCAGCCTTGTAGTACGATCACCCTGCTGTGAGATAACAGAGACTTACTACACTTGATGGGCAAATAAAAATTGCAGCCTTGTAGTGCGATCACCCTGCTGTGAGAAAACAAAGACTTACTACACTTTGGAAATAAAATGCTACGTTCTTATATGAACTTGAACGGACATTCTTTAAAACACTATAAAGCTTGAGTAGATACCAATAGAAGAACAACTTGTCCTCTTCTGCTCGCCCCCCCATCCCAACCCCCCTCTCGTGGACAAATCGCAGATGGTGGTGTGTCATTTCCACCAAAAACCCACTTGATGGGCAAATAAAAATTGCAGCCTTGTAGTGCGATCACCCTGCTGTGAGAAAACAAAGATTTATTACACTTTGGAAATAAAATGCTACATTCTTATATGAAGCTGCACGAAGATTCTTTAAAGCACTATGAAGCTTGAGTAGATACCAATAGAAGAACAACTTGTCCTCTTCCGCTCGCCCCCCCCCCCCCCCCCCACCGCCCCTCTCGTGCACAACATGCTGCTGGTGGTGTGTCATTTTCACCAAAAGCCCACTTGATGGGCAAATAAAAATTGCAGCCTTGTAGTGCGATCACCCTGCTGTGAGAAAACAAAGACTTACTACACTTTGGAAATAAATTGCTACGTTCTTATATGAACTTGAACGAAAATTCTTTAAAACAATATAAAGCCTGAGTACACACCAATACAAGAACAACTTGTCCTCTTCCGCTCGACCCCCTCCACCCCCCCGCCTCATGGACAACATGCTGCTGGGGGTGTGTCATTTTTACCAGAAGCCCACTTGATGGGCAAATAAAAATTGCAGGCTTGTAGTGCGATCACCTTGCTGTGAGAAATCAAAGATTTACTGCACTTTGGAAATAAAATGCTACATTCTCATATGAAATTGAACGAACATTCTTTAAAACACGATAAAGCCTGAGTACATGCTAGTAGATAAACAACTTGCCATCTTCCGCTCGCCAGCCCCCCCCTCCCCCGCCCTCTCTCTCATGGACAACATGCTGCTGGTGGTGAGTCATTTCCTTCAGAAGCCCATTTGATGGGCAAATAAAAATTGCAGCCTTGTTGTGCGATCACTCTGCTGTGAGAAAACAAAGACTTACTACACTTTGGTAATAGAATGCTACGTTCTTATATGAACTTGAACGAACATTCTTTAGAATGCTATAAAGCCTGAGTACATACCAATAGAAGAACAACTTGTGCTCTTCCGTTCGCCTCACCCCCTCCCATCCCCCCTCTCGTGGACAACATGCTGCTATTGGAGTGTTATTTCAACCAAAAGGCCACTAGATGGGCAAATAAAAATTGCAGCCTTGTAGTGTGATCACCCTGCTGTGAGAAAACAAAGATTTACTACACTTTGGAAATAAAATGCTACGTTCTTTTATGAGCTAGAACGAACATTCTTTAAAAAGCTATAAAGCCTGAGTACATACCAATAGAAGAACAACTTGTCCTCTTCCGCTCGCCCCCCCCCCCCCCCCCCACCCTCTCTCGTGGACAACATGCTGCTGGTGGTGTGTCATTTCCACCAAAAGCCCACTTGATGGGCAAATAAAAATTGCAGCCTTGTGGTGCGATCACCCTGCCGTGAGAAAACAAAGATTTACTACACTTTGGATATAAAATGCTACGTTCTTATATGAAACTTGAGCGAACATTCTTTAGAACACCATAAAGCCTGAGTACATACCAATAGAAGAACAACTTGCCCTCTTCCGTTCGCCCCAACCCCTCCCATTCCCCCTCTCGTGGACAACATGCTCCTGGTGGTGTGTCATTTCCACCAAAAGCCCACTTGATGGGGAAATAAAAATTGCAGCCCTGTAGTGCTATCACCCTGCTGTGAGAAAACAAAGATTTACAACACTTTTGAAATAAAATGCTACGTTCTTTTATGAACTTGAACAAACATTCTTTAAACCGCTATAAAGCCTGTGTACGTACTAATAGAAGAACAACTTGCCCTCTTCCGTTCGCCCCAGCCCCTCCCATGACCCCTCTCGTGGACAACATGCTGCTGGTGGTGTGTCATTTCCACCAAAAGCCCACTTGAAGGGTAAATAAAAATTGCAGCTTTGTAGTGCGATCACCCTGCTGCGACAAAAAAAAGATGTACTACACTTTGGAAATAAAATGCTACGTTCTTGTATGAAACTTGAGCGAACATTCTTTAAAACACTATAAAGCCTGAGTACATACCAATAGAAGAACAACATGTCCCCTTCCGCACGGCCCCCTCCCCCCCCCTTCACCATGACCTGTGGACGACACGCTGCTGGTGGTGTGTCAATGCCACCAAAAGCCCGATGGATGGGCAATTAAAAATTGCAGCCTTGTAGTGCGATCACCCTGCTGTGAGAAAGCAAAGATTTACTACACTTTGGAAATAAAATGCCATGTTCTTATATGAACTTGAACGAACATTCTTTAAAACTCTATAAAGCCTGAGTACATACCGATAGAACAACTACTTGCCCTCTTCCGTTCGCCCCACCCCCTCGCATCCCCCCTTTCGTGGACATCATGCTGCTGGTGGTGTGTCATTTCCATCAAAAGCCCACTTGATGGGCAAATAAAAATTACAGCCTTGTGGTGCGATCACCCTGCTGTGAGAAAACAAAGAATTACTACACTTTGGAAATAAAATGCTATGTTCTTATATGAACTAGAACGAACATTCTTTAAAACTCTATAAAGCCTGAGTACATACCAGTAGAAGAACCACTGGTCCTCATCCATTCCCTCCCCCCCCCCCCCCCCCCACCCGCTCTCTCTCGTGGAGAACATGCTGCTCGTGGTGTGTCAATTCCACCAAAAGCCCGCTTGATGGGCAAATAAAAATTGCAGCCTTGTAGTGCGATCACCCTGCTGTGAGAAAACAAAGATTTACTACACATTGAAAATAAAATACTACGATCTTATATGAACTTGTACGAACATTCTTTAAAACACTATAAAGCCCGAGTACATACCAATAAATGAACAACTTGCCCTCCTCCGCTGGCCCCCCCCCCCCCACCCCCCTCTCTCGTGGACGACATGCTGCTGGTGGTGTGTCATTTCCACCAAAAGCCCGCTTGATGGGCAAATAAAAATTGCAGCCTTGTAGTGCGATCACCCAGCTGTTAGAAAACAAAGATTTACTACACTTTGAAAATAAAATACTACGATCTTATATGAACTTGTATGAACATTCTTTAAAACACTATAAAGCCCGAGTACATACCAATAAATGAACAACTTGCCCTCCTCCGCTGGCCCCCCTCCCCCACCCCCCTCTCTCGTGGACGACATGCTGCTGGTGGTGTGTCATTTCCACCAAAAGCCCACTTGATGGGCATATAAAAGTTCCAGCCTTGTAGTGCGATCACCCTGCTGTGAGAAAACAGAGATGTACCACACTTTGGAAATGAAATGCTACGTTCTTATAAGGACTTGAACGAACATACTTTAAAACACAATAAAGCCTGAGCACATACCAAAGGAAGAACAACTTGTCCTCTTCCGCTCGCCCCCACTCCCCCCCCCCCCCCCCCCCCCCCCACTCTCGTGGACAACAAGCTGCTGGTGGTGTGTCAATTCCACCAAAAGCCCACTTGATGGGCAAATAAAAATTGCAGCCTTGTAGTGCGATCACCCAGCTGTTAGAAAACAAAGATTTACTACACTTTGAAAATAAAATACTACGATCTTATATGAACTTGTATGAACATTCTTTAAAACACTATAAAGCCCGCGTACATACCAATAAGCGAACAACTTGCCCTCCTATGCTCGCCCCCCCCCCCCCTCCCTTCTCGTGGACAACATGCTGCTGGTGGTGTGTCATTTCCACCAAAAGCCCGCTTGATGGGCAAATAAAAATTGCAGCCTTGTAGTGCGATCACCCTGCTGTGAGAAAACAAAGAATTACTACACTTTGGATATAAAATGCTATGTTCTTATATGAACTTGAACGAACATTCTTTAAAACTCTATAAAGCCTGAGTACATACCAATAGAAGAACCACTGGTCCTCATCCGTTACCTCCCCCCCCCCCCCCCCTCTCTCTCGTGGAGAACATGCTGCTCGTGGTGTGTCAATTCCACCAAAAGCCCACTTGATGGGCAAATAAAAATTGCAGCCTTGTAGTGCGATCACCCTGCTGTGAGGAAACAAAGATTTACTACACTTAGGAAATAAAATGCTACATTTTTATATGAACTTGAACAAACAATCTTTAAAACACTACAGAGCCTGAGTACATACCAATAGAAGAACAACTTCTCCTCAACCGCTACCGCCCCCCGCCCTCCACCCCCCCCCTCCCCGCAACTACCCTCTCTCGTGGACAACATGCTGCTGGTGGTGTGTCATTTCCACGAAAAGCCCACTCGATGGGCAAATAAAAATTGCAGCCTTGTAGTGCGATCACCCTGCTGTGAGAAAACAAAGATTTACTACACTTTGGAAATAAAATGCTACGTTCTTTTATGTACTTGAACGAACATTCTTTAAAACTCTATAAAGCCTGAGTACATACCAATAGAAGGTCAACTTGCCCTCTTCCGTTCGCCCCACCCCCTTTCATCACCCCTCTCGTAGACAACATGCTGCTGGTGGTGTGTCATTTCCACCAAAAGCCCACTTGATGGGTAAATAAAAATTGCAGCCTCGTAGTGCGATCACCCTGCAGTCAGAAAACAAAGATTTACTACACTTTGGAAATAAAATGCTACGTTCTTTTATGAACTTGAACGAACATTCTTTAAAACTCTATAAAGCCTGAGTACATACCAATAGAAGAACAACTTGTCCTCATCCACTCCCTCCCCCCCCCCTTCCCCCCCCCACATCTACCCTCTCTCGTGTACAACATGCTGCTGGTGGTGTGTCATTTCCAAGAAAAGCCCACTCGATGGGCAAATGAAAACTGCTGCCTTGTAGTGTGATCAACCTGCAGTGAGACAACAAAGATCTACAACACTTTGGAAATAAAATGCTACGTTCTTATATGAAGTTGAACGAACATTCCTTAAAACACTATAAAGCCTGAGTACATACCAATAGAACAATAACTTGCCTCTTCTGCTCGCTCCCCCCCCCCCCCCCCCCCTCTCGTGGACAACATGCTGCTGTTGGTGTGTCAATTCCACCAAAAGCCCACTTGATGGGCAAATAAAACTTGCAGCCTTGTTGTGCGATCACTCTGCTGTGAGAACAGAAAGATTTACTACACTTTGGAAATAAAATGCTACATTTTTACATGAACTTGAACGAACATTCTTTAAAACACTATAGAGCCTGAGTACATACCAATGGAGAACAACTTATCCTCTTCCGCTCGCCCCCCCTCCCCCCCCCCCCCCCCCCCACTCTCGTGGACAACAAGCTGCTGGTGGTGTGTCAATTCCACCAAAAGCCCACTTGATGGGCAAATAAAAATTGCAGCCTTGTAGTGCGATCACCCTGCTGTGAGAAAACAAAGATTTACTACACTTTGGAATTAAAATGCTATGTTCTTATATGAACTTGAACGAAGATTCTTAAAAACTCTATAAATCCTGAGTACATACCAATAGAAGAACAACTTGTATTCATCCGCTCCCCCCCCCCCTCCCCCCCCCCACACCCCCCTCTCTCGTGGACAACATGCTGCTGGTGGTGTGTCATTTCCACGAAAAGCCCACTGGATGGGCAAATAAACACTGCAGCCTTGTAGTGTGATCACGCTGCTGTGAGACAACAAAGATCTACAACACTTTGGAAATAAAATGCTACGTTCTTATATGAAGTTGAACAAACATTCTTTAAAACTCTATAAAGCCTGAGTACATACCAATAGAATAATAACTTGTCCTCTTCCGTTTGCCCCCCACCCCACCCATTACCCCTCTCGTGGACAACATGCTGCTGGTAGTGTGTCATTTCCACCAAAAGCCCACTTGATGGGCAAATAAAAATTGCAGCCTTGTAGTGCGATCACCTTGCTGTGAGAAAACAAAGATTTACTACACTTTGGAAATGAAATGCTACGTTCTTATAAGGACTTGAACGAACATTCTTTAAAACACAATAAAGCCTGAGCACATACCAATGGAAGAACAACTTGTCCTCTTCCGCTCGCCCCCACTCCCCTCCCCCCCCCCCCCCACCCACTCTCGTGGACAACAAGCTGCTGGTGGTGTGTCAATTCCACCAAAAGCCCACTTGATGGGCAAATACAAATTGCAGCATTGTAGTGCGATCACCCAGCTGTTAGAAAACAAAGATTTACTACACTTTGGAAATAAAATGCTACGTTCTTTTATTAACTTGAACGAACATTCTTTATAACGCTATAAAGCCTAAGTACATACCAATAGAAGAACAACTTGTCCACCTCCCTTCGCCTCCCGCCCCCCCCCCCCCCCCTATCTCATGGACAGCATGCTGCTGGTGGTGTGTCAATTCCACCAAAAGACCACTTGATGGGCAAATAAAAATTGCAGCCTTGTAGTGCAATCACCCTGCTGTGAGAAAACAAAGATTTACTACCCTTTGGAAGAAAAATGCTACGTTATTATATGAACTTGAACGAACATTCTTTAAAACACAATAAAGCCTGAGCACATACCAATGGAAGAAGAACTTGTCCTCTTCCGGTCGCCCCCCCTCCCCCCACCCACTCTCGTGGACAACAAGCTGCTGGTGGTGTGTCAATTCCACCAAAAGCCCACTTGATGGGCAAATAAAAATTGCAGCCTTGTAGTGCGATCACCCAGCTGTTAGAAAACAAAGATTTACTACACTTTGGAAATAAAATGCTACGTTCTTTTATTAACTAGAACGAACATTCTTTAAAACGCTATAAAGCCTGAGTACATGCCAATAGAAGAACAACTTGTCCTCCTCCCCTCGCCCCCGCCACCCCCCCCCCCCCCCCCTCCGCTCTCTCATGGACAACATGCTGCTGGTGCTGTGTCAATTCCACCAAAAGCCCACTTGATGGGCATATAAAAGTTCCAGCCTTGTAGTGCGATCACCCTGCTGTGAGAAAACAGAGATGTACCACACTTTGGAAATGAAATGCTACGTTCTTATAAGGACTTGAACGAACATACTTTAAAACACAATAAAGCCTGAGCACATACCAAAGGAAGAACAACTTGTCCTCTTCCGCTCGCCCCCACTCCCCCCCCCCCCCCCCCCCCACTCTCGTGGACAACAAGCTGCTGGTGGTGTGTCAATTCCACCAAAAGCCCACTTGATGGGCAAATAAAAATTGCAGCCTTGTAGTGCGATCACCCAGCTGTTAGAAAACAAAGATTTACTACACTTTGAAAATAAAATACTACGATCTTATATGAACTTGTATGAACATTCTTTAAAACACTATAAAGCCCGCGTACATACCAATAAGCGAACAACTTGCCCTCCTATGCTCGCCCCCCCCCCCCTCCCTTCTCGTGGACAACATGCTGCTGGTGGTGTGTCATTTCCACCAAAAGCCCGCTTGATGGGCAAATAAAAATTGCAGCCTTGTAGTGCGATCACCCTGCTGTGAGAAAACAAAGAATTACTACACTTTGGATATAAAATGCTATGTTCTTATATGAACTTGAACGAACATTCTTTAAAACTCTATAAAGCCTGAGTACATACCAATAGAAGAACCACTGGTCCTCATCCATTCCCTCCCCCCCCCCCTTCTCTCGTGGAGAACATGCTGCTCGTGGTGTGTCAATTCCACCAAAAGCCCACTTGATGGGCAAATAAGAATTGCAGCCTTGTAGTGCGATCACCGTGCTGTGAGAAAACAAAGATTTACTATACTTAGGAAATAAAATGCTACATTTTTATATGAACTTGAACAAACAATCTTTAAAACACTATAGAGCCTGAGTACATACCAATAGAAGAACAACTTGTCCTCATCCGCTCCCGCTTCAACCCCTCCCCCCCCCCCCCCCCCCCCCACAACTACACTCTCTCGTGGACAACATGCTGCTGGTGGTGTGTCATTTCCACGAAAAGCCCACTCGATGGGCAAATAAAAATCGCAGCCTTGTAGTGCGTTCACCCTGCTGTGAGAAAACAAAGATTTACTACACTTTGGAAATAAAATGCTACGTTCTTCTATGAACTTGAACGAACATTCTTTAAAACTCTGTAAAGCCTGAGTACATACCAATAGAAGATCAACTTGCCCTCTTCCGTTCGCCCCACCCCCTATCATCACCCCTCTCGTAGACAACATGCTGCTGGTGGTGTCTCATTTCCACCAAAAGCCCACTTGATGGGTAAATAAAAATTGCAGCCTCGTAGTGCGATCACCCTGCTGTCAGAAAACAAAGATTTACTACACTTTGGAAATAAAATGCTACATTCTTTTATGAACTTGAACGAACATTCTTTAAAACTCTATAAAGCCTGAGTACATACCAATAGAAGAACAACTTGTCCTCTTCCGCTCGCCCCCCCCTCCCCCCCTCTCGTGGAGAACACGCTGCTGGTGGTGTGTCATTTCCACCAAAAGCCCACTAGATGCGCAAATAAAAATTGCAGCCTTGTAGTGCGATTACCCTGCTATGAGAAAACAAAGATTTACTACACTTTGGAAGTTAAATGCAATGTTCTTATATGAACTTGAACGAAGATTCTTTAAAACTCTATAAAGCCTGAGTACATAGCAATAGAACAATAACTTGCCTCTTCTGCTCGCCCCTCCCTCCCCCCTCTCGTGGAGAACATGCTGCTGTTGGTGTGTCAATTCCACCAAAAGCCCACTTGATGGGCAAATAAAAATTGAAGCCTTGTAGTGCGATCACCCTGCTGTGAGAAAACAAAGATTTACTACACTTTGGAAATGAAATGCTACGTTCTTATAAGGACTTGAACGAACATTCTTTAAAACACAATAAAGCCTGAGCACATACCAATGGAAGAACAACTTGTCCTCTTCCGCTCGCCCCCACTCCCCCCCCCCCCCCCCCCACCCACACTCGTGATCAACAACCTGCTGGTGGTGTGTCAATTCCACCAAAAGCCCACTTGATGGGCAAATAAAAATTGCAGCCTTGTAGTGCGATCACCCAGCTGTTAGAAAACAAAGATTTACTACACTTTGGAAATAAAATGCTACGTTCTTTTATTAACTTGAACGAACATTCTTTATAACGCTATAAAGCCTGAGTACATACCAATAGAAGAACAACTTGTCCTCTTCCCTCCGCCTCCCGCCCCCCCCCCCCCCTCTCTCATGGACAACATGCTGCTGGTGGTGTGTCAATTCCACCAAAAGACCACTTGATGGGCAAATAAAAATTGCAGCCTTGTAGTGCGATCACCCTGCTGTGAGAAAACAAAGACTTACTACACCTTGGAAATAAAATGCTACGTTCTTTTATTAACTAGAACGAACATTCTTTAAAACGCTATAAAGCCTGAGTACATGCCAATAGAAGAACAACGTGTCCTCCTCCCCTCGCACCCGCCACCCCCCCCCCCCCTCTCTCATGGACAACATGCTGCTGGTGCTGTGTCAATTCCACCAAAAGCCCACTTGATGGGCATATAAAAATTCCAGCCTTGTAGTGCGATCACCCTGCTGTGAGAAAACAGAGATTTACTACACTTTGGAAATGAAATGCTACGATCTTATACGAACTTGAACGAACATTCCTTAAAACACTATAAAGCCTGAGTATGTACCAATAGAAGAACAACTTGTCTTCCTCCGTTCGCCCCCTTCCCCCCCCCCCCCCCCCCCCCCTCATGGGCAACATGCTGCTGGTGGTGTGTCAGTTCCACCAAAAGCCCACTTGAGCGGCAAATAAAAATTGCAGCCTTGTAGTGCGATCACCCCGCTGTGAGAAATCAAAGATTTACTACACTTTGGAAATAAAATGCTACGTTCTTATATGAACTTGAACGAACATTCTTCAAAACACTATGAAGCCTTAGTACATGCCAATAGAAGAACAACTTGTTCTCTTCCGCCCGCCCTCCCACCCCCCCCCCTCCCACCCGCACCCCCCCCCCTCCCCGCGCCATTTCTCGTGTACACTATGCTGCTGGTGGTGTGTCACTTCCACCAAAAGCCCCCTTGATGGGCAAATACATATTGCAGCCTTGTAGTGCGATCACCCTGCTGTGAGAAAACAAAGATTTACTACACTTTGGAAATAAAATGCTACGTTCTTTTAGGAACTTGAACGAACATTCCTTAAAACACTATAAAGCCTGAGTAAATACCAATAGAAGAACAACTTGTCCTCTTCTGCTCGCCCCCCCCCACCCGCTCTCGTGGGCAACATGCTGCTGGTGGTGTGTCAGTTCCACCAAAAGCCCACTTGATGGGCAAATAAAAATTGCAGCCTTGTAGTGCGATCACCCAGCTGTGAGAAAACAAAGATTTACTACACTTTGGAAATAAAATGCTATGTTCTTATATGAACTTGAACGAACATTCTTTAAAACACAATAAAACCTGAGTACTTACCAATAGATGAACAACTTGTCCTATTCCTCACACCCCCCCCCCCCCCCACCCGCTCTCGTGGACAATATGGTGCTGCTGGTGTGTCATTTCCATGAAAACCCCACTTGATGGGAAAATAAAAATTGCAGCCTTGTAGTGCGATCACCCTGCTGTGAGAAAACAAAGATTTACTACACTTTGGAAATAAAATGCTACGTTCTTTTATGAACTTGAATGAACATTCCTTAAAACGCTATAAAGCCTGAGTACATACCAATAGAAGAACATCTTGTCCTCTTCCGCTCGCCCCCCCCCCCTCCTCCCACCCTCTCTGAAGGACAACATGCTGCTGGTGGTGTGTCAACTCCACCAAAAGCCCACTTGATGGCCAAATAAAAATTGCAGCCTTGTAGTGCGAACACCCTGCTGTGAGAAAACAAAGATTTACTACACTTTGGAAATAATATGCTATGTTCTTATATGAACTTGAACGAACAGTCTTTAAAACACTATAAAGCCTGAGTACATACCAATAGAACAACTGCTTGTCCCCTTCCGCTCCCCCCCCCCTCCCTCCCTTCCCGTGTGGACAACATGCTGCTAGTGGTGTGTCATTTCCACCAATAGCCCATTTGATGGGCAAATAAAAATTGCAGCCTTGTAATGCGATCACCCTGGTGTGAGAAAACAAAGATTTTCCCCATTTGGAAATAAAATGCTACGTTCGTATATGAACTTGAACGAACAATCTTTAAAACACTATAAAGCCTGAGTACATACCAATAGAACAACAAGTTGTCCTCTTCCCCCCTCCCCCCCTCGCGGACATCATACTGCTGGTGGTGTGTGATTTCCACCAAAAGCCCAGTTAATGTGCAAATAAAAATTGCAGCCTTACAACGCGAACACCCTGCTTTGAGGAAACAAAGATTTACTGCATTTTGGAAATAAAATACTACATTCTTATATGAACTTGAAGGAACGCACTTTTTAAAACTGTAAAGCCTGAGTAGATACCAATAGGAAGAAGGCATGTCCGATTTCATTCTGTTGTGAACATCAAGCTGCTGGAGGTGTGTTGTTTCCTCCAAAATCGCAGTCGATGGGCTAAGAAACATTGCAGCTTTGTATCGAGAACACTCTGCTGTGGGGAAATATAAATTTACTACAATTTAGATATCAAATACTTCTTACTTATATTAAGTTGATGTAGCTACCTTTTAAGAACTATAACTGTTGAGTATATTCAATGTTATTCACGTGACACCTAATGATTAGTCAACAATGTTAGTCATGAATTTTTTTTGAGCCACAATTTCGTTACTGCTCCCTTACTGACAACATAATACTCTCAGGCAGGCTTCTTTCAAATTGGTTGCTCCACTTCTCGTAACATTTTTTGGTTAATGTATGATTATAGTTTGGTTGCCAGATGCTTCAGACGAGGTCATCAATACAGGCGTACTCTATATTATACACTGAAGGTGCTCAGAATGTTGGACATCTACCTAACATTGTGTAGAGCACATGCGAGCATGCAGATGTGTCCCAACATGACGTGGCGTGGATTTGTCTACTTTCTGTATATTGAGCAAGCAGTAAAGGAAACAAAAGAAAAATTTGGAGTAGGTATTAAAATCCATGGAGAAGACAAAAAACTTTGACTATCCCCGATGACATTGTAATTCCGTCAGAGACAGCAAAGGACTTGGAAGAGAAGTTGAACGGAATGGGCAGTCTCTCGAAAGGAGGATATCAGATGATCATCAACAAAAGCAAAACGAGGATTATGGAATGTAGTCGAATTAAGTCGGGTGATACTGAGGGAATTAGATTAGGAAATGAGACACTTACGGTAGTAAAGGAGTTTTGCTATTTGGCGAGCAAAATAACTGAGCCTGGTCGATGTAGAGAGGATATAAAATGTAGACTGGCAATCGCATGGAAAGCATTTCTGAAGAAGAGAAATTTGTTAACATCGAGTATAGATTTAAGTGTCAGGAAGTCGTTTCTGAAAGTATTTGTATGGAGTGTAGCCATATATGGAAGTGAAACATGGACGATAACTAGTTTGGACAAGAAGAGAATAGAAGATTTCGAAATGTGGTGCTACAGAAGATTGCTGAAGATTAGATTGGTAGATCATATCACTAACGAGGAGGTATTGAATAGGATTGGGGCACAACTTGACTAGAAGAAGGGATCGGTTGGTAGGACACATTCTGAAGCATCAAGGGATCACAAATTTAGTATTGGAGGGCAGCATGGAGGGTAAAAATCGTAGAGGGAGACCAAGAGATGAATACACCGAGCAGATTCAGAAGGATGTAGGCTGCAGTAAGTACTGGGAGATGAAGAAGCTTGCACAGGATAGAGTAGCATGAAGAGCTGCATTAAACCAGTCTCAGGACTGAAGACCACAACGACAATAACAACATAAAAATAACGTAAATTAGTTGCAAACTACGGCGTGTACAAACTTTATTCAACATGTAAAATGATTTACGCTACGGCATGTTCGATATGCCTGCCATGATTGGTGATGGTGTGGCGCAGACGAATAGCGAAAATTCTGCATGACCCGCTGAAGTGTCAGAACATCGATGCTGTCGATGACCTGCTGAATGGCTGTGGTTTTGGAGTTATTGCTGTACATCTTGCCTTTAATATAGCCCCACAAAAAGGAGTCGCATGTTTTGAGATCCAGAGAATATGGAGGTACTGGATACTGGGCAGGAAAAAGTTGAAGAGGAGACAGTTGAAATTTGGACAACAACGTAGTTGATATTTTACGGTTTCCAACATGAAATATTCCAAAACATTTTTAACAGATTTCAATGCTTTGTTTTCCAGAATTAATTGACGTACTGAGTTTTGCTAATCATGGCAGATAAATTTAGATAAGAGGATTTCCTGACATAGTGGCGTTCGAAATGCTCGTTGAAATTGCTGGGTAAAGCGTGTTGTGTGGCCGATTGCAGGCTATATTGCTCACAACATTGCCGGTGATGCATCTCTCGTGTGTGGGACGCTTAATCGACTCATCGCTGAGGAAACATCTTGTTGTGTTAGATTAAGAGCGTGAGAGGTCACGTGTAAGTGATGCTCACTGTTATAAATTACGTATAACCGAAATGAAATACATCATTAAGCAATGCCGACTATGGAATGTGACCTATGGCGCACAGTCTGAATGCGAAATGAATCACGTGTCAGCAGCTCGTCTTCAAGCGATCGCTACCAGAAACCAAGGAAATGTGGCAGCACTGTGCTGGTATTAAGGATTCGAACTGGAGTGGCACAAAGGCGATAAGGCACGCACGCCCACCTTATTTTTCGACACGTAAGCAGAAAAAAACCATTTCGAAAGGCATTTCCTTCCATGAATTAGGAATCTATGTTTTAACAGACAAATTAGAGTTCTGTCGAAAACAAAGGATAAATCCACGCTTCGTTGTCCACCTGTCGGCGTCAACCAATGACGTCATACCTATGTCAAAGTAAGTACTCAACCAGGGAAACTCCCCATCACATTCCCCAGTGGACAGCTCATCAGAAAGTGAACACAGATGAAGCATGAAAACAGGAAGAAAATGTACTGTACTGTGAAAAAAAGAAGCAATATAGAAACAGTGGATGGTGTTCCAGTGTAACGACAAGTGTCAGCCAATTGCATGCTGATGAACACATCTCCAGCACGACACTGAGACAGCAGCGGCAACTACACACAGGGAATGTGAGTGCCGCGCCGCCTAGCTGCGGTGGAGTGGAAGACGAGCCGTCATACAAACGCCACAGCAGTGAGTTATGAACCGTATTGTTTTTGCTTGCACTGAAATTGTATATACCAAAGGACACTGATTATTTGCATGTCCCCATTTGCTTGCGACACACCTTTGTGAATACGCAAAGTTAAGGATTGTCAATTCAGCTTACTGTAATAAACTCTATTAATACGATTGGCTCCAATTGTTGTCTAGCAATCCGAGAAAACAGCTTCCTGGGCATCCTGTTTTAGATGAGTGGCCAGACACAACAAATGGTCCAAGCTTAATAAGTGCAGTACAAAGGAGCCTGGACGCGCAATTGCCTAGTGGTTAAGTCGGCATGGTGGCTCAGCGTGTTTGGTTAGAGGGTTAGCTGCCCTGGGTAATAAAAATAACTGAGTAAATGGATCAACAAGGGTGTCGTGGGACATATGCCCCGAACAACTGCAACAAATAATAACGAACAAAATGAGATAGAAAGAAGGTGGACATGATGTTAGACAATCAAGCAGTGAACCGTGTTCAAACTCCCTCACCGGCCACAAACTTTTTTTTTTTTTAAGCTGTTCGCGTTATTCAAATTTGTGTCTGTATCATGGTGCAACGTCCATTTGCAACAGTGAGGTGTAAGGAAGGGTCCTAGAATGACAGTTGATTCTGTGTAAGTACTTTATTAGCAGCCGACAAGAAGTGGCTTTCAAATGGGAACCGCAAGCATTTGATGACAAGGAGATAAGTCAACCGAATCCCCAGTGGAAAACACGTCTGGTGTGTTAGACACAGCATTCGTGACAGTACGTGTGTCATGTGATATGAATCTCTTACCGACACACCTAGTTCGCATGCTTGGTAAGTGAGTGAGATATCCCTCCTTGCCCAATTTAGGGGTTGGTATGAATGTGAACGTGACCACTCCTAAGAAAATGATGAAAACATAACAGTTTGTCACATAAGCTGCAACAAATGAATGCAACAGCTCGCTTCTCACATAGTTTCTCTGTACCCTGTCAAAAGATATGTTTTTGAAGTTGTGTTCCGTTTGGAACAAATCGTTCGTTGTAACATAGTTCACACCCGTTTATTTGTTGTTTTCATTTCTGTGAGATGTCTCGCCTGCTCTCACTTTTCATCATGTTTACTTGAAATGTTAACGTATTCTTACCACGTGACTCATATTCTATAACCAATGTGTAGTACGGCAACTGCCAAGTCTATAGAAAGTGAACGAACACTTCAGTGACTGAACGGACAGTTCATAATGTTGCGAAGAAAATAAAAATAAATACTATGAGAGAGTTTCGAACCCGACTCGTCCGCTTTGTGGTCCAACACTGTAACCATTTTATTTCAACACCCTAGCTGCTTGTATGTGCTCAGTATCACACTTGTTAAACTTGAACAGGTCACTGTTATCATTTTGCCTTTTTTCACATTTCAGTACACCTTTTTCCTGCCTTCAAGCTTGATCTGTGTTCAGTTTTTGACGGGCTATGCACGGGGCCATCTTACCACTAGATCTGAGGGGTTGCGATGGGGAGTTTCCCTTGGTAGAGGCGATATCAGAAGTCAATGAGGCTTATTCATAAACAAACGAATCTATCACAGAGAAAAAGACAATCATATGCATGTGATAGAATCCCACCACAGTTCACCAAATTAATTACATTGGCATGAATTACATTGTGAAGCAACTGAGATAACGGAAAAGAAGGTAACAACAGAAAAATGAAACATACATGTGTGGAACAAACTGAAGTGCTGAGAACCATAACCGCCGTTCGTTTTGAGATTGTGGCATGTATGCATTCTCCTGACATCTGTTAATCTTGCAGTGAACCAGCTTTGTCCATGCTGTACATCTGCACTACACTGGTATACAGGGTGTTACAAAAAGGTATGGCCAAACTTTCAGGAAACATTCCTCACACACAAAGAAAGAAAATATGTCATGTGGGCATGTGTCCGGAAACGCTTACTTTCCATGACAGAGCTCATTTTATTACTTCTCTTCAAATCACATTAATCATGGAATGGAAACACACAGCTACAGAATATACCTGCGTGACTTCAAACACCTCGTTACAGGAAATGTTCAAAATGTCCTCCGTTAGCGAGGATACATGCATCCACCCTCCATAGTATGGAATCCCTGATGCACTGATGGAGTCCTGTATTGTATCACAGCCGTCCACAATATGAGCACGAAGAGTCTCATTGTTTGGTACCGGGGTTGCGTAGACAAGAGATTTCAAATGCCCCCATAAATAAAAGTCAAGAGGGTTGAAGTCCAGAGAGCGTGGAGGCCATGGAATTGGTCCGCCTCTACCGATCCATTGGTCACCGAATCTGTTGTTGAGAAACGTACTAACACTTTGACTGAAATGTGCAGGAGCTCCATCGTGCATGAACCACGTGTTGTACTTGTAAAGACACATGTTCTAGCAGCACAGGTAGTGTATCCCGTATGAAATCATGCTAACGTGCTCCATTGAGCGTAGGTGGAAGAACATGGGGCCCAATCGAGACATCACCAACAATGCCTGCCCAAACGTTCACAGAAAATCTGTGTCGATGGCATGATTGCACAATCGCGTGCGGATTCTCATCAGCCCGCAAATGTTGATTGTGAAAATTTACAATTTGGTGACGTTGGAATGAAGCCTCATCCATAAAGAGAACATTTGCACTGAAATGAGGATTGACACATTGTCGGATGAACCATTCGCAGAAGTGTACCAGTGGAGGCCAATCAGCTGCTGATAGCGGCTGCACACGCTGTACACGGTACGGAAACAACTGGTTCTCCCGTAGCACTCTCCATACAGTGACGTGGTCAGCGTTACCTTGTACAGCAGCAACTTCTCTGACGCTGACATTACGGTTATCGTCAACTGCATGAAGAATTTCCTCATCCATTGCAGGTGTCCTCGTCGTTCTGGGTCTTCCCCAGTCGCGAGTCATAGGCTGGAATGTTTCGTGCTCCCTAAGACGCTGATCAATTGCTTCGAACGTCTTCCTGTCGGGACACCTTCGTTCTGGAAATCTGTCTCGATACAAGCGTACTGCGCCACGGCTATTGCCCCGTGCTAATCCATTCACCAAATGGGCATCTGCCAACTCCGCATTTGTAAACATTGCACTGACTGCAAAACCAAGTTCGTGATGAACACTAACCTGTTGATGCTACGTACTGATGTGCTTGATGCTGGTACTTAAGAGCAATGAGTCGCATGTCAACACAAGCACCGAAGTCAACATTACCTTCCTTCAATTGGGCCAACTGGCGGTGAATCGAGGAAGTACAGTACATACTGACGAAACTAAAATGAGCTGTAACATGGAAATTAAGTGCTTCCGGACACATGTCCACATAACATCTTTTCTTTATTTGTGTGCGAGGAATGTTTCCTGAAAGTTTGGCCGTACCTTTTTGTAACACCCTGTATACAGGGCCGGCGCAAGGCACGTGTGAAACGTGCGGCCGCACGGGGCGGCACTTTCCGAGGGGCGGCAAATCTGCCACTCCCCCACTCCCCCCTCCTCCTTTTCTACTGGACAAACTCAACATTCATACTCAAGAGGGGGTTCGAAACCAAACCTCGGAGGGAGCGGCTTCGGGAACTGTGGCATGGCGCCTCGACTACCTGCCGACCGCCCCCGTTGAACAAGGGGAGGGAGGAGGACTAATTTCGTCCTCGCCACTGTGGCAGCACCGTCGTGTGTTTACGCCGGACGAACAGAGATGGGGAAGCAGTCTGTGGTACACGCCAGTATTCTTACGAGTGGGGCGCTGCCAGCCTGTTACGCGCCGTGCGCTTACTGACCACTAATTTGCAGAAGACGAAATCTAATTTGGAAATTCGAATGCAATGTTCGATACTGCGGTTACATGTTAAGCCTGAAGCAATTTTGCTGAGCCCTTCAGTGGCAGTTTCCGAGTGTTTTATTCTTCCCGCATTATGGAAAATACTACTCGCACACTATCACTTTGCAAACGTGTGAACCCATGTTTCATCTTAGTAAATTACTCGTCACTTTGATTCTGATGAAAACCTAGGAAGTATGGTCTTTTAGCAGCAATGTCCTCTCGTCCGCACAAAACAAAACGTTAATGAAGCTCATTTCTGTTTGAAAAAAGTTCTGCAGTTTTCGCAAATTTCGTATTTCTTTCTATTGTTCGTAACGCCATAGAAATTGCTGTCAGATAATACATTTATCCATATCATCGGTCACATAGTTATTGTGAGCTTCTTGCTTCTTCTTCTTGGGCGCTAGTTTAACTGTAGCCTCGCTGTACCTCGTCACGTGACCTAGTTCCTGGCACTGCCGCGTCACCACTTCGCCTTTCCAGGCAATAGGTGTTGTTGCGTTCTCTACAACGAAAACTACAGAATTCGTTTCGGTAGTTGGCCGAGGGAGTCAAGATTGGTCATAAGCACTTTCATTGCGTTAAGTAAGAAAAATCGCGATTGATTACTGACATTTCCTACAGATTTGTTTAAATAAAAGTCCACAAACGTTTAGCAAAAAAAAAAAAAATGGAGGAGGGGGGGGGGGGGGGGGGGGCTGGGGCGGCAATTTAGCAGCTCGCACGGGGCGGCACTTGGGCTTGCGCCGGCCCTGGGTATATATGATTCACTTCCATTATGGCCCCAGGCACAAACTTTCATTGCTGCAGCAATACTGTCCGGCTACAATGACGCCCATTTCTTCATAAAATCTGGAAGCTCCTGGAGAGAAGCGCCACCACAAAATCACGCTCCTTGGTTTCAGCATTCTAGTTTGTAAAATGGACGTAGAGACTATTAGAGTCTTTAAGAATGTTACCGAATCCACTACCAAACTGATGTTCGTCGTAACAATTTACTTTCAAGAAATTTTGCAATAATGAAGTTCTCAACAGGTTTCCATGAACTGTTTTGTAACCTAAATTGGCCAAGGAGACAGATCTAACTCACTTACAGGCGTTCAAATTAGGTGCGTTGGTAAGAGCTTCCTATCATATGACACACGTACTGTCTCTCATGCCGTGTGCGACACACCAGACTTGTTTTCTGCTGAAGGGTTCGGTGGACTTGTCTCCTTGTTGTCAAACACTTGCGGTTCCCATTCGAAAGTCAATTTCTTTCGGCTGATAATAGAGTAGTAGTAGTTTTTTTTTTTTTAATAGCACTATGGGACTTAACATCTATGGTCATCAGTCCCCTAGAACTTAGAACTACTTAAACCTAACTAACCTAAGGACATCACACAACACCCAGTCATCACGAGGCAGAGAAAATCCCTGACCCCGCCAGGAATCGAACCCGGGAAAGAGTAGTTGTGCAGGATCAAATGTCATTATAGGTCCGTTCCTTACACCGCACTGTTGCAAACGGACATTGCACCACGATACAAACACAAATTTGGACACAGCGAACATCTAAAGCAGAAAACGTTTGTTGCCAGTCGGGGGGGTTGAACGCGGCTCGCCTGCTTGATTGTCTAACACCGTGTCTACTTTTTTTTTATCTCATTTTGTTCCTTGGAATCGTATGAGGCCACCATTTTCTTGAAGTCACAGTGAGGGAGACGACAATTTGCTATTTATCCATTGTTTGTAGGTGCCTTGCAAAATCTAGTGCCCCCATACGTAGATATAAGGCAAATAACTATCTTGAAACACAAACATTCAAGAAATTACTATATCAAACTTGAAACACATATACTCAAGAAAGCTACTAGATTTCATGCCTAAATTTAACAGACAGTTTTATCTGAACCTCAAGCCAAAGAATGTGCTTAATGAAAATGATGATAACAGGGATCCGAAGTCTTGGGGCAGGTCACAACTATGTGCATTAAGTGTCTGTTACTTATGTCCTGATTCTAGTTTTACATTAGTTACAGACTACATTACAGTTAAAAGACGCCATTACCTTTAACCTTAGATTAATAATAATAATAGAAGTACTCAAAGAGTAAACACAAAATATAGCAAGATCAACAGAGTAACTCATTTTAATTATGTAGGGGATGTGCTGGGACCGACAGGATGGGAGAAAGTCACGGAGAACACCAGGTTGCTGAAGATTAAGAGAGCCTTACACAAAATGCGGGCATCTACAACTAAAAATGTCTGTCCACTTCCTTCAAAATTCGTCAATAAAATACTGTAATCAAACCTGAGGTGCTATACGCCTGCGAGACACTGACGCTACACACCAAGGGTGACCTAGAGAAGATGCTCACACAGGAAAGAAAAATTATCAGGAACATTATTGGACCAAAACTCACAGACAATGGATACAGGAGACACCACAGAGAAGTTGGCCACGTCGTCAGCCTCTCGCAGACCAGACGCACCAACAGAAAACTCAGATACAAACAGAGGCTCAAAACCACTACACCTTGGATGGCACAAGTCAAAACTGATCTGGAAGAAGCACAGTTTAATTCAGCGGACATCACAGACAAAACCGTCTGTAGACACAAAATACACAATTGGGAAGTAATGTCAGAGAAGACAGCACCTACAACCGAAAGATCAAAGTGGACCGAAGAAAGGAAGAGGGCCTTTAGCCAACGAATGAAAAAGTACTGGAAGAACAGGAGGAGCAATTAGTCATACATGCTTCGCGTGGTCAGACAAAGGTCTGTGAGGTGTGTAATAATAAGAATGATAAATATCAAACTATATTAATAGGAAATATGGGATGTTAAAAAAAATCACAGCTATGAGACTGGTGGTTTCCCTACAAATTTGATTTTCACAAATATCTGTTTTTCCCTAAACTTTGTATCCGTGCTTTGGGCCCTTCTGGTTCTCAGTGCCTGAATTATTGTCATATTTTACGCCAGTAAGTGAAAGGACCAGAGACTACCTTTAAAGTTCACTGCAGCATCACACATAGTAAACTTGTAATATTGAATAGCGGCAGTTTTTAATAACAAGTATTGAATCTTAGGGGGTGTGGGTTTTGAAAGGGCACAAACTAAAATCTAACACAACAACCGCAAAATGAAAGGAATAGTAACTCACGGGAAACGTAGGCAGGACACAAGCGGGAAAAGAGGAGTAAGTAACACAGAATTTCTAAAAGAGAAAACACTACACAAGTAGCGAAAAAATAACAAATGTTGGGATTGATAACCAGAAGAGAGCTGTATAGGTCAATTCTAATTGTCGATTCCATTATCGCTTTTTTGTAGTAGAATAGGAAGCGGTACCATACAGGCAAATCCTAAAGATATTAGGGGCCCATGCCTAATGAAAATGGCGTAATAAAGGAACGTGAAGTCGACATTTTGAGCGGTACCACACATGAAAATTCTAATAGAATGCACTGTAGGATCATGCAGTGGTTCGTTATACGATTCCTGTTATGGTGTTACTTTCTAGACTGCTGTTGTTGCTGTAGGTGTGTGCTGTGATTCTTTTGAGAATTGCCATGTATGGTATCACTCTAATTGTTGATTCCGTGTTCCGTTTTATTTCATGATTTTTATTGACTGTTAATTATTTCTTCAAAAATTTAACTTTTTCGTATCACTCGCTATTCTTCTGGCAGAACGAGAAACATAAGTAACGTTGGAATCGACAACTAGGCTTGACCTTCCGTATACAGAGACAAAAAGTAAATAAATTATCCTAAAAGAAATAACAACAAACAATGAAAAATCACGAATAATAACGAACCGTGGTATGAAGAACTAGAGTTGACCTACATAACTGTCCTCTTAATTGCTGCCTAATATCACTTTCGGCAATCGTGGCACATTCGGAAACAAACAGCCAAATATATGTGAGAAGCAAGATCATATGTACCGGTAACTGCAGACAGTCTCACGCGCAAAAATTTCAGCTGTGATCTTAAGTATCTGGCCAACCGCTGCCTTCGGAAATGGCACCATATTCGGAATCAAGTAGCCATATATATTTAGGAGAAATAAAATTATAAATACGATTGCCACTTGATTCACGAGCAGCAACTTAAGCGTTACACTTAGGTTCCTGCCTAACAACAACCTGAGAAATCGCGATATATTTTTGTAATAAAGAGCATCGTTTACGTCAGTTACGGATACAACCACAGATAAAATTTAATAACAGCCACTTCCATCCTTCGCATCGTAAACTCATTGCGTCCTTCGATCGGGAATCGGACACTAGATTTGACTAAAAATAGAACTTAATGCCTGAAATTCATCTAAAATACGTTAGAAAGTCTTATAGAACATATTATGTCATACGACAGGGCCAGGAAAACGTGAGTTTCACGGCAGCACGACGATGTGCTAAACCTGTCGAATGTTATCTACACGAGTGAATACAGTAAGCAACTGGCATGGGCATCTTTGCAGGACCGTGTATAATTTGTAGTATTCCGATCTTACTCTAATTACAAAATTTGTGAAGTTAATGGTTCTCCAACACAAGATGCCTTAGACAGACCGTGATAAACAGACTGGATGACCGATTTGCAAAATTAAATCACCACGAATATAACTGCTGTGTTGAAGATCTTCATACCCATTCAACATACGTGATGTGAGAATTAATGTTATGTATCCTCAAAAAGGTGCAATCGGTTTAACGCCTGTGTTATGGCTGCCAAGGATAGGCGGAAATCACATGCTGGTAAATGACTTACCAGAGACCGCCACCGTTGCGCGTGCCCCTATTTCACGATTTCTGAAGGTTCTGCTGAATGTGGACAGGACCATCCACGTTGCTCGCCATTCGACTCGAATCAAACTGTTGCTAAGAAACGACACGGGACGTCGAAGAGACCCATGTAGTGTTGAAAACTGCGTCACGTCGCGATTGCTGTTGTTTCCTGCAAGACGGCATGTGGACAATTATCGCCGTATAATTAAAGGAACTGTACACCGATAATAACAGGAGCGTAAATGGGCTGTGGTGTCCGGGGCAGCCGGCCGCAGTGGCCGAGCGGTTCTAGGCGTTACAGTCTGGAACCGCGCGACCACTACGGTCGCAGGTTCGAATCCTTCCTCGGGAATGGAGGTGTGTGATGTCCTTCGGTTAGTTAGGCTTAAGTGGTTCTAAGTTCTAGGGGACTGATGACCTCAGCAGTTAAGTCCCATAGTGCTCAGAGCCATTTGATCCATCTGTCCGCGGCAATTCCGCCGAGAAAGACATCTTCACAGCCTTACTTCCGGCGGTACCTCATCTAATACACCGAAGAGCCAAGGAAACTGGTACACCTGCCAAATATCGTGCAGGTCCCCGCGAGCGTGCAGAAGTCCCGCAACACGACGTGGCATAGACTCTACTAATGTCTGAAGTAGTGCTGGAGGAAACTGACATCAGGAATCCTGCAGGGCTGTCCATAAATCCGTAAGAGTACGAGGGGGTGCAGATCTCTTCTGAACAGCACGTTGCAAGACATCACAGAAACGCTTAATAATGTTCATGTCTGGAGACTTTGGTGGCCAGCGGAAGTGTTTAAAGTCGGAAGAGTGTTCCTGGAGCCACTCTGTAGCAATTCTGGACGGGTGGGGTGTCGCATTGTCCTGCTGGAATTGGCGAAGTCCGTCAGAGTGCTCAATGGACATGAATGTATGCAGGTGATCAGGCAGGACGCTTACGTACGTGTCACCTGCCAGAGTCGTATCTAGACGTATCAGAGGTCTCATATCACTCCAACTGCACACGCCCCATACCATTACAGAGCCTCCACCAGCTTGAACAGTCCCCTGTTGACATGCAGGATCTATGGATTCATGAGGTTGTCTCCATACCCATACACGTCCATTCACTCGATACAGTACAAGTGTACTCTATATTAAGCTGCTGGAGCAAGAACCGAAATCGAACTCCAGAAGTGGGACTTGCCCCATTCTGGTGATCAAAGGAGTCATCGAAGAAGGATGCATAGGATAGGCGGCCACGGATGGCAGACAAATGCCACAGGTATCTGTTGAGGAGAAAGTTACGGTGGTAGGACAGTGGTAGTTCGGCAGCTTCAGCACACAAATTCGCAACTGGGCAGGGCAGGGCCTAAATCCTCGCACAAACGAAAAAAACGGCTGACATCGAAATAAGTGTCCAAGGAATAGAGAAGCAACTGGAATCACTAAACAGAGGAAAGTCTATTGGACCTGACGGGATACCAATTCGATTCTACTCAGAGTACGCGAAAGAACTTGCCCCTCTTCTAACAGCCGTGTACCGCAAGTCTCTAGAGGAACGGAAGGTTCCAAATGATTGGAAAAGAGCACAGGTAGTCCCAGTCTTCAAGAAGGGTCGTCGAGCAGATGCGCAAAACTATAGACGTATATCTCTGACGTCGATCTGTTGTAGATTTTTAGAACACGTTTTTTGCTCGCGTATCATGTCGTTTCTGGAAACCCAGAATCTACTCTGTAGGAATCAACATGGACTCGGGAAACAGCGATCGTGTGAGACCCAACTCGCTTTGTTTGTTCATGAGACCCAGAAAATATTAGATACAGGCTCCCAGGTAGATGCTATTTTTCTTGACTTCCGGAAGGCGCTCGATACAGCTCCGCACTGTCGCCTGATAAACAAAGTAAGAGCCTACGGAATATCAGACCAGCTGTGTGGCTGGATTGAAGAGTTTTTAGCAAACAGAACACAGCATGTTGTTATCAATGGAGACACGTCTACAGACGTTAAAGTAACTTCTGGCGTGCCACAGCGGAGTGTTATGGGACCATTGCTTTTCACAATATATATAAATGACCTAGTAGATAGTGTCGGAAGCTCCATGCGGCTTTTCGCGGATGATGCTGTAGTATACAGAGAAGTTGCAGCATTAGAAAATTGCAGCGAAATGCAGGAAGATCTGCAGCGGATAGGCACTCGGTGCAGGGAGGGGCAACTGACCCTTAACATAGACAAATGTAATGTTTTGCGAATACATAGAAAGAAGGATCCATTATTGTATGATTATACGATAGCGGAACAAACACTGGTAGGAGTTACTTCTGTAAAATATCTGGGAGTATGCGTGCGGAACGATTTGAAGTGGAATGATCATATAAAATTAATTGTTGGTAAGGTGGGTACCAGGTTGAGATTCATTGGGAGAGTCCTTAGGAAATGTAGTCCATCAACAAAGGAGGTGGCTTACAAAACACTCGTTCGACCTATACTTGAGTATTGCTCATCAGTGTGGGATCCGTACCAGATCGGGTTGACGGAGGAGGTAGAGAAGATCCAAAGAAGAGCGGCGCGTTTCGTCACAGGGTTATTTGGTAAGCGTGATAGCGCTACGGAGATGTTTAGCAAACTCGAGTGGCAGACTCTGCAAGACAGGCGCTCTGCATCGCGGTGTAGCTTGCTGTCCAGGTTTCGAGAGGGTGCGTTTCTGGATGAGGTATCGAATATATTGCTTCCCCCTACTTATACCTCCCGAGGAGATCACGAATGTGAAATCAGAGAGATTGGAGCGCGCACGGAGGCTTTCCGGCAGTCGTTCTTTCCGCGAACCATACGCGACTGGAACGGGAAAGGGACGTAATGACAGTGGCACGTAAAGCGCCCACCGCCACACACCGTTGGGTGGCTTGCGGAGTATAAATGTAGATGTAGATGTGTAAAAGATGACCATGGCCAAACGCACTCCACGATTGTGGGCAGTATTGAGAGGACATAAGAAGGACGGACCTGCAGATGCACAAACAAAACACGCATAGTCTAGTTTTGAGCGGATAAGGGACCAGTCCAAAGGGGGGGGGGGGGGTTCAATCTGCTCCCCAGGAAATACCACTGAGGAACACGAAGGACGTTGAGGGACTGCATACAGCGGGCTGCCAGGTAAGACATGTGGGAGGACCAAGAAAGTGTCCTATCGAGAATGAGTCCCATTCATTTCGTAGTTTCAACGAACGGAAGATCAACAGGCCCAAGATGTAAAGACAATGGAAGAAACCAATTGCGCTTCCAGAAATTCATACAAACGGTTTTGTATGTGGAAAAACGAAAGCCATTGTCGATGCTCCATGAGTAAAGACGATCGAGACAGCGCTGAAGACACCGCTCAATGAGACAGGTCCGTGGAGAAATCCAATAAATGGCAAAATTTTCAACGAAAAGGAAGCCGGAGATGCCATTATAGAATTAAGGGGGGTAGGACGTCAAACGGGCCGACTTGGAGCAGTAGAGGGATCACAGAACATTTTAATTTCCAGTTTACAAATAAATTCATAAGACTTTGTCAGCACCACCAGGAAGGATTCAGGATTCACACTCATTGCAGTGGAAGTTCGAAAACATAACAAAATAATTTTTTTACGTGTGAAATTTCATCATTTTTTACACTTACTAATGGCTGCGTTTGTTGCTATAGGTACACTTTTCTTCATAAGTTGGAGAGATTCTTCGATGGATTTTGCACAGCATACATACCATACTTACAGGTGTAAGAAACTCTAGTATTTATTAAATTTATGAAAAAACGAATGAGCCGTTGTATTTTAAACATCATGTTTAGAAAAAACACAAATTTTATAGTTAATTACCTCAATTTTTACCATAGTTTTTAATAGATTTGGAAAACTCTAGAGTTTCATACACCTTTAAGTATTGTTTGCATGCTGTGCAAAATTCATCGAGGAATCTCTCTTACTTATGACGAAAAGTGTACCTATAGCAACAAATGCTGCCATTAGTAAGTGAAAAAAAATGATGAAATTTCACATGTAAAAAAAAATATTTCGTTATGTTTTAGAACTTCCACTGCTAAGAGTGTGAATCCTGAATCCTTCCTGGTCGTGCTGACAAAGTTTTATAAATTTATTTGTAGAAGTATAGACAGTGGAAATTGAAATGTCCTGTGGTGCCTCTCCTGCTTCAAGTCGGGCCGTTTGACGTCCTACCCCCCTTAACGGTGTTAGCAAAGAGGACGACGCTCAGGATAGAACCCTGAGGCACATCGTTTTTCTGGATAAAGGTGTCTGACAAAGCAGAACCCTTCGCTATCAGTATTTTTTAATAGGTGCAGATATCTAAACAGTGATGTTTTATGGTGGTTTTTCGGAGTTTTGGAAACAGTTTTCAGCAGCATAAAACGACTGATGACATTCATCAAAAAAAGACTTTATTCCATACTGGCTTAATCATATTTGTGTCACTGAACTATTGTTCCTATAAACATGATATGTAATTCGAAATTTGTGTCGAACAGTATTGCAATGTAGTGCTTAGGTTCATCTGGCTATTGAAAAGACACTGCCGGAAAAAAATGCACACCAAAAAATAATTAATGTGCAGTAATGAAATTTCGCGAATACATTTGTCTTTATAACATACGTAAGTGATTTGCAAGCTCACATGGTAATGTAAGTTTTTTTTTGTGGCTTTAGGGCGCACAACTACAGTGGTCATTAGCGCCCAGACTAAGTTATGAATGCACTGCGAGGCACAATGTTAAAACAGCAGCTAAAAAGGACAACACCATAAAAGGCACATTAACAGGCAAGGGGTTAAAAGAAAACAGCATAATCAAATGTCCTTAGACAGGTTTGTCAAGTGGATAAAACGAGGAACGCCAGCAGCTGCTCCCGGGTCATCCGCTAAAATTTCATTCAGAGTATGTGGCAGGCCAAGATCAACGCGCAGTGTATTAAACTTCGGACAGGACGTTAAAATGTGGCGGACCGTCAGCACTTGCCCACACGGGCAGAACGGCGCCGGCGCAGCCGTCAGCAGATGGCGGTGGCTGAACCGGCAGTGTCCGATCTGTAACCGGGCCAAAACGACCTCCTCCCGCCGAGAAGGGCGTGAAGAGGTCGTCCGAGCCGCGGGGAGAGGCTTCGAGGCCCGAAGCTTGTTTGCAGTAAGTGTAGACCAATCGGCACGCCACAGCGATAAAATGCGCTGACAAATGACCCTGCTAAAATCAGATGAAGGCACACAACAAGAAGCTGTCCGAGGCTGGAGGACCGCAGCCTTCGCCGCGGCATCTGCAGCTTCGTTCCCAGTGATACCGACATGGCCAGGAACGCACATAAAGGTAACCGGAGAACCGTTGTCCGCCAGCTGCTGAAGAGAGCGTCGGATCCGTTGCACGAAAGGGTGAACCGGATACGGATCACTGAGGCTCTGGATGACGCTCAGGGAATCAGAGCAGATGACGTAAGCAGAATGTCGGCACCGGCAGATGTAAAGAACAGACTGGTAGAGGGCAAATAGTTCAACTGTCAAGACCGAACAATGGCCACGGAGCTGGTATTTGAAACTGTGTGCCCCGACAATAAAAGAACACCCGACACCGTCATTGGTCTTAGAACCATCAGTATCAATGAAGATCGTATTAATGAACTGCGAACGAAGTTCGACAAAGCGTGAGCGGTATACCGAAGCTGGGGTAATGTAAGTGCGAGATGAGCCATTGCAAATGTGAAATGCTAGTACATTAACAACCAGTATATGCGCCAGAATATTGCATGCAAAAATGCACATTTACATGCAGTATTTTGTGCAGGTGCCAGATGTCAGTTTGTGAGGTAGAGTTCTATCCATGCCTGTTGCACTTTGTCGGTCAGTATAGGGACAGTTAATGCTATTTGCAGGTAACGCTGAAGTTGTTGTCCGATGGTGCCATTAGAAACTGATCTGGTGATTGAGCAGGCCAAGGCAACATGTAGACGACCACCTTGGTTTACAACAATGGTATGTTGGCGAGCGTTATCCTGTTGGAAAACATCTCCTGCAATGCTGTTCAAGAATGGCACTACAACAGGTCGAATCACCACACTGGCATGCAGATTCGCAGTCGGAGTGCGTGAGATAACGACGAAAGTGTTCCTGCTGCCGTACGAAATCGCACCCAAGATCATTACCCCAGGTACAGGTCCAGTGTGTGTAGCACCTAAATGGCTTGGTTTCAGGCCTCAACTGGCTCCCTTCTGTCCAACACACGGCCGTCACTTGCACCGAGGCAGAACCGGCTTTCTTTGGTAAACAGAACATACCTCCACTCTGGCCTCCAATGAGCTCTCGGTTGACACCACTGAAGTTGAAAATGGCGGTGGATTGGGGTCAGTGGAATAAACTATACAGCGCGACTGGCTTGGACCTGTCCTGAAAGTAACGTATTTGTAACAGTTCGTTGCGTCACTGTGGTGCCAACTGCTGCTCAGATTGCCATGCAGATGCAGTATGACGCACCAAAACCATACACTGAACACGATGGTCTTCGTTCTCGGTAGTGCCACGTGGGCGACTGGAGCACGGTCTTCTTGGCACCTTATATTCTCGTTAAAAAGAAAAGAAAAAAAATGGTTCAAATGGCTCTGAGCACTATGGGTCTTAACATCTGAGGTCATCACATCACTCCCTAGAACTTAGAACTAATTAAACCTAACTAACCTAAGTACATCACACACATCCATGCCCGAGGCAGGATTCGAACCCGCGACCGTAGCTGTCGTGCGGTTCCAGACTGAAGCGCCTAGAACAGCTCGGCCACAACGGCCGGCTTACATTCTCGTCACCAACGCAATTAGCAGTCATGTACAGTGCCTACACTCCTGCCAAGTATTTCTGCAGTGTCGTAAAGTAACATTCAGCTTCTCAAAGCCCAATTACACGACCTCGTTCAAACTCAGTGAGGTGTTGATAATGGCATCTTTGTTGCCTTAAGGGGGGTAGGACGCAAAACGGGCCGACTTGGAGCAGGAGAGGCACCAGAGGACATTTTAATTTCCACTGTCTATACTCTTACAAATAAATTTATAAAATTTTGTCAGCATGACCAGGAAGGATTCAGGATTCACACTCGTAGCAGTGGAAGTTCGAAAACATAACGAAGTAATTTTTTTTACATGTGAAATTTCATCATTTTTTTCACTTACTAATGGCAGCATTTGATGCTATAGGTACACTTTTCTTCATAAGTAAGAGCGATGGTTCGATGAATTTTGCACAGCATACAAAACATACTTAAAGGTGTATGAAACTCTAGAATTTTCCAAATCTATTAAAAACTATGGTAAAAACTGAGTTAATTAACTACAAAATTTGTGTTTTTTCGAAACATGAAGTATAAAATACAACAGATCATTCGTTTTTTCATAAATTAAATAAATTCTAGAGTTTTATACACCTGTAAGTATGGTATGTATGCTGTGAAAAATTCATCGAAGAATCTCTCCAACTTATGAAGAAAAGTGTACCTATAACAACAAATGCAGCCATTAGTAAGTGAAAAAAAATGATGAAATTTCACACGTAAAAAAATTATTTCGTTATGTTTTCGAACTTCCACTGCAATGAGTGTAAATCCTGAATCCTTCCTGGTGATGCTGACAAAGTCTTATGAATTTATTTGTAAAAGTATAGACACTGGAAATTAAAATGTCCTGTGATGCCTCTCCTGCTCCAAGTCGGCCCGTTTGACGTCCTGCCCCACTTAAAGGCAGTCTTGACTAACATCAACTCATCGCGTCCAGTCTCAAACGTTACAAACGCTCACGACCGTTGCAGCTCGTATTTAAAGGAAAGCTAATTTGCTGTCTCACTGTGGCGTTATTATCGCCACTCTTAGACGACTGGCAAGAAATTGGAATACGTGTCATTTTTCAGATACAGAAACTCGCCTACCAACACTCGTTTATGTCACACGACTCCCTCTTGGTTGCGACTTTTGTTCCGTCAGTGTGTTTAGCGATTTGAAGTTTGTGATACAGAAATTCTGTAATTTCGGTCATGTACTGATTGATTACGCAGACTTGAGTAAAGAGGAGTAGCTGTACTGAACAGAAAATGATAGTTTATGACTTTGGCTGATGTAGGTATGATCACCACAAAAATTCTGTTGCAATATTATTACTGATTTATACACTACTGGCCATTAAAATTGCTACACCAAGAAGAAATGCAAATGATAAACGGGTATTCATTGGACAAATATATTATACTACAACTGACATGTGATTACATTTTCACGCAATTTGGGTGCATAGATTCTGAGAAATCAGTACCCAGAACAACCACCTCTGGCCGTAATAACGGCCTCGATACGCCTGGGCACTGAGTCAAACAGAGCTTGGATAGCGTGTACAGGTACAGCTGCCCGTGCAGCTTCAACGCGATACCACAGTTCATTAAGAGCAGTGGTGACAAGCCAGTTGCTCGGCCACCATTGACCAGACGTTTTCACTTGGTGAGAGATCTGGAGAATGTGCTGGCCAGCGCAGCAGTCGAACATTTTCTGTATCCAGAAAGGCCCGTACGGGACCTGCAACATGCGGTCGTGCATTATCCTGCTGAAATGTAGCGTTTCGCAGGGATCGAATGAAGGGTAGAGCCACGGGTCGTAACACATCTGAAATGTAACGTCCACTATTGAAAGTGCCGTCAATGCGAACAAGAGGTGACCGGGACGTGTAACCAATGGCACCCCATACCATCACGCCGGGTGATACGCCAGAATGGCGATGACGAATACACGCTTCCAATGTGCGTTCACCGCAATGTCGCCAAACACGAATGCGACCATCATGATGCTGTAAACGGAACCTGGATTCATCCGAAAAAATGACGTCTTACCATTCGTGCACCCAGGTTCGTCGTCGAATACACCATCGCAGTCGCTCCTGTCTGTGATGCAGCGTCAAGGGTAACCGCAGCCACGGTCTCCGAGCTTATAGTCCGTGCTGCTGCAAACGTCGTCGAACTGTTCGGGCAGATGGTTGTTGTCTTGCAAACGTCCCCACCTGTTCTCAGGGATCGAGACGTGGCTGCACGATCCGTTGCAGCCGTGCGGATAAGATGCCTGTCATCTCGACTGCTAGTGATACGAGGCCGCTGGGATGCAGCACGGCGTTCTGTATTACCCTCCTGAACCCACCGATTTCATATTCTGCTAACAGTCATTGGATCTCTACCAACGCGAGCAGCAATGTCACGATACGATAAACCGCAGTCGCGATAGGCTACAATTCGACCTTTATCAAAGTCGGAAACGTGATGGTACGCATTTCTCCTTTTTACACGAAGCATCACAACAACGTTTCACCAGGCAACGCCGGTCAACTGCTGTTTGTGTATGAGAAATCGGTTGGAAACTTTCCTCATGTCAGCACGTTGCATGTGTCGCCACCGGCGCCAACCTTGTGTGAATGCTCTGTAAAGCTAATCATTTTCATGTCACTGCATCTTCTTCCTGTCGGTTAAATTTCGTGTCTGTAACACGTCATCTTCGTGGTGTAGTAATTTTAATGGCCAGTAGTGTATTAGTGGATTAAATTGATAAATACGTCTCACTTCCGTTCTGAAATGCTGCCGTTTAAGGTTAATTTGTTCCTGTCACAAATGTTCCCTTTCTCAGTACGACGACGATCGTGTTTAGTGATCCTGGCGTTACTCATATTAAATGATTCTGACAGACTGCTGAAAATCTGCGTATATTCTGGTACTCAGTCTTCTGGGTTGTCTTAGTTGAGCAAAAAAGGAGTATATGATGTTTACGTATGAAGACAGGAATTTTGTGATTTGGAATGCATACACATATATGGTGTAGAGACGTTTCGCCCCACGGTGACTGTTGTAGCACAAAGACACAATAGTGTGGGTATTTCACATTGACCTACATGACACAAATGGTCGAATATCAAACGAAGTTCACTCACCGAAGGCGGCGAAGTTCACGCACCGAGGCGTCGCACACCCGTCTCCTCAAAAGTGGTTGGGGCCCACTGAGCATCTGGGACAGTTGCCGCAACCCTGTTTCAAACAATAATTGCTTGAAAAGTAAACTAGATTTTACAATTGCAGGAAGTTAGATAACGGCGAATGTTCTTCGACTATACTTCCAAGATTACGTATTCGTACCTGAAAGACCGCTGCTTCTTACACCGTCTCATTCTTTTCCGCGATTTCGATTTTCTTGCCGGTTTTTCACGTGCCCTGCCACGTTTGCTGTAAATACGGGAGCACCTAAGCTTTCTGATAACCTGCAGTTTAGAATTATTAAGATGAAGTTGTTCTAGGTTCACCTGGTCACACGAGAGATCACGATTGTGATCAACAAATATTGCAGAGGGACGGTTTGCATTGTGTTGTAACTGTGAGCTAGAGGCGCGATATGCACTTATTACCGAGATATCAACTCTGCTGTATATGTATTGAAAGATTCCATTGGGCTTTCAGCAGTGATCGGGAGTATCTGAATGCCTGTTGGGGATGGTTGTATGGTTCAGTGAAAAACTGCTGAGAAAAAGCGGTCACTAAATCAAAATGACTAAACAGAGCAGGCAGAGCAGGCAGAATTTGTAGGCCAATAATTTTCACGATATAATCTACAACCACACAATTGCAACCACACATTAACATATAGAGTCTCAGAAAGGATCGCCAAACATAAGGCAACTACTATTTATTATATTATGGCGTGAAACTACGTAACTGATGGAAACCTGCGTTATATTTGTGAGTTCAAACTTGCAACAGAGGAATACGATTTGTTTTTTTTTTTTTTTAATTGGAGTCGAAACTAATCTTACATCCTGAAAAGGGGTCGGGGGTGAGGGAGCAAAATTAATATTGAGAAACACACACACACACACACACACACACACACACACACACACACACACATGCGAGCGTGTGTACGTGTTCGAACGTGCGAGCTTGCGCGCTCGTATACGCTGTCAAAAATAAACACATGTAACTCTTACGCAACCTGCTAACGAATAATTTGCATTTATTGCACATAGTGCCAGGACTGACTAAACGCATGCTAGAGAAAACGCTTCATGGAACTATTGCACCAGTTCAGCGGTACTAAACGTACAAGGCAATTAGCACCATTAACAAAATGTTTGCAAGTTACGACCATTAGCTTGTCAGACACTAAATTAGCTACGTAAAACTGACGAGAACATTAAAAACATCCGCAGCTAGTTTGTCATCCATTCCAAGGCACTGAAAACCGAAAGAAACAGCATTTCAGTACCGTAGGTATTTTACCTATGGGTGATTGTGAAGGATATGAATGTCGCATAAGCTGCAGAAACTGCGAGCATCCTCAAAGAACGCAAACATCACACATTTTCCCAACTAGCTATGAGCACATCGCTAGTGATCACGAAAGTTGAGTATCTCTTACCTTTTCGCCGAAAAACATTCTGCTGGTCCCTGGAAACCCAAAATAAAAGCTTCTCTTGTAGAACTCTTGTATAGAATACTGGAAGCTTCAAATTCGCCTCGTATGTAACTGTCGAAGACAGAGCAAACGACCCAAGTGTCGCGAAGGCACAGCTGCTCGTATACATACGCCGTTCAAAGAACAATTATTCGTCGCGGGAAAACGCTCCGAGAGTAAATAATACGTGGCGGGAAAAACAATCTCGTAGCGGACGCGACTGAAAGTTGCGCAACAGTCGTACAGAATTCTGACATAAACTAAAAACAAAATTTATTAACTGAAGTAATGTATTGTTTTGTAAATAGCAACGTCGATTGCCCTAGCCCTCTGTCACCTGTATCTTTACAGAAATAATCCCCGCAAATTTTTCCAGCCAGTGATATGACACTATTTATAAATATCAAAGATTCGACATTCGAACTTGCGGCACTCAGCGCTGCAGCCTGAAGCTTTTCGCAGACAGTTTGTCATACAGACAGCTGGAAAAAGAATCGTGGATATTACTTTTTCTTTCTCGTTACAGATCTGCGTATTAAAGAAATAAACTTCTGTTTGTTTATTCGCATAAAAATCAATGTTTACACGTGATTCGTGTGGATCTGGAACATTCGCGATTTATTCCTATTGGATATATGGTTTTTAAAAGTAGTCTCACGACAAGGGGTTTTCATCCGGAACTAGGAAATGTGTAAAAAAACAAATAGAACACTTAGCAGTCCACATCATTCATAATCGGCATTTGTTTGCCCAGTGGGACCTCAATAAGTTTAAATGATAACGTAGTGAACGTCTCACTGAGGGCTCACATTAATTTCTTGTCTACAATGTTCAGAGTATGTGCTGTGTTGTAGTTAGCCAACATCAACGAGAACGAGAAATATCCCACCTCTACGGAAAACTGTTTATACAAAGTCCGATCAAAAAGGTTACGTTTGAAGGCGTTACTGCAGAACATACGCAACGTAGTGCAACTCCGATGCGGGTATGTAAGATCCGACATGTAGGCGAGGGACTGGTGTGATCATGGGCGTACCCAGCGATGGGCAGGGGGGGGGGGGGGGGCAGCTGCTCCCCCCTAGAATATACTCGAACTTGTTCGCGCAGATCCGGGAGTAATTGTTTCGTCTTCCGCACGTTACTGTCGAGAGGGAAGTTTATACAAATAATAAATTTAGCGATAAGCAATCCGCTCTGCTATTCGCAGGCATGTTACGTCGCCAAGGAACAGCGTATTCACTAATAGGCAGTAAGGGATTATGACTATGTGAAGTTTCTAACGAACAACATCGTTTCTCCTACCATATTTAAATGTAAAATGCTTTTCTCCTTCTAAGCTATCAATTTTTTAGTTACAGCTGACGCTAACTGTAGATTAATAGCAGTTGACGTGCAGGTTATGACAAGCAATAGATGGCGAGACATTTAGTGCAAGTGATGGTGTACAAGCCATTTTAATAAGGAAATATTATCGAGCATCATACGTCCATTGCTCAAGCCACAAACTCAACCTTGTGGTGAACGATGCAGACGCAGTGCCGGGAATTAGGAATACTGTTGCCACTGTGAAAGACACTATAAACGTTTTTAGAGAATCGAGTACACATCAGAAATACGCTCCCAATTTAACAAGAATGTGTGAGACGAGATGGTCTGAAAAATATAAATCCATCAGACTATTTTCTCAAAATTTCCCAGAGGTTGTGAGAGCTCTAGAAAAATTGTCTACTGAGGGGAATTATGCAACGAGGAAATCTGTGTATCAGTTGCATTCAGCCGTTGCCAAACCAGTGCTCATCTTATCTTTACAAACAATAGCCAAATACTCAGCAGTTTAGGAACTAGTAGCTAATGTCCTGCAGTCTAAGTCTGTTGATATGATCGCGGTGAGGGAACACATCAGAGGAATCCTTGACGTGCTCAGTAATGATCGAAAGGAAGCAGACAGGGTAACTAGCGAATTACTTGCAAAAGCACAAGTTGTAGCAGAGGACCTGGAAATAGAAATTACTGTTCCACATTTTGCTTGCAAGCAAAAATTCAGAAACAATCCACCATCCCAAAATGACAACGAATACTGGCGACGTTCGCTGGTAATACCATACATCGAATCATTCATGTCATCATTAAATATACGATTTTCACCAGAAAATTCACCAGCTTTTGCTCTAAATAAGCTACATCTCTTGAATATGAGCAATTCTAGTGTAACAGACTTCCCTAAAAGTGCAGAATTGTTGAAAACATTTTATGGATTGGTTGATATTGCCGGACAACTGGAACTATGGTACAATTTGTGGAGGAAAAAGAATATAACTGAAGCAAAATTAAAGGATATGGAAGTCGTTGACCTGTTTAACGAGACCAAAATTTTTTTCCCTATCATGAAAAAAGCACTAAAAATTTTGAGCACTATTTCATGCACAATAGCGACTGTGGAATGATCCTTCAGCACAATTCGAAGAGTGAAGGCGTGGCTCAGAAGCACTGTGGGAGGAGAAAGGAAGGCTCACAGGATTGTGTTTGATGAGCGAAAACCGCAATTATGTAAAAGAAGACTGCGACGTGTTGGAGAAGAAAGTAATTGAGAAATTTGCGGCAAATCCTAGAAGATTATTACTGAATTAAGAAATTGTATTTTTAAACAAGTGCATTCTTATATTTAAAATGTTTATTAAAAGCAGTTTTTCACTGCTTTACTGTTTTATTTAATAAGAAGTGCTGTATGTTGTCTCGAGTCCTTGTTTCCTGAGACTAGTATGACATGCCGCCCCGCCCCCCCCCCCCCCCCCCCCCCCCCCCCCCCGCCCAGAGTTCAGTTCTTCGGTAAGCCCTTGGGTGTGATATTTGATTTGTGTCTTTCCGATGTGCGTGTAGTAGATGCTGTAACGTGAACTAGGACGACATAATCACCAAATGCGTCCAAATAGGAACAATGTGCTGTTTTCTTTTCTTCGTTACCGAAGGACAATCAACGGTAGACATCGATCGGTGAATGACAAATATCAATGGCGTAGCACGTCTATGGAAAACTAATGTTGTGGAATGGTGTGACAAGTTCCGTGCTGGTCGCGATTCGACACAAGATACCGGTCGATCTGTGAGTCCGCACTCATTTTAAGGAACAGGGCGTCCCCTTCATTGGGGAACGGTAACTGCGCATCGCAGGGGGTGTATAGGATTTATCTTCTGTGGCTGTTCTACAGTGGCAGGCAGAGAGAGCAGTGCACAGGCCATTTTCAGAAACGAAATATTATCGATCCTCACAATTTCTTTGCTCAAGCCACAGACTCAACATTGTGGGAAAAGATGCAAACGCAGTGCCAGAAATTACGAACATTGTTGTCATTGTAAACGACGCTACAAACTCTTTTTTGAAAATCGACTACACGCTGAAAATATGCTTCCGATTTATCACGAATGTGTGAGACGAGATGGTCTGAAAAATATAAAACCATCAGACTATTTTCTCAACATTTCCCAGATGCTGCGAGAGCTCTAGAGAAATTGTCTACAGACAGAAATTAAGCAACGAGAATATCTGGGTATCAGTAGCATTCAGGCGTAACAAAACCAGTCCTCATCTTACCATTACATACAACAGCCAAGTACTCAGCAGTTTCGAAACTAGTAGTTCAGTCAATATTGCAGCTCCTGTGTTATTCTGAATTACGATGCAATGTTCCTTAAGACATGCACTGCAGCAACTACAGACGTTATGAAATACGTAAAATGTATTCACATTTGTGAATATGGGTAACTATCAGCTGTATAATGGAATGATGACCATGAAAATTTGTGACGGACCGGTCGCCTTACTTTTTTTTTAGTTTCCCGTTGTGTTTGGTCGTTGCGGACGTCACATGACATCTGGTCAAGTTCGTTTGGTGATCCTTCCACACACTTTTTTGTTACAGAGGCCAGGCAGCTCTCTGACCAACTACGCTGAGCTACTATGCCGGCTGCAGCATTTGCCTATCTGTGCGCGACTCACAGCCAGACCAAAACTTCTGTATGTCACCAACCATGTGTCTACGACCTGTACTCGTACATCCATTACGTATAGTTGCGTACAGGGAAGACATTTTACTTGAAAGGTGCTTGTCCAGAATCAGCGGACAACGACAGTGCAGCGCCTGTGTTATTCAGAATAGGCGGAGAGATATCGTCAGATGTAGACGTAACTTCGAGTGTACCCTAGGGAAATGTGTTCGGACCCCTGCTGCTCATGTTGTGTATTAATGACCTTGCATACAATATTAATAGTAATGCGGAGCTTTTTGCAGATGATGCAGTTTTGTATAACAAAGTATTATCTGAAAGAAGCTGCATGAATATTCAGTCAGATCTTGATAAGATTTGAATGTGGAGCAGAGATTGGCAACCTGCTTTAAATATTCATAAATGTAAAATTGTGCACCTCACAAAAGAAAGCAAAAAGTAGTATCCTATGACTGTAATATCAGTGAGTCACTGTTGGAATCGGCCAACTCATACAAATACCTGGGTGTAACACTTTGTAGGGACACGAACTGGAATGATCACATAGACTCAGTCGTGGGTAAGGCAGATGGTAGACTTCGGTTTATTGGCAGAATACTAGGGAAGCGCAATTAGTCTATGAAGGAGATTGTTTACGTATCACTCGTGCGACCGGTCTGCAAATATTGCCCATGCGTGTGGGACTCGATTCAAACAGGGCTAAGCGGGGATATGGAACGAATATGGAAGAAGGGCAGCACGAAAGATCACAGGTTTGTTTAACCATGGGAGGGAGTCACAGAGATACTGAAGGAACTGAACTGGAAGACTCTAGAAGACAGACGTAAACTATCCCGAGAATGTCTATTTTAATCTTCAAAAACCGGCTTTAAATGATGACTCTAAGAATAAACTACAGTCCCCTACGCTTCGCTGACAAAGGAATCGGGAACATAAGATTAGAGTAATTACTGCAGACACAGACGCATTTAAACAATCATTCTTCCCGCACTCCATACGTAAATGGAACAGGAAGAAACGCTAATAGCTGGTACAATTGGACATACCCTCTGCCATGCACTTCACCGTGGTTTACAAAGTATAAATGTAGATGTATGGGGTGACAATTATTGAACTGTATGAAAAAAACGTAAATTAGTTGCAAACTACGGCGTGCACAAACTTTATTGAACGTGTAAAATGATTTACGCTATGACATGTTCGATATGCCTGCCATGATTGGCGATGGTGTGGCGCAGACGAATAGCGAAAATTCTGCATGACCCGCTGAAGTGTCAGAACATCGATGCTGTCGATGACCTGCTGAGTGGCTGTGGTTTTGGAGTTATTGCTGTACACCTTGTCTTTAATATAGCCCCACAAAAAGGAGTCGCATGTTTTCAGATCCGGAGACTGTGAAGGTGCGGGATACTGGCCAGGAAAAAGAAGAAGAAGAGACAGTTGAAATTTGGACACCATCGTAGTTGATATTTTACGGTTTTACAACCTGAAACATTCCAAAACAGTTTTAACAGATTTCAGCGCTTTGTTTTCCAGAATTAATCGGCGTACTGAGTTTTGCTAATCATGGGAGATAAATTTAGATAAGAGGATTTCCTGACATAGTGGCGTTGGAAATACTGGTTGAAATTGCTAGGTAAAGCGTGTTGTGTGGCCGATTGCCGGCTATCTTGCTCACAACATTGCCGGTGATGTATCTGTCGTGTGTGGGACGCTTAATCGACTCCTCGCTGAGGAAACATCTTGTTGTGTTAGATTAACAGCGTGAGAGGTCACGTATAAGTGATGCTCACTGCTGTAAATTACGTATAACCGAAATGAAATACATCATTAAGCAATGCCGACTATAGCATCTGACCTATGGCGCACAGTATGATCTGAATGCAAAATGAATCACATGTCAGCAGCTCGTCTTCAAGCGATCGCTACCAGAAACCAAGGAAATGTGGCAGCACTGTACTGGTATTAAGGATACTAACTGGAGTGACACAAAGGCGATAAGGCACGCCATCCTTATTTTACGATACGTAAGCAGAAAAAAACCATTTCGAAAGGCATTTCATTCCCTGAATTAGGCAGCTATGATTTAAAAAGCCAATTAGCGTTCTGTCGTAAACAGATGATAAACTCTCGCTTCCGAGTCCACCTGTCAGCTACCAGCAATGACATCATGTCTAAGTCAAAGTCGCTACTCACAAGGGAAATTCCCCGTCACATCCCCCTCAGATTTAGTGGTAAGAGAGCACACAGGACAGCCAGTCAAAAACTGGACACACACGGAGTTTGAAAACGGGAAGAAAATGTACTGAACTGTGAAAACAAAAGAAGCGAAATAGAAACAGTGGATGTTTTTCCAGTGTAACGACAAGTACCGCCACGACTATCACGAACGAAGGAGCAGAGATGGCCGTGAGAGGACGTCAGCCAATAGAACGCTGACGAACGCATCTCTGGGACGACACAGAGGCAGCAGCGGCCTCTGTACGGAGAGAATTTACTCTACTGGCCGTTAAAATTGCTACACCACGAAGATGACGTGCTGCAGACGCGAAATTTAACCGACAGGAAGAAGATGCTGTGATACGCAAATGATTAGCTTTTCAGAGAATTCACACAAGGTTTGCGCCGGTGGCGATACCTACAACGTGCTGACATGAGGAAAGTTTCCAACCGATTACTCCTACACAAACAGCAGTTGACCGGCGTTGCCTGGTGAAACGTTGTTGTGATGCCTCGTGTAAGAAGGAGATATGTGTACCATCACGTTTCCGACTTTGATAAAGATCGGATTGTAGCTTATTACGATTGCGGTTTATCGTATCGCGACATTGCTGCTCGCGTTGGTTAAGATCCAATGACTGTTAGCAGCATATGGAATTGGTGGGTTCAAGAGGGTAACATGGAACGCCGTGCTGGATCCCAACGGCCTCGTATCACTAGCGGTCGGGATGACACGCATCTTATCCGCACGGCTGTAACGGATCGTGCAGCCACGTCTCGATCCCAGAGTCAACAGATGGGGACGTTTGCAAGACAACAACCATCTGCACGGACAGTTCGATTACGTTTCCAGCAGCATGGACTATCAGCGCGGAGACCACGGCTGCGGTTACCCTTGACGCTGCTTCACAGACAGGAGCGACTGCGATGGTGTACTCGACGACGAACCTGGGTGCAAGAATGGCAAAACGTCATTTTTTCGGATGAATCCAGGCTCTGTTTACAGCATCATGATGGTCGCATTCGTGTTTGGCGACATCACGGTGAGCGCACATTGGAAGCGTGTATTCGTCATCGCCATACTGGCATATCACCTGGCGTGATGGTATGGGGTGCCATTGGTTACACGTCTCGGTCACCTCTTGTTCTCATTGACGGCACTTTGAACAGTGGACGTTACATTTCAGATGTATTACGACCCGTGGGTCTAACCTTCATTCGATCCCTGCGAAACCCTACATTTCAGCAGGACAATGTACGACCGCATGTTGCAGGACCCGTACGGGTCTCTCTGGATACAGAAAATGTTGGTCTGCTGCCCTGGCCAGCATATTCCCCAGATCTCTCACCAAATGAAAATGTCTGGTCAATGGTGGCCGAGCAACTGGCTCGTCAGAATACGCCAGTCACTACTCTTGATGAACTGTTGTATCGTGTTGAAGCTGCATGGGCAGCTGTACCTGTACACGCCATCCAAACTCCGTTTGACTCATTGCCCAGGCGTATCAAGGCCGTTATTACGACCAGAGGTGGTTGTTCTGGGTACTGATTTCGCAGGATCTATGCACCCAAATTGCGTGAAAATGTAATCACATGTCAGTTCTAGTATAATATGTTTGTCCATGAATACCCGTTTATTATCTGCATTTCTTCTTGCTGTAGCAATTTTAATGTCCATTAGTGTAAGTGCCGCGCCGCCTAGCCACGGCGGAGTGGAGGACGAGCCATAATAACATATGGTACAGCAGTGACTTATGAACTGTATTGTTTTTAGTGGCCGTGCGGTTCTAGGCGCTACAGTCTGGAACCGAGCGTCCGCTACGGTCGCAGGTTCGAATCCTGCCTCGGGCATGGACGTGTGTGATGTCCTTAGGTTAGTCAGGTTTAATTAGTTCTAAGTTCTAGGCGACTGATGACCTCAGAAGTTAAGTTGCATAGTGCTCAGAGCCATTTTTTTGTATTGTTTTTGCTTACGTTGAAATTGTATATACCAAAGGACACTGATTATTTGCATGTTGCCATTTGCTTGCGACACACTTTTGCGAATACGCAAAAATAAGGATTGTCAATTCAGCTTACTGTAATAAACTCTATTAATACGATTTGCTTCAATTGTTCTCTAGCGATCCGAGAAAACAGCTTCCTGGGCATCCTATATTAGATGAGTGGCCACACTCAATAAATGGTCCAAGCTTAACATGTGCAATACGAAGCAGCGTGGACGAGCAATCGCCTTGTGATTAAAGTCGAAACGGTAGCTCAACGTGTTTGGTTAGAGGGTTAGCTGCCCTGTGTAATAAAATTAGGTCAGTGAATGGATAGAGAATGGGTGTTATGGGACATTCGCCTGAACAATTGCAGCGAATAATAACGAACAAAATGAGATAATAAAGGTGGACATGATGTCGGACGATCAAGCGGCGAACCATGTTCAAACCCCCCCCACCAGCCAAAAACTTTTTTTTTTTTAAAGCTGATCGCCTTGTTCACAATTGTGTCTGTATCATGGCGAAACGTCCATTTGCAACGGCGGCGTGTAAGGAAGGGTCCTAGAATGACAGTTGATTCTGTGTAACTACTTTAATAGCAGCCGAAAGGAAGTGGCTGTCAAATGGGAACCGGAAGCATTTGATGACAAGGAGAAAAGTCAACCGAATCCCAACCGGAAAACATGTCTGGCGTGTCAGACACAGCATTACTGACAGCACGTGTGTCATTTGAATCTCTTACTAACGCACCTAATTCGTACGCTTGGTGAGTGAGTGAGATATCCCTACTTGCCCAATTTAGGTGTTGGTATGAATGTGAAGGTGACCACTCCTAAGGAAATGATGAAGACATAATAGTTTGTCACATAAGCTGCAACAAATGAATGCAACAGATCGCTGCTCACACAGATTCTCTGTACCCTGCCAAAATATATGTTTTTTAAGTTGTGTTCCGTTTTGGAACAATTGCTTAGTTGTAACATAGTACACACCTGTTTATTTGTTGTTTTCATTTCTGTGAGATGTCTCGCCTGCTCTCACTACTCATCACGTTTACTTGCTGTGGTAACCTATTCTTACTACGTGACTCATATTCTATAACCAATGGATAGTACAACTGCCAAGTCTATAGAAAGAGAACGAACATTACAATGACTGAACGGACAGTTCATAATGTTGCGAAGAAAATAAAAATAAATACTATGAGAGAGTTTCGATCCCGACTCGTCTGCTTTATGGTCCAACACTGAACATTTTACTACAATACCCAAGCTGTTCGTGTATGCTCAGTATCACACTTGTTAAACTTGAAGCGTTCACTGTTTTTATTTTGCCTTTTTTTTCACAGTTCAGTGCACCTTTTTCCTGTTTTCAAACTTGATGTGTTCAGTTTTTGACGAGCTATCCACAGGGATATCTTACCACTAATCTGAGGGGGTGCTATTGGCAGTTTCCCGTGGTAGAGGCAGTATCAGAAGTCACCGAAGCTTATTCGAATCTATCACACAGGAAAAGATAATCATACACATGTGATAGAATCCTACCAAAGGTCACGGAATTAATTAGATTGGCACGAATTATATTATGAAGAAACTGAGATAACGGAAAAGAACGTAACAACAGAAAAATGAAACACACATGTGTGAAACAAACTGAAGCGCTGAGAACCACAACCGTCGTTCATTTTGAGATTGTGGCATGTATGCATTCTCCTGACATCTGTTAATCTTACAGTGAACCAGCTTTGTCCATGCTGTACATCTGCACTACACTGGTATATACGAACATTTGCGGAAAGCTGTCTGTCCGGTTTCTCTGATATTCACTTCGATGATGGCCCGAGGCACAAATTTTCATTGCTGCAGTAATGCTGTCCGGCTACAATGACGCCCATTTCTTCATAAAATCTGGAAGCTCCTGGAGAGAAGCGCCACCACAAAATCACGTTCCTTGGTTTCAGCGTTCTAGTTTGTAAAATGGACGGTGAGACTATTAGAGTCTTTAAGAATGTTACCGACTCCACTGCCAAACTGATGTTCGTCGTAACAATTTACTTTTAAGAAATTTTGCAATGATGAAGTTCTCAACAGGTATCCGTGAACTGTTGATTAAAGTAACGTAACCTAAATTGGGCAAGGAGGCATATCTCACTCACTTACAGGCGTTCAAATTAGGTGCGTTGGTAAGAGATTCCTATCATATGACAGACGTACTGTCTATAATGCCGTGCAAGACACACCAGAATTGTTTTCTGGTGGAGGGTTCGGTTGACTTGTCTCCCTGTCATCAAACACTTGCAGTTCCCATTCGAAAGTCAATTTCTTTCGGCTGCTAATAGAGTATTTCTGCAGAATCAACTGTCATTATAGGTCCGTTCCTTACACCTCGCTGTTCCAAACGTACATTGCACCGCTATACAGACACAAATTGGAACACAGCGAACAGGTAAAGAAACAATCGTTTGTGGCTGGGGGGCTTGAACACGGCTCGCCCGCTTGAATGTCTAACACAGTGTATACTTTTTTTAAAAATCTCATTTTGTTCGTTGGAATCGTAGGACGCCACCATTTTCTTAAATTCACGTTGAGGGAGACGACAATTTGCTGTTTCTCCACAGCCTGTAGATGCCCTGCAAAATCTAGTGATCCAATACGTAGGTGGAAGGCAAATAACTACCTTGAAACACAAACACTCAAGAAAATACTATCACAAACTTGAAACACATAGACTCAACGAAACTACTAGATTTCATGCCTAAAGTGAACCGACGGTTTTATCTGAACCTCAAGCCAAAGAATGTGCTTAATGAAAATGATGATAACAGGGATCTGAAGTGTTGGGACAGGTCACAACTATGTGCATTAAGTGTCTGTTATTTATGTTCTGATTCTAGTTTTAGATTAGTTACAGACTACACTACAGTTAAAAGACGCCATTACCTCTAACCTTGGATTAATAATAATAATAATAATAATAATAATAATAATAATAATAATAGAGGTACTCAAAGAGTATGCAGAACAAGTAGGGCTAGAGATCTCCTTCCAAAAGACAGAGTTCTTCTGCACGAAATTCAACATGCTGAATTTAATCACAAAATATAGCAAGATCAACAGATTAACTCATTTTAATTATGTAGGGGATGTGCTGGGATCAGCAGGACGGGAGAAAGTCACGCAGAACACCAGGTTACTGAAGATTAAGAGAGCCTTACACAAAATGCGGGCATCTACAACAAAAAATGTATGTCCACTTCCTTCAAAATTCGTCGCTACAATACTGAAATCAAACCTGAGGTGTTATACGCCTGCGAGACACTGACGCTACACACCAAGGGTGACCTGGAGAAGATGCTCACAGAGGAAAGAAAAATTATCAGGAAAATTATTGGACCAAAACTCGCAGACGATGGATACAGGCTTCACTCTAGAGACACCACAGAGAAGTTGTCCAACCTAGCGGCGGACATCAGAAAAGGGCAACTAAAATTTCACGGCCACGTCAGCAGACTCGAACAGACCAGACACACCAACAGAATACTCAGATACAAACAGAGGTTCAAAACCACTACACCTTGGATGGCACAAGTCAAAATTGATCTGGAAGAAGCACAGTTTAATTCAGCGGACATCACAGACAAAAGCGTCTGTAGACACAAAATACACAATTGGGAAGTAATGTCAGAGAAGACAGCACCTAAAACCGAAAGACCAAAGTGGACCGAAGAAAGGAAGAGGGTCTTTAGAGAACAAATGAAAAAGTACTGGAAGAACAGGAGGAACAAATAGTCATACATGCTTCACGTGGTCAGATTACGACCTGTAGGATGTGTAATAATAATAATAATAATAATAATAATAAATATGAAACTATATTAATAGTGGGATGTTAAAAAAAATCAAACCTATGAGACTGGTGGTTTCCCTACAAATTTGATTTTCACAAATATCTGTTTTTCCCTGAACTTTGCATACGTGCATTGGGCCCTTCTGGTTCTCAGTGCCTGAATTATTGTCATATTTGACGCCAGTAAGTGAAAGAACCAGAGACTACCTTTAAAGTTCACTGTAGCATCGTAATATTATGGAATAGCGGCAGTTCTTAATAACAAGTATTGAATCTTAGGGGATACCGAGCGAGGTGGCGCAGTGGTTCGACACTGGACTCGCATTCGGGAGGACGACGGTTCAATCCCGCGTCCGGCCATCCTGATTTAGGTTTTCCGTGATTTTCCTAAATCACTCCAGGCAAATGCCGGGATGGTCCCTCTGAAAGTGCACGGCCGACTTCCTTCCCCATCCTTCCCTAATCCGATGAGACCGATGACCACGCTGTCTGGTCTCCTTCCCCAAAAACCAACCAACCAACCATCTTAGGGGATGTGGGTTTTGAAAGGGCACAAACTAAAATGTAACACAACAACCACAAAATGAAAGAAATGGTAACTCATGGGAAACGCAAGCAGGACATAAGCGGGAAAAAAGGAGTAAGCAACACAGTATTTCTAAAAGAGAAAATACTGCACAAGTAACGTAAAATAACAAATCCTGGGATCGATACCGAGAAGTGAGCTGTCAAGGTCAGTTCTAATTGTCGGTTCCATTATCGCTTTTTTGTAGTAGTTCAGGAAGCGGTACCATATAGGTAAATCCTAAAGGGATTAGGGGCCCACGCCTAATGAAAATGGCGTAATAAAGGAACGTGAAGTCGACATTTTGAGCGGTACCACACACGAAAATTCTGAAAGAATGCACTGTAGGATCATGCAGTGGTTCGTTATACTATTCCTGTTTTGGTGCTACTTTCTATACTACTGTTGTTGCTGTAGGTGTGTGCTGTGATTCTTTTGAGAATTGCCATGTATGGTATCACTCTAATTGTTGATTCCGTGTTCCGTTTTATTTCATGATTTTTATTGGCTGTTAATTATTTCGTCAAAAATTTAACTCTTTCGTATCACTCGCTATTCTTCTGGCAGAACGAGAAACATAACTAACGTTGGAATCGACAACTAGACTTGACCTACGGTATAGAGAGACAAAAAGTAAATAAATAATCCTAAAAGAAATAACAAACAATGAAAAATTACGAATAATAACGAACCGTGGTATGAAGAACTAGAGTTGACCTACATAACTGTCCTCTTAATTGCTGCCTAATATCACTTTCGGCAATCGTGGCACATTCGGAAACAAACAGCCATATATTTGTGAGAAGCAAGATTATATGTACCGGTAATTGCAGACCATCTCACACGCAGTAATTTCAGCTGTGCTCTTAAGCATCTGGCCAACCCCTGCCTTCGGAAATGGCACCATATTCGGAAAAAAGTAGCCATATATATTTAGGAGGAATAAAATTATAAATACGATTGCTACTTGATTCACGAGCAGCAACTTAAGCGTTGCACTTAGGTTCCTACCTAACCACAACCTGAGAAATCGCGATATATTTTTGTAATAAACAGCATCGTTTACGTCAGTTACGAACACAACCACAGATAAAATTTAATAACAGCCACTTCCATCCTTCACATCGTAAACTCATGGCGTCCTTCGATCGGCAATCGGACACTAGATCTGACACAAAATAGAACTTAGTGGCTGAAATTCATATAAAATACGTTAGAAAGTCTTATAGAACATATTATGTCATACGACAGGGCCAGGGAAAACGTGTGTTTCACGGCAGCACGACGATGTACTACACCTGTCGAATGTTATCTACACGAGTGAATACATTAATCAATTGGCATGTGCATCTTTGCAGGACCGTGTATAATTTGTAGTATTCCGATCTTACTCTAATTACAAAATTTGTGAAGTTAATGGTTCTCCAACACAAGATGCTTTAAACAAACCGTGATAAACAGACTGGATGACCGATTTGCAAAATTAAATTACCTCGAATATAACTGCTGTGTTGAAGATCTTCATACCCATTCAACATACGTGATGTGAGAATTAATGTTATGCATCCGCAAAAAGGTGCAGTCGGTTTAACGCCCGTGTTATGGCTGCCAGTGATAGGCGGAAATCACATGCTGGTTAATGACTTACCAGAGACCGCCACCGTTGCGAGTGCTCCTATTTCACGATTTCTTCAGGTTCTGCTGAATGTGGACACGACCACTCCACGTTGCTCGCCATTCGACTCGAATCAAACTGTTGCTAAGAAACGACACGGGACGTCGAAGAGACCCATGTATTGTTGAAAATTGCGTCACGTCGCGATTGCTGTTGTTTACTGCAAGACGGTATGTGGACAATTATCGCCGTGTAATTAAAGGAACTGTACACTGATCATAATAGGAGCGTAAATGGGCTGTGGTGTCCGGGTAAATTCCGTCGAGAAAATCATCCTCACACCCTTACTTCCGGCGGTACCTCATCCAATACACACCGAAGAGCGAAAGAAGCTGATACACATGCCTAATATCGTGCAGGCCCTCGCGGGAATGCAAAAGTGCCGCAACACGACGTGGCATGGACTTGACAAATGTCTGAAATAGTTCTGAAGGAAAGTGACACCATGAATCCTGCAGGGCTGTCCATAAATCCGTACGAGAGGATGGAGATCTCTTCTGAACAGCACGTTGGAAGATATCACAGAAACGCTTAATAATGTTCATGTCTGGAGAGTTTGGTGGCCAGCGGACGTGTTTAAAGTCAGAAGAGTGTTCCTGGAGCCACTCTGTAGCAATTCTGGACGTGTTGGGTGTCGCATTGTCCTGCTAGCATTGGCGAAGTCCGTCAGAATGGACAATGGACATGAATGGATGCAGGCGATCAGGCAGGATCCTAATTTGCGCGTCACCTGCCAGAGTCGTATCTGGACCTATCAGAGGTCCCTTATCACTCAAACTGCACACACCGCTTACCATTATAGAGTCTTCACCCATTCTGGTGATCAAAGGAGTCATCGAAGAAGGAGGCATAGGATGGGCGTCCACGCATGGCAGACAAATGCCACAGGTATCTGCTGAGGAGAAAGTTATGGTGGTAGGACAGTGGTAGTTCGGCAGCTTCAGCACACAGACTCTCAACTGGGCAGGGCAGGGCCTAAATCCTCGCACAAACGAAAAAATTGGCTGACATCGAAATAAGTGACCAAGGAATAGAAAAGCAACTGGAATCACTAAACAGAGGAAAGTCTACTGTACCTGACGGGATACCAATTCGATTCCACTCAGAGTACGCGAAAGAACTTGCCCCCCTTCTAACAGCCGTGTACCGCAAGTCTCTAGAGGAACGGAAGGTTCCAAATGATTGGAAAAGAGCACAGGTAGTCCCAGTCTTCAAGAAGGGTCGTCGAGCAGATGCGCAAAACTATAGACGTATGTCGCTGACGTCGATCTGTTGTAGATTCTTAGAACATGTATTTTGCTCGCGTATCATGTCGTTTCTGGAAACCGAGAATCTATTCTGTAGGAATCAACATGGATTCCGGAAACAGCGATCGTGTGAGACCCAACACGCTTTGTTTGTTCATGAGACCCAGAAAATATTAGATACTGGCTCCCTAGTAGATGTTATTTTCCTTGACTTCTGGAAGGCGTTCGATACAGCTCTGCACTGTCGCGCCGGCCGAAGTGGTCGAGCGGTTCTAGGCGCTACAGTCTGGAACCGCGCGACCGCTACGGTCGCAGGTTCGAATCCTGCCTCGGGCATGGATGTGTGTGATGTCCTTAGGTTAGTTAGGTTTAAGTAGTTCTAAGTTCTAGGGGACTGATGACACAGCAGTTAAGTCCCATAGTGCTCAGAGCCATTTGAACCATTTGAACGCACTGTCACCTGATAAACAAAGTAAGAGCCTACGGAATATCAGACCAGCTGTGTGGCTGGATTGAATAGTTTTTAGCAAACAGAACACAGCATGTTGTTCTCAATGGAGAGACGTCTACAGAAGTTAAAGTAACCTCTGGCGTGCCACAGCGGAGTGTTATGGGACCATTGCTTTTCACAGTGTATATAAATGACCTAGTAGATAGTGTCGGAAGTTCCATGCGGCTTTTCGCGGATGATGCTGTAGTATACAGAGAAGTTGCAGCATTAGAAAATTGCAGCGAAATGCAGGAAGATCTGCAGCGAATAGGCACTTGGTGCAGGGAGTAGCAACTGACCCTTAATATAGACAAATTTGTTGTATTGCGAATACATAGAAAGAAGGATTCTTTATTTTATGATTATATGATAGCGCAACAAACACTGGTAGCAGTTACTTCTGCAAAATATCTGGGAGTATGCGTGCGGAACGATTTGAAGTGGAATGATCATATAAAATTAATTGTTGGTAAGGCGGGTGCCAGGTTGAGATTCATTGGGAGAGTCCTTAGAAAATGTAGTCCATCAACAAAGGAGGTGGCTTACAAAACACTCGTTCGGCCTATACTTGAGTATTGCTCATCAGTGTGGGATCCGTACCAGATCGGGTTGACGGAGGAGATAGAGAAGATCCAAAGAAGAGCGGCGCGTTTCGTCACAGGGTTATTTGGTAAGCGTGATAGCGCTTCGGAGATGTTTAGCAAACTCAAGTGGCAGACTCTGTAAGAGAGGCGCTCTGCATCGCGGTGTAGCATGCTGTCTAGGTTTCGAGAGGGTGCGTTAATGGATTAGGTGTCGAGTATATTGCTTCCGCCTACTTATACCTCCCGAGGAGATCACGAATGTGAAATCAGAGAGATTGGAGCGCGCACGGAGGCTTTACAGCAGTCGTTCTTCCCGCGAACCATACGCGACTGGAACGGAAAAGGGACGTAATGACAGCGGCACGGAAAGCGCCCACCGCCACACACCGTTGGGTGGCTTGCGAAGTATAAATGTAGATGTAGATGTGTAAAAGGTGACCATGGCCAGACGCACTCCACGATTGTGGGCAGTATTGAGAGGACATAAGAATGACGGACCTGCAGAAACAAACAAAACACCCATACTCTAGTTTTGAGCGGATAAGGGACCAGTCCAAAGGGGGGAGGGTGGTTCAATCTGCTCCCCAGGCAATACCACTGAGGACACGAAGGACATTGAGGGACTGCATACAGCGGGCTGCCAGGTAAGACATGTGGGAGGACCAAGAAAGTGTCCTATCGAGAATGAGTCCCATTCATTTCGTAGTTTCAACGTACGGAAGATCAACAGGCCCAAGATGTAAAGACAGTGGAAGAAACCAATTGCGCCCTCAGAAATTCATACAAACGGTTTTGTATGTGGAAAAACGAAAGCCATTGTCGATGCTCCATGAGTAAAGACGATCGAGACAGCGCTGAAGACACCGCTCAATGAGACAGGTCCGTAGAGAAATCCAATAAATGGCAAAATTTTCAACGAAAAGGAAGCCGGAGATGCCATTATAGAATTAAGGGGGGTAGGACGTCAAACGGGCTGATTTGGAGCAGGAGAGGCATCACAGAACATTTTAATTTCCAGTTTACAAATAAATTCATAAGACTTTGTCAGCACCACCAGGAAGGATTCAGGATTCACACTCATTGCAGTGGAAGTTCGAAAACATCACATTTTTTTTTTTTACGTGTGAAATTTCATAATTTTTTACACTTGCTAATGGCTGCATTTGTTGCTATAGGTACACTTTTCTTCATAAGTTAGAGAGATTCTTCGATGAAGTTTCCACAGCATACATAACATACTTACAGGTGTAAGAAACTCTAGTATTTATTAAATTTATGAAAAAACGAATGAGCCGTTGTATTTTAAATATCATGTTTAGAAAAAACACAAATTTTATAGTTAATTACCTCAATTTTTACCGTAGTTTTTAATAGATTTGGAAAATTCTAGAGTTTCATACACCTTTAAGTATTGTTTGCATGCTGTGCAAAATTCATCGAAGAATCTGTCTTACTTATGACGAAAAGTGTACCAGAGCAACAAATTCTGCCAATAGTAAGTGAAAAAAAATGATGAAATTTCACATGTAAAAAAAAATTATTTCGTTATGTTTTCGAACTTCCACTGCTAAGAGTGTGAATCCTGAATCCTTCCTGATCATGCTGACAAAGTTTAATAAATTTATTTGTAGAAGTATAGACAGTGGAAATTGAAATGTCCTGTGGTGCCTCTCCTGCTTCAAGTCGGGCCGTTTGACGTCCTACCCCCCTTAACGGTGTTAGCAAAGAGGACGACGCTCAGGATAGAACCCTGAGGCACATCGTTTTTCTGGATAAAGGTGTCTGACAAAGCAGAACCCTTCGCTATCAGTATTTTTTAATAGGTGCAGATATCTATACAGTGATGTTTTATGGTGTTTTTTCGGACTTTTGGAAACAGTTTTCAGCAGCATGAAACGACTGATGACATTCATTAAAAGACTTGTGACGCTAAGGTGCCAGGTTCCTTATATTAGATTTATTCCATATTGGCCTAATCATATTTGTGTCACTGAACTATTGTTCCTATAAATATTATATGTAATTCGAAATTTGTGTCGAACAGTATTGCAATGTAGTGCTTAGGTACATCTGGCTATTGAAAAGACACTGCCGGAAAAAAATGCAACACCAAAAAATAATTAATGTCCAGTAATGAAATTTCGCGAATACATTTGTCTTCATAACATATGTAAGTGATTTGCAAGCTCACATGGTAATGTAAGTTTTTTTTGTGGCTTTAGGGCGCACAACTACAGTGGTTATTAGAGCCCAGACTAAGTTATGAACGCACTGCGAGGCACAATGTTAAAACAGCAGCTAAAAAGGACAACACCATAAAAGGCACATTAACAGGCAAGGGGTTAAAAGAAAACAGCATAATCAAATGTCATTAGACAGGTTTGTCAAGTGGATAAAACGAGGAACGCGAGCAGCTGCTCCCGGGTCATCCGCTAAAATTTCATTCAGAGTATGTGGCAGGCCAAGATCAACGCGCAGTGTATTAAACTTCGGACAGGACGTTAAAATGTGGCGGACCGTCAGCACTTGCCCACACGGGCAGAACGGCGCCGGCGCAGCGGTCAACAGATGGCGGTGGCTGAACCGGCAGTGTCCAATGCGTAACCGGGCCAAAACGACCTCCTCCCGCCGAGAAGGGCGTGAAGAGGTCGTCCGAGCCGTGGGGAGAGGCTTCGAGGCCCGAAGCTCGTTTTCAGTAAGTGTAGACCAATCGGCACGCCACAGCGATAAAATGCGCTGACAAATGACCCCGCTAAAATCAGATGAAGGCACACAACAAGAAGCTGTCCGAGGCTGGAGGACCGCAGCCTTCGCCGCGGCATCTGCAGCTTCGTTCCCAGCGATACCGACACGGCCAGGAACAAACATAAAGCTAACTGGAGAACCGTCTTCCGCCAGCTGCTGAAGAGAGCGTCGGATCCGTTGCACGAAAGGGTGAACCGGATACGGATCACTGAAGCTCTGGATGGCGCTCAGGGAATCGGAGCAGATGACGTAAGCAGAGTGTCGGCGGCGGCAGATGTAAAGAACAGACTGGTAGAGGGCAAATAGCTCAGCTGTGAAGACCGAACAATGGCGACGGAGCCGGTATTTGAAACTGTGCGCCCCGACAATAAAAGAACACCCGACACCGTCATTGGTCTTAGAGCCATCAGTATAAAGGAAGATCGTATTAGTGAACTGGGAACGAAGTTCGACAAAGCGTGAGCGGTATACCGAAGCTGGGGTAATGTAAGTGCGAGATGAGCCATTGCAAATGTGAAATGCTAGTACATTAACAACCAGTATATGCGCCAGAATATTGCATGCAAAAATGCACATTTACATGCAGTATTTTGTGCAGGTGCCAGATGTCAGTTTGTGAGGTAGAGTTCTATCCATGCCTGTTGCACTTTGTCGGTCAGTATAGGGACAGTTAATGCTATTTGCAGGTAACGCTGAAGTTGTTGTCCGAAGGTGTCATTACAGACTGATCTGGTGATTGAGCAGGCCAAGGTAACATGTAGACGACCACCTTCGTTTACAACAATGGTATGTTGGCGAACGTTATCCTGTTGGAAAACATCTCCTGCAATGCTGTTCAAGAATGGCAGTACAACAGGTCGAATCACCAGACTGGCATGCAGATTCGTAGTCGGAGTGCGTGAGATAACCACGAAAGTGTTCCTGCTGTCGTACGAAATCACACCCAAGATCATAACTCCAGGTGAAGGTCCAGTGTGTGTAGCACGTTAATGGCTTGGTTGCAGGCCTCAACTGTCTCCCTTCTGTCCAACACACGGAAGTCACTTGCACTGAGGCAGAACCGGCTTTCTTTGACAAACACAATATACCTCCACTCTGGCCTCCAATGAGCTCTCGGTTGACACCACTGAAGCTGAAAATGGCGGTCGTTTGGGGTCAGTGGAATAAACTATACGGCGCGTCTGGCTTGGACCTGTCCTGAAAGTAACCTATTTGTAACAGTTCGTTGCGTCACTGAGGTGCCAACTGCTGCTCAGATTGCTGCTGCAGATGCAGTATGACGCACCAAAACCATACACTGAACACGATGGTCTTCGTTCTCGGTAGTGCCACGTGGCCGACTGGAGCACGGTCTTCTTGGCACCTTACATTCTCGTTAAAAAGAAAAGAAAAAAAAATGGTTCAAATGGCTCTGAGCACTATGGGTCTTAACATCTGAGGTCATCACATCACTCCCTAGAACTTACATCTACTTAAACCTAACTAACCTAAGGACATCACACACATGCATGCCCGGGGCAGGATTCGAACCCGCGACCGTAGCTGTCGCGCGGTTCCAGACTGAAGCGCCTAGAACAGCTCGGCCACAACGGCCGGCTTACATTCTCGTCACCAACGCAATTAGCAGTCATGTACAGTGCCTACATTCCTGCCAAGTATTTCTGCAGTATCGTAGAAGGAACGTCCAGCTTCTCAAAGCCCAATCACACGAACTCGTTCAAATTCAGTGAGGTGTTGATAATGGCATCTTTGTTCCCTTAAGGGGGGTAGGGCGCCAAACGGGCCGACTTGGAGCAGGAGAGGCACCACAGGACATTTTAATTTCCACTGTCTATACTTTTACAAATAAATTCATAAAATTTTGTCAGCATGACCAGGAAGGATTCAGGATTCACACTCGTAGCAGTGGAAGTTCGAAAACATAACGAAGTAATTTTTTTTACATGTGAAATTTCATCATTTTTTTCACTTACTAATGGCAGCATTTGATGCTATAGGTACACTTTTCTTCATAAGTAAGAGCGATGGTTCGATGAATTTTGCACAGCATACAAAACATGCTTAAAGGTGTATGAAACTCTAGAATTTTCCAAATCTATTAAAAACTATGGTAAAAACTGAGTTAATTAACTACAAAATTTGTGTTTTTTCGAAACATGAAGTATAAAATACAACAGATCATTCGTTTTTTCATAAATTAAATAAATTCTAGAGTTTTATACACCTGTAAGTATGGTATGTATGCTGTGAAAAATTCATCGAAGAATCTCTCCAACTTATGAAGAAAAGTGTACCTATAACAACAAATGCAGCCATTAGTAAGTGAAAAAAATGATGAAATTTCACACGTAAAAAAATTATTTCGTTATGTTTTCGAACTTCCACTGCAATGAGTGTAAATCCTGAATCCTTCCTGGTGATGCTGACAAAGTTTTATGAATTTATTTGTAAAAGTATAGACACTGGAAATTAAAATGTCCTGCGATGCCTCTCCTGCTCCAAGTCGGCCCGTTTGACGTCCTGCCCCACTTAAAAGCAGTCTTGACTAACATCAACTCATCGCGTCCAGTCTCAAACGTTACAAACGCTCACGACCGTTACAGCTCGTATTTAAAGGAAAGCTAATTTGCTGTCTCACTGTGGCGTTATTATCGCCACTCTTAGGCGACTGGCAAGGAATTGGAATACGTGTCTTTTTTCAGATACAGAAACTCGCCTACCAACAATCGTTTATGTCACACGACTCCCTCTTGGTTGCGACTTTTTTTCCGTCAGTGTGTTTAGCGATTTGAAGTTTGTGATAGAGAAATTCTGTAATTTCGGTCATGTACTGATTGATTACGCAGACTTGAGTAAAGAGGAGTAGCTGTACTGAACAGAAAAGATAGTTTATGACTTTGGCTGATGTAGGTATGATCACCACAAAAATTCTGTTGCAATATTATTACTGATTTATACACTACTGGCCATTAAAATTGCTACACCAAGAAGAAATGCAAATGATAAACGGGTATTCATTGGACAAATATATTATACTAGAACTAACATGTGATTACATCTTCACGCAATTTGGGTACATAGATTCTGAGAAATCAGTACCCAGAGCAACCACCTCTGGCCGTAATAACGGCCTCGATACGGCTGGGAATGGAGTCAAACAGAGCTTGGATAGCGTGTACAGGTACAGCTGCCCATGCAGCTTCAACACGATACCACAGTTCATCAAGAGTAGTGACTGGCGTATTGTGACGAGCCAGTTGCTCGGCCACCATTCACCAGACTTTTCAGTTGGTGAGAGATCTGGAGAATGTGCCGGCCAGGGCAGCAGCCGAACATTCTTTGTATCCAGAAAGGCCCGTACAGGACCTGCAACATGTGGTCGTGCATTATCCTGCTGAAATGTAGCGTTTCGCAGGGATCGAATGAAGGGTAGAGCCACGGGTCGTAACACATCTGAAATGTAACGTCCACTATTGAAAGTGCCGTCAATGCGAACAAGAGGTGACCGAGACGTGTAACCAATGGCTCCCCACACCATCACGCCGGGTGATACGCCAGAACGGCGATGACGAATACACGCTTCCAATGTGCGTTCACCGCAATGTCGCCAAACACGAATGCGACCATCATGATGCTGTAAACAGAACCTGGATTCATCCGAAAAAATGACGTTTTGCCATTCGTGCACCCAGGTTCGTCGTCGAATACACCATCGCAGTCGCTCCTGTCTGTGATGCAGCGTCAAGGGTAACCGCAGCCACGGTCTCCGAGCTTATAGTCCGTGCTGCTGCAAACGTCGTCGAACTGTTCGGGCAGATGGTTGTTGTCTTGCAAACGTCCCCATCTGTTGACTCAGGGATCGAGACGTGGCTGCACGATCCGTTACAGCCGTGCGGATAAGACGCCTGTCATCTCGACTGCTAGTGATACGAGGCCGCTGGGATGCAGCACGGCGTTCCGTATTACCCTCCTGAACCCACCGATTTCATATTCTGCTAACAGTCATTGGATCTCTACCAACGCGAGCAGCAATGTCACGATACGATAAACCGCAGTCGCGATAGGCTACAATTTGACCTTTATCAAAGTCGGAAACGTGATGGTACGCATTTCTCCTTTTTACACGAAGCATCACAACAACGTTTCACCAGGCAACGCCGGTCAACTGCTGTTTGTGTATGAGAAATCGGTTGGAAACTTTCCTCATGTCAGCACGTTGCAGGTGCCGCCACCGGCGCCAACCTTGTGTGCATGCTCTGTAAAGCTAATCATTTTCATATCACTGCATTTTCTTCCTGTCGGTTAAATTTCGTGTCTGTAACACGTCATCTTTCGTGGTGTAGCAATTTTAATGGCCAGTAGTGTATTAGTGGATGAAATTGATACATATGTCTCACTTCCGTTCTGAAATGCTGCCGTTTAGGGTTAATTAGTCCCTGTCACAAATTTTCCCTTTCTCAGCAGGACGACGATCGTGTTTAGTGATCCTGGCGTTACTCGTATTAAATGATCCTGACAGACTGCTCAAAATCTGCGTAGATTCTGGTACTCAGTCTTCTGGGTTGTCTTAGTTGAGCAGAAAATGAGTATATGATGTTCACGTATGATGACAGGAACTTTGTGATTTGGAATGCATACACGTATATGGTGTAGAGGCGTTTCGCCCGATGGTGACTGTTGTAGCACAAAGACACAATAGTGTGGGTATTTCACATTGACCTACATGACACACATGTTCGAGTTTCAAACGAAGTTCACTCACCTAAGGCGGCGAAGTTCACGCACCGAGGCGTCGCACACCCGTCTCCTCAAAAGTGGTTGGGGCCCACTGAGCATCTGGGACAGTTGCCGCAACCCTGTTTCAAACAATTATTCCTTGAAAAGTAAACTAGATTTTACAATTGCAGAAAGTTAGATAACGGCGAATGTTCTTCGACTATACTTCCAAGATTACGTATTCGTACCTGAAAGACCGCTGCTTCTTACGCCGTCTCATTCTTTTCCGCGATTTCGATTTTCTTGCCGGTTTTTCACGTGCCCTGCCACGTTTGCTGTAAATACGGGAGCACCTAAGCTTTCTGATAACCTGCAGTTTAGAATTCTAGGTTCACCAGGTCACACGAAAGATCACAATTGTGATCAACAAATATTGCAGAGGGACGGTTTGCATTGTGTTGTAACTGTGAGCATGAGGCGCGATATGCACTTATTACCGAGATATCAACTCTGCTGTATATGTATTGAAAGATTACATTGGGCTTTCAGCAGAGATCGGGAGTATCTGAATGCCTGTTGGGGATGGTTGTATGATTCAGTGAAAAACTGCTGAGAAAAAGCGGTCACTAAATCAAAATGACTGAACAGAGCAGGCAGAGCAGGCAGAATTTGCAGGCCAATAATTTTCACGATATAATCTACAACCACACAATTGCAACCACACATTAACATATAGAGTCTCAGAAAGGATCGCCAAACATAAGGCAACTACTATTTATTATATTATGGTGTGAAACTACGTAACTGATGGAAACTTGCGTTATATTTGTGAGTTCAAACTTGCAACAGAGGAATCCGAATTTTTTTTTTTTTTAATTGAAGTCGAAACTAATCCTACATCCTGAAAAGGGGTCGGGGGTGAGGGAGCAAAATTAATATTGAGAAATACAAAGACACACACACACACACACACACACACACACACATATACACACATGCGAGCGTGTGTACGTGTTCGCACGTGCGAGCTTGCGCGCTCGTATACGCTGTCAAAAATAAACACATGAAACTCTTACGCAACCTGCTAACGAATAATTTGCATTTATTGCACATAGTGCCAGGACTGACTAAAGGCATCCTAGAGAAAACGCTTCACGGAACTATTGCACCAGTTCAGCGGTACTAAACGTACAAGGCAGTTAGCACCATTAACAGAATGTTTGCAAGTTATGACCTTTAGCTTGTCAGACACTAAATTAGCTACGAAAAACTGACGAGAACATTAAAAACATCCGCAGCTAGTTTGTCATCCATTCCAAGCCACTGAAAACCGAAAGAAACAGCATTTCAGTACCGTAGGTATTTTACCTATGGGTGATTGTGAAGGATATGAATGTCGCATAAGCTGCAGAAACTGCGAGCATCCTCAAAGAACACAAACATCACACATTTTCCCAACTACCTATGAGCACATCGCTGCTGATCATGATTCAGTTACAGAAGTTGAGTGTCTCTTACCTTTTCGCCGAGAAAACATTCTGCTGGTCGCTGGAAACCCAAAATAAAAGCTTCTCTTGTAGAACTCTTGTATAGAATACTGGAAGCTTCAAATTCGCCTCGCATGTAACTGTCGAAGACAGAGCAAACAACCCAAGTGTCGCGAAGGCACAGCTGCTCGTATACATACGCCGTTCAAAGAACAATTATTCGTCGCGGGAAAACGCTCCGAGAGTAAATAATACGTGGCGGGAAAAACAATCTCGTAGCGGACGCGACTGAAAGTTGCGCATCAGTCGTACAGAATTCTGACAAACTAAAAACTAAATTTATTAACTGAAGTAATGTATTGTTTTGTAAATAGCAACCTCGATTGCCCTAGCTCTCTGTCACCTGTATCTTTACAGAAATAATCCCCGCAAATTTTTCCAGCGAGTGATATGACACTATTTATAAAGATCAAAGATTCGACATTCGAACTTGCGGCACTCAGCGCTGCAGCCTGAAGTTTTTCGCAGACAGTTTGTCATACAGACAGCTGGCAAAAGAATCGTGAATATTACTTTTTCTTTCTCGTTACAGATCTGCGTATTAAAGAAATAAACTTCTGTTTGTTTATTCGTATAAAAATCAATATTTACACGTGATTCGTGTGGATTTGGAACATTCGTGATTTATTCCTATTGGGTATATGGTTTTTAAAAGTGTTCTCACGACAAGGGGTTTTCATCCGGAACTAGGAAATGTGTAAAAAAACAAATAGAACACTTAGCAGTCCACATCGTTCATAATCGGCATTTGTTTGCCCAGTGGGACCTCAATAAGTTTAAATGATAACGTAGTGAACGCCTTACTGAGGGCTCACATTAATTTCTTGTCTACAATGTTCAGAGTATGTGCTGTGTTGTAGTTAGCCAACATCAACGAGAACGAGAAATATCCCACCTCTACGGAAATCTGTTTATACAAAGTCCGATCAAAAAAGTTACGTTTGAAGGCGTTACTGCAGAACATATGCAACGTAGCGCAACTCCGATGCAGGTATGTAAGATCCGACATGTAGGCGAGGGACTGGTGTGATCATGGGCGTACCCAGCGAATGGCAGGGGTGGGGGGGGGGGGGGGGAGCTGCTCCCCCCTAGAAGATATTCAAACTCGTTCGCGCAGATCCGGGAGTAATTGTTTCGTCTTCGGCACGTTACTGTCGAGAGGGAAGTTTATATAAATAATAAATTTAGCGATAAGCAATCCGCTCTGCTATTCGCAGGCATGTTACGTCGCCAAGGAACAGCGTATTCACTAATAGGCAGTAAGGGATTATAACAATGTGAAGTTTCTAACGAACAACATCGTTTCTCCTACCATATTTAAATGTAAAATGCTTTTCTCCTCCTAAGCTATTAATTTTTTAGTTACAGCTGACGCTAACTGTAGATTAATAGCAGTTGACGTGCAGGTTATGACAAGCAATAGATGGCGAGACATTTAGTGCAAGTGATGGTGTACAAGTCATTTTAATATGGAAATGTAATCGAGCATCATACGTCCATTGATCAAGCCACAAACTCAACCTTGTGGTGAACGATGCAGACGCAGTGCCGGAAATTAGGAATACTGTTGCCACTGTGAAAGACACTATAAACGTTTTTAGAGAATCGAGTACACGTCAGAAATACGCTCCCAATTTAACAAGAATGTGTGAGACGAGGTGGTCTGAAAAATATAAATCGATCAGACTATTTTCTCAAAATTTCCCAGAGGTTGTGAGAGCTCTAGAAAAATTGTCTACTGAGGGGAATTATGCAACGAGGAAATCTGCGTATCAGTTGCATTCAGCCGTTACCAAACCAGTGCTCATGTTATCTTTACAAACAACAGCCAAATACTCAGCAGTTTAGGAACTAGTAGCTAATGTCCTGCAGTCTCAGTCTGTAGATATGATCGCGGTGAGGGAACACATCAGAGGAATCCTTGACGTGCTCAGTAATGATCGAAAGGAAGCAGACAGGGTAACTAGCGAATTACTTGCAAAAGCACAAGTTGTAGCAGAGGAACTGGAAATAGAAATTACTGTTCCACATTTTGCTTGCAAGCAAAAATTCAGAAACAATCCACCATCCCAAAATGACAACGAATACTGGCGACGTTCGCTGGTAATACCATACATCGAATCATTCATGTCATCATTAAATATACGATTTTCACCAGAGAATACACCAGCTTTTGCTCTAAATAAGCTACATCTCTTGAATATGAGCAATTCTAGTGTAACAGACTTCCTTAAAAGTGCAGAATTGTTGAAAACATTTTATGGATTGGTTGATATTGCCGGACAACTGGAACTATGGTACAATTTGTGGAGGAAAAAGAATATAACTGAAGCTAAATTAAAGGATATGGAAGTCGTTGACCTGTTTAACGAGACCAAAATTTTTTTCCCTATCATGAAAAAAGCACTAAAAATTTTGAGCACTATTTCATGCACAATAGCGACTGTGGAACGATCCTTCAGCACAATTCGAAGAGTGAAGACGTGGCTCAGAAGCACTGTGGGAGGAGAGAGAAAGGCTCACAGGATTGTGCCTGATCAGTGTACACCGCAATTATGTAAAAGAAAACTGCGACATGTTATAGAAGAAAGTAACTGAGAAATTTGCGGCAAATCCTAGAAGATTATTACTGAATTAAAAAATTGTATTTTTAAACAAGTGCATTCTTATATTTAAAATGCTTATTAAAAGCAGTTTTTCACTGGTTTACTGTTTTATTTAATAAGAAGTGCTGTATGTTGTCTCGAGTCCTTGTTTCCTGAGACTAGTATGACCTGCCCCCCCCCCCCCCCCCCCCTTTCCAGAGTTCAGTTCTTGGGTACGTCCTAGGGTGTGATATTTGTGTCTTTCCGATGCGCGTGTAGTAAATGCTGTAACGTGAACTAGGACGACATAATCACCAAATGCTTCCAAATAGGAACAATGTGCTGTTTTCTTTTCTTTGTTACCGAAGGACAATCAACGGTAGACATCGATCGGTGAATGACAAATATCAATGGCGTAGCACGTCTATGGAAAACTAATGTTGTGGAATGGTACGACAAGTTCCGTGCTGGTCGCGATTCGACACAAGATACCGGTCGATCTGTGAGTCCGGACTCATTTTAAGGAACAGGGCGTCCCCTTCATTGGGGAACGGTAACTGCGCATCGCAGGAGGTGTATAGGATTTATCTTCTATGGCTGTTCTACAGTGGCAGGCAGAGAGAGCAGTGCACAGGCCATTTTCAGAAACGAAATATTATCGATCCTCACAATTTCTTTGCTCAAGCCACAGACTCAACATTGTGGGAAAAGATGCAAACGCTGTGCCAGAAATTACGAACATTGTTGTCATTGTAAACGACGCTACAAACTCTTTTTAGAAAATCGACTACACGCTGAAAATATGCTTCCAATTTATCACGAATGTGTGAGACGAGATGGTCTGAAAAATATAAAACCATCAGACTATTTTCTCAACATTTCCCGGATGCTGCGAGAGCTCTAGAGAAATTGTCTACAGACAGAAATTAAGCAACGAGAATATCTGGGTATCAGTAGCATTCAGGCGTAACAAAACCAGTCCTCATCTTACCATTACATACAACAGCCAAGTACTCAGCAGTTTCGAAACTAGTAGTTCAGTCAATATTGCAGCTCCTGTGTTATTCTGAATTACGATGCAATGTTCCTTAAGACATGCACTGCAGCAACTACAGACGTTATGAAATACGTAAAATGTATTCACATTTGTGAATATGGGTAACTATCAGCTGTATAATGGAATGATGACCATGAAAATTTGTGACGGACCGGTCGCCTTACTTTTTTTTTAGTTTCCCGTTGTGTTTGGTCGTTGCGGACGTCACATGACATCTGGTCAAGTTCGTTTGGTGATCCTTCCACACACTTTTTTGTTACAGAGGCCAGGCAGCTCTCTGACCAACTACGCTGAGCTACTATGCCGGCTGCAGCATTTGCCTATCTGTGCGCGACTCACAGCCAGACCAAAACTTCTGTATGTCACCAACCATGTGTCTACGACCTGTACTCGTACATCCATTACGTATAGTTCCGTACAGGGAAAACATTTTGCTTGAAAGGTGCTTGTCCAGAATCAGCGGACAACGACAGTGCAGCGCCTGTGTTATTCAGAATAGGCGGAGAGATATCGTCAGATGTAGACGTAACTTCGAGTGTACCCTAGGGAAATGTGTTCGGTCCCTTGCTGCTCATGTTGTGTATTAATGACCTTGCATACAATATTAATAGTAATGCGGAGCTTTTTGCAGATGATGCAGTTTTGTATAACAAAGTATTATCTGAAAGAAGCTGCATGAATATTCAGTCAGATCTTGATAAGATTTGAATGTGGAGCAGAGATTGGCAACCTGCTTTAAATATTCATAAATGTAAAATTGTGCACCTCACAAAAGAAAGCAAAAAGTAGTATCCTATGACTGTAATATCAGTGAGTCACTGTTGGAATCGGCCAACTCATACAAATACCTGGGTGTAACACTTTGTAGGGACACGAACTGGAATGATCACATAGACTCAGTCGTGGGTAAGGCAGATGGTAGACTTCGGTTTATTGGCAGAATACTAGGGAAGCGCAATTAGTCTATGAAGGAGATTGTTTACGTATCACTCGTGCGACCGGTCTGCAAATAATGCCCATGCGTGTGGGACTCGTTCCAAACAGGGCTAAGCGGGGATATGGAACGTATATGGAAGAAGGGCAGCACGAAAGATCACAGGTTTGTTTAACCATGGGAGAGAGTCACAGAGATACTGAAGGAACTGAACTGGAAGACTCTAGAAGACAGACGTAAACTATCCCGAGAATGTCTATTTTAATCTTCAAAAACCGGCTTTAAATGATGACTCTAAGAATAAACTACAGTCCCCTACGCTTCGCTGACAAAGGAATCGGGAACATAAGATTAGAGTAATTACTGCAGACACAGACGCATTTAAACAATCATTCTTCCCGCACTCCACACGTAAATGGAACAGGGAGAAACGCTAATAGCTGGTACAATTGGACATACACTCTGCCATGCACTTCACCGTGGTTTACAGAGTATAAATGTAGATGTATGGGGTGACAATTATTGAACTGTATGAAAAAACGTAAATTAGTTGCAAACTACGGCGTGCACAAACTTTATTGAACGTGTAAAATGATTTACGCTATGACATGTTCGATATGCCTGCCATGATTGGCGATGGTGTGGCGCAGACGAATAGCGAAAATTCTGCATGACCCGCTGAAGTGTCAGAACATCGATGCTGTCGATGACCTGCTGAATGGATGTGGTTTTGAAGTTATTGCTGTACACCTTGTCTTTAATATAGCCCCACAAAAAGGAGTCGCATGTTTTCAGATCCGGAGACTGTGAAGGTGCGGGATACTGGCCAGGAAAAAGAAGAAGAAGAGACAGTTGAAATTTGGACACCATCGTAGTTGATATTTTACGGTTTTACAACCTGAAACATTCCAAAACAGTTTTAACAGATTTCAGCGCTTTGTTTTCCAGAATTAATCGGTGTACTGAGTTTTGCTAATCATGGCAGATAAATTTAGATAAGAGGATTTCCTGACATAGTGGCGTTCGAAATGCTCGTTGAAATTGCTGGGTAAAGCGTGTTGTGTGGCCGATTGCAGGCTGTATTGCCCACAACATTGCCGGTGATGTATCTGTCGTGTGTGGGACGCTTAATCGACTCGTCGCTGAGGAAACATCTTGTTGTGTTAGATTAACAGCGTGAGAGGTCACGTATAAGTGATGCTCACTGTTATAAATTACGTATAACCGAAATGAAATACATCATTAAGCAATGCCGACTATGGCATCTGACCTATGGCGCACAGTATGATCTGAATGCAAAATGAATCACATGTCAGCAGCTCGTCTTCAAGCGATCGGTACCAGAAACCAAGGAAATGTGGCAGCACTGTACTGGTATTAAGGATACTAACTGGAGTGGCAAAAAGGCGATAAGGCACGCCATCCTTATTTTACGATACGTAAGCAGAAAAAACAATTTCGGAAGGCATTTCGGTCCCCGAATTACGCAGCTATGATTTAAAAAGCCAATTAGCGTTCTGTCGTAAACAGATGATAAACTCTCGCTTCCGAGTCCACCTGTCAGCTACCAGCAATGACATCATGTCTAAGTCAAAGTCGCTACTCACAAGGGAAATTCCCCGTCACATCCCCCACAGATTTAGTGGTAAGAGAGCACACAGGACAGCCAGTCAAAAACAGGACACACACGGAGTTTGAAAACGGGAAGAAAATGTACTGAACTGTGAAAACAAAAGAAGCGAAATAGAAACAGTGGATGGTTTTCCAGTGTAACGACAAGTGCCGCCACGACTATCATGAACGAAAGAGCAGAGAGGGCTGTGAGAGGATGTCAGCCAATAGAACGCTGACGAACGCATCTACAGGCGTCTAAAGCTAGCGAAATGAGGGATGCTCAACTACCGGACCTACCGATAGATGGCTCTACCAGCTGATCACTATCGTCTGTATTGCCCGCCATATTTGAATTTGCCAAGAAGTTTCTCTCGGTCTGTACGGTGTATAAGGAATTACGGATTATCGAAATGGTGATTTCTTGTTCTGCTTTCAATTGTACGAAGCGATGGAGTAAGGAAAGTGACTTACCATTTCACAGGTAATAGGACTACTGATACAGTACGACAACAATACAGACTTAGTGCGTTTGCTAATTCGATGTTTTTGAACAGGTTTCCTCTAAAGCACCCAGAGCTGCTGAAGAAGTGGATTACTTCCGTGACGCGGAAAGATTTTAAACCTACGTCTTGCAGTTTTCTTTGCGGAAACCTTTTCCGACAAGATGATTACGTAGTGAGCCCTGGAATGTGGAAGAAACGTCTCAGACCCGAAGTAGTGCCATCAGTTTTTGGCTTTCCGACACATTTGATGCCGCCAAATAAACAGCCACGACGACATGTTAGGATTTTGAGTGACAACGATGCTTCTCCATTTGAGGTAGCTTATTAATTTCCTTGCTATGTGTGTGCTTTTGACTTTTGTGAATTTATTTCGTACGGACACAAATGGGCTACATAGGTCTAAGCAATGTTGTAATACACTTCCATATTTTTGTTTTTAGTGTTCTGTCCTGGAATCCGTGCTTGATTTGCCCTCTGCAGAAGCTAGTGATTGCGTGGAGAATGATGTCAATGAGAATTCTTCCGTGGAAAGCAAGTCCCATTTATCCAATGCAGAAGCTGCGAATTGTGTCGAAAACGTTAGTATAAGGATGTTTTCACACCCCCAAAGTTTTCTTATAATATTTTTTCATCAAGCCTTGAGTTATTTCAATCATATATAACGAAATTATTTCTTTATTTCAGAGTGCAGTTGGTTCTCAAGTAATTGATTGTGGTATACAGTCGAAAGTAGAAATGGAAGACAAGGCGACCGAAACTTGCAATTTTTTCTCAGACATTGTTCACGAATTAAAAAGTAAACTGAAGTGTGTCTGAGAAAAACTTCGAAGAAGAGAGAAGAAAGTGTTTTCCATGGATAACATCATAAGTTCATTGAAGGAGAAGGGGCATCTTCCTGAGAAGTTACATAACTTCCTCAATCATCAGAAAGGAACACAAGTGGAATTAGTGTGCAATTTAGTGGACAACTCTCTCTCGTCAAAGGGTAATAGATACACAACAAATGTGAAAATGTTTGTGATGACTGTGTACTTTTATTCACCAGCAGCATATGAATACCTGCAAAAATTAATGCCTCTGACCCGTAAATCATTGATTTCCAAATGGGTGGCAAGTGTCGACTGTGAAACTGGCTTCTTAAAAGATATTTTTAATTACGTTGATTCGAACCCAATTGTAAGGGACCAGTTCAGCGATTCATGTCTAATTGTAGACAGTGTGGCAATTAGGAAGCAAGTAGTTTGGGACCAAGGAACTAAGCAATACACAGGTTTTTTAGAGTTTGGTGGGGAAGTGCCTCAGTCAAAAGAAGTAATAGAAGCATCTGAGGCTCTGGTTTTCATGCTTGTCTCTATTAAAGGCAAATTTATATGCCCGATTGCATATTTCTTTATCAACGGTGTCCAGGCAAATAATCAGGCCACACTGATAAAATCCGCTTTAGAGAGGCTGCATAGTTCTGGCATTAGGGTTTGGTGTGTTACATGTGATGGCTGCAAGGTAAATATAAGCACTTTACGTACACTTGGCTGTACTTTAAATTTTTCCAAGGGTGATTTTAAAAGCTACAATGTTTATTGTATCTTGGACATGTCACGTGATTAAGTTTGCCAGAAATGCTCTAGCAGAAGTATCTGCTATTGAGTCTCCAACTGGCATTATTAGATGGCATTTCATTGAGCAATTGAACAAGGTACAACAAGAAGAAGGTATGACATTTGCCAACAAACTATCAGGACAACATATAAGTTATGTAAATAGAAAAATGAATGTTTCATTAGCTCCACAGACTTTGAGTTCTAGTGTGGCAGATAGTATAGTGTTTTTTGAGGAGGGCTGGTGATCCAAATATTAAAGGAAGTGAAGCAACAGTAGAATTTTTGTGTAATATTGATAGGATTTTTGATATTCTGAACTCCAGAAATCCATTAGGTAAAGGGCATAAGAGCCCCCTGAGACTTGACAACAAATCTTATTGGCTTGGTATTTAAAATAGAATTAAAAAAATGATTCAAATGGCTCTGAGCACTATGGGACTTAACATCTATGGTCATCAGTCCCCTAGAACTACTTAAACCTAACTAACCTAAGGACATCACACAACACCCAGTCAACACGTTGGTATTTTCAGACACACTGAAAATTATATCAAAAGCTTAAAAATCATTGGCGTTCCATTGCTGCTCCATGCAAGAAATACTTTTGCTTTTGGGATAATTTTCATAGCTCTGACAAGTATGCTTTGTGTTGAATCTCCTTTGAAGTATTTGCTAACATATAAACTGTCACAAGACCACATAGAGCTTTTTTTCCCCTGCATTCGGTCCAGATGTGGTTGGAACAACAATCCAAATGCATACCAGTTCAAATGTGCCATGAGAAAGTTGCTCTTGGGTAACAGTGTCACTGCAATGAATGGGAATTGCTCAAATTTTAATGTGTGTTGTTTGCCACCTGTTTATGATTTTCATGCAAGAAAGCATGTAGTAGAAAGTGATGAAAGGGCTGCAGAAAATTAAGTAGAGGAGTGGTGTGCACTTCTTGATGATAAGATTAAGTTCTCATTTCACAAGTAAAACATACTCTATTATATTGCAGGGTATGTGTCATTGCGCCTTTCAAGGCAGATCACATGCAAAGACTGTCTTCACATACTGAAGCCACCAGTAGTTAAATCTGCATTAGAATGTGATTCTCTCTATGCTTTTCCCAATATGGCCAGTAAAAATGCATTTGTAAATTTTGTTAACCGGGGAAAACTGGTTAAAACAAGTGACTGCGTGTACTCTGTTGTAGAATACTCAGAAACTGTTTCAGATGTTTGTGATTGCTGGGGATATGTGACAGAAATATATACAGGCCAAGATTTTGCATTGTGTTAAAAATAAATTTGTAGATTACCCATTTCTTGCTCTTGGTCACGATTACCATTATGTAATTAGGATTGAGGACTTACGTCAGACTCAACTTGTTTGTAAGATTGCATCCCTATACTCCTGAATATGCTTAAAAACATGTGGAGTAAAAGCCTGCTGAGAAAATTTTAAACAACAAATCAAGTATAAGGCAGACGTTAAATAAACTCGTATTGTTTAATCATGTATAGTGCTCAAATTGGAAAAATTATGTAACGGGACATTCTATGCAGATGGGTGTGACATTTTGACAGATTTTTTAAAACTATTTTGTCCCTAGAGTTGTTGTTGTGTAATGATGAACTTCAAAATATGTATCACATTGAAGTAAAATTAAGTCTTTACGTCCTGTGCAGATATTGTAAAAAAATTATAATTGTTTATTATATAAGCTTATTTTAAGATGTTTGGTGTTACAAAATATGCACTTGCATTAAAAACGGGTGATTTGTGTGAAATTAATGAAAAAAAAATGTTCTGAGACTTATTTGACAGATGGCTTTCAGTGTGAGAAAATATTTCCCTCAATAATTACGTTAACTTGAATTTTTCACTTCAAGAAAACAGTTTAATCACAGGATGGGTGTGATCTAATGGAGTATGCAGTGGCCCTATGTTTCAAACAGTAATGTTTGCGGATACTCTGCAACATAAGAGCAATAAAATTGTTACTCTGTTAATTCTTGTTTTAGTACTTCCTATAATGAACACAATGTTCCAGTTGATCATAAGCATTCTTATTACTTTATAACCATTCTAGAATAAGGGGGCCTCAGTCGGGCAAAACCTGTCTTTATTTTGCTAGGATGTCTTTCTATTATATTTTCCTGTGTTGAGGGGGGGGGGGAGAATGCAAATAATCATATAGAATTATCTTTCTAGCACTACAAAGTATGTAATACAGTGATTACAGGTACACCTGGAAATCTAGGAAATTTCAGTATTCATGTTACATGCCTAATTTTCATCAACATTTACCTTAATTATACGGTTACATTTTTTGCTGATTTGAACTGTGTACTACATGTTAAAAAGATTTTGTTTGGTCATAGTAATAAAAGCATTTCATTTTGTTAGTTCATATGTCCCATACGGAATTGAAATTATCAAGTTATGATGACAAAGGAAGGAAATAACATTAAGGAATCTTACTTCACAGAAATTATGTAACAATGGTTACACTTTTTGCTAGTTAACTTTAACATAACCCATTTGGTTTCCATTAAGAGTGATAGCAGTTGCATGAGTCACGTAAAGAACAAAGTTTCCCATAGGGAACTAAAGTATTTTAAGTTTGAGTTATTGCAGACCCAAAGTATTGTGATCTTCATATTTCTGTTTAAAAAAGTTTGTAACTCAAATTCACAGACATTTTGGAATCTGTACATACATGTGTGTAGCAAGGTACTTTTCATGTGCCATGTGGAACCTTTAATTTTCTGGTTTAAATATAGTTTATTTAATGAATTGCCTTTAATACCAGCACTGTCTGAATGCATTATTTACCATTTAGAAGAAGAAATACTAGTGTACAGAATAACAAACCTCATGAAAAATGCGAGAGATTGTTCTGTACAGAACTTGGAATGGCTCTTTATCAATAGCAGGTAAAAAAGAAGGCTTCTATTAAATGTTCAAAGAAACCAGTCAGTACCTCTTAATTCACCATAGAGGGGATACAGTAATAAAACAATTTACTTTTTTCAGAATTTCTGCTAAGTATTAAAAGTGTGAAGACCTATTCAATTAGTATTTGCTTTACCAATAACCTGTAGTACAAGCACACGTATAAGCAGATAATTATGGGAGTCAAGAGTTGTGTTAAAATTAAAGATACTGACTGTTATTACTTGCTCACAAAGCATTGTAGTTGCTGTACAGTTTATGCTGTATGTGGTGTACCCAATGTGATTCCTGGAGGACATAATATTCTGTTATCCTATGGGAGTACACTGGTACCACACCTATTGAAAGTACGTTTTGCTGTGGAATAGTTGTATCAGATGTCTGTACCAGAAAACAAATCTCTACTGTGACACCCTCATGTTCTTGGTATGATATTAGCTATTATTACAGGAATACTCTTCACATGGAGGAGGAAGCATAGTGAGATTTTCTTTTTCATCATTTCCAACATTGTACACAACTTTCTTGCACTTTTATGTTATCACATTTTTCCCTCCATAATCGAAAAGAGAGAGGGGGAAAAAAAAATGTAAGCGAGCTTCATAAAAACTGAAAACTCTACTTGCATCATTTGTTATTTTCAAAATGTTACTCTCTATCCGTATACTGTTCTATTTCTTCCAACCAATTTTGAATTTCTCAGGTTATTACATATTATTTACTGTACTTTGTCTACCAATACTTCTGTTGTTACCAGATAGTTTGTAATGTGGCACTACCTTTGTGCCACTGCTATTGGCTAGTGTACTCTTGCAGATACGAAAATCGGCTGGACTATAATGTCCTGTCAGTATAGGACAAATTCAGACAATATGGAACTTTTTACACTGAATTTGCAATATAATGTCACCCTTGTCTCACACAGATTGTAGCAGCCATTGGGGTGCCTGTCTGGCCAGCTTCTGTAGCTTTCACTTTCAGGTTTGTTTTTTGCTTGGGCCGTATACTGACAACTAGTCATTCCAGTGATTGACACCATGTCAAAGACTGGAACCAAGATTCACGGAAATAGAATTCTATGGTTGTAAAACAAAGTGTAATTAATTTTGCTCACTGACATGTTTTGAATTCAATTTTAAAATTGTTTGGGTGTCAGATTGGAAAATTAGAGTTTTAAGACACCCCAACCTTAAAATTAACAGCTGTGATCGAGGTTATTTTCAACAAGTCCCTTCACTTGCTAGATCATCATGGATCAGTCCAATATAATATTATTAATAGACTTAACTTCCAAATGATACAAGTCATGCATTTACGAGGATCCTTAACGTTGGGCTTTGTGTTTGTCTCATTTAAATGTATTTCTTGTCTCGTATCAAAGAGTGAAGCACTGTTAAAAACTGGTGCTTCTACCATATCACTCAGTTTAAATACACCGTGTCATGTACAGGCGTTAATAAAATCATGGCATTTAAATTACTGATCAAACAGGGAGCCAAATTCGTAAGTGCATGTTGCAATTACAGTGTCAGCATATATGTAGATCGGTAATGCATCACTTCAGATAAAGAAAAAATAACGATTTTTTCCGTTTATACGTAAGTAATACTTTAATAGTTCAGTTGTAATTTCTGTTGTCAGTAAAGATACCCCTAAGCAAACGATGTCAACTTTTTTTCAAGAGACGTCTTCACTGTTGTCCACACTTGATTTTCCGAATTATACCAGCTTCGGCAAGTAAGGTAATTTGTTGACCTCCATTGAATCTTAAATAGTGTTTTAAAACGGGCAAATAAGTAAAGCACTCATAAAATAGTAAACAATTTATAGATCAGCTTGTCAAACTTTCAAAACACACTCGAATTTAGGAATTTCATAGCAGAACTGTCACCGTTCTTTCTCGCTAGATTAGAAACACTTCATTATGTTGATGTGTAGATATCTAGAACATCCAATATAAAATACTTATGAGGGCGCAGAACGAAAAACATTTTCATCCGTGTTTTGACACTTTGTTTTTTGCCAAATTCAGATATGGCGGACACTCAATGATACGGTCTCTTGCCGGCACGCGCTACAGCCATCTATCGGTAGGTCCGGTAGTTGAGCATCCCTCATTTCGCTAGCTTTAGACGCCTGTAACGCATCTCTGGGACGACACCGAGACAGCAGCGGCCTCTGTACGGAGAGAATGTAAGCGCCGCGCCGCCTAGCCACGGCGGAGTGGAAGACGAGCCGCGATAACAAACGCTACAGCTGTGACTTATGACCTGTATTGTTTTTGCTTGCATTGTAATTGTACAAGGTGCTACAAAAAGGTACGGCCAAACTTTCAGGAAACATTCCTCACACACAAATAAAGCAAAGATGTTATGTGGACATGTGTCCGGAAACGCTTAATTTCCATGTTAGAGCTCTTTTTAGTTTCGTCAGTATGTACTGTACTTCCTCGTTTCGACGCCAGTTGGCCCAATTGAAGGAAGGTAATGTTGACTTCGGTGCTTGTGTTGACATCCGACTCATTGCTCTACAGTACCAGCCTCAAGCACATCAGTACGTAGCATCAACAGATTAGTGTTCATCACGAAGGTGGTTTTGCAGTCAGTGCAATGTTTACAAATGCGGAGTTGGCAGATGCCCATTTGATGTATGGATAAGCACGGGGAAATAGCCGTGGCGCGGTTCGTTTGTATCGAGACAGATTTCCAGAACGAAGGTACCCCGACAGGAAGACGTTCGAAGCAACTGATCGGCGTCTTAGGGATCACGGAACATTCCAGCCTATGACTCGCGACTGGGGAAGACCTAGAACGCCTACATCTGCAATGGACGAGGCAATTCTGCGTGCAGTTGACGATAACCCTAATGTCAGCGTCAGAGAAGTTGCTGCTGTACAAGGAAACGTTGACCACGTCACTGTATGGAGAGTGCTACGGGAGAACCAGTTGTTTCCGTACCATGTACAGCGTGTGCAGGCACTATCAGCAGCTGATTGGCCTCCACTGGTACACTTCTACGTATGGTTCATCCGACAACGTGTCAATCCCCATTTCAGTGCAAATGTTCTCTTTACGGATGAGGCTTCATTCCAACGTGATCAAATTGTAAATTTTCACAATCAACATGTGTGGGCTGACGAGAATCCACACGAAATTGTGCAATCACGTCATCAACACAGATTTTCTATGAACGTTTGGGCAGGCATTGTTGGTGATGTCTCGATTGAGCCCCTTCTTCTTCCACCTACACTCAATGGAGTACGTTAACATGATTTCGTGCGGGAACTCTACCTGTGCTGCTAGAACATGTGCCTTTACAAGTACGACACAACATGTGGTTAATGCACGATGGAGCTCCTGCACATTTCATTCGAAGTGTTAGTACGCTTATCAACAACAGATTCGTTGACCGATGGATTGGTAGAGGCGGACCAATTCCATGGCCTCCACGCTCTCCTGACCTCAACCCTCTTGACTTTCATTTATGGGGGCATTTGAAAGCTCTTGTCTACGCAACCCTGGTACCAAATGTAGAGACTCTTCGTGCTCGTATTGTGGACGGCTGTGATACAACACGCCATTCTCCAGGGCTGCATCAGCCCATCAGGGATTCCATGCGAAGGAGGGTAGATGCATGTATCCTCGCTAACGGAGGACATTTTGAACATTTCCTGTAACAAAGATTTTTAAGTCACGCTGGTACGTTCTGTTGCTGTGTGTTTCCATTCCACGATTAATGTGATTTGAAGAGAAGTAATAAAATGAGCTCTAACATGGAAAGTAAGCGTTTCCGGAAACGTCTCCACATAACATATTTTCTTTCTTTATGTGTGAGGAATGTATCCTGAAAGTTTGCCCGTACCTTTTTGTAACACCCTGTATATACCATCCGCATGACGCCTTTTGCTTTCGACACGCCTTTGTGAATACGCAAAGTTAAGTACAGGGTGTCAAAATGAGGTTCCAACATATTAATATCCTTTATCTTTCTCATTTCAGATGGTGGACCTGTGAATCCTGAAAGAGCAGACAGAGCAACTCAACAAGTTTGTGGTGTGCAAATTTGATGCACCAAGTGGCCGTAGTGGAGCTGCAATCAATTATTTTAGCCAAATGGAGGATCTGAAGGAGCGTGGACAAGTGGTCTGGTGGTATGCAGAGACAAAATCGGCGACCCAAGCGCAAAGAAACTTTCGTCGAGTTTACAACAAAGCGCCCCCGTCGTTCAAGACTATAAAGAAGTGGTGTGATCAGATTTTGACTACTGGGAGTGTTGCGAAAGGGCAAGGTGGTGGTAAGCCTGGGATCAAAATGGTTCAAATGGCTCTGAGCACTATGCGGCTTAACTTCTGAGGTCATCAGTCGCCTAGAACTTAGAACTACTTAAACGTAACTAACCTAAGGACATCACACACATCCATGCCCGTGGCAGGATTCGAACCTGCGACCGTAGCGGACACGCGGTTCCAAGCTGAAGCGCCTAGAACCGCACGGCCACTACGGCCGGCGAAATCGATTATAGACTTGATATTCTTCGCGCTACCAGTGGCGCCCACGTTCCAGTGTACTGAACCGTCCACCTGTGTATGATAACTTGATTACCTACTGTATGATTTCCCTGTATTTGTTCGTCAATAAATTGTGTTTCCTGTCAGATTTTATGAGTTCAAATGTTGGAGTCTTATTATGGACACCCTTTTGTCATTTGAGCTTACTGTATTAAACTCCATTAATACGATTTGCTTGAATTGTTGTCTAGCGATCCGAGAAAACAACTACCTGGGCATCCTACATCAGACGAGTGGCCAGACACAACAAGTGGTCCAAGCTTAACAAGTGCAACACAAAGGAGCGTGGACGAGCAATCGTCTCGTGGTTAAGTCGGCATGGTAGCTCAGCGTGTTTGGTTAGAGGGTTAGCTGCCCTGGGTAATAAAAATAACTGAGTAAATGGATCAACAAGGGTGTTATGGGACATATGCCCCAAACAATTGCAACAAATAATAACGAACAAAATGAGATAAAAAGAAGGTGGACATGATGTTAGACAATCAAGCAGTGAACCGTGTTCAACCCCCCCCCCCCCCCCCGCCCCTCCCCCCCGGCCACAAACTTTTTTTTTTTTTTTTAAGCTGTTCGCCACGTTCACAATTGTGTCTGTATCATGGTGCAACGTCCATTTGCAACAGTGAGGTGTACGGAAGGGTCCTAGAATGACAGTTGATTCTGTGTAGCTACTTTATTAGCAGCAGATTGGAAGTGGCTGTCAAATGGGAACCGGAAACATTTGATGACAAGGAGAAAAGTCAACCGAATCCCAACCGGAAAACATGTCTGGTGTTTCAGACACACATTACTGACAGCACGTGCGTCATTTGAATCTCTTACTAACGCACCTAATTCGTACGCTTGGTAAGTGAGTGTGATATCCCTCCTTGCCCAGTTTAGGTGTTGGTATGAATGTGAACGTGACCACTCCTAAGGAAATGATGAAAACATAACAGTTTGTCACATAAGCTGCAACAAATGAATGCAACAGATCGCTGCTCACACAGTTTCTTTGAGATGACGGAAAAGAAGGTAACAACAGAAAAATGAAACATACATGTGTGAAACAAATTGAACCACTGAGAACCATAACCGTCGTTCATTTTGAGATTGTGGCATGTATGTGTTGTGTACATAGTTCCGCGTAGTCAGCGCATACACAACTTTCCCACTAGAGCGCGCCCCGCTAAGCACAACAGCGCAGGCGCAGCGCTCGTCCGTCTCCGCTCTACGAGATGGCGCTGCCATAGAGACGGACCAAATTCTGCTTCCGCCGATCTGCGTATTAATATGTAATGCAGCCAATGAGATTGCTGCTAACGTAGAACCTTTACTCCTTGAGGATCACACTCGCGCAGTGATACATGAATGCGCGAGGTATTATAACGAGTGTACAGACCTCCAATTAGTCAGTCTGGATTTGTCTGCACCAGTCTGTACCAGTCTGTACTAGTTCTACATTTGTCTGTACCAGTCTATAGTCAAGTTTCAGTCTGCGCCTAATAAGATTACCATGGCCATGAAGACAAATGTATACACATTTTTGTCAAGTATCAGAGATATATGTGAGAATAAGATTAACGTTCCAATACCAAAGGAACTTCAGATTGTCAATTGTAAATAGCATCCAGAACCAAGATAAGTAATTTTTATGCATGTTATTATTTTAATAAATGTGTGTGAAAATAATCAAGTTCTATTTAAAGCTGGTCACCGTCAATCTGCTACTCTAAGCGTGCAAGTGGCATTTCTATCGTCTGACCTAACGGCAGAAGATAAACACGCCACGAATAGACCACGAGACATATTGCGGACACTCGCCTACTTCGTTAGAGCGACAAGTCAAATAATATGATGGTGTGTGTACTGAAAGTTTTACAGTACGCACACCACAGTATGCATGCTCCTGACATCTGTTCATCTTATAGTGAACCACCTTTGTCCATGCTGTACAACTGCACTACACTGGTATATATGAACATTTGCGAAAAACTGTCTCGCAGGTTTCTCTGATATTCACTTCCATGATGGCCCGAGGCACAAATTTTCATTGCTGCAGTAATGCTGTCCGGCTACAATGACGCCCATTTCTTCATAAAATCTGGAACCTCGTGGAGAGAAGCCCGACCATAAAATCTCATTCCTTGGTTTCAGCATTCTAGTTTGTAAAATGGGCGTTCAGGCTTTTAGAGTCTTTGAGAATGTTACCGACTCCACTGCCAAACTGATGTTCGTCGTAACAATTTACTTTTAAGAAATTTTGCAATGAACAAGTTCTCAACAGGTTTCCATGAACTGTTGATTAAAGTAACGTAACCTAAATTGGGCAAGGAGGCATATCTCACTCACTCACAGGCGTTCATATTAGGTGTGTTGGTAAGAGATTCCTGTCATATGACACATGTATTGTCTCTAATGCCGTGTACGACACACCAGAATTCTTTTCTGGTGGAGGGTTCGGTTGACTTGTCTCCTTGTCATCAAACACTTGCAGTTCCCATTCGAAAGGCAATTTCTTTCGGCTGCTAATAGAGTCGTTGTGCAGAATCAACTGTCATTATAGGTCCGTTCCTCACACCTCACTGTTGCAAACGTACGTTGCACCACGATACAGACACAAATTTGGACACAGCGAACAGGTAAAGAAACAATCGTTTGTGGCCGGGGGGCTTGAACACGCCCCGCTTGCTGGATTATCAAACACAGTGTATACTTTTTTTTTTAAATCTCATTTTGTTCGTTGGAATCGTAGGAGGGCACCAATTTCTTCAAATCACATTGAGGGGGGACGAAAATTCGCTATTTCTCCAGTCTGTAGATGCCTTGCAAAATATAGTGCACCAATACGTAGGTAGAAGGCAAATACCAACCTTGAAACACGAACACTCAAGAAAATACCATAACAAACTTGAAACACATAGACTCAACAGTACTACTAGATTTCATGCCTAAAGTGAACAGACAGTTTTATCTGAACCTCAATCCAAAGAATATGCTTAATGAAAACGATGATAATAGGGATCTGAAGTGTTGGGACAGGTCACAACTATGTGCATTAAGTGTCTGTACTTATGTTCCGATTCTAGTTTTACATTAGTTACAAACTACACTACAGTTAAAAGACGCCATTACCTCTATTAGATTAATAATAATAATAATAATAATAATAATAGAAGTACTCAAAGAGTATGCAAAACAAATAGGGCTAGAGATCACCTTCCAAAAAACAGAGTTCTTCTGGACGAAATTAAACATACTGAATTTAAACACAAAACATGGCAACATGAACAGAGTATAACTTTTTAAATACCTCGGGGAAGTGCTCGAACCAACAGGGAAGGAGAAAATCACGCAGAACACCAGGTTACTGAAGATTAAGAGAGCCTTACACAAAATGCGGGCATCTACAGCAAAAAACGTCTGTCCACTTCCGTCAAAATTCGTCTCTACAATACTGTAATCAAACCTGAGGTGTTATACGCCTGCGAGACACTGACACTACACACCAAGTGTGACCTAGGGAAGATGCTCACACAGGAAAGAAAAATTATCAGGAAAATTATTGGACCAAAACGATGGATACAGGCTTCACTCTAGAGACACCACAGAGAAGTTTTCCAACCTAGCGGCGGACATCAGAAAAGGGCAACTAAAATTTCACGGCCACGTCAGCAGACTCGAACAGACCAGACGCACCAACAGAATACTCAGATACAAACAGAGGCTCAAAACCACTACACCTTGGATGGCACAAGTCAAAATTTATCTTGAAGAAGCACAGGTAGATTAGCAGACATCACAGACAAAAGCGTCTGTAGACAATGTCAGAGAAGACAGCACCTATAACCCGAAAGACCAAAGTGGACCGAAGACAGGAAGAGGGCCTTTAGCCAACGAATGGAAAAGTACTGGAAGAACAGGAGGAACAAATAGTCATACATGCTTCGTGTGGTCAGATAAAGGCCTGTGAGGTGTGTAATAATAAGAATAATAACTATTAAACTATATTAATAGGAAATATGGGATGTTAAAAAAATCACAGCTATGAGACTGGTGGTTTCCCTACAAATTTGATTTTCACAAATATCTGTTTTTCCCTAAACTTTGCTTATGTGCTTTGGGCCCTTCTGGTTCTCAGTGTTTAGTTTACGCTAGTAAGTGAAAGAACCGGAGACTGCCTTTGAAGTTCACTGCAGCATCACACATAGTAAACTCGTAATATTATAGAATAGCAGTAGTTCTTAATAACAAGTATTGAATCTTAGGGGGGTGTGGGTTCTGAAAGGGCACAAACTAAAATCTAACACAACAACTGCAAAATGAAAGAAATGCTAACTCATAGGAAACGCAAGCTGCACATAAGCGGGAAAAAAGGAGTTAGCAACAAAGAATTTCTAAAAGAGAAAACACGACACAAGTAGCGAAAAAATAACAAATGTTGGGATTGATAACCAGAAGAGAGCTGTATAGGTCAATTCTAATTGTCGATTCCATTATCGCTTTTTTGTAGTAGAATAGGAAGCGGTACCATATAGGTAAATCCTAAAGATATTAGGGGCCCACGCCTAATGAAAATGGCGTAATAAAGGAACGTGAAGTCGACATTTTGAGCGGTACCACACATGAAAATTCTGAAAGAATGCACTGTAGGATCATGCAGTGGTTCGTTATTCGATTCCTGTTTTGGTGCTACTTTCTATACTACTGTTGTTGCTGTAGCTGTGTGCTGTGATTCTTTGAGAAAGAGTAAATAACAAAAAATGAAAAATCACGAATAATAACGAACCGTGGTATGAAGAACTAGTATTGACTTACATAACTGTCCTCTTAATTGATGCCTAATATCACTTCCGGCAATCGTGGCATATTCGGAAAAAAACAGCCAAATATATGCGAGAAGCAAGATCATATGTACCGGTAATTGCAGACAGTCTCACACGCAAAAATTTAAGCTGTGCTCTTAAGTACCTGGCCAACCGCTGCCTTCGGAAATGGCACCATATTCGGAAACAAGTAGCCATATATATTTAGGAGAAATAAAATTATAAATATGATTGCTACTTGATTCACGACCAGCAACTTCAGCGTTGGACTTAGGTTCCTACCTAACCACAACCTGAGAAATCGCGATATATTTTTGTAATAAACAGCATCATTTACGTCAGTTACGAACACAACCACAGATAAAATTTAATAACAGCCACTTCCATCCTTCGCATCGTAAACTCATGGCGTCCTTCGATCGGGAATCGGACACTAGATTTGACTAAAAATAGAACTTAATGCCTGAAATTCATCTAAAATGCGTTAGAAAGTCTTATAAAACATTATGTCATACGACAGGGCCAGGAAAACGTGAGTTTCACGGCAGCACGACGATGTCCTAAACCTGTCGAATGTTATCTACACGAGTCAATTCAGTGAGCAATTGGCATGGGCATCCTTGCAGGACCGTGTATAATTTGTAGTATTCCGATCTTACTCTAATTACAAAATTTGTGAAGTTAATGGTTCTCCAACACAAGATGCTTAAGACAAACCGTGATAAACAGACTGGATGATCGTTTTGCAAAATTAAATTACCTCGAATATAACAGCTGTATTGAAGATCTTCATACCCTTTCAACATACGTGATGTGAGAATTAATGTTATGGATCCGCAAAAAGGTGCAGTCGGTTTAACGCCTGTGTTATGGCTGCCAGTGATAGGCGGAAATCACATGCTGGTAAATGACTTACCAGAGACCGCCACCGTTGCGCGTGCCCCTATTTCACGATTTCTTAAGGTTCTGCTGAAGGTGGACAGGACCATTCACGTTGCTCGCATTCGACTCGAATCAAACTGTTGCTAAGAAACGACACGGGACGCCGAAGAGACCCCTGTATTGTTGAAAATTGCGTCACGTCGCGATTGCTGTTGTTTACTGCAAGACGGTATGTGGACAATTATCGCCGTATAATTAAAGGAACTGTACACCGATAATAACAGGAGCGTAAATGGGCTGTGGTGTCCGGGTAAATTCCGTCGAGAAAAACATCCTCACAGCCTTACTTCCGGCGGTACCTCATCTAATACACAGCGAAGAGCGAAAGAAGCTGATACACATGCCTAATATCGTGCAGGCCCCCGCGAGAATGCAGAAGTGCCGCAACACGACGTGGCATGGACTCGACAAATGTGTGAAGTAGTGCTGAAGGAAATTAACACCATGAACCCTGCGGGGCTGTCCATAAATCCGCAAGAGTACGAGAGGATGGAGATCTCTTCTGAACAGCACGTTGCAAGACATCACAGAAACGCTTAATAATGTTCATGTCTGGAGACTTTGGTGGCCAGCGGAAGTGTTTAAAGTCGGAAGAGTGTTCCTGGAGCCACTCTGTTGCAATTCTTGAGTGTGGGGTGTCGCATTGTCCTGCTGGAATTGCTGAAGTCCGTTAGAGTGCACTCTTGACATGAATGGATGCAGGTGATTAGGCAGGATCCGTATGTACGTGTCACCTGCCAGTGTTGTATATAGACGTATCAGAGTTCCCATGGCACTCCAACTATACACGCCCCATACCATTACAAAGCCTCCACCAGCTTGAACAGTCCCCTGTTGACATGCAGGGTCTATGGATTCATGAGGTCGTCTCCATACCCATACACGTCCATCCACTCGATACAATACAGGTGTGCTCTATACTAAGCTGCTGGAGCAAGAACCGAAATCGAACTCCAGAAGAGGGACGTGCCCCAGACTGGTGGATCAAAGGAGTCATCGAAGAAGGAGGCATAGGATGGGCGGCCATGCATGGCAGACAAACGACACGGGTTTCTGTTGAGGAGAAAGTTACAGTGGTAGGGCAGTGGTAGCTCGGCAGCTTCAGCATACAGACTCTCAACTGGGCAGGGCAGGGCCTAAATCCTCGCACAAACGAAAAAATTGGCTGACATCGAAATAAGTGTCCAAGGAATAGAAAACAACTGGAATCACTCAACAGAGGTATGTTTATTGGACCTGACGGGATACCAGTTCGATTCTACTCAGAGTACGCGAAAGAACTTGACCCCCCAACCCCCCCCCCCCCCCCCCACCCCCCCCCCCCCCCGCCCCCTCTAACAGCCGTGTACCGCAAGTCTCTAGAGGAACGGAAGGTTCCAAATGATTGGAAAAGAGCACAGATAGTCCCAGTATTCAAGAAGGGTCGTCGAGCAGATGCGCAAAACTATAGACCTATATCTCTGACGTCGATCTGTTGTAGATTTTAGAACATGTTTTTTGCTCGCGTATCATGTGGTTTCTGGAAACCCAGAATCTGCTCAACATGGATTCCGGAAACAGCGATCGTGTGAGACCCAACTCGCTTTGTGTGTTCATGAGACCCAGAAAATATTAATACAGGCTCCCATGTAGATGCTATTTTTCTTGACTTCCGGAAGGCGTTCGATACAGTTCCGCACTGTCGCCTGATGAACAATGTAAGAGCCTACGGAATATCAGATCAGCTGTGTGGCTGGATTGAAGAGTTTTTAGCAAACAGAATACAGCATGTTGTTCTCAATGGAGAGACATCTAAAGACGTTAAAGTAACCTCTGCGTGCCTCAGGGAAGTGTTACGGGACCATTACTTTTCACAATGTATATAAATGACCCAGTAGATAGTGTCGAAGCTCCATGCGGCTTTTCGCGGATGATGCTGTAGTATACAGAGAAGTTGCAGCATTAAAAAATTGTGGCGAAATGCAGGAAGGTGTGCAGCGGATAGGCACTCGGTGCAGGGAGGGGCAACTGATCCTTAACATAGACAAATGTAATGTATTGCGAATACATAGAAAGAAGGATGCTTTATTGTATGATTATACGATAGCTGAACAAACACTGGTAGCAGTTACTGTTGTAAAATATCTGGGAGTATGCGTACGGAAAGATTTGAAGTGGAATGATCATATAAAATTAATTATTGCTAATGCGGGTACGAGGTTGAGATTCATTGGGAGAGTCCTTAGGAAATGTAGTCCATCAACAAAGGAGGTGGCTTACAAAACACTCGTTCGACCTATACTTGAGTATTGCTCATCAGTGTGGCGTCCGTACCAGATCGGGTTGACGGAGGAGGTAGAGAAGAACCAAAGAAGAGCGGCGCGTTTCGTCACAGGGTTATTTGGTAAGCGTTATAGCGTTACGGAGATGTTTAGTAAACTCAAGTGGCAGACTCTGCAAGAGAGGCGCTCTGCATCGCGGTGTAGCTTGCTGTCCAGGTTTCGAGAGGGTGCGTTTCTGGATTAGGTATCGAATATATTGCTTCCCCCTACTTACACCTCCCTAGGAGATCACGAATGTGAAATCAGAGAGATTGGAGCGCGCACGGTGGCTTTCCGGCAGTCGTTCTTCCCGCGAACCATACGCGACTGGAACGGAAAAGGGACGTAATGACAGTGGCGCGTAAAGCGCCCACCGCCACACACCGTTGGCTGGCTTGCGGAGTATAAATGTAGATGTGTAAAAGGTGACCATGGCGAAACGCACTCCACGATTGTGGGCAGTATTGAGAGGACATAAGAAGGACGGACCTGCAGATGCATAAACAAAACACCCATAGTCTAGTTTTGAGCGGATAAGGGACCAGTCCAAAGGGGGAGGGTGGTTCCATGGCTCCCCAAGAAATACCACTGAGGACACGAAGGACGTTGAGGGACTGCATACAGCGGGCTGCCAGGTAAGACATGTGGGAGGACCAAGAAAGTGTCCTATCGAGTATGAGTCCCATTCATTTCGTAGTTTCAACGAACGGAAGATCAATAGGCCCAAGATGTAAAGACAGTGGAAGAAACCAATTGCGCCCCCAGAAATTCATACAAACGGTTTTGTATGTGGAAAAACGAAAGCCATTGTCGATGCTCCATGAGTAAAGACGATCGAGACAGCGCTGAAGACACCGCTCAATGAGACAGGTCCGTGGAGAAATCCAACAAGTGGCAAAATCTTCAACGAAAAGGAAGCCGGAGATGCCATTATAGAATTAAGGGGGGTAGGACGTCAAACGGGCCGACTTGGAGCAGGAGAGGCATCACAGAACATTTTAATTTCCAGTTTACAAATAAATTCATAAGACTTTGTCAGCACCACCAGGAAGGATTCAGGATTCACACTCATTGCAGTGGAAGTTCGAAAACATAACAAGATAATTTTTTTATGTGTGAAATTTCATCATTTTTTACACTTACTAATGGCTGCGTTTGTTGCTATAGGTACACTTTTCTTCATAAGTTAGAGAGATTCTTCGATGAATTTTCCACAGCATACATACCATACTTACAGGTGTATGAAACTCTAGCATTTATTAAATTTATGAAAAAACGAATGAGCCGTTGTATTTTAAACATCATGTTTAGAAAAAAAAACAAATATTGTAGTTAATTACCTCAATTTTTACCGTAGTTTTTAATAAATTTGGAAAATTCTAGAGTTTCATAGACCTTTAAGTATGGTTTGCATGCTGTGCAAAATTCATCGAAGAATCTCTCTTACTTATGAAGAAAAGTGTACCTATAGCAACAAATACTGCCATTAGTAAGTGAAAAAATGATGAAATTTCGCAAGTAAAAAAATTATTTCGTTATGTTTTCGAACATCCACTGCTAAGAGTGTGAATTCTGGTTCAAATGGCTCTGAGCACTATGGGACTTAACATCTGTGGTTATCAGTCCCCTAGAACTTAGAACTACTTAAAGCTAACTAACCTAAGGACATCACACACATCGATGCCCGCGGCAGGATTCGAACCTGCGACTGTAGCAGTCGCCCGGTTCCGGACGGAGCGCCTTAACCGCAAGACCACCGCGGACGGCATGAATTCTGAATCCTTCCTGGTCATGGTCAGAGTGCGTGGGATAACGACGTAAGTGTTCCTGCTGTCGTACGAAATCGCACCCAAGATCATAACTCCAGGTGAAGGTCCAGTGTGTGTAGCACGTAAATGGCTCGGTTGCAGGCCTCAACTGGCTCCCTTCTGTCCTACACACGGCCGTCACTTGCACCGAGGCAGAACCGGCTTTCTTTGACAAACACAATATACCTCCACTCTGGCCTCCAATGAGCTCTCGGTTGACACCACTGAAGTTGAAAGTGGCGGTGGTTTGGGGTCAGCGGAATAAACTATACAGCGCGTCTGGCTCGGACCTGTCCTGAAAGTAACCTATTTGTAACAGTTCGTTGCGTCACTGAGGTGCCAACTGCTGCTCAGATTGCTATGCAGATGCAGTATGACGCACCAAAACCATACACTGAACACGACGGTCTTCGTTCTCGGTAGTGCCACGTGGCCGTCTGGAGCACGGTCTTCTTGGCACCTTATATTCTCGTTAAAAAGAAAAGAAAAAAAAAATGGTTCAAATGGCTCTGAGCACTACGGGACTTAACATCTCAGGTCATCACATCACTCCCTAGAACTTAGAACTACTTAAACCTAACTAACCTAAGGACATCACACACATCCATGCCCGAGGCAGGATTCGAACCTGCGACCGTAGCGGTCGCGCGGTTCCAGACTGAAGTGGCTAGAACCGCTCGGCCATATCGGCCGGCTGCACAACAGAAAATGATAGTTTATGACTTTGGCTGAGGTACGCTTGATCACTACAGAAATCCTGTTGCAATATTATTACTGAATTATATTAGTGGATTAAATTGATAAATACGTCTCACTTTCGTTCTGAAATGCTGCCGTTTAAGGTTAATTAGTTCCTGTCACAAATTTTCCCTTTCTCGGCAGGACGATGATCGTGTTTAGTGATCATGACGTTACTCGTATTAAATGATCCTGACGGACTGCTCAAAATCTGCGTTGATTCTGGTACTGCCTTCTGGGTTGTCTTAGTTGAGCAGAAAACGAGTATATGATGTTTACGTATGAAGACAGGAATTTTGTGATTTGGAATGCTTACAAAGATATTGTGTAGAGACGTTCCGCCCCATGGTGACTGTTGTAGCACAAAGACACAATAGTGTGGGTATTTCACATTGACCTACATGACACAAATGTTCGATTATCAAACGAAGTTCACTCACCGAAGGCGGCGAAGTTCACGCACCGAGGCGTCGCACACCCGTCTCCTCAAAAGTGGTTGGGGCCCACTGAGCATCTGGGACAGTTGCAGCAACCCTGTTTCAAACAACTATTCCTTGAAAAGTAAACTAGATTTTACAATTGCAGAAAGTTAGATAACGGCGAATGTTCTTCGACTATACTTCCAAGATTACGTATTCGTACCTGAAAGACCGCTGCTTCTTACGCCGTCTCATTCTTTTCTGTGATTTCGATTTCCTTGCCGGTTTTTCACATGCCCTGCCGCATTTGCTGTAAGTACGGGAGCACTTAAGGTTTCTGATAACCTGCAGTTTACAATTATTAAGAAGAAGTTCTTCTACGTTCATCAGGTCACACGAAAGATAACGATTGTGATCAACAAATATTGCAGAGGGACGGTTTGCATTGTGTTGTAACTGTGAGCTAGAGGCGCGATATGCACTTATTACCGAGATATCAACTCTGCTGTATATGTATTGAAAGATTCCATCATGCTTGCAGCAGAGATCTGGAGTATCTGAATACCTGTTCAGGATGGTTGTATGGATCAGTGAACAACTGCTGAGAAAAAGCGGTCACTAAATGAAAGTGACTAGACAGAGCAGGAAGTTTGGATGGAAGTAGAACAGAATTTGTAGGCCAATAATTTTCACCATGTAATCTACAACCACACTTTAACATATAAAGTGTCAGAAATGATCACTAAACATAAGGAAACTACTGTTTATTATATTATGGCGCGAAACTACGTAACTGATGGAGACCTGCGTTATATTTGTGAATTCAAACTTGCAACAGAGGAATCCGATTTTTTTTTTTTTTAATTGGAGTCGAAACTAATCTTACACCCTGAAAAGGGGTCGGGGGTGAGGGAGCAAAATTAATATTGAGAAATACAAACACACACACACACACACACACACACACACACACACACATGCCAGCTTGTGTACATGTTCGCATACGCGAGCTTGCGCGCTCGTATACGCTGTCAAAAAAGGAACACATGAAACTTTTTCGCAACCTGCTAACGAATAATTTGCATTTATTGCACATAATGCCAGGACTGACTAAACGCATTCTAGAGAAAACACTTCACATAACTATTGCACCAGTTGAGCGGTACTAAACGTACAAGGCAGTTAGCACCATTAACAGAATGTTTGCAAGTTACGACCATTAGCTTGTCAGACAGTAGATTACGTACGTAAATCTATGGAGCAGCGACATTAAAAACATCCGCAGCTAGTTTGTCATTATTCCAGGCCACTGACAACCGAAAGAAACAGCATTTCAGTACCGTAGGTATTTTGCCTATGGGGTTATCGTGATGGAAATGAGTGTCTCAGAAGCTGCAGAACACGAGAAACTGCACGCAGTTCGACCACGTAATGTTTTTCTTATATATTGACATGTCCAATAACAACACAACAACCTCAACGTCCTCGAAGAACAGAAACATCACACAGTTTCGTAACAATCTATGAGAAAAATCGCTACTGATTACGCGTCACTCTCATTCTGCGCTACAAAAGTTAATTATCTCTTACCGTATCGCCAAGAGAACTTTCTGCTGGACGCTGGAAACCGAAAATAAAAGCTTCTGTTATAGAACTCTAGTACAGAATACTGGAAGCTCCGAATCCGCCTCGTATGTAACTGTCGAAGACAGACAAAACAAGACAAGTGTCGCGAAGCCACGGCTGCTCGTATACGTACGCCGTTCAAAGAGCAGTTATTCGTCGCGGTAAAACAGAGAGTAAACAGTACGTGGCGCGAAAACGATCTCGTGACTGAAATTTGCGCATCAGTCGTCCAGAATTTTGACATGAGCTAAAAAGAAAATATTTAAACTGAAGCAGTGTATTGTTTTGTAAATAGTAACGTCGATTGCACTAGCCCTCTGTCAACCTGTATGTTTACAGAAATAATCCCCCAAATGCTTCCGGCCATTGATATGAAAATATTTATGAAGATCAAAGATTCGACATTCGGTCGTTTCCAAGAATGATTATCTATCGAAGTTGCGGTGTCCGAACGATACACATCGAACGTGCGATCGTAAATCGATCATGCGACTCTGGTGGCGGGCGTTGTGATCAATTATATGTGATCGTCATTGTCATCTGCTTTCCGTCGTTACCTTAGTTGCTCTAAATTACACACCTCCGCGAATTATTTGTGAGTTGCTAGGGAATCCCAGACGATTTATGTCTTTAGTGAGTGGGATGTCTGGTGTTCTTGACGTTTCGTCGGCGGATTCTCTCACATGAAAAAATCCAATTCCATGTTTATCCAGCGCAGAAAATTGTTTGACTTTTTGTCTCGATATAGAGCACTACCAGACGAGGGAACAAGGGACTGTACAGACTGTGGTGGTGCGAAGTGTATAAAACTTCGTAAGAACAGTTTCAGTGTTGAAATACTGTGACAATTTCATTGCGGACAGTACGGGAAACGAACGAGTATCAGGAAGAATACACGGTTCGACTCTTCCAAATTATCCATCCAGACCACCGTAATGGACTTTCACATGGTGACAACACCGACGACGAGTAAGGTAAGTCGTCTCCTTTGCAATTACAAGTATTTTTGTAACGCTCTTCTTATGTCGTTGCTGTAGCGAACGCCGTAAACATACTCATAACGTTCGCCACCATAGTCGCATGATCGATTTACGATCGCACGTTGGATATGTATCGTTTGCACACCGCAACTTCGATACGCAACATTCTTAGAAATAACCCGACATTCGAACTTGCGGAACTTAGAGCTGCAGCCTGAATTTTATAGCAGAGAATTTGTGTTACCGATAGCTAAACGTGCACCCAAAAGAACAGTGGATAGCCGGCCGGAGTGGCCGTGCGGTTCTAGGCGCTACAGTCTGGAGCCGAGCGACCGCTACGGTCGCAGGTTCGAATCCTGCCTCGGAGATGGATGTGTGTGATGTCCATAGGTTAGTTAGGTTTAATTAGTTCTAAGTTCTAGGCGACTGATGACCTCAGAAGTTAAGTCGCATAGTGCTCAGAGCCATTTGAACCATTTGAACCGTGGATATTACCTTTTCTTTCTTTGTTACAGATCTGCGTATTAAAGTTGTAATCTTCTGCTAAATCCTTTGTTTATTCACATAAAAATCCATATTTACACAAGATTCGCGTGTCTCTGGACCATTCTTGATTTATTCCTGTTTGGTACGTGGTTTTTAAAAGTAGACTCACGACAAGGGGTGTTACCAGGCATCAGCAAATGTGTCAAAGACAAAAGAGAACACTCAGCAGTCCACATCATTCACAATCGACATTTGTTTACCCAGTGGTACCTCAAGTTTAAATGATAACACTGTGAACGGCCTATTAAAGGGCTCACATTGATTTCTTGTCTGTAATGTTCAGAGTATGTGCTGTGTTGTAGTTAGCCAGCATCAACTAGTACCAGAAATATCCAACATCTACGGAAAATTATCATTATACAAGGTCCGATCACAAAATTTCCGTTTGAAGGCTTTGCTGCAGCGTATATGCAAAGTACCGCAACTCCAATGCGGGTATATAAGCACCGACATGCAGGCGGGAGACTGGTGTGATACTCGTGTCTATCCGACGTGGGTGTAGTAAACGCCGAAACGTGAACTATGACGACGTTATCACCAAATGCGTCCAAGCAGGAACTACATGCTGTTATTCTTGTCTTCACTGTCGAAGGACAAACAACGGTAGACATCAGTCCGAGAATGAAGAATGTCTGTGAGGAAGCATGTCTGTCTGGAACTACTATTGTGGAATGGTGCAACAAGCTCAGTTCTGGTCGCGATTCGACACAAGATCTGTGACGCCCGGGTCATTTCAAGGAACGGGGCGTCTACTTCATTGGGGAACGGTTACTGCGCATTGCAGGAGATTGTGTAGGATTTGTCTTCGATGGTTGTTCTACAATGGCTGGCACAGAGAGCAGTGTACAGGCCATTTTGAGAAAGAAATATTATGAATCCTCACAGTTTCTTTGATCAAGTCACAAACTCAACCTTGTGGGTAACAATGCAAATGCAGTGCCGAAAATTACGAATGCCGTTGTCATTGTAAACGACGCTATAAACTCCTTTTAGAGAATCGACTACACCCTGAAAATATGCTTCCAATTTATCACGAATGTGTGAGATGAGGTGGCCCGAAAAATATAAAACCATGAGACTATTTTCTCAACATTTCTCAGAGGCTTCGAGAGCTCTAGCGAAATTGTCCCCAGTCGGAAATTATGCAACGAGAATACCTATGTATCAGTTGCATTCAACCAAACCAGTGGTCATCTTACCTTTAATGCAATAGCCAATTCCTCAGCAGTTTTGGAACTAGTCGAGAATACAATATGGGCAACACCTGTGTTATTCCGAATTACGATTCAATGATCCTTCGGACATACACGTCAGTGACTAAGCCGTTACGAAATATATGAAATGTCTTCGCAGTTGTGAATCCGTTATGTGTATACTCGTAAAGAGAAGACGTTTTACTTGAAAGTCACTTGCCCAATATCAGCTGCTAAATGCGACAGTGCAATGCTTGTGTTATTCAGAAGGGATGGAGAGTCGTCGTCAGATGTAGAAGCAACCTCAGGTTTACCTCAGGGGAAAGTGTTGGGACCCTTGCTGCTCCTGTTGTACATTAATGACTTTGCAGACAATATTAATAGTAAAATGAGGCTTTTTGCAGATGATACAGTACTGTATAACAAAGTACTATCTGAAAGAAGCTACATGAATATTCAGATTGATAAGATTTGAATGTGGTGCAGAGACTGGCAACTTGCTTTAAATGTTCATAAATGTAAAATTGTGCACCTCACAAAACAAAAACGTAATATTCTATGACTATAATACCAGTGAGTCACTGTTGGTATCGGACAACTCATAAAAATACCTGGGTGTAACACTTTGTACGGACATGAACTAGTATGATCACATAGGCTCAGTCATGGGTGAAGCAGATGGTAGACATCAGTTTACTGGTAGAATACCGGGGAAATGCAGTCAGACTACAAAGGAGATTGCTTATATCACTTGTGCGACCAGCCTGCGAAAATTGCTCAAGTGTGTAGGACTGGTACCAAATATGGCTAAGAGGAGATATTGAATGTGTACAGAGAAGGGCAACACGAAAGGTCACAGGTTTGTTTAATGTATAGGAGAGTGTCACAGAGATACTGGAGGAACTGAACTCGAAGACTCTCGAAGATAGACGTAAACTACTCCAAGAATGTCTATTAACAAAGTTTCAAGAGACAGCTTTAAATGATGACTCTAAGAATATACTACAGTCCCCTCCGTTCCGCTGACATACGGATCGCGAGGACAAGATTAGAGTAATTACAGTATGCACAGAAGCTTCAAACAATCATTCTTCCCGCACTCCGCATGTGAATGGAACGGGAAGAAACACTAATAATTGGTACAGTGGGATGTACCCTCTCCCATGCACCTCACGGTGGTTTGCAGAGCGTAGATGTACACTCGACAGCAAGAAAACTGGGTCACCCCTGAACTCCAACGTGTAGGCTGCGCCTGAATGCATGCAACCAACATAGCATAAATGTGTTGCACATAGTCGCAACCCTCCACAGTACAGTCGTCGTAAGATACACAATGGGTACCGCTAGAGACTACTAGAGAACACCGGTCTTTATGACAGTCCGTCCAGATATAAAGTAACACCACGATAGTACAGAAGCGATCAGACAGTCCTTAACGTTTGTAAACTAAACTTAATTACAATAAGTGACATTTCAAATGTTATGGGACAACTAGTTTTGTCACATAAATCGTTCAGTTTTCCTTAACCACAATTAAATATTTGAGACAGTATATGGATTTATAAAGTTGTGTGGCAATTGGAAACAAGTTCTTTGCTGTCTAAAAGGTTTACCCAACACATGCTGAACGTCGTTCAACGTTCAACGGGGAGTGGTTTCGCATCAACTTTATGTAATACTAAGCAGTTAAAAGAAAACGTGATTAACAGTGGCAACCACTCTACGGAAATCCCAACACTAACAGCGAATCACAAGTCATATCATTGTTCACATTACTCATCAACAGTTACTTGTACACAAAGTTGTACTTTAAATGACATGACCAACGTCTTCGTTCTGGATCCGGATGCAAACCCAGAACGTAAAGCCATTGTTAAACAAGCAAAGCTTTGTGCCTTATCGAGACTCGATCACTAGGCAGAAAGAGACGTCAAATATTGATGTTTGCACCAGTATCAGTTATCAATTCTCAACTTGAACGTAAATGACGATAATGTTTGTGCAAAAGCAGGAACCCTAACGTGACAATTACCTTCTTGGTAATTAACCTCGAAAGACGTTGTATAGTGTTGCATTGTCAAGGAATAAAGGATGAACATGTTTAAAATTGAAATGCCATCATGTAATGCTGGGGACAAGGATGCGAACCCAGCACCTAATCGAATTGTTGAGTAAGTGCGTAAAATCAGAATGTAGATATCACAGTTTGTCACCAGTAGTGGGGTTGGAACCTTAAATGACGACTGAAGCTGTATTGCCTGACCAGGATTCGAACCCGGCGCCTACCGCCGTCGTTGTCTAACCAGGAACAGACGAGAAATGTCCAATGTTGGTCCACCATCAGCGAGATGTGCACACGTTTAACTAGAAATAAGGTGACGAAAACGTCTATGCTGACTGAGAGTCAAACGCCGCACACATGGTTATGAAGACACGTTAATAATCAACTTCATATTCAGTAGTAGCTAGGAGTAGCATGTTTAGTTGCAAACCTTAAGGCCTTACTCATCCCTAGTAATGTGTTGCCTAATATCTGCGATATCATGGTGTTAATTTACAAGTGGATTGACTGCCGTAAAGAGCAATGTTCTCTAGTAGTCGTGTATTATTGAGTTGTAAATGAAGTGCCTCAGCAGAAAGTAATTTCCGTCGTGCAGCACGTATTGTTTCAGAGACACTGAGTACATGTTATAAGTGCACAAAACGTGTATTATATACTAAGTATATACTATTATTTGGAGAAGTTGCCGCCAAACCTGATTACTTTTACATTCCGCTTAGTTGTCGTGGTTGAATACAGGTTTTCTTAAGGCTACATCTAATGCACAGCGCTTACAAGAAAGTATAGTTTTCTGCGTCATGCTATTGCTAGCTAGGTGAAATATTTTGTGGTAGCTATGTTTAAAATGAATGTATTTTTGAAATTATTGTTCGTCAAATATTTGAATAAATCGTCAACTGTAGGTGTGCCTGCACATGTTACAGCATAACAGCTGTAGCTGCGTTAGTTTGCACTACAGACTTGGGTAGGCTAGGTGTAACTTTTGATCCTTCAAGGGGTGATCGTGGCCATGCGGCCCGGGTCTGTACTAGCCGCGGCTCGCGAGCTGCGGGCCAGCCAGGCTGGCCGAGGCGAGCCGCGAGTCAGCGAGCTGGCGGTGGCGTTGGTGGGCCAACAGCCCGGGACGAGCCAGCACGGCTCCGCCGCATGCCTCTGCCTCTGCCGCTCCGTTTGACGTAAATATGTTTACCTCCTCTCCTGGAATCAGTATAAGAGCGGCAAGCAGAAATACACATCAGGCTGTCTGCCGTAATGGCTCACTGGGAGAGGTCTATTCGAGGTAGAGTCAAAAAATGGTTCAAATGGCTCTGAGCACTATGGGACTTAACATCTGAGGTCATCAGTCCCCTATAACTTAGAACTACTTAAAGCTAACTAACCTAAGGACATCACACACATCCATGCCCGAGGCAGGATTCGAACCTCCGACCGTAGCGGTCGCGCGGTTCCACACTGAAGCGCCTAGAACCTCTCGGCTACTCCGGCCGGCCGAGTTAGAGTCGTCACTCTCATTGAGGAAGGAGGATTTTCCACCAGAGGAGCTGGCAGACGGTATGGCGTACCACATACCACTGCAACGAGATGGTGGAGGATCTGCCTTGAAGCAGGCACCACCAACAGGGCTCCTGGCTCAGGCAGGAAGAGAGTGATCTCACAGCAGGAAGACAGGGACCTAGTGTCTAGGAGCAGAGAAAATCCCTTTCTGAACGCGAAGCAGTTGCGGCGAGAGACCAACTTCCCCGGCTCCAGTGACACGATTAGCTGAAGGCTGAGGGACGCTGGACTGCATGCACGACGATCCGCCGTGAAACAAGAGCTCAGCGAAGACAACGTTTTATACCGGCTAGCATTTGCGGAGCTCCATCTGAGGGCGTCGTGGGACAACGTCATTTTCACTGATGAGAAGGTGTTTTCCACCAATAACGACGGTCCACGAATCGTTTACAGGCCGCAAGGGACTCGCCATCGACGCGAATATGTAACCACGACGAATAGAAGTGGCCGGCTATCTGTTATCTGTTGGGGTTGGAATTCTGCGAGAGGGGCGGGAATTCTTCACAGGATTGACTCTGGACAGCGCGCAGTATGCCCACATATTGGAAAATGTGATGCTTCCGTCAGTGCGAATGCTGTACGCAGAAGGGGACGTCACATTGGAAGAGCACCATTCTCCCATTCACAAGTCTGCATTTGTTCAGCAGCGGCTCTCCACGATTGGCGTCAACGTCATGGACCGGCCGCCACGGGCGGCTGATATGAACTCCATGGAAAACATGTGGGCTGAGGTCGCCAGAACGTTAACAGAGAACTGGCCACGAAACCAACCAACTACGCTCTTTGGGACTGTGTCCTGGAAGCCTGGGAGGAAGTTGCTTCTTCAGGCTTTTACGCCCGACGGCTTATACATTCTATGCCAAGACGCGTGATAGAAGTACAAAATAATGAACGATTCTGGATAAAATATTAGAGTTCTTAAAATGTTTTGTTATACCTTCTTTTTCGTCATTTTCCTCATTGGGAGCTAGTGGAAGATCACGTGGCAACAGGAAAGATACAATATGGGTTAGCTTTCCTATGAGTTGCCCTTTTAATTCAAGTGGGTTTCTTTTGAATATACAGTTTGTTAAGTATTCTATTTTGATTTCATTTATACCCTGTCTTCATACTTACAAACTAATCAGCGTAGATAGATTCTGTCACAGTAGGTTTTGTTATTTCAAATACGTCTCTCTCTTCCCCTCCATCCATGAATACACCCTCCGTCCTCCACACAATACGCCAACGATATCATATTATGTTTACTCGCCGCGCGGGATTAGCCGAGCGGTCTCAGGCGCTGCAGTCACGGACTGTGAGGCTGGTCCCGGCGGAGGTTCGAGACCTCCCTCGGGCATGGGTGTGTATGTATGTCCTTGGGATAATTTAGGTTAAGTAGTGTGTAAGATTAGGGACTGATGACCTTAGCAGTTAAGTCCCATTAGATTTCACACACATTTGAACATTTATGTTTACTCGTTGTTAATATCTCTTCTATTCTCTCTCACACACTCTGTCTCTCTCTGACACTATCGCCGCAAGTGCCCTTCTATTACACTGCCCCAAAACTTTGTAAACATATCTAGCGGTCATTGGAAAATGACGCTACATTTTCTCTTTTAATTGCTGCTGTGTTTACTCTCTATCATTCCTCTCACCACCTATGAAACAGTATTCTTTGATCTCCCCTTCCCTATACCCCATTCTTCGTTCTGAGAACAGTCCTTCCTTATCTCTCGGTCCTAAGATAAAACGAACTGTGGCACACATCTAAGTAAGCAATACTTTGGAAGCATTTCACGCTTATATTTTGCACTTCTGCACTTCTGTCCATTCCCAGGTCCCGCCCTCTTTCCTGTTACCGTCCCCTTGACATCTGCATCTACATCTAAATGAATACTCAGCAGTTCATAATGATGTGCTCGGCAGGGGGTTCTGTGGTCTGGTGGATTAATTTGGTATTGATGTGTAAGACGTGTAGGTACACATCTCATGTCAGGCGTAGATTTTTAACACACACAAGTAGCTCTCCTTCACCCCTAGTAACGCCAAGTGCAGAACGCCAGTAAGCTCCGTAGTTCAATATCCGCAGTAAAGATAACATCCCTTCGCTGCCGACTAAGCATTCGTTTGAGCTGTGACAGATGGAGAAACCCCGTAAGGCAGAGACTCTGTCACCAGCAAGCCGTCGTAAACTAGAAAACGTATTTCATTTAATGAACCAATGGCCATGTACGTTCACAAGGCTCTTACTTTATTTGAAACTGAGACGTTGAAAATTGTGGTGCTGGATTGGGAATAGAATTCGATTTCACTGTGTTCCCGAAGATTGCAAACTCTTCTAGGCGTCCTCGAAAGGGACCTATCTGGTTTCGAATCCTGATCAGCACAAAATATTCATTATTTCATTTCAAGTCCTAGCATGTGCACTCCGAACTACTGGTGAAAAATAGTTGCATTTTCAACGTCTCTTCGTGCGTTGTCAGTTGTAACGCGTTCGTTTCAACTCACAGCCACATGATGAGCTTTCTATCACAACATTACAAGATGAAACGTTTCCTTACATCTTTTCAAGTTCAAACATTCCTCTCCATCCTACTGGTGAAAACGGATTTGGGTTTGACATTGTGTTCGTTGTGATCACCAACGACGACATGTTGTGGATTCAACCTCTAGCCAGCAGAGTATTTTCCATGACATCATTGAAAGTACAAACATGCCATTCCTAGCTATTATTGGAAAAGAATTTGATAGTTAAAGTTTCTTCATGACCATGTGTGCGGGGGTTTGAATTCAGTTCAGCACAGAACTTTTCGTCGCGTGATGTCTAGCTAAACATGTGTCCATCTCGCTACTGGTGAAGCAACAATAGCTATTTATCGTCTGTTCCTGGCTAGAAAACGACGGTGCTAGATGCTGGGTTCGAATCCCAGTCAGGCAAAAACAATTCTATCGTCAATTAAGGTCCCAGCATTTCGCTATTGGTGAAAACATTTGATATTTAACTTCTGATTTTATGTACAGTCGTACTCAAAAGTATCCAGACGACCAGAATTGCATTTTATCTGATTCCCATGCGACCTACATAACGCAGCTGTCTAGCAGGTCCTCTAATCGCTCCTTGGTACAGTCGTTTGACTGTTGAAAATGGTTCCAACAAATCACCACTAGAAAACACTGCTCTGTATCGCAATAACACAAGATGTAAAGTAATACCACGATACTACAAGTATCAGGGAACACCTCATCACAGATAAGACTGTCCTTAAGGCTTGTAAGCTCACATTTATTGCAATAAATGACATACCTGAATGAAATGTTAGCACTCTCATTATTTCGTCAGATAGGTAATGCACGTAGTAAGTTCGTCGTATTCATGATTTCCTCTTCAAAGTAACATACCATACTTGTTATTTAACACAAAATGTCATTAAAAATTTCCGTTATTCACGAGCAGCTCGTTCAGAATATGTATGAACTTCAAATGACACGACGAACCGCCTCGTCCTGCATATGGATTCAAACCCAGGTCATGCAGGCTAGGCCGCGGTGGCCGTGCAGTTCTAGGCACTTCAGTCCAGAACCGCGTGACGGCTACGGTCGCAGGTTCGAATCCTGCCTCGGGCATGGATGTGTGTGATGTCCTTAGGTTAGTTAGGTTTACTAAGTTCTAGGGGACTGATGACCTCAGATGTTAAGTCCCATAGTGCTCAGAGCCATTTGAACCAATCATGCAGGCTAAGATTCCGTGGCAGACGGAAATTAACAGTCATTCCTGACTGGGCATAAAGAGAGTGATGTACCTCATTTTTGGACAGTATCAGTTAGCAAATATCAACTTTAAATTACATAACGTAACATTTTTAACGGACGCGAATTCCTACCCAGCATCTATTGTACCTGTTAACGAACTACGACAGATGTTAAATATTGCTTCTTCACAAGTAACTTACTTGAAATGTAGTGAGGTAAAGCTTTGTGTTGGACAGGGATTCTAACCCAGAACCTAATCGGATTGTTATCGAAGCACTATCAACTTTGACATATTGGATTTTCTCGGCAGTAGCTAGATGTATTAAATGAAATGACGAGACGAAACATTAATTTTTCCTTCCCAGGACTCCAACCCGGCACATATCGCTGTTATATTCTAGAGAAAAGGAACGTTAAGTGTGGGTTTGTTACACCAGCAGCGACATGTGAGCTTGTTTGAACGAGAAATAATATGACGAAGTGTTCAGTGCTGACTGAGAATCGAACCCCACACATATCGTTTTGACTACACACAAAGAGACGACACTTACCGAAGTTTTCTCCACCAGCACCTTCAACTTACTGTGATCTCGCAAATAGTTCTGTGTCTCACTGGGAGTCAAAAACGTCAGATCTCGTTAGTGTTGACAATGAATGAAAATGCATTAAAAATAAAAATTATTATCCACCAGCAGATAGGCGTTCTCATGCTAGAGCTTGATAATACATAATTAAATCTTTAGTGCCGGGCCAGAATTCCAACCCATTCATGCGCAATATGTGGAGATGTTGAGGAATCTGCAGTTTGGAACAAACAACAAGATATAGTCGAGCTGTATTGTCACGAAGGGATCAAATTCCGCGTTAAGGGCGGTCTGAGTTGCATTCCCAGCTCAGAACCAATTTTATCGACATACAAAAGCTCAGATAAAAGATGGATAAGTGTCCTGTGACCATACATAGCGTTTGTTTCGTCACTTGAAATAAATAACTAGTATAAGAAAGGTTACTGGTGATAGAGTTTCTACATGTCGACACTCCTTACTTTATTGTGGTTCCACCTAACGTCTACTTGGTAGAGAAGGAATATCATGTTTAATGTGAATTTTCTGACCACACTGCCATTATGTCTTCTACACTTGGCGTAGCCAGAAGAGAATACAATCTGCCTCTCACTATCAAAAAACATCGGCAGAAGTTGGAATCGAACCCAGACCATCGTCATATGAAACTATCATCAGTCCAACAGACCACCAAACCCTGTACTCTATGACCCATTTCTCTATCATAACACCGTTGTGGCACTCAAGATCAGAATTCTGACACACAGGCTCCCTGTAGTGGTTTGCAGGATGTTCAGTATATTCATTTACTTTGTTGACCGAATCGCCATGAACTAGCTGCCTTGGCTACCCAGTGCATACATTCGACTCTATTTTGTAATCACCAAAATAAAATAACGTAACTGCCAATTACACAGAACTGCCAACAGTGCAGCATGCAGAAATTTAAATAGGAAGTGTTCATTTCCATTTGAGCTACTCTATTGCGCTATCTGTGTGTTGAAACCATCGTGCAGTGCAAAAGAAATGCTGTATCTGTCTGTCTCTCAGAAGTCTGGATCCGGCCATATGCATTATCTCACAGCACTGTGGAGTGCCGAAGTTCTGGAGGAACTGTTGTTCACTTCCAGAGGTGCTGTAGCTACGTCACAGCTAGTAGCGTAACGGTAAGCGTCGCGCAGTGTTGATAAGACGTCGCATGTTGTATTACATTCTGTTGTGGCGTAACAAGACAGCTACGCCACACTGAAGTAGCCGAAAGGCACGCGTAATCTCACGTAGGCTAGATAGAGGTCTGAAACAGGATTCGTATTGAATGTGATAAAGAAAAGAACGTAGCTACTAGAACACTTAACTTTTATATCGTCCTTTGGTATACAGCATTCTTGAGGATACAAGTGAGACTCTATCTTGAGGTACATGCAATGTTACAAATGGCGCCTTGCTAGGTCGTAGCCATGGACTTAGCTGAAGGCTATTCTAACTATCTGCTCGGCTAATGAGCGATGCTTCGTCAGTATAGTCGCTAGCAAAGTCGTCCGTACAACTGGGGCGAGTGCTAGTCCGTATCTCGAGACCTGCCTTGTGGTGGCGCTCGGTCTGCGATCACACAGTGGCGACACACGGGTCCGACATGTACTAAATGGACCGCGGCCGATTTAAGCTACCACCTAGCAAGTGTGGTGTCTGGCGGTGACACCACACATTCGCTACTACATTTTTTTAAAACGCAATTCTGCTGTCTGCTGAAGTTAACAATTTAATGGGACTTTGAACATAATTCTCTTCACTTCCCAACCCAAAATAGTCGCATGTGGAAAAAAGGCTAACTTCTGCGTCATTTTGTTCTTTTCAGGTTTAATAGACGGCCAGGCAGCAGATACGCTCAAAGCTTTTGTATTATGTATGGGGGGAGTGCATCGTGCCAAAATAGTCAGAAAAGTATTTTCTACATTAGCTGTCGTCTGGTAGTGGCATTTCATTCTTCTTCAAACCTTGTTTGACAACTTTAACTCAGAACAAGTTTTCTACGTGCATGTAATCAATAAACTGCATGTGCATTGTCAGACTGTTATAGATAACATCAGAGAAATCGCATATATCGTTGATAATTAATTTCTCTCTCATGTTTAGTATTGTTTTAACAACACTAAAAGAAAACTTACGAAAACTGTGCACTGTATTGTAAGAAATGAAATAAAACTACTCACGATAACCTTACGACGAAAGTAAGCCTGTTTTAACAAAACACGAATTAGTAAAACACTACTCACTTAGCTTTCGATTGGGTCTGTGTTTAAATGGTATGCTGTGTCATACTCAACAGGTATGCAAACGTGGCATCTCATAAATAAAGTTACATATTCCTAGAAACCCAAAATTTGCTTGTCAGCAGCGGAAAGAGACGTTTCCTGTTGTGCAGCATTGTGAGTTTTTCTCCATTGCACTATGAGCTGAAAGTATTTTCTTACGATTTGCTTATAGATGTTTGATCTGACTGCTTACAGCTCTCACACAGAAGGTACAAAAACGTTAGCTTCAGCGCGGCTGGAACCGCGAACCATAACAGCCTCGTTTCCACAGGCCAGCACGTCAACACAAAGCTAGCGGATAACTACGGTTTGCGCCTTCCTCTTACGAGGCCAATAGTGGCTAGAACTCGTAAACCGCTATTTACAGTACGAGATTAGTTGCGATTGCCACGTTCAATGACTTTGCTGGGCTGAAAAATGACACGAGAAATCAAGTGAACTTTGAGGCTTAATTCCGTGCACACCAGGAAGTAACTCGTCGATCACAGAGTTGCCAAACATACCTTGCGTTGTTGCCAAATCTCAGTTACATTACCAGCAGGAAGAAGACGAACCGATGTGATCGTACAGCGGGCTGGGAAATGACCATAGCTGGCGTCTCAAAGACGCGGCTGCTGCGGCCTGGAATACGTAATGCGTCTGATTCGCATTTCGGTAACTAGGATTAGGGACTGGAGCTTAGTTACTAATAATACTCAGAACTGACTGCTACTAAGCATCATAAATCAGTAACTCTCATAGTTGTTTTTATATTTCTTAAGTAACTGTACTCAAAACTAAGAAACTCATTCACGGACGTTTTCGTGCCTCGCCGATAGTCGAGCACAATAAACAAATAAAAATAAAAAGAGAATGTGTGTGTGTGTGTGTGTGTGTGTGTGTGTGTGTGTGTGTGTGTGTGAGAGAGAGAGAGAGAGAGAGAGAGAGAGAGAGAGAGAGTAAAAAATTGTTGTAAAGAAAGTGAATACTGGTATTTAGAGAAATCTTTCATTAAAATGACTCGTTCCAAATCATTACGAAATGTCGTATTCATGATCTATGAAACAAGCATTAATCTAATCTAATCTAATCATATCATATCATATTGCTGACTATCCATGTAGAGTCATGAAGTACCGAAATTTTCGCCTATTTCAGTAACCAAATCTAAACTTGAAAATAAAAGACGACAGTTTTTGTAATAAACCGGGACTCCTATCAAGACCCTTTCATCCCTGTTAACTAACCATGAAAGATGTCTGATACACCTCAATTCAGAAGTAACGATGTGTGTATGAATTTAAAGATGAAGCGCATGATGTGAAGTTCTGCGACGGAGATACGAACCCAAGACGTAATCGGATTGTTAACTAAGTAAAATCAAATGTTACGTATCTGTTTTTCTTGCCAGCTACTAAGTGTTTAATCTAAAATAAGGACACAAATTTTTGTGCCTGAGCGACAATCGAACCGCACTCCTATAGTTCTTCTCTATTGTCCACGAATATTGCTTAAGTATCAATTGCTTACTCACCAACAGTAAGATGTGTGCGTGTTTGTCCAGAAATTGTTGGCAACATGAACAGACATAAAAAATGCACGTTAATTTTCACTAGCAGGCCGGTGTGCACGTGATAGGGCTTGAAATGAAATTATGAATATTTTTGTACTGGATCAGGATTCGGACCCACATATTTACCTTTGGAGGAGACCTAGAGAAGACTACAGTCTTGGGAAAAGGAATGAAATGATTGAACTATACTGTTCCGAGAGATTCAGATCCTCGAAAGAGGAGATACGAATTCGAATCACAGTCCAGCACCAAATTTTTCAACGTCTCTAGTTCAATCAAGTACAAGTAAAATAAGAGCCCTGTTCCTTTAGACGGCTAACAGTTCATCAAATAAAATAAAATTTTCTAATGTAAGTAAGTTTACTGGTGACAGTATTTCTGCTTACCCTGACCTCCACCTATGTCATTTTCCAACGTGAACCGGCTCTGCCCAGTTTGGAATGAAGGAACGTGATGTTTAATGCGGATTCTGGATTATAACAGTTTTCTCTTGAGGTTACCATAGGTAAAGTAAATCTGTTTGTGCCTCTTAAAAGTAAATGTCTGAACTCACATATTGCACTTGTGATAGTTCGTTCCACCGAACCATGGAACCGTGCGACCGCTACGGTAGCTGGTTCGAATCATGCCTCGGGTATGGATGTGTGTGATGTCCTTAGGTTAGTTAGGTTTAAGTAGTTCTAAGTTCTAGGGGACTGATGACCTCAGCAGTTAAGTCCCATAGTGCTCAGAGCCATCTGAACCACCGAACCATTGTGGCCACACTTCCCAGCCCCAGGAATGTGCTGTAATGCATGATGTGCTTAGCGTACTAAACTTGTCACGGTGGAAAAAAAAACGCGAGTCTATTAAATGGTTAAGTAGAAGCAAGCTTCTGACGTGGAGATTATGCTATCCTCATGTCTGCAGGATGTAAAGACTCTTCTAGGCGTCATAGCCTCGATTTGAAGCCATTTTGAAATTTTCACTAATTCAGGAAATTTCTTAGTTCGAGAAAATCCACTGTGAATTGTGAAGTTACCGGAGAATTCGATTATCACCGTCATTATTACTATCATTTTCTTCGTACCGCTGCTGGAACACATGTGCTTGAAGATCATTTAAGTCCTTTTGGTCATTATAGAAGTAGTTGCACAAGAACAAGTTCCTTCCTTGTCTACGGAATCCCTTTCATGTTAATATCAAACATCAGCAATTACTCGTAGATCACATTAAAACTAAAGTAATTGATGAAGACGTTACTTGATAACGAAAACGCGCTGCCTTTCTTCATTTACTTGCGCCTAGAAATGGCTGTCGAATACTGCCAAACCAAAAGCCAAGGGATCTTACTGCCTTCCAATATACGTCGCCGTCAGTTCTTCCATATGATTTGGTCGACGTGACCTGTTTCAAGTCGTGTATGACACAGAACGTTTTAGAAAATAAATTGTTTTCCTTTGCAATAAACAGAAAGATTTTCATTCTAAGCCATCCAAGTCCAAAATTTTCGCAATATTAGTTCAAATTTAATATTCACTTCCATAATGTAAGGAAAGTATTTCACAGTTGCAAAACCCGCATCCGACTCCCTGTCCTTACACTTAGTCGCTGGCCATCAATTCTAGCCCAAAGTGACGCCAGTTTAAGTAATCTAATGTAGCGAAGACTGTTTGCCAGTGCTCTTTCTCACCGGAAAACATGCAATTCACTCATTGGGCTCCATAAGTACACTGTAACAGTAATTTCTGTGTGTATGCAATGCTTACGGATTGTAGAATTTAGTGGTGCTCTCCCTTCCACTTCTGTGTACAATATGCCTGACCTAAGCGGGCCCTTTGTCATTACAGGCCCTGGGCGGTGCAACATCACATTGGCAACAGTAGTGTGCTTATACTGACAACCTCATTGTTCGTTTTACCCGATTTTGTAATCATTTAAGTAAAACTACATGACCTTCGAGTGGGAGACATTTCCTCCCCCTTTTCCTTCTGTGAAATTTGTCAGTTAGCTTTTTGCCTTCGAACCAGCGAAATGCGGCAGAGTACGGCTGGTAAACGATTTACAAACCACTATTTAGTGCCGCTAACACGATTTCTTTAAACATTGGCGTAGCTGAAGGAATTTAGTTTCTTCTTAAATCGTCTTATGCAGCAACGTTCACAGATATCTCAAGTAGGAAAAGCTCTTTATCCAGGTACGAAGGTTGTAAAACAAACTTCCCACAGTTTGTGTCAGGTTGTTCTTTTCGTCTGATAGCACTGCGTAAGTATTTTGTGTAAGAGGTACTAAAGTAGTGTTCCTGTAGCTGTGGGAATCATTGGTAGAAAACGAGTTTCACACCAATGGGTACAGTACTGATGAATTATTATCAACCAAAGTCTGCGTTCATCCACAAAAAGAGGCGTATTTGTAATGTTGAAGCTAGACTACGTATCCTTGTCTTCCTTGAGTGGGCATTGGGAGGCGTTTACACACACGTATACGAGGGTAATCCCAGAGGTAAGGTGTATTAAGGGACACGCAAGTGCCAACGCAGGCACAAACGAGAGATCCTCAATTTTAATAGCAAGCAGAAACCCCAGTGTCGGCTGCATGGTGGCAAGGTGATGAAGAGCAAGACTATGGATACGAAGGTCTCATGTTTGATCCCTCACCAGTCCCACGATTTTTATGTGCCGTTTTACACATATTTCCCCTGGGGCAGTGTTTGTTGATGTGAAAAATGCCGAGTTGCACTGTGGTCCGAAAGCCACGTAAAACTGTAGGTTCCCCTATTAACTGGCTAGGTAAGTCAACTCAAAGGTCGGATGAAAGCAACAGCATACCACCTCCAACAAGACCGTGCCTATTAAAGCAATGTGGTGTTCAAACCACTCTTGCGACTGATGACTGCTTTACTTTCTATGGGTTCCAAAACTAATGATCTTCGGGTTATTAACATTTATGTGTTTTCATGCTGTTGCTTTGATGCCAGTAAACGTAAGTAACCGGCCGAGCACTGCCGATGCTGTCGACCCCAGTTACAATTTTGGTCAAGGCTACGTTTCAGTCGAATACCTCTATGGGCCTTTCTGCGTATTTCAAGATATACTTTTATACACTTGGTACGCTTCCAAATTGATATCTGATAGAGCTGTATTTAGCAACATGAATCAGATATGTTTTCCGTGCAATATATCGGACAACACGTCAGTGCAGCGAGATTTCGTTTATGTGTTGCGCATGGTGCAAGAAATATTTGTGGTTTGCTTGCTTCTGTGAAGGTTTCACCGCACTGAATGCGAGCAAGCTCACGAATAGACTGTCAATAACTGGAATTACGCAATAACACACTTAAAAGTTGTATTTTTGCATTATGTATCCCGATGAAAATAACTGTAAACAGGTTATATGCCTACTTCCTTATTATCGCGCTTCTCGATGCTTTCCTCAAAAAATTAAAATTAAAATAAAAAGAGAGAGAGAGGCAGAGAGAGAAAACAGAAATGTATTTCAAATATCAGCTCAGTGACGCCATGGTCGTCTCGTGTTGTAAAGCAAGGATAGTTGATAGGTAATATCTCGTTGTACTAGCGATATGTATGGTTACGGGGTTCTTTGTTTTCTCTCTGCAAACAACTAGAACAGAACTCAGTAACAAAGTGGTAAGAACACCTACTCAGTGCGCCAATTAAACACTCAGCCATTCTTGGTTATTTTGTTAATCGTCTGTAATGCAGTAAACATTCTTGATTATTGATTTGTAATTACTACCATTGTTATTGTTATTCGCCACCACACAACAGCTCTCCTATCACTCATTGCCGCCGATGCACGTAACGAATGGATCAGGATGAATGGAATGTGGGATGTTTCGACACGGAGAATATACACATTTATCTCGACGTCTTGTGTCAGGGTAATATGAAAATCTCAATAAGAAAAGACGACAATAACACCCAACTATTTCTGTCCACTTAACGCCATGACGACAGACAAATTGGCGTCTCACTGTATTTTGATTATAATTCGTTAGCCTTTTGCGACCTCATTTTAATACCTCGTGGGAGCAGGCATAATATTTTGCTTTTTGAACACCGAACAATAACACACAAAGATAGATAGATGGAAGGATACAAAGAAAAAAATCAGACTCATGGGTGTGGATCCAGTTCATCATAAGAAGACTAAACAAGAGGGAAACATTATGAAAGCAATGAATACGCTGGTTAGTATACATTATTTGTATAGATCTGAAGATGCAAAAGCGCAGATCTGCACAGTGCCAGCATCTGCACTTTAGTTTCTGTCTTAATGAGCATAATTTTTAGTTTCTTCTCTTCTGAATTATCAAATGAATTGATTATTACGTGGTACAGAATAATTAGGTAACTGTGTTTCTTACAGCTTCCATTTGCACCAACATTTTTTTACATTCTCGTGCAATTCATGAAATTCTACTTGTATGATCACAAGACTGCAATCGATTTCGAGGTGCAAAGTGTTTGTTATCTTACTTTTCGTGACAGGTTGGCAAAGTTGATTTCCAAAGACTTTATGTTGTACTGAAATAATCTTTTGTAACAAAGTAACAAGGTAAGTGTTTTATTCGTATATATTATGTGCGAAACTGTAATCGTGATGGAAGATTACACACCTGAATGTTTGACACAGCTGGTAGGATAAAACGCTGCTTATTAACCAAACCCCGCGCCTCCTCTCCGTATCCTCCTATGACACGAGCACAGGATTCTCCTCCTATAACGCTACAGAGCTGTTCCTAGCACAGCTGAGAATTGGCAACATCGTCACAAACATTTGGCAACACTGTGACAGTACAATCACTTCCGCGTGTGGTACTGAACTGACTCGCTAAATTCACTTGATATTCCCTCTCCATTTGAATGACTCGTGGTAATTAATCCTCACGTAAACTGAGACACTGAGACAGAAATTACAATTTTTTGGCTAAAGAAATGCTATTCTTCACACAAGTGACAACTTTTAATATCGTTCACGATGGGTTATGAGGCTGAGCGACCAATACCATGACGAGAGTGGCATGCTGGCAGCAGTGTGTCCGTAGCCCCGTGGTACCGTCCGTGTCTCGTGTTCCAACGGTTAAGAAAATCGTCAGTTCTAACCGTGGTAGGGGCAGCGCGTGCGAGGTTTTTTTGTGTATTCTTTCATGGAGCTGCGAATTCCGAGAAAAAATTCTGTAACAAAATCAGAAGAAAACCTTTACACACCAAATCCTCTTGGCAGCTCGACACAGTAAGTTGTAATAATGGTCGTAGATCTCGGCTTTGTGACTGCCAAGCTGATATACAATACAAGCGTCTCTGAAGAAATTCGAATCGACCGTCAACAATACGAAATTCAATAACGTTCTTCACTTAAGACTCCCATGCCAGGGTGATAAGTACGAAGGAAATAAATTGATTAGCAAATCGCAGGAAAATACTTTCAGCTCAAAGTGCAATGGTGAAAAACTTACAATGCTGCACAACAGGTAACGCCTCTTTCCGCTGCTGACAAGCAAATTTTGGGTTTCTAGAAATACGAAACTTTATTTGTGAAATGCCACGTTTGCATACCTGTTGAGTATGACACAGCATACCATTTAAACACCGACCCAATCGAAATCTAAGTGAGTAGTGTTTTACTAATTCGTGCAGATAGTGGCACACTTGTGTACAGATACTCAGTTTTGTTAAAACGGGCTTACTTTCGTCGTAAGGTTATCGTAGGTAGTTTTATTTCATTTCTTACAATACAGTGCACAGTTTTCGTAAGGTTTCTTTTAGTGTTGTTAAAACAATACTAAACATGAGAGAGAAATTAATTATCAACGATATATGCGAATTCTCTGATGTTATCTATAAAGTCTGACAATGCACATGCAGTTTATTGATTACATGCACGTAGAAAACTTGTTCTGAGTTAAAGTTGTCAAACAAGGTTTGAAGAAGAATAAAATACCACTGCCAGACGACAGCTAATGTAGAAAATACTTTTCTGACTATTTTGGCACGATGCACTCCCCCCATACATAATACAAAAGCTTTGAGCGCATGTGCTGCCTGGCCGTCTATTAAACCTGAAAAGAACAAAATGACGCAGAAGTTAGCCTTTTTTCCACATGCGACTATTTTGGGTTGAGAAGTGAAGAGAATTATGTTCAAAGTCCCATTAAATTGTTAACTTCAGCAGACAGCAGAATTGTGTTTTGAAAAAATGTAGTTGCAAATGTAATACAACATGCGACGTGTTATCAACAGTGCGCGACGCTTACCGTTACGCTACTAGCTGTGACGTAGCTACAGCACCTCTGGAAGTGAACAACAGTTCCTCCAGAACTTCGGCACTCCACAGTGCTGTGAGATAATGCATATGACCGGATCCAGACTTCTGAGAGACAGACAGATACAGCATTTCTTTTGCACTGCACGATGGTTTCAACACACAGATAGCGCAATAGAGTAGCTCAAATAGAAATGAACACTTCCTATTTAAATTTCTGCATGCTGCACTGTTGGCAGTTCTGTGTAAGTGGCAGTTACGTTATTTTATTTCGGTGATAACAAAATAGAGTCGAATGTATGCACTGGGTAGCCAAGGCAGCTAGTTCATGACGATTCGGTCAACAAAGTAAATGAATGTACTGAACATCCCGCAAACCACTACAGGGAGCCTGTGTGTCAGAATTCTCATCTTGAGTGCCGCAACGGTGTTATGATAGAGAAATGGGTCATAGAGTACAGGGTTTGGTGGTCTGTTGGACTGATGATAGTTTCATATGACGATGGTCTCGGTTCGATTCCAACTTCTGCCGATGTTTTTTGATAGGGAGAGGCAGATTGTATTCTCTTCTGGGTACGCCAAGTGATGAAGACATAATGGCAGTGTGGTCTGAAAATTCACATTAAACATGATATTCCTTCTCTACTAAGTAGTTACTTGTGAAGAAGCAGTATTTAACATCTCTCGTAGTTCGTTAACAGGGACAATAGATGCTGGGTAGGAATTCGCGTCCGTTAAAAATATTGACGTTATGTAATTTAAAGTTGATATTTGTTAACTGATACTGTCTAAAATCGAGGTATATCACTCTCTTTATACCTAGTCAGGAATGACTGTTAATTTCTTTCAGTCACGAAATCTTAGTTTGCATGACGTGGGTTTGAATCCATATGGAGAACGAGTCGGTTCGTCGTGTCATTTGAAGCTCATACATATTCTCAACTAGCTGCTCGTGAATAACGTAAATTGTTAATGACATTTTGTGTTAAATAACAAGCATGGTATGTTACTTTGAAGAGGAAATCATGAATACGACGAACTTACTACGTGCATTACCTATCTGACGTAATAATGAGGGTGCTAACATTTCAGGTATGTCAGTTATTGCAATAAATGCGAGCTTACGAGCCTTAAGGACAGTCTTATCTGTGATGAGGTGTTCCCTGATATTTTTAGTATCGTGGTATTACTTTACATCTTGTGTTATTGCGATACAGAGCAGTGTTTTCTAGTGGTGATTTGTTGGAACCATTTTCAACAGTCAAACGACTGTACCAAGGAGCGATTAGAGGACCTGCTTGACAGGTACATTATGTGGGTTGCCTGGGAATCAGGCGAAATGCAATCCAGGTCGTTCGGATACTTTTGAGCATGACTGTACTTCGTTAACAATCCGATTAAGTGCTGGGTTCGCATCCCTGTCACAAGCTTTATATGATGGCATTTCAATCTTAAACATGAGCATACCTTGTTCCTTGTGAATGACACCATATTAAACGTCGTTGGGGGTAGTTCCCAGGACGGTAACTGTTTTGACAGGATTCCCAGTTCAGTACAAACATTTTCGTCATTTATTTTCAGAGTCTGGATTGATAACTGATACTGGTGCAAACGTCTGTACTTCACGTCTCTTTATGCCTAGTGATCCGGTCTCAATAAGGCACAAACAAAGCTTAGCTTACTTGGCAATGGCTATATGTGCTGGGTTTGAATCCAGGTCCAGAACGACGACGTTGGTCATATCATTTAAAATTCAAATTTGTGTACACGTAGCTGTTGATGTGTAACGAGAACAATGATGTTACTGGTGATTCGCTGTTAATGTTGAGATTTCCTTAGAGTGCTTTTTGCCGTTAATCACGTTTTTCTACTGGTTCGTCCAATATCCAGTTTCCAGAGCCACTCGCCGTTGAGTGACCTTCAGCACATGGACGGTAAACCTTTTAGAGAGTGAAAAACTTTTTTCCAATTGCCGTACAGCTTTGTAACTCCATATATTGTCTCAAGTATTTAATTTTGACTAAGGATTACTGTACGATATATGTAAAATAATCCGTTTTCTCCGAACTTTTGGAATGTCACTTTTTCTAATTAAGGTTAGTTAATGAGTGTTATGGGGTTTTTCATCGCTAAGAACGTGTTTTCTAATATGTTTTGTATGACGATATTAGTTGACGCTTAGACTGACTGCCATAAAGACCTTTGGTCTCTTAGTAGTCTCTTGCGGTACCCATTGTGTGCAGTCAAACGACTGTACCCCACGGGGTTTTGGTGTTTAGAGGACCTTAATCACAGCTACGTTATGTTTGTTGTATTCGGCAGTGACCTACTTTTTTTGCTGTCAAGTGTGCAAGGTAACAAATATTGAACAATATGAAAAAAGGTAAATTAATTATAAACTACGTCGTGCACACACTTTATTCAACATGTAAATGTCACTACAAATATCCGTATTTGCGTTATGACACGTTCGATACGCCTGCCATCATTGGCGGTCATGTGGCGCAGACGGATAGTGAAAATCTGCGTGACCCACTGAAGTGTCGGAACATCGATGCTGCCGATGACCTACTGAATGGCTGTTTCAGCTCGGCAGTGGTTTGGGGGTTCCTGCTGTATCTTTGTCTTTAATATAGCCCCACAAAAAGGAGTCGCACGTGTTCAGATCTGGAGAATATGGCGGCCAATCGAGGACCATACTAGTGGCCTCTGGATACTCCAGAGCCAGAATGCGGTCCCCAAAGTGCCGTTCCAGGACATCAAACACTCTACTGCTTCGATGGGGTCGAGCTCCGTCTTGCATGAACCACATCGTGTCGAAACCAGGGTCACTTTGGTTAATGGGAATGAAACCATCTTCAAAAACCTTCATGTACCATTCGGCAGTCACGGTGCCATCGAGGAATATGTCATCGATTATTCCGTGACTGGGCACTGCACACCACACAGATATACGTTGAGGGTGAAGAGACTTCTCGATCGCGCACCAGCTTCGGTTACTGACGAACCCATCCAAATGTAAGTGGGCTTCATCGCTAAACTAAACAACAAGGCGCATACTAATTCTTATCATGTCCCGCTACCAACTGTGCAGTTTGAACGTCCTAACGCAAAACGTTCACAAGTTAGGAAGATTTTATTTCATATAGCTCAATTACTGTCACCCTGAAGGTGCAGATGTGGCGTGTGTGGTGTAGATGGGGACAAGCCGTGAGGATCAGATCGCGATTCTGTAAGACCCACTAATCCTGACAAAGCACACTGAATGAGATAATTTGGCTGAGAAAGTTTTCACATTGGTTGGAAGCAAATACTGGACATGCAACAGTTCGTTTCAGTAACTATTACATTGTTCCTCTACAGTTTCAAAGCAAAGTGTATAATTTTACCCCAAATACAGTAGCACAATTTGTGACGAACATTTACCCTACGAGAAAGTAAGCACTTCTTTTCTCTGAGGGTCATGCCAGCCTGATACCTGTAAATTTCTGTGGGCTATCGGCAGGATTAGGTCGAGCAACGATCATTTAATGCCTTTTAAATGCCCAACACTCGGCTGCCAATCACCAAAAACATTTATGCCTAGGGGACACTGGGCCACACAGCATTGGGACGCAGTAAGCAATTGATTATACAAAATCTATGACTGTCAGGATACCGTCATACTTTTGCACATGTAGCCTACACTCTCTTAACATCTAGGAGACTGAAAACTAGATGGCTGAATGACGCTAGAGTACTGAAATTGTGAGTCTAGTGTTTTACTACTTTACTCTGCAAATTTTGACACGTCTGTAGTAATTATTTGTATGTGCGGCTGGTCCCGGCGGAGGTTCGAGTCCTCCCTCGGGCATAGGTGTGTGTTGGTCCTTAGGATAATTTACGTTAAGTAGTGTGTAAGGTGGTGACTATAATGAGGGAAAAGAGAGTGGACTGGAAAACCAGAAGACTTATAAACTCATTATTTCTTAATCAAAAAGTTTCAGTTAAAGTGAGAGGAGAAAGTACAGACTGGATCAGACTAGGAAAAGGAGTAAGACAAGGATGCTGTTTATCACCTACTCTTTTCAACCTCTACTTGGAAAATATCATTGACCAATGCTCATTAGATGACAAAGGAGTAGAAATTGGAGGAAGAAGAGTAGGGTGTTTGAAATTTGCTGATGACATGGTCCTTCTAGCCACAGGGGGAAAAGAATTACAGGATTTGGTGGACACCACTGCAACTAATGGAAAAAAATATGGAATGAAAATTAACACAAATAAAACAAAAGTATTGGCACTAGGAGGAAATAAGGAAATAAAAATTATGCTGAATGGAGAAATACTAGAACAGGTGCAAAATTTTAAGTATCTTGGAAGCAGGATACACACCAACTGGAAGTGCACCACAGAAATTAAAACAAGGATAGCAATGGCAAAAGAGGCGTTTTATAAGAAAAGGAGAATCTTCTGCATTGGTCTGGACAGAGAACTCAGAAAGAGACTCATAAAATGTCTTGTATGGAGTGTTGTTCTATATGTTCAGTTGTGTTGAAGGGGTACGGTGCAGAGTGAGCAATTTTTTCTGGGTCACAGTGAGCGTAAACTGATCAGCCAAAACATTATGACCACCTGCGTAGTAACTTGTTCGTCCGTGTTTGGAACGAAATACATCACTGATTCTGCGTGTCAGGGATCCGACAGATTGTTGGTAGGTTTGTGGAGGAATGTGGCATTAGATGTATACGCAATTCGCCTAAATGACAGGCCGCTGAATTGCGTACGCAGTGATGCACCAGACAGCGACCCAGATGGGTTCCATGGGATTTACATCAGGGGATTTCGTCGCCGAGACAGCAAATGGGAGTTCACTATGATGCTCCTCAAACCACAGTAGCGCGGTTGTGGCTCCAAGACGTGGACAGTTACACTGCTGAGACATGACATAGCCGTTGGGGAAGACATCGAGTATGAAAGGATGCAGGTGGTTCGCAGTTGTCTGCATGTCAACGATTACTACCACTGTAAGACGTCGTGGTCTCCTGACCTTCATTGCTTACACATTACGCCCTCACAATCATATTCCACACATCAAGACGCTTGATTCGAACCCAAACTCGATAAGATAAAGTCAATTTTGTATGAATTCATGTAAACGATATGCAAATAACAAGTACATCGCGAGTGCGCACCGAGGTTGGAATACTAGGAGGCTGGCGTACGCACACACATTCAAGACACGACGGTCACAAAAGCTTTTAGTTCGGGAGAAGCAACCGCACGCCAGGAGGCTGGTCCCTTCAGGGGACGAGTCAACCTGTCTACGTCGGCCGGCGACCGCCCGTAGAGCAGAGTTTGCCCGAGTGAAAGGGAGAACGACCCCGTGTTCAGCTTAAAAGCAAATTCCGCTACATTGTGTGGTAGTGCCCAGCCTACGCATTCTTTACAAACATAGCACGCAGTTTCAGAGGTTTCCACAGGGAGACAGCAAACGCCGATGCTACAGATATCCGGATTGGTTGCCTTAAACGAAACATCATTCTCCCGTTTTAGAAGAGCAATGCTGATTGGCAGACTATATTCCTGACGCCTTGAGCTGAAGGAGTAAATGAAGAGACCGAAAGATATACCCCTTCACGTCTGGCGTAGAGAGGGGCCGTTCCGTTGTCGCTCTTGGAGCGAGGAACAAGTCTCTCCTCAGTACTTCACTGGGACAGCACCTGTGTCGAGAGCGAATCGGAGTGCGACTCTGTATTGAGTCCTTGCAGTTAAGAATTGTTCACTGTGTTGGCCTCCACATTTATTGTATGGTGTGAACGGACATAGTTATAGTCAAACGCCTGCGAGCGAATTTTTGAGAGGCATCGCGGTGGACTGGTTATCTGACTGGTGTACCATGCCAACAGTTAGACTACGGGCGAATAGGAGTCCTCGACTTCATCAAGGTGTAGGGCGAGTTTGATTGGCGAAGGTCAATCCAGACAGAACGATCTTATTTGTCAGCAGCGAGTGGCGCAGACAGCAGTCATCACAGCTTACGGTATTGTGCGCTACAGCTCTTGCGAGCCCCATATTTCCTCCACAACAGTACACTTCACTGCATTTCACTCACGACAGCCTCGACCTTACCTAGCAACATTCTAACAGATAATTATTCAAGCTGAGCAGGTAGGGCTCTCAGCCATTCTGTTAAGTCAATAACCATCTTAAACTTTGTTTAGAAATTTCATTAGCGAATCCTATCCTTGAGAGGTAACTTCACATTCCGAAAAGAACCCGGAAATAACTTGTTCAGTTCATAACTAAAAGTGCCAGTGTGATTTCTCGGAATTTTTGCAAAAAAATAATTTTTGTTAGTTTCATGTTTTTCTTACACTAACTAGCACTACTCCAGTACCCAAGTATCCCACTAGTTATGTAAGAAATTTTGTGAATTTTTGTGTCATTTCCTTACAACAGATGACTCCAGAAGATATTTATTGCTGAAAAGTTTTTCAGGCATTTTTCTCTTTAGAACGTTAGGAGCATCTGTCTGACTTCTGTAGTACTGTGGGGGTGGAAATTGCATCTTGCAGGAGCCACAGGGTAAAGGGTCCATCTCAGATTAATCCGTTGCGCAGAATGACAGAATAGCACCCACACGCTCACACCACAGGTCCCACGGGAGGGCAGGAGAATGTCTCCCATAGCGTAATGCTGCTGCCACCAGCCTGCATCCGTGGGGCGCTGCACGTTTCGAGCCGCCGTTCACCTCGATGACTTCGTTTGTGGAGACGATCATCGACCTAGTGTAGCAAAAATGTGATTGACTGACCGACTGTCGAATCCCGATGGTCCCGCGCCCTTTGCAATCGTAGCTGACGATGTTGGGTCAACATGCGAACACGCAGGTGTGGTCTGCTACGGAGCTGCATGTTCACCAACGTACGATGGACGGTGTGCTCCGAAACAAATGTGCGGCACCAGAATTATGCTCTTTCGGCAGAGATGCCACAGATCACCGTCTATACCGCTCTACAGAGCAGACAAGCCTCCGAACCGCACGTTTTGCGAAGAGTCGTGGGCGTCCAACCATTTAGCGCTTAGTGGTAGTTTTACTGTCCTCCTTGTGAAGACATCGTTATTTTGCGATAGATATATATATTTATCTTTTTTTCCCATCTGTTCATACATCTTTGATGTTGTAGCGCATTTTTCTTTTGTGCTGTATTATAGAGATAAAAGTTGTTTTCTAGATGTAATATGTAACTGGAAATTATTTCTTTTTTGTAAGTGGGTAAATATGTTTAGAGTTTATTGATTGTGGAAAGCTTTAATTTTTTTTGTTTATCGTTTACTGTAATAAGTTTGGTATAAAATAGATGTGTAAAGATATATGTAATTTACTTTGATGTTGAATAAACTGTGGGCGAGAGTATTGAGAGAGAGAGAAATATCGATAGTCGATCCAACAAAGCGGGGGTGTGTTGTTGGGTAGCGAGAGAGGCGGACACATGTTTCACTGTGGGAGTCGTGACTTTTACGAGCTGGTGAAGATTAAGTTTAGTGGCAAATCGATGTATGTTTTTAATGACTGTTTTATACCAGGACGCGATTTGATAATAGTGAGTATAGAAACTGGGAGAAGTAAATACTGAGACTGTGCCGTGAGACGAAGTAACTATGACAGTGCAACCGAGAATGGACGGTATTGCAGGTCTGTGTCTGTGAATTGAACTGCGCTTGTATTTTGACTGTGTTTTCGTACACTCAAGTACTGTGAACTTACGTATTTATTCGCGTTTCGATGAACTACCGGGCGCCTATAATCAGTAACAGTTTTTCTGAACTTACGCGAACTGTCTATTGTGTGTGAGTACATTCCCGCCCAAGACGCGTTTTCGCGATCGCGGCGCTCCATTAAAACGAATTGACTTTCTACAGAATTCGCGGTCGGCAAGTTTTATAAACTGTGTGTGGCATAAGTAAACTTAAATTGCGTGCGCCAGAAACATTAAAACTGTGCACATACGAACATCCGTAACAACAATTACATCGACCAGCCTGTGGCCTGTGAAACGCTATTGTAATCAGATTTACAGCTTAATGAATACCACCGCCCGCCCGATTACGAGGAAAACATCATCAGCTGCAATCACACGACCGTGGGAGCAGATGTCAGCGTTTCACCAGGACCAGCCAGCTGCCGTCGATATCGCGACCATCGTCACAACACACAAGATAAGATTTAAAAGCAGCGCTCTCCTGTCATAGACTCAAAATTATTGCAAACAATTTTAATTTGTAATTTCTTTTCCTTTTGGATGACATTCACATAACATTTGTCTTCTTTAGAATAAAACTGTTCTCCACGAAGTGGTGTGTTCTATGTAGACACTGTTGACTTTCATTAGCAGTAGCCATTTCCCTTTTAATTATTTCCTTTTTTTTACATTTTAAATCCGCTTCCGCTGCATGTGTATTTTTTATAACTTTTGGAGGGTATGTGTCTAAATCCGTGTGCCGTAACATTTACCAGAAGTATTGTAATGTTTTGCTACTTGAACAAGGGCGCCCGCCATTAATTTCTTGAACATCGACCAATGACAGTGAAGCTCGCTTGCTATTGGTGCTAACATTCTATAGTGGGTAATTCAAAGGTGGGTAGCTGTCAAATCACACGGGTTGTGATTAATTTGAATGAGAGACGTGTAAAATTGTGGGTTCATCACTCAACTTTGGTATTCTTTTGTTTATTGATGTTAGAAGCAAATTTTTTTTTCAATGTCCTTAAATCTTATTTAATACGGTTATTCTATGCTAAACTGGGATAAATGCTCGGTCACATATTGTGGTGGGAAGTAAAATTTGGAGAAACGTCTATTTAGATACCACTTGATTTTGACTGCATTAGTTATCACGGTACTTTTCGGGTATTTTGGCGATAGTTAGTGACAGGGTAGAATCGCAGTAGTCACTTCCTACATCTCTCCGCAGATGCTCGCGACAGTAGCACGTGAACATTTGACCAGCTTCGCCGTTTCGAAGATACTCGTTCACAGGTCTGTGTAATCATAATATCCCCTTTCTCACGTCGCTTGTCTCAGTGGATTTCCGCATTTGCAGCCCATCTTCGCTATGTTGATCCCCCGTTCGTGTCTGCTCCGCTTACATACTTCAGCCGGCTGGTGTGGCCGTGCGGTTCTAGACACTTCAGTCTGGAACTGGGTGACCGCTACGGTGGCAGGTTCGAATCCTGCCTCGGGCATGGATGTGTGTGATGTCCTTAGGTTAGTTAGGTTTAAGTATTTCTAAGTTCTAGGGGACTGATGAACATGGGTGTTAAGTCCCATAGTGCTCAGAGCCATTCAATTTGTAAAGTTTTTGTCAGAAGAAAACGTATAAATTAATATAGCTACTAGACGGTATAGGCTTCCTAAATGACCCGAAATAATCCACAAATATCATCAAATTTGCTCACAAAATATTCCAAAATAAAACATGTGTCCACTCTGTCGCAGTCTCCCCTATTGAATTAGACAGTGTGTCAGTATTTATTTCTGTTTCCCTTTTTTTAACCTTGTCTCCTTCTACTTTGTATGGTCAAGATCAACTGATCTTCCTCCACCATTTCCCTTACCTTCCGGATCCCTGTAACAAAGCCCAATGCCCCCGTCTCGATGCGAAACTGGAGATCTAATGTCGGCATCTGGATCAGACCTACGTCGCGGCTACAGTTTAGTGTTGGATAGGACTGAGTATGGTCTGCTAAGCTTAGCACCAACATCCAACAACTTATCTCTTTTTTTAACCTCTTTCCCATCCACGTTTACTATTAATTTTCAAGGCTGCTAAGAACTCGTGTCCTCTTTAAAGTACTTTAAAGAGGAAGCGTCTTACGTGTATGTAACAGTCTAATCCACTAGCAGTTATGGATTGACGAGTATCGAAGTCGACCGTAAGCAGTTACCGTCAAAATACACCGAAGAGCCAAAGAAATTGTTACACCTGCCTAATATCATGTAGGGCCCCGCAAGCACTCAGAAGTGCCGTAACACGACGTGTCATGGACTCGACTAATGTCTGAAGTAGTTATGAAGGGAACTTACACCATGAATCCGTAAGAGTTCGAGAAGGCGCAGATCTCTTCCGAACAGCACCTTGCATGGCATCATAGATATGCTCAGTAATGTTCATGTGTCGGGAATCTGGGGCCAGTTGAAGTGTATAAACTCAGAAGATTGTTCCTAGAGCCACTCTGTAGCAATTATGGACGAGTGGGGTGGCGCATTGTCCTGCTGGAACTGCCCAAGTCCGTCAGAATGAACAATGGACATGAAGGGATGCGGGCGATCAGACAGGATGCTTATGTACCTGTCAGAGTCGTATCTAGACATATCAGGGGGCCCATATCACTCCAACTGCACACGCCCACTCCATTACAGGGCCTCCAACAACTTGAACAGTCCCCTGCTGACATGCAGAGTCCATGGATTCATGAGCTTGTCTCCATACCTGTACACAACATCCGCTGGATACAATTAGAAACGAGACTCGTCCGACCAGGCAACATGTTTCCACCCATCAACAGTCCAATGTCGGTGTTGACGGACCCAAAGGAGGCTTAAAGCTTTGTGTCGTGCTGCCATCAGGGGTACACGAGTGGGCCTTGGCTCCGAAAGTCCATATCGATTATTTTTCGTTGAACGGTTGGCACATTGACACTTGTTGATGGCCTAGCACTGAAATCTGCAGAAATTTGCGGAAGGATTGCACTTCTGTCACGATGAACGATTCTCTCCAGTCGTCGTTGGTCCCATTCGTGCAGGATCTTTCTCCGGCAGCAGCGATGTCGGAGATTTGATGTTTTCCCGGATTCATGATATTCAGAACAGTGGTGAAATGGTCGTACGGGAAAATGTCCACTTCATCACTAAGTCGGAGGTGCTGTGTCCCATCACTCGTGCGCCAACTATGACACCACGTTCAAATTCACTTAAATCTTGATGACCTACCATAGTAGCAGCAGTAACCGATCTAACAACTGCGCCAGACACTTGTTGTCTTATATAGGCGTTGCCGACCGCAGCTCCGTATTCTGCCTGTTTACATCTCTCTGTTTTTGAATATGCATGCCTATACCAGTTTCTCTGGCGCTTCAGAGTAATTGGCTGTTTCACTGTTGCTCATTTGGTATAGAGTACCATCCGTAGTGCAACTGCGTTAGCATCTCTGTTTATGCTTGCAGAGAACATCAGGTACTTTGTCTCAGTTGTGTCTACTCGGAATACGTAGAGACGCACACAGCAGAGAAAAAAGTACAATGCAGTAACAAGTACGTCTCGTAGAAAATGTTTTGCGTTGAGTGTAGGGTGACAGACCGATCAGTGTGAGAAACTTATTGTAAATGTAATTAACGTTATCCATAGCAAACTAATAAAAAATGGTAACATACGTGTACTTAATCTTGTCGTAGTGAGAATGACAGTATGTCCAAATACAGGTTCGATTATCTAATGTTTTTGTTCATAATGGGTGAAACGACAGTAACTGGATAAAGGTGGAGGTGTAAATATACTGGATGGAGAGAGCTAATACTATCGACTTACAAGGGGAGGCCAGGACGTTTGGAACGCAGATTTACTGCGAAGTTCGTACACTCCTAGTACTCCATGAGGACAACAACATGTGTAAGCAGTAGCGCGCACTTCTCAAGCGTTACTGAGAAAATCGCAAAATAATTTCGGTAGTCAAATATGTACCTGTGCGTGGCAGTTATTATCACAAAGTGGCAGATCCTATTAACACGAAGGGGCGGCAGCTAAGTCGTTAGCGTCCAAGCCCCGTAATCGTAGGTAGTTGGTCGCTAGATCGAGTCCTGTTCGTGACCTTTTTTCTTTTCTTTCCAACACAGTCATATTCTTTACTATTTATATTACAGTTGATATAACGGGAAAAATACGTGTAATCAGAAGAACTTTTATTACATTTACAATGTTATTTGGCAGTCTACAAAGTTTTATTATCACAGATAATACAATATTCGTAACTACCGACTTGTAAACGACCAAACGCATAAGTAGTAGTGGTATGGTATTCTGCCTTATGGCAGGTCTTGTCATGGGTTAAGCCTCTTCCACGCTTGTCTGTTCATAGCCAGTCTTTTCATTTCTGAATATTTGTCTCCTTTGATATTGTCCAGCATTTGATATATTCTTCTTCCTCCTCCCCTTTTTCCCTCCACTATTCCTTCTATTCCTTCCTTCAATAAACAGTCCCTCCTCAAACAATGTCCAATCCAGTTCTGTTTTCTCTTTCTGATGACTTTCAGCATGTTTCTTTCTTCTCCAACCCTTCTTAATAGTTCTTCATTCGTTACTCGGTCTTCTCATTTCACTTTTTCCAGTCTTCTCCATATCTACATCTCTAGTGCCTCCAATCTTCTTTCATCTTCCTTCCTCAATGTCCAGGTCTCTGCACCATATAAACGCATAAAGACAGACAAGTATATATATATATATATATATATATATATATATATATATATATATGACTGTGAAGCACAAAAAAAAAAATTACGGGGTTTGGACCCTAACCACTTAGCTGCCGCCGCTTCGTGTTAAGAACGACCGCCGCTTTGTGATAATAACTGCCACGCACAGGTTACATATTTGACTACCGAAATTATCTTGCGATTTTCTCAGTAACGCTTGAGAAGTACGCGCTACTGCTTACACATTTTGTTGTCCTCATGGAGTACTACGAGTGTACGAAGTTTGCAGTAAATCCGCATTGCAAACGTCACGGCCTCCCCTGTTAGTTGTTTTCAAATCGATAGTTCAATTAATTTTGTCCATCTTATTTATGATTACGATAAAATCATACGAATTTTTAAGATGATGTAATCGATGCTGACGATTGACACTAAACATTTAATGACGTCTGTCTTTTTACGGATGACGCCCTCTTATGTCGATCCCCCGCATTCTCCTCTAACCGGACGCTGTTTATTACCCGTGGACGAAAGACTACGCTGTCATGTGGATCGGAGGTCACGCGATTCATTATTTATTTGGAGGTGGTGTTATAGAACTCATGGATTTTTGAAACTGTTCAAACGATCCTCATTGTGCTATTGTGAGGAACCGTAAGTACAGTCAACACTTTTCGAACTTTTTGCGGAGCATCTTCCACGATCCGCCCCGTAGCTGGATTATTCATCGCAAGAGATAAATTTGATACATTCAAAGAAGGAGACGAACAGATGACGATAGAACATGCCATGAAAATGGGGGAGACGGCGGCATCCGTAGAGTATCGACGCCGCGTGTTACAGAAGTGTAACAGAACTGTTACGGCCGGCCGCGGTGGTCTAGCGGTTCTAGGCGCACGGTCCGGAAGCGCGGGACTGCTACGGTCGCAGGTTCGAATCCTGCCTCGGGCATGGATGTGTGTGATGTCCTTAGGTTAGTTAGGTTTAAGTAGTTCTAAGTTCTAGGGGACTGATGACCACAGATGTTAAGTCCCATAGTGCTCAGAGCCATTTTTGAGAACTGTTACGGAAGTGTAGGTTTGTCTTTATTTTTCTTTCTTTCAGAGACAAGTAACGGGAAATGTGGGTTGCTTTTTGTCAATAAATAAGTGAATATTCTCCTGTGGCCATTTACCCCTTCCATATGATCCTGTTTGACGACGGAAACGTCGTCGTGTCCCCGAGACCATTCCTTCTATTCCTTTACCTGCATAAAAAAAAAAGTGACCACGGTGTTGGACTACCAAGCAGGCGAGCCATGTTCGATCCTCCCACGTGCCAAAAATTTTCTTCTTTTTTTTTTTCCACTGTTCGCCTTATTCAAATTTGTGTCCGTATCGTGGTGTAACGTCCCTTTGCAACACTGAGGTGTAAGGACGAGACCTATAACGACAGTAGTTTCTGCACAACTACTCTATTAGCAGCCGCAAGGAAGTGGCTTTCGAATGAGAACCGCAAGCGTTTGATGACAAGGAGACAAGTCAACCGAATCCTCCCCGGAAAACACGTCTGGTGTGTCATACACGACATTTGTGACAGCACGTGTGTGATATGTAATTTGTACGCCTGGTGAGTGAGTGAGATACGCCTCCTTGCCCGATTTAGGTCTTCATATGAATGTGATCACTCTTAAGGAAACGAAAACATAATAGTTTGTCACATAAGCTGCAACAAATGAACGCAACAGTTTCACAATCACACAGTTTCTCTGTACTCCGCCGAAACATATGTTTCTAACGTTGTTTGAAGTTGTGTTCCGTTTTGGAAGTTTTGAATCTTGAATTTCTTTGTTGTGACATAGTCCACGCGCGTTTATTTGTTGTTTTCATTTCTGTTAGGTGTCTGTATGGTATCTCGCCTGCTCTCACTACTCGTCACGTTTACTTGTGACGGTAACGTATTCTTACCACATGACTCATATCCTATAACCAATGTGTTGTATGACAACTGTTGAAACAACAGAAAGAGAACAAACACTTCAAAGGCCGAACGGGCAATTCGTAATGTTGTGAAGAAAATTAGCTGTGCTCAGTATTACACTCGTTAAGCTTCAACCATTCACTTCTCATTTTTGCTTTTCTTTTTCACATCTCAGTACACCTCCTTCCTGTTTCTGTCGGGCTATCCACTGAACCATCAAACCACAAAAAACGAGTTGGTGCGCTGAGGAGTTTCCCTTGTTAGAGGCGATATCAGAAGTAAATGAGACTTACTTGCAAACAAGCTAATCTGTCACAGAGAAAAAGATAATACATATACAGGCTATAGAATACCACCGCAGTTCACGGAATTAATTACATAGCCACAAATTATATTGCAAAGGAACTGAGATGAGGGAAAAGAAAGTAACAACAAAAAAAGGAAACATACATGTGTGAAATAAAAAGAAGCGCTGAGAACCGTAACCGCTGTTGATTTTGAGATAGTAACATGGATGCATGCTACTGACATCTGTTAATCTTATGGTGAACCAACTATATACGAGCTAGACCAGTAAACTATATACAGGGTGTTTCAAAAACGGGTTTACAATTTTGGAAATTCATATAAATTAATTCATAGTGTGGTGTCACCGCCAGACACCACACTTGCTAGGTGGTAGCTTAAATCGGCCGCGGTCCATTTAGTACATGTCGGACCCGCGTGTCGCCACTGTTAGTGATCGCAGACCGAGCGCCACCACACGGCAGGTCTCGAGAGACGGACTAGCACTCGCCCCAGTTGTACGGACGACTTTGCTAGCGACTACACTCACGAAGCCTCGCTCCTTTGCCGAGCAGATAGTTAGAATAGCCTTCAGCTAAGTCCATGGCTACGACCTAGCAAGGCGCCATTAGCCTTACATAGCAATTGATACTCATTGTATAAAGTATGTCTCATCAAGAACGATGTATACAACAAGGATGGATTAAGTTAAGTATTCCAAAAGCTACGTACTTTTCTTTATAGCATTCATTACGTATCCTGTTTCAGACCTCACGCCATCCTTCGTGTGTTTATAGCGTGCATTGCGGTCCCCTCAAATCACACTGTGTCGGCACTTCTGTCGACACATCACATAGTACCTACAGAGGTGATTGTAGTCTCAGTTTGTAGGCAACTACATCGAGTTTTGTTGTGCGTAGTTCGCTAGTGCCGAATCGCACCATAAGGAGCGCTAGCGGCAGTTGCGTTGAAGATGACTGCCTTCACTGGACCCGAGTGTGCTCGCTGTGTGTTTTGGTTTCTAGAATCAAAGTCGGCGTCACAGTTCAGAGTAATTTCTGTACCAAGTACGCTAAAGAACCTCCTAGTAGGCTACAATTTATGAGTGGCATAAATGTTCTGTAGAAACAGGATGCTCGGTAAGACACGGTAAATCATCAGATCGTAAAGGCACATCTGACGAAGTCGTTAAACCAGCGAGACAACGTTTTGTCAGCAGTTCTACGAAATCGATCTGGTGTGCATCTCACGAACGGTAAATCCCACATACGACTATACGGCGTGTGTTGAGAAACTGTTCGCATTTGAAACTGTAGGGACTGAAGATCGTACATGCAATAAAAAGACACTGATAAAATTGCTCACAAGAACTTCTGTGTGGATGTGTTAAATCGGTTACATCATGATGAAGATTCCTTGGACAAAATCATCTTTTCTGACGAGTCGACTTTTCACGTAAGTGGCAACGGCTCAAAGGCCTCTGAAAACTATGGGACTTAACATCTATGGTCACCAGTCCCCTAGAACTTAAAACTACTTAAACCTAACCAACCTAAAGACATCACACAACACACAGTCATCACGAGGCAGAGAAAATCCCTGACCCCGCCGGGAATCAAACCCGGGAACCCGGACGTGGGAAGCGAGAACGCTGCCGCACGACCACGAGCTGCGGACTTAAGTGGGAGCGTTTACACACATAATTGTAGGATTTGGCGCAGTAAAAATCCACATCGAACATTGCAACATGTTCGTGATAGCCCTAAACTGAACACTGTTTGTGCATTGGGCAAGAACGAAGTGTACGACCACTTTTTTTCCGTCAGAGAACCATCAGCGGGATAGTGTACATGGATATGCTACAATTTTTAATACCATTGATCGGTGAGGAAGACCAAGAACGAAATGTTTACTTCAGGCACTATCTGGCTGACGTCCGGGATTTTCTCAGTGACCGCTTTCCAGGTCAATGGACTGGCCGTGATGCGCCAATTGCATGGCCCCTACATTCCCCAGACCTAACAAGACTCGATTTTTTTTTATGGCAATTCATCAAAGATATCGTGTTTGTACCTCATGTGCCAGCTTCTCTACCTGAACTTACAGCAAGAATTTACACCACCACTGAGCAAGTTACACATGGAATGCTACAGCGAGTTTGGGAAGAAATTGACTTCCGATGGGATGTCTACAGGATAACCAACGGAAGCCACAAACAACATCTTTAGTTTAAGGTAAAAAATAACCTTCATATGTTTGGCTACAAAATAACACTAAACCCAGTTCTATATCATCTTTCAATAAATTTATATGAATTTTTAAAGCAGTAAAGTCCTTTCTGAAACACCCTCTATATGACGGTTGCGAAAATCTGGCAAAGCACAAATTTTTATTGCTGTAGTCACGTTCACCGGCTACTCTGACGCCCATTTCTTTATAAAATCTGGAAGCTCTTGAGGAGATGCCCCACCATAAAATCATGTTCCATGATTTCAGCATTCCAGTTTGTAAAACGGACGATGGGGATTTTAGAACCTTTAAGAGTGTGACCACACTACCAAACCAAAAACTGGCGTTCGACGTAGCAACGTACTTTTAAGAAATTTTGAAACGATGGCATTTTCAACAGATTTCTGTGAACAGTTGTCTAGCGTATTCTTGACTGTAATCGTGGGAGTCCATTTTCTTCAACTCATATCGAGGGAGACCACTATTTCTTATTTCTCCACCGTCTGTAGATTCCTTGTAACATCTAGTGCCCCAACACGGAGGTAGAAGGCAAATACCAACCTTCAAACACAAACACTTAAGAAAATACTATATCAAACTTGAAACACATAGACTACTAGATTTCAAGGCTAAACTGAAACAATAGTTTTATCCGACCCTCAAGCCAAAGAATGTGCTTAATGAAAATGATGATAATTAGGAATGTGAAGTGTTGGTTAGGTCACAATTTTCTGTGGGGTGCATTAAATGTCTGTTACTTATGTTGTGATTCTAGTTTTACATTAAATACAAACTACATCACAGTTAAAACACGCTATCGCCTCTAGGCTATATATACATACAATTTTTGTAGATTAACTTTACTAATAATAATAATAAATATTAAACTATTTTTATAGGAAATATGGTATGTTATAAAATGCAAGCCAAACAAATGATACTGCTGATTTCCCTGCAAATTTGATTTTCACAAATATCTGTTTTTCTCTAACCTTTGCATATATGCTTTGACCCTTTATGGTTCTCAGTGCCTGCATGATTATCGTAGTTTACGCTAGTAACTGAAAAATCCACAGACTACCTTTAAAGCTCAATGCAGTGTCACGCATAGTGAACTCGTAATATTACGGAATAGCGGTAGTTCTTAATAACAAGTACTGAACTTAGAGGTGGGGGTTTTGATCGGACACAAAGTAAAATCTAACACAACTGCAAAACGAAATAAATAGTAACTCATAAGAAACGTAAGCAGGACATTAGAGGGAAATAAGGTGAAAGGAACACAGGATGTCTAAAAGAGAATTCACTACACATGTAATGAAAGAATAGCAAACCTTGGAATCGATAACCAGAAGTAGGCCGTATAGGTCAATTTTAGTTGTAGAATCCAAGGTTATTTATCGCTTTTATGCAGCAGTACAGGAAGCGATGATAGAATAATGGAACGTGTCGACAACTACACGGTATCACGCATTCTAAAAGAATGCGCAGTTACACGATTTTTGTTTTGGTGTTACTTTCTGTACTACTGTTGTTGCCGCAGTGGTTCAAATGGCTCTGAGCACTATGGGAGTTAACATCTGAGTTCATCAGTCCCCTAGAACTTAGAACTGCTTAAACCTAACTAACCCTACGGACATCACACACATCCATGCCCGAGGCAGGATTCGAACCTGCGACCATAGCTGTCGTGCGGTTCCAGACGGAAGCGCCTAGAACCTCTCGTCCACCTCGGCCGGCCGCTCGACTAATATCTGAAGTACTGCTGGAGAGAACTGAAATCATGAATACTGCAGGACTGTCCATAAACTTGTAAGAGTACGAGGGGGTGGAGATCTCTTCTGAACAGTATGTTGCAAGACACCCCTGTGTTTAAACTCAGAAGTGTGTTCCTGGGACCACAGTGTAGCAATTCTGCAGGTGTGGGGTGTCGCATTGTCCTGCTGGAATAGACCAAGTCCGTCGGAATGCACAATGGACATGAATGGAAGCAGGTGATCAGACACGATGCTTACATACGTGTCACCTGTCAGAGCCGTATCCAGACGTATCAGGGCTCCCATATCACTGCGACTGCGCATCCCCATACCATTACAGAGCCACCGCCAGCTTGAACGGCCCCCTGCTGACATGTGGGGTCCATGGATTCATCTATCTACATCTACATCCATACTCCGCAAGCCACCTGATGGTGTTGAATACCTCTATCGGTTCTCCCTTATATTCCAGTCTCGTATTGTTCGTGGAAAGAAGGATTGTCGGTATGCCTCTGTGTGGGCTCTAATCTCTCCGATTTTATCCTCATAGTCTCTTCGCGAGATGTACGTAGGAGGGAACATTATACTGCTTGACTCCTCGGTAAAGGTATGTTCTTGAAACTTCAACAAAAGCCCGAGCTACTGAGCGTCTCTCCTGCAGAGTCTTCCACCGTTGTTTATCTATTATCTCCGTAACGTTTTTGCGATTACTAAATGATCCTGTAACGAAGCGCGCTGCTCTCCGTTGGATCTTCTCTATCTCTTCTATCAACCCTATCTGGTACGGATCCCACACTGCTGAGCAGTATTCAAGCAGTGGGCGAACAAGTGTACTCTAACCTACTTCCTTTGTTTTCGGATTCCATTTCCGTAGGATTCTTCCAATGAATCTGTCTGGCATCTGCTTTACCGACGATCAACTTTATATGATCACTACATTTTAAATCACTCCTAATGCCTACTCCCAGATAATTTTTGGAATTAACTGCTTCCAGTTGCTGACCTGCTATATTGTAGCTAAATGATAAGGGATCTTTCTTTCTATGTATTCGCAGCACATTACACTTGTCTACATTGAGATTCAATTGCCATTCCCTGCACCATGCGTCAATTCGCTTCAGATCATCCTGCGTTTCAGTACAATTTTCCATTGTTACAACCTCTAGATATACCATAGCATCAGCCGCAAAAAGCCTCAGTGAACTTCCGATGTCATCCGCAAGGTCATTTATGTATATTGTGAATAGCAACGGTCCTACGACACTCCCCTGCGACACACCTGAAATCACTCTTACTTCGGAAGACTTATCTCCGTTGAGAATGACATGCTGCGTTCTGTTATCTAGGAAGTCTTCAATCCAATCACACAATTGGTCTGATAGTCCATATGCTCTTACTTTGTTCATTAAACGACTGTGGGGAACTGTATCGAACGCCTTGCGGAAGTCACGAAACACAGCATCTACCTGGGAACCCGTGTCTATGGCCCTCTGAGTCTCGTGGACTAATAGCGCGAGCTGGGTTTCACACCATTGTCTTTTTCTAAACCCATGCTGATTCCTACAGAGTGGATTTCTAGTCTCCAGAAAAGTCATTATACTCGAACATAATACGAGTTCCAAAATTCTACAACTGATAGACGTTAGAGATATAGGTCTATAGTTCTGCACATCTGTTCGACGTCCCTTCTTGAAAACGGGGCTTACCTGTGCCCTTTTCCAATCCTTTGGAATGCTACGCTCTTCTAGAGACCTACGGTACACCGCTGAAAGAGGGGGGGCAAGCTCCTTCTCGTACTCTGTGTAAAATCGAACTGGTATCCCATCAGGTCCAGCGGCCTTTCCTCTTTTGAGCGACTTTAATCGTTTCTCTATCCCTCTGTCGTCTATTTCGATATCTCCCATTTTGTCATCTGTGCGACAATCTAGAGAAGGAACTACAGTGCAGTCTTCCTCTGTGAAACAGCTTTGGAAAGAGACATTCATGACGTTATCCCCATACCCGTGCATGTCCATTCGCTCAATACAGTTTGAAACGACGTCCAAACAGGCAACATGTTTCCAGTCAACAACAGTCCAATGTCTGTGTTGACGGGCAGGGAGTAAATCTTTGTCGTGCAGTCATCAAGGGTACACAAATGGGCCTCCGGCTCTGAAAGCCCATACCAATGATTCTTTTTTTTTTTTTTTAATGGTTTGCACGCTGACCCTTGTTGATGGCCCAGCATTGAATCTGTAGCAATTTTCAGAAGGGCTGCACTTTTGTCACGTTGAACAATTCTCTTAAGTCGTCGTTAGTCCTGTTCTTGCAGAACCTTTTCCTGCCCTCAGTGATGCCGGAAACTTGATGTTTTCCGTGTTCCTTCTATTCACAGTACACTCGAGAAACGGTCGTATTGGATAACACCCACTTCGTCGCGACCTCGGAGATGCTGAGTCCCAGCGCTCGTGTGCTGACTTATAACACCACGTTCGAACTCACTTAAATCTTGGTAACCTTCCATTGTAGCAACAGTAACCGATCTAACAATTCCAGAATGAGATTTTCACTCTGCAGCGGATTGTGCGCTGATATGAAACTTCCTGGCAGATTAAAACTGTGTGCCGGACCGAAGACTCGAACTAGGGGCCTTTGCCTTCCGCGGGCAAGTGCTCTACCAACTCAGCTACCCAAGCACGATTCACGCCCCGTCCTCACAGCTTTACTTCTGCCAGTATCTCGTCTCCTACCTTCCAAACGTTACAGAAGCTCTCCTGCAAACCTTGCAGAACTAGCACTACTGAAAGAAAGCTGTGAGGACAGGGTGTGGGTCGTGCTTGGGTAGCTCAGTTGGTAGAGCACTTGCCTGCGAAAGGCAAAAGTCTCCGAGTCTCGGTCCGGCACACGTTTTAATCTGGCAGGAAGTTTCATATCAGCGCACACTCCGCTGCAGAATGAAAATATCATTCTGTACCATTTGATACTTTGCCTATGTTGCACACAACATTCTTCACTATGAAGCTAGTGTCGTAAGTAAACAGAAATATCTCATGATCACCTGTTGTATAAAAAGAAATATCATTTAGATATATAATAAACATCCCCCAATCAGAACCCATGTTATACCTGTCCTTATTGTTGTGGATGTATGATCTTTCGCTGTATGTTCTTAACCCTAGTATCAGTAGTGGGGGGGGGGGGGGGGGGGGCAAAAATTGCCCACAGTATTCCTTTTATTTGTGTAATATATCTATTTGTTGGAGTGAAGAAGCAAGAATTTAGTTAATTGTAGAAAAATATCTAGAGAATGTGCTGTCATATATAATTTTTATGAAGTATTTAAATCTGCCTATTACATTTAATTTAAGTGCGGGCAGTTTTTGCCCCCCCCCCCTCCCCCCCCCCCCCCTCCCCCTTAGACATCGGAGAGAGAACTTTTCTCATTAAAATATTTCTCAATATGGCAGAAAGAAATGCAGTTTCTGACTGTGGGTACCGCTATATTGTGTTGCCATTGTTGTTTTGAAATAAATTTCCTTTGTTGTTCGAGCATTTGTACACTACTCGCAGTTCTAATAAAGTGTTTCTTCAGTATCAGAGGTTTCTTGCAGATGAAGAGGTGTCAGCTATAATAAATGAAGCAAGTGAAGTTGATGAAATTGATCCAGAAAAAGATGATATAGCTGTGACATACAATAGTGATACAGCAATTGAAAATGAGTCATGTTGATGGACTTCATCCCCTGATAAACAGCATGTAGGTGCTTCCAGCATCATTGTTACGGCAAAAAGCGGCAGGGAGTATATTAATGTGCGTCCAAGGCAAGTACGCAGGTCAGCACAAAAATAGTGAATTTTCGTCAAGGCTTGACTCATGAAGACGTGACCTCTAGTGTGTCAGAATCTTTCAAAAAGTTTATAACTCCCGAAATAATGAAGATTATCGGGGATTATACAAACCAAGAATCTCGTAATAAGAACTTAAAACTTACAACCATAGAAGAAATGTACACCTTCATTTATACATCCACAGACGTAGTCGAGGAGCTTTACAATGATGAAAAGTTAAATTTGGTGGGAACACTGAAGAGTAACAAAAAATACATACCATAACAGCTAAAGAAGAGGTATATTCCTCTAAGTCCTTATCCACAGACCCGGAAATAGGCAACACACCAGTTACCTTGGTTTCATACATCCCCAAACTGAAGCTTACAAAGAATCTCCTGCTTGATATGCAATCTGTAGTTTTCCCAGAGTATTTCCAATTTGAACAGTTCTCGGGTATCCGACCGGGCAGCGTCGTAATTTCTCTACAAGATTTCGACAGACGTACACGCTGCCATCTTCAGGTGCTTCCTGACGAATGCTGTGCTGTTATAGAGATGGGGCCCCTCCACGCCTGCACCAACGTGGTGACCAAACCAAAAGCTCTACTGTCACTTCCGTAAACATGTTAGTTATCTAGTAAGTGGATCACAGGATGCTGGGCTGTGATGTTATCCGTGCGTCTGGGTAAGACTACGCATTAACACGCCCATCAGGTGATAGATAGTGGACGAAACGTGAGTGAGGGTAGCGATTTGAAGAGCAGAGGGAAAAAAGTGCCACGGATCGTGCCATGGGAAAAAAACCTCTGTGACAGTGGGATGGGTAGTAAGAGCAGTAGTGGCTTACTAGCTGCGATAGCTCATGCAAGGTTGCATTTGTTAGTATGGGTACATGCATCGTTACCGTGGCAAGCGATGGCGATGTATCCCAGTTGCTGCAGCCGCTACATTCCTGGAACAATTAGGATCATTATATATTAGTGGGAGATCGGCCATAGATCATCTCATTGTGTGTGTGTGGGGGGGGGGGGGGGGAGGCGGGGGGGAGCTTGTCTGCATGCAGTACGGCTTCCCTGCGTGGTGCCAGTTATTCGGCAGTGTGTTCCAGCTGGATATCCAGTAATGGCGTCTGATTAACAGGGGCTCACCAGTACCGTTGTGTTTGTGTGAGCTTGGCCATAGATGTTAGGTCCTTACAAGTATATCTTTTGGTCTTTTATGTTTCCATCTATGGTTGTGGTCATAGTTCCCCAGATTCAGAATAAACGGGTTCTGCGAATATCTGGAGTTTCTGTATAATCTTGTGGTGAGTTTGTGGATTACCTAAGTGAGAGTCTCGAGTCAGTATTCCCAGTGAAGGTCCGCGATGCGTGTGTATCGTGGAGCATTGCTTATGATTTTGAGTACTTTGTTTTGTATGAGCTGCAGACGGCGCAGGCGTGCAGGCGCAGCGTATCCCCAAACAGGAGCTGCGTACATCATCAGGGGTCGAGTAAGTGTCATGTACATGGACCTCGGCACACTTCTGTTCAGTGTGCTACGCCTGTTGAGCATAGGGTAGAGCTGTTTGAGCCTCGCGCTTGCTCGGTTGGTCACGCGTTGTATGTGGTCCCCCCGGAGTAATTTCCAGTCCAGCCAGACACCGAGGTATTTGACTTTCTCACGGAAACGTATTGGGCGTGCACGTAGAGTTATTGGTTTGCAGTATCGGTGTTTGCGCAGTTGCTTCGGTCTTCTAGTGAACAGAACGGCTTCGCACTTGTCTACGTTTACTCTAACACGCCATTTCTCCAACCAAGGTTCAGCCACTCTGAGTGCAGTCTGTAAGCGTGACGTAATGTTTGATGGTTTCCAATCTTGTGCGAGGACGGCTGTGTCATCCGCGTAGATTGCCATCGTTGTGTTGTGTGTGGTTGGGAAATCGTTTATGTAGAGGTTAAACAGTAGGGGCTCTAGGACGCTTCCCTGGGGTACCCCCACGTGTATACCATGTCGTGTTGATTGTTTTCCCTGCACGTCAGTGTTGAAATTACTGTCTGTGAGGTATGAGTGTATTAGACGCACCAGCCCGGCAGGGAATCCCGTGTCACTGAGTTTGTGAATGAGGCCGTTGTGCCATAGACGGTCGAAAGCCTTTTCGATGTCCAGGAATAACGCCCCTGTTGCTTTGTTTGTGTTGAAGCCATGTGTTATATGTTCAGCGACCCGTAAGAGTTGTTGTGTTGTGGAGTGGTGATTCCTCCTCTCGGCGCCCTATATATACTAGCCCTTACCCCCTCCATCGGTCCTCTCCTGGTGTCTGGCTACTGAAGGTGGTGGGGGAAGCGGCGCCTGGGTCTGAATTGGGGTCTGCAGTCTTCGTGCTGCCGGCATCGGGGGTGGTCCCCGATCTCTGGGACCGAATCTTTCTCTCCAGGCTGAGCACAGGCTTCAAAGTCTGACTAAGTTGAAGGCCGCTGTCATTATTAATGATGGACGATGGTGCTCTACCGTTTCTTGACGTCCTGGTGAAATGGAAACCTGACGGCAACCTAGGACACAGTGTATACAGAAAACCTACACACACTGATTTGTACCTAAATGCCTTCAGTTGCCACCACAACTCCCAGCGTGAAGGCGTTTTGCGCACACTTGTTCACTGGGCGTATGGAAAAGGGTAGAGAAATCTGTGTGACTTTTATAGATTTAGAAAAGGCTTTTGATAGAGTTCAGTGGAACAAGATGATATCTTGAAGAGGAAAGGAGTAGATTGGAAAAAGAGACGACTGATACAGAATCTATATTTACACCAGATAGTAAGGATAAAGATTGGAAATGAAATGTCAGAAGGAAGCAGCATTGGACGAGGTGTTAGACAAGATTGTTGCCTTTCCCCACTGTTGTTTAATGTATACCTTGAAGAGATTATTGCGAAAAGCTTAGATGGGAAAAGAGGAATATGTATTGGTGGAAAGAGAATAGAATGTATAAGATTTGCTGATGACATGGTATTAGTGGCAGAAAGTGAGTGGACAGTGAATAACATGCTCAAAGATCTGAATGAAGCTTGTGTGGAATATGGGGTGCAAGTAAACACAGCAAAAACAAGGAGTATGGTCATCAGTACATGACGCAGACTGTCCAATATTAAAATAGGACGAGCTACCACTAGCCAAGTAAGTGAATTTAAATATCTCAGAAGCACAATAACCGAAGACTTGAGATGTCACCAGGAGGTGAAAACTCCAATTGCCATAACGAAGGAGGCATTCAACAGAAAGAGGAGACTCTTATGTGGCAAATTAGATAAAGGACTAATGAAAAGGCTTGGCAAATGTTTTGTCTGGAGTGTGGCACTATATGGGGGAGAAACATGTACACTGAGACGAGAGGATGAAAAAAGGTTAGAAGCATTTGAGATGTGGATGTGGAGGGGAATGGAGAGAATAAACTGGATGGAAAGAGTTATGAAAGAGTATTGGAAAGGGCTGGTGAGAGAAGATGTCTGCTGAACGTTGTAAGAGAAAGGAAAAAGAACTGGTTGGGACATTCATTAAGAAGGGAGTCCTTGCTAGCAGATGCTTTGGAAGGATTGGTTTGTGGGAGAAGACTGAGAGTAAGAAGGAGATACAAGATGATAGACGACATAAAGGGAAGAGGAAATTATGCAGGCCTGAAGGGGATGGCAGAAGACCAGACAGCCTGGAGAACTACCACGTGAAAACCTGCCTTTAGGCAGAACACTGATGATGATGATGATGATGATGATGATGATCGATCTGCGATCAAGAGAGCCTTCCAGCAGAACTGCAGCACCTCGAGACAACATTTCGGAAAAATGGGTACAACCAGAAGCAAATAAGGCACGCACTTAGAGAGACCGGGCCAAGAGAAGAAAAAGACGAAACAGAAGAACACAAGTCATTGGCGTGCATTCCATTTGTTGGAAACACCTCAAGAAAAATCGGTAGAATCCTGGGGAAACACAATGTGAAATGTGTATTACGACCCCCTGCAGAAACCTTGACTCTACTGGCGTCAGTGAAAAATGACCTAGGCCTTCGGAAACCAGGCGTTTATCAAATTCCCTGTCAGTGCGGAAAATCATACATTGGGGAGTCAGTCCGCAATGGAGAAGAAAGGTTCCACGAACACAAGCGATATATCGAATTACGCCACGCCACTAAATCAGCCGTGGCTCACCATTGACTGGGTATACTGTGGACTATGAAAAACAAAAATACTCTGTCAATCCTCCTACTTTTGGGACTGCGTTACTAAAGAGGCCATCGAAATCAGACTACAGGACGATGTAATAAATAAAGACGGCGGCCTTCAACTTAGTCAGGCTTGGAACCCTGCACTCAGCCTGGACAGAGAGATGCGGTCCCAGAGATCGAGGACAGCCCCCGACGGCGGCAGCAGGGAGACTGCAGACCCCAGTTCAGACCCAGGCGCCGCTTCCCCCACCACCTCCAGTAGCCAGGAGAGGAACGGTGGAGGGGGTAACGGCTAGTATATATAAGGCGCAGAGAGGAACAGCACTGCATTCGTCAGGAACCACCTGAAGATGGCAGCGTCGACGTCTGCCGAAATATTGTGGAGAAATTACGATGCTACCCGGTCGGATACCCGAGAACTGTTCAAATCTCCTACTTCTTTACACACAACACAATGATATCAAGGTGTATGAGTCGACAGAGAAAAAAAAAGACAAGCATCCATCTCCACTAAAATCGAGGGACGAGAAGGAGGTCATTATCTCTCTTTGTCACCTTGATAGATATTGCCTGTCTCAGTGCCGGAACAATTTTCAAGATAAACAACCCAAACTGGAATAAGAACAATGTAAGAAGGCTGTATCTGCTAGAATTAGATCAACAGCTCGTTAGGCAAGCTGTGGAAGAGACAGCAAAGAATTTCAATGGTTTGCAAAAGCCTATCGTCTCTGCAGTGGAAAGTGATCTAGGGAAAATGCTGCCCAGCAGTACTGCAACTGTTCAATCTGTTGAATTTTATGCAAGAGGAAGATGTCATATCTTTTTGAAGAGTAAAAACTCTAAAAAGGAAAAAGACAAGATGACAAAAGTGTCTATTGTTTGTGCAGGTGCTCCAAGTATGTGTGTTCCACACATTCTGCAAAAACAATCATATGCAAAGGTTGTGAAATTGAAAGTGAAAGTGAGCAGGAAGGAAAAGATCAACTGTAATTTCTGAGTTTATTTTCTGTTTTCTTGTTTGTGGTTTGCTATTGTACGTTCTTTTATGATTTCTTAATTTAAGTCTGATGTATATGAAATGTTAGTTTCATGAGAAAATATAGTAATATTTCTCATATTCATTACTTTATTTATTGTATTTGTATAGGTTATAGTGTTCCTGATAACTATGGAAAGTGTGTTGCAACCTAGTAAAGAAATTCCTCGTTCATTAAATAATCAAAACAAAACAAACAAAAATATCAAAATGTGAAAAGAATGTGAGGACAATTCTTGCCCCCCACCCCCACCCCCTTAGACACCCATGAGACAGATTCGAGCTTAGCGGTGCTAGGGTTAAGAGATGGGGACTCTGTAGAGAAGTATGGTGCTCTTTCGTATACTATTAATAAATGTGCTTTAACAGTTCCAGTATTTTATTTACAGTGTAATGAATGCTACTGTTTTGGTAGCTCTCTTATTTGATACAGCACAACGTATTTCTCAGTAATATGTAGTTTCCCTGCCTCGTGTTGTCCACAGCAGAAATAAAATTTTTGTACTGGGTGATCAAAAACTGAATAAATCACGGAATAATGTAGAAAGAGAGATAAAAATTGACACACATGCTTGGAATGACATGGGGTTTTATTAGAACCAAAAAACTACAGAAGTTCAAAACATGTCCGACAGATGGCGGTTCATCTGATCAGAATAGCAATAATTAGCATAACAAAGTAAGGCAAAGCAAAGATGATGTTCTTTACAGGAAATGCTCAATATGTCCACCATCATTTCTCAACAATAGCTGTAGTCGCGGAATAATGTTGTGAACAGCACTGTAAAGCATGTCCGGAGTTATTGTGAGGCGTTGGCGTCGGATGTTGTCTTTCAGCATCCCTAGAGATGTCGGTCGATCACGATACACTTGCGACTTCAGGTAACTCCAAAGCCAGTAATCGCACGGACTGAGGTCTGCAGACCTGGGAGGCCAAGCATGACGAAAGTGGCGCACACGATCATCACCAAACGACGCGAGCAAGAGATCTTTCACGCGTCTAGCAATATGGGGTGGAGCGCCATCCTGCATAAACATCGTACGTTCCAGCAGGTGTTTATCAGCCAGGCTGGGGATGATGCGATTCTGTAACATATCGGCGTACCTCTCACCCGTCACGGTAGCAGTTACAAAACCAGAATCACGCATTTCCTCGAAGAAAAAAGGTCCGATAACGGTAGATGTAAATCCAACCCATACCGTGACTTTCTCGTCGTGCAATGGAGTTTTGACGACAGTTCTGGGATTTTCAGTAGCCCAAATTCTGCAGTTGCGGGCGTTGACAGACCCTCAGAGCGTGAAATGAGCTTCGTCGTCCACAACACGTTACTCAACCAATCGTCATCTTCCGCCATCTTTTGAAACGCCCACACTGCAAATGCCCTCCGCTTCACTAATTCGCCAGGTAACAGTTCATGATGCCGATGGATTTTGTACGGATAGCATCGGAGGGTACGCCTCAGTGCCAACGAAACAGTAGTGTATGGAATGCCTGTGCGACGTGCGACTGCACGAGCGCTGACTTCCCCGTACATAGACGAACCCGCTACAGTCTCCATTTCTTCCTGAACTATCTCAGCAGCATTACGCCTTGTGCTCGGTCGATCACTACGGGGTCTATCGTCAAACAACCCGTGACTTCGAACTTCGAAATCATTCTCGCCACAGCTGCATTTGTCAACGGACCTATACGCGTTCGAATCCCCTTCCTATGGCGGTAGGGTCGTAACGCTGAAGTAGCCCATTCCCCATTTTGATAATACAGCTTCACTAAAAGCGCCTTTTCAGGTAACGTCAACATGCTGCGACTGCTGGCGCACCTGATTCTCTCTCTCATTACAGCTCCTTTTGTACACGATTGTCATGTGCAGTCAATGAGGTTTTGCTGTCCAGCGCCATCTGTCGGACATTTTGTGAGCTTTTTTTTTTTTTTTGTTCTAATAAAACCCCATATCATTCCAAGCATGTATGTCAATTTTTACCTCTTTATCTACATTATTCTGTGGTTTATTAAGTTTATCAAATTTATACCGACTTTTTGATCACCCGGTAGAAGCAGTAATCTGACTTGTATCCAGTAACGAATGGAAGCTTCAGCTGATTGAACTGATATTATATACAATAATAATTGACTGTGACAGCCCTTGATAATTACGGTGTCCTTGTCTTGTGCGAACAGAGAGCTGGAGATTGACTGCTGTGACGGAGACCAAGACGTACTGGACAGAATTACTGCCCAGATGCCAAACCTGAGGGCGGAGGGCACCCTCGGGACACCCATCACAGGTGACGTTTGTGAAGATCACGAAGAGGGTGACTACGAGTGAGACTGTTCCAGCTTCTGTACGCAGTCAGCACCTGGAGCTGGCTAACTGTAGGACTGGCGCATTACTGGAGGCTGCAATCATGTTCCGTAGGTCCTGACTACAAAACTCGGCCGTGCTCCCATTTCCTTACTGTCATCGGCATAAACAGGTCCGTGGCTGCCCTGAATAAGGAAACGGGAAGGGGGAAACTACTGCCAGTACGACAACAGCGAAGACTTTAGTAATTCCAGATGTCTCGAGTGTGATTTTCGTTTTAAATGATTGCATTTAACTATCGACGACTTGGGTGACTGTGCATTACTTGAAGGTCAGCGGAAACAAATTGAAATTAGTTTCTGCAATATTGCAGATGGCACCCAATGTTTTTAGTACTGTGTGGCTGAAAATATTTGTGTGCATAGTTGTAAATTAAAGTTTTTCACATGTAGTAGTGTTTGACTACATTCACTAAATAGCATGTTGGTCACACTAAAAGGATACTTGTGATTTTTTTCAATTAAAATACATTACTTGTTTTCTTCCTTATGCATCAGGCTCATAATTGAATTTAGTCCCAAAAACTGATGCCACTGATGTACAGGCGTGTGTTTTGGGTACACTCAGATTCCTGCAAGTGTGTGTCAGTTTTTATTTTCAAACAATGGAAACTCCAGGTAGGCATATCAACAACATAGGAAAAGATACGCTACAGGCCATCAAAATTGCTTCACCACGAAGATGACGTGCTACAGACGCGAAATTTAACCGACAGGAAGAAGATGCTGTGATATGCAAATGATTAGCTTTTCAGAGCAATCATACAAGGTTGGCGCAGGTGGCGACACCTACAACGTGCTGACATGAGGAAAGTTTCCAACCGATTTCTCATACACAAACAGCAGTTGACCGGCGTTGCCTGATGAAACGTTGTTGTGATGCCTCGTGTAAGGAGTAGAAATGCACTCCATCACGTTTCCGACTTTGATAAAGGTCGGATTGTAGCCTATCCCGATTGCGCTTTATCGTATCGCGACATTGCTGCTCGCTTTGGTCGAGATCCAATGACAGCAGAATATGTAATCGGTGGGTTCGGGAGGGTAATACGGAACGCCGTGCTGGATCCCAACGGCCTAGTATCACTAGCAGTCGAGATGACAGGCATGTCATCCGCATCGCTGTAACGGATCGTGCAGCCACGTCTCGATCCCTTAGTCAACAGATGGGGACGTTTGCAAGATAACAACCATCTGCACCAACAGTTCGACGACGTTTGCAGCAGCATGGACTATCAGCTCGCAGACCGTGGCTGTGATTACCCTTGACGCTGCATCACAGACAGGAGCGCCTGCGATGGTGTACTCCTTTTTATTCTATGTTCCTTGGTGTACTCGACGAGGAACCTGGGTGCTCCAATGGCAAAACGTCATTTTTTCGGATAAATCGAGGTTCTGTTTACAGCATCGTGATGGTCGCATCCGTGTTTGGCGACATCGCGGTGAACGCACATTGGAAGCGTGTATTCGTCATCGCCATACTGGTGTATCACCCGGTGTGTGCTATGGGGTGCCATTGGTTACACGTCTCGGTCACCTCTTGTTCGTATTGAAAGCACTTCGACAGTGGACGTTACATTTCAGATGTGTTACGACTCGTGGCTCTACCCTTCATTCGATCCCTGTGAAACCCAACATTTCAGCAAGATAATGCACGACCGCACGTTGCAGGTCCTGTACAGGCCTTTCTGGATACAGAAAATGTTTGACTGATGCCCTGGCCAGCACATTTTCCAGATCTCTCACCAATTGAAAACGTCTGGTCAATTGTGGCCGAGCAGCTGGCTCGTCACAATACGCCAGTCACTACTCTTGATGAACTGTGGTATCGCGTTGAAGCTGCATGGGCAGCTGTACCTGTACACGCCATCCAAGCTCAGTTTGACTCAGTGCCAAGGTGTATCGAGGCCGTTATTACGGCCAGAGGTGGTTGTTCTGGGTACTGATTTCTCAGGATCTATGCACCCAAATTGCGTGAAAATGTAATCACATGTCAGTTCTAGTATAATATATTTGTCCAATGAATACCCGTTTATCATCTACATTTCTTCTTGGTGTAGCAATTTTCATGGCCAGTAGTGTAGATTGCTATTTACAGTAGAAAAGACCGTCAAGTTGCACACAGGCATCATTAAAAGACACTCACATGTAGCTTTCGGCCACAGCCTTCGTCAGTAAAGAGAAACATTCACACACAAACACAAGCAAGCACACCTCACGCACACACAACTGCAGCATTGGCAGGTGTGTGTGTGTGTGTGTGTGTGTGTGTGTGTGTGTATATGTATGTAGCAATCTATCTTTTCCTACATTATTCAGTTTTTATTTTATTTTTCTAATTGGCTGTGAATCACGTCTTGCTCCACCTCGAGTAATCTTGTCCTTCTTATCATGTTGAACTGAAGTCAGTGCTTCTTCAGGCTTCCAAAATCACTACGATTCAGATAACAAATACGAACTCTTTCCAGCCTCCATTATCAGTTCAGACTTCCCATGACAACTGTAATTACGCCTCCTTACTTTAGTTACTGTTGTAATCACTGGCCTGAAGACTTGCTTTACACAGCCCTCCAATTTAGTCTATCCTTAGCATTCCTCTTCATGACTGGGTAACTTTTGTGCACTGCAGCTCTGTAGTCAAACCTTGGCCATATTCTACATATAGACATATTTCTCTTTCATCGGAAAAGTTTTTCTTGCTCTTACTACTTTGTGTTTTATATTCTCTTTACTTCTGGTGGTGTCAATTATTTTGCTAGCCAAAAATGGATCATTTTCAAATGAGCAATAGTATGCTGAATTTCAAACAAAAAAATTATTTATTCAGTAACAAAAGTTGATGATTCTATTATGTATATGATCACTTACAAGAAATGTTATACGAGTGACGACCATTCTCTTCAATACAGTTTTAAACTCTTCTACTTCTACATCTACATCTACATCTACATCTATATTTATACTCCGCAAGCCATCCAACGGTGTGTGGCGGAGGGCACTTTACGTGCCACTGTCGTTACCTCCCTTTCCTGTTCCAGTCGCGTATGGTTCGCGGGAAGAGCGACTGCCGGAAAGCCTCCGTGCGCGCTCGAATCTCTCTAATTTTACATTCGCGATCTCCTGGGGAGGTATAAGTAGGGGGAAGCAATATATTCGATACCTCATCCAGAAACGCACCTTCTCGAAACCTGGACAACAAGCTACACCGCGATGCAGAGCGCCTCTCTTGCAGAGTCTGCCACTTGAGTTTGCTAAACATCTCCGTAGCACTATCACGCTTACCAAATAACCCGGTGACGAAACGCGCCGCTCTTCTTTGGATCTTCTCTATCTCCTCTGTCAACCCGACCTGGTACGGATCCCACACTGATGTGCAATGCTCAAGTATATGCCGAACGAGTGTTTTGTAAGCCACCTCCTTTGTTGATGGACTACATTTTCTAAGGACTCTCCCAATGAATCTCAACCTAGCACCCGCCTTACCAACAATTAAATTTATATGATCATTCCACTTCAAATCGTACCGCACGCATACTCCCAGATATTTTACAGAAGTAACTGCTACCAGTGTTTGTTCCGCTATCGTATAATCATACAATAAAGGATCCTACTTTCTATGTATTCGCAATACATTACATTTTTCTATGTTAAGGGTCAGTTGCCACTCCCTGTACCAAGTGCCTATCCGCTGCAGATCTTCCTGCATTTCGCTGCAATTTTCTAATGCTGCAACTTCTCTGTATAGTACAGCATCATCCGTGAAAAGCCGCTCTTTGCTGGAAGTTGCTCATATCTCACGCCAACAGGCACTCGTCAATAAAACCCGTGTCGGCACAACTAGGAGTTGGCCATCTGAACAACTACTACTGAACATATCGAGAGACTCGACCAGTTGTACGAGATACGGACAGTGTACCAGGAATGAATGAACATTTATTAACCAAATAAACATAGAATAGATAATGAAAAAGATGTGAGGCTAATTAGTGCTGGAGAAGAGTTTGATATGAACTGTTTATAGCTGCCAAGAAATTATTGTATAAAACAGTGATGAAATCTCATGCAGTTCACAGAGAACAGAACAAAATCCAGTGCCTCTCGCAGCTGGCGTAAACGTAGCAGCTGACCGTTAGTGACAATCTCGGTCACTACGTCAGCCGCTCGGGAGAAGTGGAGCTCTCTCGAGTGCACTCGACGTCTGGGACGTGTTCTGCAGTCAGGCGGCAGCTCTGCTCTGGGTGGATGCTGTTATGCTTGAAAAGTTGAACAGAAAGGGTAGTGTCTTGAAAAGAGATTATGAGGTGCGTATCAACAAAGGAAAAACCACATTAATACAGGGTGAAAAGTATTTAAACTGACAAACTCTGGGAGGTTGTAGGGGCATCAAAACAAATATTTTTCCCTAATGTAATTTATTCCCATGAGGAGTGTTTAAACCGGTAGAGGAAGATTTCTCTGGTGGCAAATTAATTAAACCAACAAACACTTTTCCACTTTTTTATGACCAAGAGACAACACATTAACACAACCCAGTTTCAGTTGCAGTAATTTTCAAAAATGCCTCCATTGACACGTAAACAAAGGTTACACCGCCGGATCATGTTCTGTCTGACATGGGCAAACACCCCAGGAGTATCCTGAATTGTTCCTCTTCTGATGCGACAGGGGTTGCGTAAACAAGGTTGCGCATCTCTCCCCACACAAAAAAGTCCAGAGGGGACATGGGGGATCGAGCAGGCCATGGTACAGGTGCACCTCTGTCAATCCACGTTTCTGGGAACCGTCGGTCCAGGAATCGACGGACATGACGACTGAAATGTGCCGGCACCCCGTCATGTTGGAACCACATGCGTTCTCTTGTAGGGAGCGGGACGTCTTCCAGCAATTCTGGCAATGCTCTGACGACAAAATTGTAATAGCGCCTGCCATTTAATGGTCTAGGCAATACGACCCAATTAGACAGTCCCCAACAACACTGATCCACACATTAACGAAGAACTGCTCTTGATGAGCGTTAGTAACTGTGTCATGCGGGTTATCCTCACTCCAAACATACGAACTGTGCATGTTTAAAATTCCATCACGCCCGAGCGTTGCTTCATCGGCAAACAACATAGAGGATGGAAATGTAGGATGCATTTCACACTGTTCCAGGTCCCACTGCGAAAACTGTGCTCTGGATGGATGATCAACTGGTTCCAGGTTGTGGACACGGTGTAAGTGAAATGTACGTAACAATTGCTGTCGAAGGACTGTTCTTACACTCGTCTGAGTCGTCCCCATTTTACGTGCAATTCCAAGAGTGCTGACTGAAGGATCCCGCTCCACATGCTGCAAGACAGCTTCCACAAATTGCAGCGTTCTTACCTTGTGAGGGCGTCCCTGTCCAGGTAATCTGCTAAATCTCCCAGTCTCACGCAGACGTTGGTAAACAGGAGCAAAGGTCGTATGATGCGGGGTACGGCGATTAAGATATTGTTGTTGATAAACCCGCTGTGCAGCTCGTCCGCTGTGGTGCGCTACGTAGTACGCACCAACCATATCAGTGTACTCACTCCAGGTGTATCACTCCATTAGTAAACAGAGACAATGCACTACTACACTGGTGGACAGCAGTTGCCCACAACTGAAGAGTGTAATACGGCCCTCACCGGTTTAAATAATCCTCATAGGAAAAAATGACATTAGGGAAAAATATTTGTTTTGATGTCCCTTACAACCTCCCAGAGTTTGTCGGTTTAAATACTTTTCACCCTGTAGAATGTAGCCAAACTGAATCAGAAAGTTATGAGGGAATTAGGTGAGAAAATTAACACTGAAAGCGGTAGATGCGTTTTGTTATTTGGCGAGAAAAATAACGAGATGGCTGAAGTAGATAGAATATCACAAAATGCAGAGCTGACAGTAGGAGCAAAAGCATTCCTGAAAAGAGAAGTTTGTTAACACTGAATATAAATTTAAGTTTGAAACAAACCTGCCACGGGCATCTGCAGCTGTGGTAGAAGATCTCGCAAAAAGAACTCTGGCTATGACTGTACGATTATCTGTAATGTGACACGACCAGTTTTGTGGCCTATAGCCATTTATCCTCAGGTATACATCAAAATAGAAAAAATCTGAATAACTCTCCACGTCATGGCATTACAGGCACAAAATCCTAATAATGACAGTCTGTAAACATACTCGTAATACCTGTAAGTCATTAAAGGAAGGTTGACAAAATCGTCACTAGTAAAATGGCATTGCCTACCAAATGCGGATAATTAGTTATAGAAGACGCCAAATGTGTAGATCGTCCTCCATAATAGAGAGGAAGAACCTATAACAAATGATAAACAATACGGAATAGAGTGTCTTTGGAGAACAGCCCACACCAAACCGACTGTTTGCGTACCAACAAATCACATCCTAGTAACAGACATCGTAAAGAGTAACAACACGCTGGCTTCACGGAGCACACCGCAGAGCAGCAGTGCACAGAAAACAGTGCTTTTGTTGCGGCCAGCGCAACTTTCTCAGCTGCGTGTACGTACACAGGACGAGGTTGATCTGCTGCTCGTCCCATCTCGCAGTTGCACTCTCGGCACCAGCTACGACGCAAGTTCTGTGCTCCGAGTCTTGGTGCTCTGAGGCACATTCATTGTGGCCGGTGCGTTGCTATTGATCATGGCGGCTGTCACTAGGGTATCCTGCATAGTCTGTAGGGATTCAAACTGTTGGTTTGCTACGGGCTATTGTCCAGGGTCTCTCTATTCCATCATTTTTGGTATCGGTTGTAGGTTCTCCCTTGCTTTTTATGGAGGATGACGTATGCACCATTTGGCCCCTTCTATAACTATCGGCAATTGGCGGGCAGTGCCACTTTACCAGTGAAGGTTGGGTCACCTTTCTTCCCTACAGCGATATCTGTAATGACTTAAAATATTGCGAGTATGTTTAGTGATTGTCGTTATCACGTTTTTGTGATTGTAATGTTATGATGTGGGACTCCTGAACCATATGGATAGTCATCCAGATATTTCTGTTTAGACATACACCTGGGGATGCGGCTGTAGGCCACATAACTGGTCGTGTCGCATCAAAAATTGTCATACAGTTGTCGAAGAATCCAGAAGATTGGAAGAGGGCACTAATTGTCCTGATATTCAAAAAGTGAATAGGAAGGATTGTAGGAACTACTGGGGTGTCACTCTGATTCCACACGGTGCCAAGGTATATGAAAGGATCCTGGAGAGCAGATTCCGAACTAGGGTTGAGAAATAAATTGAGAGGAACAGCACAGGTTCAGACTGAGCTAGCACAAGGAACACAACTATGATTTTGGGGAAGACCTCATGATATCCTTTGTTGATACAGAAAAGGCATTTCATAGTGTCTGTAGAAGAAATGTCTGGGAAGCAGTAGAAAAGAAGGGAGTGGAAAAAGAGACAATAAGCAGAGTGGAGGAAATGTACAGAGTTGTGTGAAAGTGGGAAATAAAAGAACAGAGTGGTTTCAGCAAACAAGGCAGTGTATTGTCACCACTCCTGTTCACTGTGGTCTTCGGTGAGATAATGACTAATTTGGAAGAAAACGCTGGAGAAGACAATATGAAAGCAATGGTATTTCTAGATGGCATGACCTGAGGATATATGGAGGAAGAGATTTAGGAACACCTGAACACTTGGGAAGAAACTGTGAGAAATTTAATGTAAACAAATGTGAAATCGTGTTACAGCTACAAACAAAGAAAGATAGCCCAAGTAATGGAACTGGAGGTGAACAGTTGAAGATGGTGGTGAGTGTCAAGTTCTTAGAAAGTGTGACAGAGCAAAATGGAAGAAATCAGGAAGTGATCAATGAACATGACAGGCAGAAGGCTTCCTGTGAAATGTCAGGAACCTGTTTTGGAATGAAGATGTAAAAGTAGAGAAGTGATACATAGAAGTTATTACACACCTAATACTGATCTGTGAATGTGAAACAAGGGTAATGAAGAAGAGAGAGGTAAGCAGATTACAGTGATGTGAAATGAAGTTCCTGAGAAGTAGGATAGAAATAACAAGAAGAGATACGATGAGGAATGAAAGGGTAAGGGACATAGTGAAAGAGGAACACTTGTAGAGCAGGATGAAAAATCAAGACCAAGATGGATCTGATATTTAAAGAGATTGGAAAACAAGAGGATTCCCAAGAGATACACGAAATGGAGATGTGAAAGAGGCGACCACGAGGTAGGCTGAGGGGTAGATTGCTGAAAGGTGTGTGTGTGTGTGGGGGGGGGGGGGGGGGAACTGGACCATAGTGAACACAAGAAGATTGTGGGAAAACTGGATTAAATGGTGAGGCTTATTTTCCACCCAGCTCCAGCCATACAATTGAAAGCAGTGTACTTTTTGCGAGATAAATTTAAGTTTTAGGAAGTCTTTTCTGAAGATATTTGTTTGAAGTGCCGCCTTCTACGTATGTGAAACATCGACAATAAACATTGCGACCAAGAAGAGAGAAGTAGTTTTGAGATATAGTGTTACAAAAGAACGGTGCAGATTAGATGAGTGGATTGAATAGCTAATGAAGAGAGTCTGAATTAAATTAGAGAAAAATGGAATGAAGAGTTGCTGAATTAAATTGGGGAAAACTAGAAATATATGGCACAACCTGAGTAGAATGAGGGATTGCTTGACAGAACACATCCTGGGGCATCAAGGAATTGGCAACTTGGTAACAGAGGGAGGCTCGGGGGATTATAACTTGTAGCAACGGACCAAGGTTGGAATATAAGAAGCAGGACTGAGAGCATGGAGGCAGCAGTAGCAGGCCAAATGCAGTGATGCGATGAGCACAGGATAGGCTAGTATGCAGAGCGGCCTCAAAAAAGCCTTCACTATGAAGACCACAACAACATATATTCCTACTGGGAATCTTCCAAACACTCTTTGATAGAAATCCACCTATAAATACATTAAATTTGGAACTGACATCTGTCACAATACACTGAGGTTGTAAGCGCTACGCAACCTTTGCAAAATCCCTTTGTCTGAATTTTTCAGAAGAATAATGTTAAAATTTCTACACACCATTGCTTGTTTCTTTCCTCTGATAGGTGGCATAATAACGACTTCAACATTTCAACTGTAAACATCTGTATCCCCACCCCCCCAAAAAGGAGCAAGGACATTAAAAAAGCCTTGCACAACAAAAGGAATCAAAGTACAATGTGCAAACAAATGCTGTAAAACGTTTTAATACGCTTCCACATTTAGTGTTTTATTACATGTAATAAGAGGATCACAACCTAACAATGAAAAACACACCCATGCGATAATACTATCTGCTCCGTACTTTGGTGTTGCCCCTACACACTATCACAGGTAACTGTCTACAGGCATTCACCAAACTCTAATCCTTCCATTGGATTCCAAGAGGATAAAGCATAATTCGTTACCCCAAATCACTCATTGCCAGTCATTCAGTGTCTAGTGACATCACTCTTTACGCCTCTCAATCACTGCATACAGAAATATGTGGATTGTGGGGAGTTGCTTGACCACTGCACACGTTCTCTTTAACTCCTACACAGTCAGTATGCTATCTCCACTGCTAGTGGCACTTTGGAAACTCAGAAGTGTTTCCTTTAGCAGATTTCAAGCTATGTTTTATAACCACCATCTGCAATGCTCGATGGTCCGGGCCCATCAGTACGTGAGCTCTACCTGGCTTTGGTTTAGCTGTGTTTATCCATTGCATTGCATTTCACTTCACAATCACATCACTAACAGTCTACTATTGCACGGTTAGAATGTTCAAAATGTCCCTGCTTGTTACTCAGGTAACATCCAGCGGTTATTCCCTGTCCAAAGATACTGAGCTCTCTGGAGTGACCCATTCAGCTGTTCGTGCTTCTTTACTGGCAACTCAATGCTCCCCACCACCTTTCATACTTGAAGGTCTGCCTCTTGAGACATATAGCGGTCAATTCTGCGTTATGTAGGGCTGTCTGGATTAGGTAATTATATGCGCCATATAATGAGTTAGTACTGAAGAAAAGAATACAATGCTTTAGGTGATCACATCTATGGACCATTAGCTGACACCAGGCTTTGGTTAATAAACTTATATGAAGACTTGGGCTTATTATTTCAATTCCAAGTGAACTATAATCTTAAGGGATCTAATAAATCTTAAATGCTATGAAACAAACTTTGCTATGAGAGCTGCATGTGCTGAAAAATTGAAAGTTAGAATTCGCTGGCCCTAGTCAGGCACACAAATCATAGATGGTCTGAGAGAGATGTGTCTAAACATTAACTCATTTATTGAAGTTCCTACTGATGCCTGCACATTCCTTCATACATTATGAATGCAAGCATCATGATGCACAGTTCTCAAAATGAGATAATACAGGGATATGCATACTTCTATTGTGGTCATAGTTAAAACATTCCATTCCACTCTAGGGGGTCAACTCAGATAGATGGTATTCACATGTAAAAATTACTGGAACAATGAGTGATTCAGACTGTACATATCTACAGGCTCTTACAAGTGTTTTCTGTGAAACACAGCAACTCCACTGCAGATGAACATGGTGGCAGCTGACTATGTAGAGGAGAAACACACTCTTGGGAACACTAAATACATTCTGAAACAAAGTCTTCTTTAACATATAACAAGTGTGTATATGCCCCAGAACAAATGGAAAATCAGGGGAAAATGTATGAATTTCTTCACATTTCATTGTTATACATTTCAGATAAATTTTTGTAATATTGACTGCTAAGAACTTATACTCTAACAAAGGGCGTTATTTTAGCCCGCTACTGCAGCATAATACTGCAACAATAAAACATAAATGAGAGAAAAACACCAAAATAAAACTTCACTTGCAAAGATCGCCTGTATCCAGACCTGTAATAGAAATTTATTCCATTTTTAATTGATGGCATTTACTTTTTACATGCTGCAGTATTTTTTAAATTTGCAAAAATTACCCTGGAAAATTAAGGTGTTTACAAATGATAAAATATATTCTGAGGTAAAAGATGGTCATGTATCTAGGAACAATTAATCTACTGCAATTTAAACATATTTTGATCTATAAAATCTTGTCAATGCTGCAATTAATCCTTTCAGACACTCTGGCTACAACTGTATACATCAAATTTTACTGACTTTTAGTTGCAACAGAAATATTCATCCACAGTGGAAACCTCAAGAACACATTTGTCAATGTTGTATCTTTTTATCATGTACATCTGCTGCCAATTGTTGGGCTTATCTATAAAAATATCAACAAGTCACTGTAGCACACTTTGCATATTTCCAATATTTGTAGTAACGATGAGTGGGGTACACTATCAAAAGCTTTTTGGTAATCAATGTATGCATAGTGTAGTGACCTTTGTTTAGTTTTAGCTTGATATGTCAGCTCTGCATCTATTATCAGTTGCTCTTTACATCCTCGTGCTCCTTTGCAGCAGCCTTTTGTGGCGTCACCGCCAGACACCACACTTGCTAGGTGGTAGCTTAAATCGGCCGCGGTCCATTTAGTACATGTCGGACCCGTGTGTCGCCACTGTGTGATCGCAGACCGAGCGCCACCACAAGGCAGGTCTCGAGATACGGAATAGGACTCACCCCAGTTGTACGGACGACATTGCTAGCGACTACACGGACGAAGCATCGCTCATTAGCCGAGCAGATAGTTAGAATAGCCTTCAGCTAAGTCCATGGCTACGACCTAGCAAGGCGCCATTAGCCTTACATAGTTTGATAGTTATCGTATGAAATGTCTCATCAAGAATGCTGTGTTCACATGAAGGAATAAAAGTTAAGTATTCGAGGAGCTGCATACTTTTCTTATTAGCATTCACTACTTATCCTGTTCCAGAATTCACGCCCGTCTGCGTTAGATAGCGTGCATTTCGGCCTCCTCTATCTACAAGGTGTTGGCACATTTGCCAACACATCACCTTTTTGTTCTTCATTTATAATTTTGTTCTGTGTTGTATGTGTCATTAATTTCTGTGTAATGACTGAAGTTAATATTTTGTATATTGTTGGTAGGCATGTTATGGGGCGATATTTTGCTGGGTTTGCTGTGTCTGCTTGATCTTTAGGTTTCAGATAAGTTATTCCATGTGTAAATGTATCAGGGAATGTGTATGGGTCTGCAATGTAACTGTTAGATAATTTAGTTAGATGTGAATGTGTTGAGGTGAACTTCTTTATCCAGAAATTTGTTATTTTATCTTTTCCAGGGGCTTTCCAATTGTGAGTAGAATTAATTGCTTGGGTGACTTCATGTTGCAAAATTATCACTTCAGGCATTGGTGGTATCATCTTGTATGTGTCTGTTTCTGCTTGTATCCACCGAGCATGCCTGTTATGTTGTACTGGGTTTGACCCTATGTTGCTCCAGAAGTGTTCCATGTCTGTTATGTTTGGTGGATTGTCTATTTTAATGTGTGTGTTATCTATTGTCTGGTAAAATGTCTTTTGGTTTGTGTTGAATGTTTGGTTTTGTTTCCTTCTATTTTCACTTTTTTTGTATCTTCTAAGTCGTTTGGCCAATGCTTGTAATTTCTGTTTCTTTTCATCTAATTGCTCTATCGCTTCTTGTTGTGAGATTTTACCTAACCTTTTTCGTTTTTTTTCTGACATTTCATTTCTTATAACTTGTGTTAGCTGTCGGATGTCCTTTCTCAGTTTTTCTATTCTGATCTGTAGCCTGTGTTGCCATGCTGGTTTTGTGGGTTTCTTCTGTGTGTTGGTTGGTTCTGATCTCTGCCTAGTGTGTATGTTTAGTGTAGTGAGTGCTCCTATATAAACCAGTAGTTGTAACTCTTCCATAGTTGTGTTTTCATTTATTTTGTTGTGTATGATTGTGTTGATAGTTTTGTATTGTTGTTTCGACTTGTGGGTTATTTGGAGGTCTTTGCAAGAATGGTCTAATGTCTGTATTTGTGTCTTTGTATTCTATATAAGTCAGCTGAAATTTTTCTTCTATATCTAACATGTGTGTCACTTCGTGTTCTATTTGTGCTTGTTCTGGTGGCTGTCTTAAGATTTCGTTTTCCTCTGATTGTTTAATTGATGCCTGTTGTTCTTTGTTTGTTTGCTCTGGGATGTTTGAGTCCATTACTGTATTTTCTTCTTCTTCTTCTGATTGCACATTATTTTGTTCCAGTATTTGTTGTACTTGTTGTTTGATGTTTTCTAATTCTGACTGGGGTATCCTGTTATTTTTTATTATTACACGGATCTGATCGGCTAGTCGTTGTTCTGTTAAAAATTTTAATTCTGGGTATTATTATTATTATTTTGCGTGTAGTAAATATTGAATGAACAATTTAGTCATTACAATACCGAATATTTGAAAATAAGTTACTTTAGCCCATAAAAAAGCCAAGTGTACGAAGTATAATTTTTGTATAAATAAAATCTGACATCATTTAAAAAGATCACCTAAGAGCTTTACAGCATATAGAAAATCTTTCCTTCCTCCAGAAAACATTCAGATCTGAAAGTGTTAAAAGTGTATTTCTAACATTATTATTCTATTAGACACTAATAATCAGAAAGTGAAATCAAATTAAGCATACATATTATTAAAAACCCCTTACAAGTTAAATGCATTTTGAAACAGATGCTGTCTACAACAATAAAACGCTATCCCACACTCATACCAGTTGCAGTGTATGGACAACAAAAATACAATTTTCAATAATTTGTGTAGCTTTTGACTGAATTTAACGATGTAAAATGCTGTCATAATCTACTCATCATGAAGTATAATGTTATGTTAAAAGTTTAACAAGTGAGACAAATATTACTATTAGAAACTGTCTGTTTCTCTTGAGGCTACGTAACTAATGGCCCACAAATACCTAGAGTATATTCATTCAGTATATAAGAATTTGAGTACTTTGTGACTTTCGACAAGCTTTAAATATAATTTCAAAGCTATACGAAATATTTTCTCGCTGACACCATCCACAAAATGACGGAAAGAAAAAAATTATCGCTTACTACATTTTCTCTATTCATGCAGAGAAACTCCAGCATCAGGAATAACGTTTTAATTTATTACTTCCTTACTACTACTTCTGTTCGCTGAATGTACCTGCGAAGTTACACTTAAGAGCCAAAGAAACTGGTATACCTGCCTAATATCGTGCAGAGCCCCCGAGAACACCCAGAAGTGACGCAACACGACGTGGCATGGACTCAACTAATGTCTGAAGTAGTGCTGGACGGAACTGACACCACGAATCCTGCAAGGCTGTCCATAAATCTGTAAGAGTACGAGAGAGTGGAGATCTCTTCTGAATAGCACGTTGCAAGGTATTACAAGTATGGTCAATAATGTTTACGTCTGGGGATCAAAAATGGTTCAAATCGCCCTGAGCACTATGGGGCTTCACTTCTGAGGCCATCAGTCCCCTAGAACTTAGAACTACCTAAACCTAACTAAGCTAAGGACATCACACACATCCATGCCCGAGGCAGGATTCGAACCTGTGACCGTAGCGGTCGCGCGGTTCCAGACTGCAGTGCCTAGAACCGTTTGGCCACTCCGGTCGGCTATGTCTGGGGAATTTGGTGGCCAGTGGAAGTGTTTAAACTCAGAAGAGTGTTCCTGGAGCCACTCTGTAGCAATTCTGGAGAGTGGGCTGTGCATTGTCCTGATGGCATTTTCAGAATGCACCATAGACATGAATGGATGCAAGTGACCAGACAGGATGCTTACGTACGTGTCACCTGTCAGTCGTATCTAGACGTATCAGGCACCCCATATCACTCCAACAAGATGTGGAAGATGATTGATATTTAGAGTGTGTATGTGTGTGTGTGTGTGTGTGTGTGTGTGTGTGTGTGTATTTCAAAATGAATGATGAAGCAATTTGCAGTGTGTCGCAAGCACTACTCGCAACTCCTTCTCAGATCTCTAGTGTTACGCTATCTGCTAGAAATGACGTCTATGATTTGGAATCAAGTCTTTCCATTCAACCATATAAATGCGTTGGATCCTATGGACAAGTCCTCTAATGATTACAGTCACTAGTCAATCACATTTCTGGCACTCTCCTATCTCGAAACAAGCCACCTTTCTCGAACCTATGTGCTACAGTAAAATTCCAACATGGTTTTAGATAGCCCCTATGCATCTTGCAGCTACCCCTCAGACTTTACGCTATCATCCCTGCAGCTTTGCGCATGTGATTGTTCCAATCTTAAGTTGGAACTGAGAGAAGTCAGAGCAAGGCGTATCTACCACCTCCTGCAACCCGTATACAAACAGGCAAAGCTAAGGTACTGTGACAGATCTGTGTTTTGACCATTCAACGGAAATGAAGCCTGCTCATTCAACATGAGGTAGTATAAAAGATAGTACGGCAACTGGGGGAGGGACGAGGATTTTGCTACTGCACTGTGGTGCTTCTCTAAACTATAAGCAGGTACTACAGGTCCAAATCCCTCAGGGGCCATTTACATCTATCACCCCAACATTCTATCACCGTTGTTCTGTACCATTCACCAAAGAAAAATAACGAACTATAAAAGCTCCACTAACTTCATCCGATACAGAACTTGATAAGATTTTTACCACATCCCTCCCCTACTATGCATCGAAAACAAATACAGCTTCTGTGCCGGCGGCGAGCACATGTGACGATCCTATTAAATATACAGGTATTGATCCACTGCACACACCAGTTTAAAGTTTCATCACATATACTGTAGGAGGATGAACGTATCCCAAAGCCTATACTGTAAGTCGCAAGAGACGCTCCCTGTGACCCCGTGCCATTGTTTCAAACTTTTCTTTTCTCTTTTTTTTCCCTGCTGTAACACGCTCTGTACACTGCCATACATTTTGTGATATATGTACGAACGGTGTAAGAGGGCTATGTCTGCAGCTGATTTTAAGTTACAAATGACTGACAAAAGAAAAATTCGGAGTAGGAATTAAAATCCATGGAGAAGAAATAAAAACTTATAAGTTCGCCAATGACATTTTAATTCTGTCAGAGACAGCAAAGGACTTGGAAGAGCAGTTGAACGGAATGGACAGTGTCTTGAAAGGAGGATATAAGATGAACATCAACAAAAGCAAAACGAGGATAATGGAATGTAGTCGAATTAAGTCGGGTGATGCTGAGAGAATTAGATTAGGAAATGAAACACTTAAAGTAGTAAAGGAGTTTTCATATTTGGGGAACAAAATAACTGATGATGGTCGAAGTAGAGAGGATATAAAACGTAGACTGGCAATGGCAAGGAAAGCGTTTCTGAAGAAGAGGAATTTGTTAACATCCAGTATTGATTTAAGTGTCTGGAAGTCGTTTCTGAAACTATTCGTATGGAGTGTAGCCATGTATGGAAGTGAAAAGTGGACGATAAATAGTTTGGACGAGAAGAGAATAGAAGCTTTCGAAATTTTGTGGTACAGAAGAGTGCTGAAGACTAGATGGGTAGATCACACAACTAACGAGGAGGTATTGAATACTATTGGGGAGAAGAGGAGTTTGTGGCCCAACTTGACTAGAAGAAGGGATCGGTTGGTAGGACATGTGTTGAGGCATCAAGGGATCACCAATTTAGTATTGGAGGGCAGCGTGAAGGGTAAAACTCGTAGAGGGAAACCAAGAGATGAATACATTAAGCAGATTCAGAAGGATGTAGGTTGTAGTAGGTACTGGGAGATGAAGAAGCTTGCAGAGGATAGAGTAGCATGGAGAGCTGCATCAAAGCAGTCTCAGGACCGAAGACCAGAACAACAACAGTAGACGACATTTATTGAAGCCATGAATTGAAACTCTTGTTCCTACCCAAGCTATAACATGCAGTGCGTCTGAGAAAATGGTGGGCAACAACCTGTGGCAGAACGATTAATCACGCTCTCTCTGTTCACGGCAATTGAAGTTTAGTTGTACGAGCAAACTCAGACGGAAAAATTTCAGTTTCAGCGGTTGAATCGAACTGTAACGTCTCGCTTTCATCAGTTACCTGGAACTATTCTCACACTGTCTATGAAAGGGGATATAGAGATACCATCAAACTACAGACCGATTTAACTTTTGCCAGCATTCTCAAGAATTTTAGAAAAAGTAATGTACAGGCAGCTTCTTAACCATCTGACCACAAATAACATATTACCAAGAACACAGTTCGGATTTCTAAAGGGTTCTGATATCGAGAAGGGTATTTACATCTACAGTGAAAATGTACTTAATTCATTAAATAACAAGTTACAAGCAGCAGGTATTTTCTGTGATTTGTCAAAGGCATTCGACTGTGTGAACCACAATATTCTTTTAAATAAATTAGAATTCTATGGTGTCACAGGCAGTGCTGCAAAATGGTTCAAGTCATAACTTGCTAACAGGAAACAAAGGGTGTCAGTGCAAGAGACTAGTGAATTAAGTCATCAGTCATCACCAGAATGGGAAGAAATTACATGTGGTGTCCCACAAGGATCCATCTTAGGGCCATTGCTTTTTCTTGTGTACATTAATGATCTCTCATCAGTTACACTGCCAGAAGTAAAGTTCGTTTTGTTTGCAGATGACACAAGTATTGCAATAAATAGTATGTCTACTGTAGTTCTAGAAAGATCTGCTAATGATATTTTCATGGATATTAATAAATGGTTTAAAGCCAACTCACTGACATTAAATTTCGAAAAGACTCACTATATGCAATTCGGAACCTGTAAGAGGTTTCCACCCAGCATATGCATAAAGTATGAAGAAGAGCAGATGGAAATGGTTGACAGTCTTAAATTCCTGGGATTACAACTCGATGATAAATTCAGTTGGGAGGAGCACACCACAGAACTACAGAAACGCCTTAACAAATCTGTATTTGCAATTCGAGTGTTAGCAGACATAGGCAACATAAAAATGAAAAAGCTTGCATACATGGCCTACTTTCATTCCATAATGTCATATGGTATAATATTTTGGGGTAACTCTTCAAGTCAAACAAAAGTTTTCAGAGTCCAAAAGCGTGTAATACCTATTATTTGTGGAGTAAATTCACGGACGTCCTGTAGAAACCTCTTCAAAGAACTGGGTATACTAACTACTGCCTCTCAGTATATTTACTCCTTAATGAAATTTGTCCTAAATAATATATCTCTTTTTCCAACAAACAGCTCAGTTCACACATACAATACCAGGAACAAAAATGATCTGCACGAGGACTTAAAAGCACTTACTTTAGTTAAAAAAGGGGTCCACTACTCAGGAACACTCATCTTCAATAATTTGCCAGTAAATATAAAAAATTTAGTTACAAATAAAGATCAGTTTCAGAGGAGCCTGAAAGACTTACTAGTGGCCAACTCCTTCTACTCCATTGACGAATTTTTTAATAGAAACAAATACTGTATTGTATATATTCATACTACTAGCATTGTTATTTCAGCTTTTTAAAAAAATTGACATATTCTACATCCACGAGGATCTCCTCAGCACGGATCTATGGAACGAAAAACTAATCTAATCTAATGAGGGATGTGGCGAGACCAACCTATAAGCCGTCCTGGTTGGCACTCTTTTACAGTTTATAGACGACACAGGGAGACTCCAAACGAAAAGTCTGGCCAGGTGCGAGATGTACTCTTGGACTGAGGGTTCTTTACAAAGTTAATCTCTGTGTATAAAAAGGACTGTCCTGACTCAATGACTGACTGACTGGCTCATGATCGTCCAGCCCAAACAGCTAAGGATAGGAAACTGAAATTTGGAGTAAGTGTGGATCTTATGTTGTAGGCGTCGTTTAATGCGGTATTTCTCGAAACTCCGTCCCTAAGGGAGTGAAACAGGGGATGAAACATTTTTGATAATATTTAATTGCGAAAGCATTTTTAAAGCTAAATCTCTGAAAATTGGTGGTTTGCATGTAACCTCCCCCTCACTTATCGACCTTGATGACAGTGAAAAATTATACCGCATGTACCTAATGGAAATTTGGGAAAAGCAATCGTCACCGAAGTTACTTTGTGGGTAAAGAGGGAGGAAAGGGTTACATCTAAATGAAAGGAAAAATGCAAATGAAACTGGTGGAAATTAATTTTGAAAAGGGGTAAAGTTAATAAAGAAAATAAATGTGCGGCCGTTACGTTAACAGTTAACTAGCGGTAATTAGATATTTGAGATTTGGGGGAAATTACGGTCGCCAGTCCTAAGGACAATTACTATAGTAAATGAAAAAGAAAGGTTTTCACACACATATAATTAACACTAGGAGCGTGGCAACTGAAGGTTGACACGTGTAGTGTGAAAACTGAAAGTTTGTCAGAAGTAATAAATTTCGCTACACTCTGACTTAATTTAGCAAAAGAATTAATAAAACCGGAAAATCGAAAGTTAATTTAGTGACTGAAGTTAATACTGAGCTTTCTTTCTGAAGCACAACGAAATTCAGTAAAATACAGTTAGTCTTGGGCTACCTCAACAATCATTTCAAAAGCTACTTGAATCCACACAATTTAGAAATAAGAGATTTAACTTTGAACTTGAACTAAATGATTCTGAACGACTAACAATAGTAAAATTTAGTACGTACCAAGCTGAGCTGCAGTCACAGGTAAGCTAAAATATGCTAACAAAACTCGCACTCTTAATTAGTGCTTGTTTAATCTTAATATTATAGCCAGCTATGAAGACTTTAACTGAACTTTGAAATTAAAGCAGTGAAATAGAATAATATTGTTTTAATGCTGGCGTTTGAATTTCAACGACACTCGGGTTCATTCCGGAAAAGGAAGGGACCCTGCTTGGTAATGCAATTGGGACAATGAGCAACAAAGGTTCATGCTACGTTGCTGTAATTTTGTGATTTGAACAGTTTTAAAAGCTGAGGTCTGCCATACAGTTCTAAAACTTCACGTGCTTCCAGTCTTCCTTGTTGGTTGATTGAAGGTTTGAAGCCGTCGATCGAGGAGGTGGCGACAGTCACTCATTGTCGGCCGTCGCTGTTGCAGAAGCTGGATGTTGGCGCGCCTCCTTCTCGACACGGTCACCAGGCGAAACGGGCTCTTGATGTGCGCCAGCTAATGCTTCCCGTCCGCGACACCGTGTCAGAAACTATCATCGCAAGTGGAGCGCAATTACATGTTGCCAAACCCCGAAAGCGCGGCAACTCGCGGGAGCGTGACACAACACACCTGCCCCACTCCACTACTCCAGCCAGACTCCCTCTGCTCTGCCCGCGCTCCACGCGGCCGAGTTAACACTACCAAAGATCCTAAACACTTTGGTTCTCCACACGACCTATCGATGTATCCGTTCGATACCATAGTTTTCCCTAGGCCAGACCCAGCGTATAAATACAAATAATATTCATAAAACAAACCAATTACACATCGACATAAATGCAAAAATAAATATATACAAATAGTAAAACAAATACAATACATAAAGACACAGAAATGTCATCTTGAGGTAACAAAACAAGGGAAAAACATTATAGTACAATAGATGGAAAAAGGAGGATATGCATTTCCGGCGTTACACGTGCCCCACATTGTCTGAGGATGTTCGTGTAACCTAAAGAGGCTCAGAAAATGTCCCAAAAAAGAAACAGCGGAAATGCATATGCTCAAAACATCAACAAAATTTAGCATTCGTCTAATTAAGCATAAATCAATTTTTAGACCATAATAATTGAGTAGAGACACTCCTAATCTTATTCCACTCTGTCATCTTGCACAAAATAAAACAGGTTGATAACGTATTAAAATTCACAGAAAACATAGAAAATGGTTTAGCTATTCCAAAATCATTAAAATTCTTAACAGTATCAAGAAATGGAATTCTAGTTACAAAATTAACCAGAGTACATGGTCATAAAAAACAGGTATATTAAAATACGCAAATTAATAATTAATTACATAGAATACACATTTTATATAACCTTTTCATAATTAATATTCTCGTCATGAGAGTCCACTTAAGGCTAAACAAGAAAATAATATACAGCAGATCGACAAAAAACAAATATTGGCAACAGAATTCTTTCACATAGGCTGTCCGGGAAGAAGAACAACTCCGCCTTCCGTACCCGCAAGTACAAAGAATGCCGACAGCGGCACAAGAGCCGACAGCGGCACAAGAGCCGACAGCGGCTCCGCCAAGCCAGTATTGTTGCGCCCGCCTGTGCGGCAAGCTTGACCTCACTCGCCTGTGTAACGGCATCTCCAGAACGTCCGTTTCACCGAATTCTTTCGGAAAAACTCACTCCCGAGTAATCTCAAGGAGTCCATTAACACTATCACAGTGGATAACTCAACACTGTCCATCATCACACGCATGTACTAGCCTGAAACTTAAAACAGCGTCTAAGTACATCGGCAATGACTGGTAAAACACATATTTATGAAATCTTATAGCTAGTTACAAAATCATATTTACATTCCTTAATCTACTGTGACTCAGCTGAAAACTTAAACTAGCAGCTTGGATTTTTATATTGACAAATAATCACTCTCTCTTAAATCATTTAGTAAAATTAATTACTTATTAATGGATCAAATGGCTCTGAGCACTATGGGACTTAACATCTAAGGTCATCAGTCCCCTAGAACTTAGAACTACTTAAACCTAACTAACCTAAGGACATCACACACATCCATGCCCGAGGCAGGATTCGAACCTGCGACCGTAGCAGTCGCGCTGTTCCCGACTGAGCGCCTAGAACCAATTACTTATTAATTGCAACTTCTTTAATGTCCTCTTGCTCAGGAAAAAGTATGGCAATTTAGCAAATCGTTTAGTATTACACTCTATATTTACATACTGTGCAAATTACCCATTCTGTGGTATTAATCAATCCTTGGTTGGTACAATTTCAAGTCTACAATGTTCCGTATACCTAATAGTTTTCCTGAGCTTGGATACTGTAAGCAATAAGCATTTGTGTGAGGTATACCAATGACTTTATATGGTCCATTATAAACAAACTTAAATTTAGAGATTTCATTGTCCATCTCGCTCGATTTCTCATGAGCTTTTACAAGTACTAAGTCTCCGATTGCAAACTTAGCAAAACGCGCTTTAGCGTCATGACGACGTATGCGAGCATCGGCTTTTAGCTTCATTACTTCTCGCAAACGATCTTTTTTCACACCAATACTAATGTCAATCCGTGGAGGGAATTTGCTTATCTCTTCCACTAGTCCCGGTTTGTCTGAAAAAACACTCGTATTCTTCATTATCACTTCATACAGGCCTCGTCTTTGTTCGTGTGTTACGTTTGACACACCGTCTACAATAGTTTCCAATTCACTTTCTACACTATTGTCAACGCCGAGATTCCTCACGTTACAGTAGTTCAAATTCATACCTACGTGAATGGCACCCGGCCAGTTAACAATGTGTATAGGCTGGTGCTGCCTACGCACACCATCTCCTGCCTCGTCAAAACTAACTACTATTGTTTTATCTTGTGACGTACGTGTCAAAGTTTTGCTTTCGCAATTAATCACTGCACGGTACTTTAATAGCCAATCTAACCCGATAATTACTTCCGTAGTTAAGTGTGGCACGACGACAAACTCTTGTTCAAATCGTGCCCCACATATCTCGAAGTTGACAAAATTCAGTTTTGTGACCGGTTTACTGGCCTTCCCAGTAGCACCGATAATTTTCACTCCTGTTACTGGCATAACTACGATGCCGGGTCTGTCTTTCAGTAACTCAAATATTTTCCCAGATACAGCACTCAATTCTGCACCGGTGTCAATCAACACGTTTAGTTGTAGGTCGTGCATATTAACAGACACTACTATCTGTCTACACTTGTCCTCGACTGTTTCTTTATTCCCATAATAAATCCTCGTCTACATCAATTTCATTCCAGGAAAAACCATCCGGCTCTGAGCCTAAATCCGGCTTATCTGGCGGCTTTTTCAGCCTCTGTTCACATATAGTTTTAATTTCAACACGTTTGTCCTGAGGCTTAGCCTGTAGCTTCGCCTCCAATACCGAAACCTTTTCCTGTAACTCGTCATCTAGTGAGTGTTGCTTTGCTATCAATTCATTAATTGTCACCTTCGTTGATTCCTCTTTGGTCAGATTGATCTCATCTGCCAATCTACCTGGAGGAATGTGCCCAGTAGTATCTGCAATTACTTCCTCTAGATCTGCGCAACCCACACTGCTATCTTCTGACCGTATAATATCAGCTCTAACCTCATATACGTTGTAATCTATGTGCTTTTCTACCAATCGTGTCCGGCTATCACTAAAATTTTCGCAATCTTTCTCCTTAATACTCTCGCAATGTTTAAACTGGAGGTTTGCGTCGGATGGGTCGGCTACTTCTACCACTATAACTTTCGGTAAAGTCTGCCGGTTAGGGCCAGAACTTTCCGTTACTACCTCAACATCTAACTCCTGTGGGACGAAACACGACGAATCTTGCTCGTGCTCCCCATTAACATCAACTGTTTCTGGTAAAGTCTGCCGGTTAGGGTCAGAACTTTCTACCATTTCACAAACACTATCTTCCTGCGGGACGAGACGCGGCAAATCCTGCCCGCGCTCCCCATAAACACTTCTCCCGTACAGGCCCCTATAATCTCTTAGTTCGTCGTATAAGCGACCGAACTGCCTTAACCAGACCTCATCCCTCTCTGCATCCCCTCGCTCGATGACGGACGTGTTATCCGACATCTGATCTTCTCTCAACAATTGCGAATCATTCTTAAACTCAGTCTCCATTTCCGCTGTGGGTGTTACAGCTGCCACTTTATAATCGATTTCCGGAACACTACTTAAATTGTTCTCACTGACAATGAATGTATTTTCTACTGCCGTGTCTACAGCTGATCTATTACTTGCAGGCGCACTCCTTTCTCCTAACACTGGCACACTCTCCCGCCGTTGATTATTCCATACGGAATTTTCATAACGACGACACCTCGGTTTTCTGCTGTTATTGGGCCGCCAAAATTTCTCCACACCAGGTCGGCCCCTCACCGGCGCGGCTAATGGTTTCCCTGTCTCGTCCCAGCAGATCTGCTCCCCGGATGCTGCTGAGGCGGCTTGTCGCACCCTCTGGCGGTATTACTATCCTGTGGAGCCCGTATCACGTTAGTATGATACTGATTTCCGTCATTCTTGTTATTATTTGCATTGTACCAATTGTTATTACGGTCCGAACCATTATTGTTATTGCTGCCATGGTTGCGGTCTGCATTATTCCCATGGTTATCATTGTTGTGTTTGCTGTGGTACACGTTGTTGTTACCACGGCCTCTACCACTGTCGCGATTATTGCGCCAATTGTCCTCATCCTCAACTCTTTCCAGGAAATCATTGATTGTCCTGTAATTGCTTCCTATGTAACGTTTCGTATCATCTGGAAGCTTCTTGTAGAGTCCCCAGACTATTTCGGATTCCGTGCGGCGATCACGCAAATATTCCAACTTGCGGATCCAACCCTCACAAAACTCCTTCATCGAGCCGCGCGAATTCGCATCGAAAGGCCTCGATACGACAAATTCGCGCCAGACACTTTGCTGTTTTTGCTCTGACCAGTATTCAGCCAGAAACAAATTTTTAAACTCGTCAAAAGTCAGGTTCGTAATGTTGAGGTTTAAGCCCCAACGCTTGGCATCACCAGCCAACACATCAATAACCGCATTAATTTTTCTCTCATTAGTCCATGATCTGGGTAAAACTCTTTCACAATTTTTAATGAAATCCGTCGGGTGTATACCGCCTTTTTTCAAGGGGTCGAACCGCTCCTCTTTCGTTAGCAGTTCCGAACTATGTTCACAGATTGGCACATAGCTCTGTTTTTCGTCAAGTTTCTTTTCCAATTCCGACACTCTCGTAATTACTTGGCAAGTGGTTGTCGCAAGCGTTTCTAATTCCCTTTTTTTTTCTTCGCAGGTATTAGCCTGCTTCGTCACTTTGGTATCTACATCGGATACTAAAGCCTTTAAAGTTTCCACCTTCTTTTGATCCTCTTTTTTCACTAATTGAATTTATTCCGTCACCTTATTCTCGATGATCGGAGCAACTGCTTCTCCTACACTTTTCTCGATTCTACTAATTTCTGAATAAAAACGAGTAATTATGCTCGCAATTTCCGCCTGAACACCTATCATTTCCTGTTTAAGACTACCGATTTCGGTATTAATCACAACAATATCTTCTTTGATTTTATCAACTTTTGTGTTAACAACTCCAACATTGTTGTTAACAACATTAATAGCTTTGTTCTGATTGTCTAGCTTCCGTTCAATTTTTTCAGACTGACTCGCGATTTCGTTAATCAAAACATTCAATAAATCAGGTAAATTCCCGGAAACTACCGATTTTACTTCCGTAGCGGATTCCTCTTTAATTGTCCCCCTGTATTCGTCATCAAGGGATTCACATTTGATTTTCACTTCCGATTCCGAAACATTTTCTAAAGTTTGGAATTCCATTTCTGCTCTTTGTTGCGTTTCGGCGGTCGCGTCTTTCATGCTAGCCGCCTGCCCCTGAACAATGGGTTCCGCAGTGCGCGTTTCCCACTGTTCGACCGATTGTTACGTATCCTAGTCTACCAAATTTTGGAAATTGTTTCCTTCACTCATTTTACAAATTTTCAATATAAATGACAAATCTCAAATCTAATTAGTATCCCTCACACTAATATTCTCGCTGACGTATCGACCATTTTGTAACCAGTACTTTGTTACGAGATTTGCACAATTCAAAATTCGTGTCCAGAACAACCTCAAATCTGAAGATTGTCCTGTCACCAGGTCGCCACGTGTAACCTCCCCCTCACTTATCGACCTTAATGACAGTGAAAAATTAAACCGCGTGTACCTAATGGAAATTTGGGAAAAGCAATCGTCACTGAAGTTAATCTGTCGGTAAAGAGGGAGGAAAGGGTTACATCTAAATGAAAAAAAAATGCCAATGAAACTGGTGGAAATTAATTTTGAAAAGGGGTAAAGTTAATAAAGAAAGTAAATGTGCGGCCGTTACGTTAACAATTAACTAGCGGTAATTAGATATTTGGGATTAGGGGGAATTTTACAGTCGCCAGTCCTATGGACAATTACTATAGTAACTGAAAAATAAAGGTTATGACACATATAAATAACACTAGAAGTGTAGCAACTGAAGGTTGACACGTGTATGGTGAAAACTGAAAGTTTGTCGGAAGTAATAAATTTCGCTACACTCTGACTTAATTTAGCAAAAGAATTAATAAAACCGGAAAATCGAAAGTTAATTTAGTGACTGAAGTTAATACTGAGCTTTCTTTCTGAAGCACATCGAAATTCAGTAAAATACGGTTAGTCTTGGACTACCTCAACAATCATTTCAAAAGCTACTTGAATCTACGCAATTTACAAATAAGAGATATAACTTTGAACTCGAATTAAATGATTCTGAACAATTAACAATAGTAAAATTTAGTACGTACCAAGCTGAGATGCATTCACAGGTAACAAAAATATGGTAACAAAAATCGCTTTCATAATTTGTGCTTGTGTAATCTAAATATTGTAGCCAGCTAAGAATACTTTAACTGAACTTTGAAATTAAAGCAGTGAAATAGAATAATATTGCTTTAATGCTGGCGTTTGAATTTCAACGACACTCGGGTTCATTCCGGAAAAGGAACGGACCCTGCTTGGTAATGCAATTGGGACAATGAGCAACAAAGGTTCATGCTATGTTGCTGTAATTTTGTGATTTGAACAGTCTGAAAAGCTGAGGTCTGCCTAACAGCTCTAAAACTTAACGTGCTTCCAGTCTTCCTTGTTGGTTGATTGAAGGTTTGAAGCTGTCGATCGAGGAGGTGGCGACAGTCACTCATTGTCGGCCGTCGCTGTTGCAGAAGCTGGATGTTGGCGCGCCTCCTTCTCGACACGGTCACCAGGCGAAACGGGCTCTTGATGTGCGCCAGCTAATGCTTCCCGTCCGCGACACCGTGTCAGAAACTATCATCGCAAGTCGAGCGCAATTACATGTTGCCAAACCCCGAAAGCGCGGCAACTCGCGGGAGCGTCACACAACTCAACTGCTCCACTGCACTACCCCAGCCAGACTCCCGCTGCTCTGTCCACACTCCACGCGGCCGAGTCAACACTCACAAAGTTCTTACACACTTTGGTTCTCCACACGACCTATCGATGTAATCGTTCCAAAGCATAGTTTTCCCTAGGCCAGACCCAGCGTAATAATATAAATAATATTTACAAAACAAATTAATTATACATTGACATAAATGCATATATATACAAATAGTAAAACAATTACGATGTACAAAGACTCAAAAGTGTTATATCTTCAGGTAACAAAATAAGGAAAAAAATTTGTAGTGCAATAGAGGGAAACTAAAGGATATGCATTTCCGGCGTTACAAAGGGATACAGTAAACCTGAAGTGAATCATCGGAATCTAATACTGGACTCACAGGAAAGGCTCAAAACATATACAGGAAGAAGGCTCAGTCGTCTTGTACTTAAATCGGCATTGTGTCTTTTCTATTCAATTTCGATGCAATATCTGTGTTTCATCGTCAATATGAAGGCCCAAGGGATACAGTGAACCTGAAGTGAAGCATCGGAATCTAAAACTGGTCTCACAGGAGAGGCTCAAAACATAGACAGTAAGAAGGGTCAGTCTTCTTGTACTTAAGTCGGCATTGTGCCTTTTGTATTTAATTCCGATGCAATATCTGTGTTTCATCGTCAACATGAAGGTCCAAGGGATACAGTAAACCTGAAGTGAAGCATCGGAATCTGAAACTGGTCTCACAGGAAAGGCTGAAAACATATTCAGGAAGAATACTCAGTCTTCTTGTACTTAAATCGGCATTGTGATTTTTTGTATTTAATTCCAATGCAATTTCTGTGTTTCATCGTCAATATGAAGGTCCAAGGGATACAGTAAACCTGAAGTGAAGCAACGGAAACCAAAACCGGTTTCACAGGAAAGGCTCAAAACATAGACAGTAAGAACAGTCAGTCTTCTTGTACTTAAGTCGGCATTGTGGCTTTTGTATTTAACTCCGATGCAATTTCTGTGTTTCATCGTCAATATGAAGGTCCAAGGGATACAGTAAACCTGAAGTGAAGCATCGGAATCTAAAACTGGTCTCACAGGAGAGGCTCAAAGTATAGACAGTAAGAAGAGTCAGTCTTCTTGAACTTAAGTCGGTATTGTGCCATTTGTATTTAATTCCGATGTAATTTCTGTGTTTCATCGTCAATATGAAGGTCCGAGGGATACAGTAAACCTGAAGTGAAGCATCGGAATGTAAAACTGGTCTCACAGGAAAAGCTCAAAAGATATACAGGAAGAAGACTCAGTGTTCTTGTACTTAAATCGGCGTTGTGGCTTTTATATTTAATTCCGATGCAATTTCTGCGTTTCATCGTCAATATGAAGGTCCAACGGATACAGTCAACCAGAAGTGAAACATCAGAATCAAAAACCGGTCTCGCAGGATTGGCTCATAACATATTCAGGAAGAAGAATCAATCTTCTTGTACTTAATTCGGCGTTGTTCCTTTGGTATTTAATTGCGCTGCAATTTCTGTGTTTCATCGTCAACATGAGGGTCCAAGGGATACAGTAAACCTGAAGTGATGCATCGGAATCTAAAACTGGTCTCACAGGAAAGGCTCAAAACATAGACAGTAAGAAGGGTCAGTCTTCTTGTACTTAAGTCGGCATTATGCTTTTTGTATTTAATTCCGATGCAATTTCTGTGTTTCATCGTCAATATGAAGGTCCAAGGGATACAGTAAACGTGAAGTGAAGCATACAAATCTAAAACTGGTCTCATGGGAATGGCTCAAAACAAATACAGGACGAAGAGTCAGTCCTCTTGTAATTAAATCGGCATTGTGCCTTTTGTATTTAATTCCGATGCAATTTCTTTGTTTCAACGTCAATATGAAGGTCCAAGGGATACAGTGAACCTGAAGTGAAGCATCATAATCTGAAACTGGTCTCACAGGAAAAGCTCAAAAGATATACAGGAAGAAGACTCAGTGTTCTTGTACTTAAATCGGCGTTGTGGCTTTTATATTTAATTCCGACGCAATTTCTGTGTTTCATCGTCAATATGAAGGTACAAGGGATACAGTAAACATGAAGTGAAGCATCGAAATCCAAAACTGGTCTCACAGGAAAGGATCAAACAGATACAATAAGAAGATCGGGCTTCTTGTAGTTAAGTCGGGGTTGTGCCTTTTGTATTTAATTCCGATGTAATTTTTGTGTTTCATCGTCAGTATGAAGGTCCAAGGAATACAGTAAACCTGAAGTGAAGCATCAGAATGTAAAACTTATCTCACAGGAATGGCTCAAAACATATACATAAAGAAGACTCACTGTTCTTGTACTTAAATCGGCGTTGTGGCTTTCGTATTTAATTCCGATGCAGTTCCTGTGTTTCATCGTCAATATGAAGGTCCACGGGATACAGTAAACCAGAAGTGAAGCATCGGAATCTAAAACCGGTCTCACAGGATAGGCTTATAGCATATTCAGGAAGAAGACTCAGTCTTCTTGTACTTAATTCGGCATTGTGACTTTTGTATTTAATTCCGCTGCAATTTCTGTGTTTCATCGTCAATATGAGGGTCCAAGGGATACAGTAATCCTGAAGAGAAGCGTCGGAACCTAAAACTAGTCACACAGGAAAGGCTCAAAACATAGACAGTAAGAAGGGTCAGTCTTCTTGTACTTAAGTCGGCATTGTGCCTTTTGTATTTAATTCCGATGCAATTTCTGTGTTTCATCGTCAATATGATGGTCCAAGGGATACAGTAAACCTGAAGTGAAGCATCGGAATCTGATACTGGTCTCTCAGGAATGGCTGAAAACATATTCAGGAAGAAGACTCAGTCTTCTTGTACTTAAGTGGGCATTGTGCTTTTGTACTTAATTCCGATGCAATTGCTGTGTTTCATCGTCAATATGAACGACCAAGGGATACATTAGACCTGAAGTGAAGCATCGGAAACCAAAACTTGTCTCACAGGAAAGGGTTCAAACATAGACAGTAAGAACAGTCAGTCTTCTTGTACTTAAGACATCATTGTGCCACTTGTATTTAATTCCAATGCCATTTCTGTGTTTCATCGTCAATATGAAGGTCCAAGGGATACAGTAAACCTGAAGTGAAGAATCGGAATCTAAAACTGGTCTCACAGGAAAGGCTCAAAACACATACAGGAAGAAGACAGTCTTCTAGTACTCAAATCGGCATTGTTGCTTTTGTATTTAATTCCGATGCAATTTCTATGTTTCATCGTCTATATGAAGGTCCAGGGTATACAGTAAAACTGAAGTGAAGTATTGCAATGTGAAACTGGTATCGCAGGATAGGCTCAACCATATACAGGAAGAACACTCAGTCATATTGTACTTAAATCGGCATTGTGGGTTTTGTATATAATTCCGATGCAACTACTATGATTCATTGTCAATATGAAGATCAAAGGGATACAGTAAACCAGAAGTGAAGCATCGGAAACTAAAACCGGTCTCACAGGAAAGGCTGAAAATAAATTGAGGAAGAAGACTCAGTCTTCTTGTACTTATGTCGGCATAGTGCTTTTGTATTTAATTCCGATGCAATTTCTGTGTCTCATCGTCAATATGAAGGTCCAAGGGATACAGTAAACCTGAAGTGAAGCATCGGAATCCAAAACTGGTCTCACAGGAAACGCTCAAAACATATTCAGGAAGAAGTCTCAGTCTTCTTGTACTAAAGTCGGCATTGTGCCTTTTGTTAATAATTCCGATGCAATTTCTTTGTTTCATCGTCAATATGAAGATACAAGGGATGCTGTAAACCTGCAGTGAAGTATCGGAATTTAAAACTGGTTTCACAGGAAAGGCTCAAAACATATACTGGAAGAAGACTCAGTCTTCTTTTACATAAGTCGGCATTGTGCTTTTGTATTTAATTCCGATGCAAATTCTGTGCTTCATCGACAATATGAAGGTCCAAGGGATAGAGTAAACCTGAAGTGAAGCATCGGAATCCGAAACTGGTCTCACAGGAAAAAATCAGACATAGATAGTAAGAACGGCCAGTCTTCTTGTGCGTAAGTCGGCATTGTGCCTTTTGTATTTAATTTCGATGCAATCTCTGCGTTCCCTCGTCAATATGAAGGTCCAAGTGATACAGTAAACCAGAGGTGAAGCATTGGAATCTAATACCGGTCTCACAGGGAAGGCTGAAAACATATTTAGGAAGAAGACTCAGTCTTCTTGTACTTAAGTCGGCATTGTGCCTTTTGTATTTAATGCCGATGTAACTTCTTTGTTTGATCGTCAATATGAAGGTCCAAGGGGTACAGTAAACCTGATGTGAAGCATCGGAATGTAAAACCGGTCTTACAGGACAGGCTCAAAGCATATACAGGAAGAAGATTCAGTCTTCTTGTACTTAAATCGGCATTGTGGCTTTTTGTTTAATTCTGATCCAATTTCTGTGTTTCATCGACAATATGAAGGTCCAAGGGATACAGTAAACCAGAAGTGAAGCATCGGAATACAAAACCGGTCTCACAGGAAAGGCAAATAACATATTCAGTAAGAACACTCAGTCTTCTTGAACTTAATTCGGCATTGTGCCTTTTGTATTTAATTCTGAAGCAAATTCTGTGTTTCATCGTCAATATGAAGGTCCAAGGGATGCAGTAAACCTGAAGTAAAGCATCGGATTGTAAAACTGGTCTCCCAGGAAAAGCTCAAATCATAGACAGTAAGAAGAGTCAGTTTCCTTATACTTATGTTGCATTCTGCCTTTTGTAATTAATTCCGATGCAATTTCTGTGTTTCATCGTCAATATGAAGGTCCAAGGGATACAGAAAACCTGAAGCGTAGCTCGGAATCTAAAACCGTTCTCACAGGAAAGGCTCAAACGTAGAAAGTAAGAAGAGTCAGTGTTCTTGTCCTTAAGTCGGCATTGTGCCTTTTGAATTTGATTCCGATGCAATTTCTGTGTTTCATCGTCAATATGAAGGTACAAGTGATACAGTAAACCTGAAGTAAAGCTTCGGAATGTGAAACTGGTCTCCCAGGAAAGGCTCAAATCAGAGACAGTAAGAAGATTCAGTCTTCTTGTACTTAAATCAGCATTGTGTCTTTGTATTTAATTCCGATGCAATTTCTGTGACACATCGTCAATATTAAGGTACAAGGGATACAGTAAACCTGATGTGTAGCTCGGAATCTAAAACCGTTCTCACAGGAAAGGCTCAAACGTAGAAAGTAGAAGAGTCAGTCTTCTTGTACTTAAGTCGGCATTGTGCCTTTTGAATTTGATTCCGATGCAATTTCTGTTTTTCATCGTCAAAATGAAGGTCCAAGTGATACAGTAAAAATGAAGTGAAGCATCGGAATCTAAAACTGGTCTCACAGGAAAGCTCAAATCATAGACAGTAAGAAGAGTCAGTCTTCTTGCACTTAAATCGGCATTGTGCCTTTTGTGTTTAATCCCGACGCTATTCATGTGCTACATCGTCAATATGAAGGTACAAGGGATAAAGTAAACCTGCAGTGAAACATCGGAATCCAAAACTGGTCTCACAGGAAAGGCTTAAAACATAGACAGTAAGAAGATTCAGTTGTCTTGTACTTACGTCGGCATTGTGATTTTTGTATTTAATTCCGATGCTATTTCCGTGTTTCACCGTCAATATGAATGTTCAAGGGATACAGTAGACCTGAAGTGAAGCTTCGGAATCTAAAACTGGCTTAACAGGAAAGGCTGAAAACATATTCAGGAAGACGTCTCAGTCTTCTTGTACTTAAGTCGGCATTGTGCCTCTTGTATTTAATACCGATGCAATTTCTGTGTTTCGTCGTCAATATGAAGGTCCAAGGGATACAGTAAACCTGAAGTAAAGCATCGGAATCTAAAACAGGTCTCACAGGAATGGCTCAAAAGCATAGGCAGTAAGAAGAGTCAGACTTCTTGTACTTAAGTCGGCATTGAGCCTTTTGTATTTAATTCCGATGTAATATCTGTGTTTCATCGTCAATATGAAGGTCCAAGGTATACAGTAAAACTGAAGTGAAGTATTGAAATGTGAAACTGGTCTCGCAGGAAAGGCTCAAAACATATACAGGAAGAAGACTCAGCCTTCTTGTACATAAATCGGCATTGTACCTTTTGTATTTATTTCCTATGCAATTTCTGTGTTTCATCGTCAATATGAACGTCCATGGGGTGCAGTAAACCTGACGTGAAGCATCGGAATCTAAAAATTGGCCCCACAGCAATGGCTCAAAGCAAATACAGGAAGAAGAGTCAGTCCTCTTGTACTTAAATCGGCATTGTGATTTTGTATTTAATTCCGACGCAATTTCTTTGTTTCATCGTCAATATGAAGGTCTAAGGGATACAGTAAAGCTGAAGTGAAGCATCGGAATCTAAAACTGGTATCACAGGAAAGGCTGAAATCATAGACAGTAAGAAGAGTCAGTCTTCTTGTGCTTAAGTTGGCATTGTGCCTTTTGTATTTACTTCCGATATAATTTCTGTGTTTCATCGTCAACATGAAGATACAAGGGATGCTGTAAACCTGAAGGGAAGCATCGGAATTTAAAACTGGTATCACAGGAAAGGCTAAAAACATATACAGGAAGAAGACTCAGTCTTCTTTTAGATAAGTCAGCATTGTCCTTTTGTATTTAATTCCGATGCAAATTCTGTGTTTCATTGTCAATATGAGGGTCCAAGGGATACAGTAAACCTGAAGTGAAGCATCGGAATCTAAAACTGGTCTCACAGGAAAGGTTCAAAATATAGCAGTAACAAGAGTCAGTCTTCTTGTACTTAAGTCGAAATTGTGCCTTTTGTATTTAATTCCGATGCTATTTCTGTGTTTCATCTTCAATATGAAGGTCCAATGGATACAGTACACCTTAAGTGAAGCATCAGCAACTAAAACTGGTCTCACAGGAAAGGCTGAAAACATATTCAGGAAGAAGTCTCAGTCTTCATGTACTTATGTCGGCATTGTGCATTTTGTATTTAATTCCGATGCAATTTCTGTGTTTCATTGTCAATATTAAGGTCTACGGGAAACAGTAAACCTGAAGTAAATCGTCGAAATCTAAAACTGGTCTCACAAGAAAGGCTCAAATCATAGACAGTAAGAGGAGTCAGTCTTCTTGTACTTAAATCAGTATTGTGCGTTTTGTATTTAAATCCAATGCAATTTCTGTGTTTCATCGTCAATATGAAGGTCCAAGCGATACAGTAAACCTGAAGTGAATCATCGGAATGTAAAACTAGTCACACAGGAAAGGCTCAAAACATATACAGGAAGAAGACTCAGTCTTCTTGTACTTACATCGGCATTGTGGCTTTTTATTTCATTCCGATGCAATTTCTGTGATTCATCGACAATATGAAGGTCCAAGGGATACAGTAAACCTGAAGTGAAGCATCGGAATCTAAAAACTGGTCTCACAGAAAAGGCTTAAAACATATACACTAAGAGAAATCAATGTTCTTGTACTTATGGCGGCATTGTGCGTTTTTAATTAAGTGCGATGCACTTTCTGCTTTTCATCGTCAATATGATGGGCCAAGGGATACAGTAAACCTGAAGGGAAGCATCGGGATCTAAAACTGGTCTCACAATAGGGGCTCAAACCATATACATGAAGAAGACTCAGTCTTCTTGTACTTAAATCGGCATTATGCTTTTTGTATTTAATTCCGATGCAATTCCTGTGTTTCATCGTCAATATGAAGGTCCATGGGATACAGTAAACCTGAAGTGAAGCATCTGAATCTAAAACTGGCCTCACAGGAAAGGCTGAAAACATATACATGAAGAAGACTCAGTTTTCTTGTACTTAAAACGGAATTGTGCCGTTTGTATTTTATTCCGATACAATTTCTGTGTTTCATCGTCAATATGATGGTCCAAGTGATACAGTAATCCTGAAGTGAAGCGTCGGAATCTAAAACTGGTTACACATGAAAGGCTTAAACTAAATACAGGAAGAAGACTCGGTCTTCATTTACCTAAATCGGCATTGTGCATTTTAGTATTTAATTCAGATGCAACTCCTGTGTCTTATCGTCAATACGAAGGTCCAAGGGATTCAGTAAACCAGAAGTGAAGCATCAGAACCTAAAACTGGTATCACAGGAGAGTATCAAACATATACAGGAAGAAGACTCAGTCTTCTTGTATTTAAGTCGGCATTGTGCATTTTGTATTTAATTCCGATGCAATTTCTGTGTTTCAACGTCAATCGGAAGGGCCAAGGGATACAGTAAACCTGAAGTGAAGCATCGGAATCTTAAACTGATCTCACAGGAAAGGTTCAAAACATATACAGGAAGAAGAGTCAGTCTTCTTATACATAAGTCAGCATTGTAGCCTTTGTATTTAATTCCGATGCAATTTCTGTGTTTGATCGTTAATATGACGTACCAAGGGATACAGTAAACCTTAAGTGAAGCATCGGAATCTAAAACTGATCTCACAGGAAAGGTTCAAAACATATACAGGAAGAAGAGTCAGTCTTCTTGTACTTAAGTCGGCATTGGACCTTTTGTATTTAATTCCAAAGCAATTTCTGTGTTCCATCGTCAATATGGAGGTCCAAGGGATACAGTAAACCCGAAGTGTAGCATCGGAATTTAAAACTGGTCTCACAGGAAAGGCTCAAAGCATAGACAGTAACATAAGAAAGTATTCTTGTACTTGAGTCGGCATTGGGCATTTTGTATTTAATTCCGATGCAATATCTGTGTTTCATCGTCAATATGAAGGTCCAAGGGATACAGAAAGCGTAAAGTGAAGCATCGGAATCTAAAACTGGTCTCACAGGAAAAGCTCAAAACATAGACAATAAGAAGAGTCAGTCTTCCTGTACTGAAGTAGGCTTTTGTGCCATTGGTATTTAATTCCGATTCAATTTCTGTGTTTCATCGTCAATAAGAAGGTCCAAGGGATACAGTAAACCTGAAGTGAAGCATCGATATCTAAAACTGGGCTCACAGGAAAGGCTCAAACATAGACAGTAAGAAGAGTCAGTGTTCCTGCACTTACGTCGGCATTGTGCCTTTTATAGATAATTCCGATTCAATTTCTGTGTTTCATCGTCAATATGAAAGTCCAAGGGATACAATAAACCTGAAGTAAAACATCGGAATCCAAAACTAGTCTCACAGGAAAGGACCAAAGCATAGAAAGTAAGAACAGTGAGTCTTCTTGTACGTAAGTCGGTATTGTGCCTTTTGTAATTAATTCCGTTGCAATTTCTGTGTTTCATTGTCAATATGAAAGTCCAAGGGATACAGTAAACCTGAAGTGAAGAATCGGAATGTAGAACTAGTCTCGCAAGAAAGGCTCAAACATAGACAGTAAGAAGAGTCGGTCTTCTTGTAGTTAAGACGGCATTGTGCCTTTTTATATTTAATTCCGATGCAATGTCTGTATTTCATCGTCACTGTAAAGGTCCAAGTGATACAGTAAACCTGAAGTGAAGCATCGGAATGTAAAACTGGTCTTACAGGAAACGCTCAAATCATAGACAGTAAGAAGAGTCCATTTTTTTGTACTTAAATCGGCATTGTGCCTTTTCTATTTATTTCCGATGCAATTTCTGTGTTTCATCGTCAATATGAAGGTGCAAGGGATACAGTAAACCTAAAGTGAAGCGTCGGAATCTAAAACTGGTCTCACAGGAAAAGCTCAAATTATAGATAGTAAGGAGAGGCAGTCACCTTGTACTTAAGCCGGCACTGTGCCTTTTGTATTTAATTCCGATGCAATTTCTGTGTTTCATCGTCAATATGAAGGTCCAAGGAATACAGTAAACCTGAAGTGAAGCATCGGAATCTAAAGCTGGTCTCACAGGAAAGGCTCAAAACATAGACAGTAAGAAGAGTCAGTCTTCTTGTACTTAAGTTGGCATTGTGCCTTTTGTATTTACTTCCGATATAATTTCTGTGTTTCATCGTCAACATGAAGATACAAGGGATGCTGTAAACCTGAAGGGAAGCATCGGAATTTAAAACTGGTATCACAGGAAAGGCTAAAAACATATACAGGAAGAAGACTCAGTCTTCTTTTAGATAAGTCAGCATTGTCCTTTTGTATTTAATTCCGATGCAAATTCTGTGTTTCATTGTCAATATGAGGGTCCAAGGGATACAGTAAACCTGAAGTGAAGCATCGGAATCTAAAACTGGTCTCACAGGAAAGGTTCAAAATATAGCAGTAACAAGAGTCAGTCTTCTTGTACTTAAGTCGGAATTGTGCCTTTTGTATTTAATTCCGATGCTATTTCTGTGTTTCATCTACAATATGAAGGTCCAATGGATACAGTACACCTTAAGTGAAGCATCAGCAACTAAAACTGGTCTCACAGGAAAGGCTGAAAACATATTCAGGAAGAAGTCTCAGTCTTCATGTACTTATGTCGGCATTGTGCATTTTGTATTTAATTCCGATGCAATTTCTGTGTTTCATTGTCAATATTAAGGTCTACGGGAAACAGTAAACCTGAAGTAAATCGTCGAAATCTAAAACTGGTCTCACAAGAAAGGCTCAAATCATAGACAGTAAGAGGAGTCAGTCTTCTTGTACTTAAATCAGTATTGTGCGTTTTGTATTTAAATCCAATGCAATTTCTGTGTTTCATCGTCAATATGAAGGTCCAAGCGATACAGTAAACCTGAAGTGAATCATCGGAATGTAAAACTAGTCACATAGGAAAGGCTCAAAACATATACAGGAAGAAGACTCAGTCTTCTTGTACTTAAATCGGCATTGTGGCTTTTTATTTCATTCCGATGCAATTTCTGTGATTCATCGACAATATGAAGGTCCAAGGGATACAGTAAACCTGAAGTGAAGCATCGGAATCTAAAAACTGGTCTCACAGAAAAGGCTTAAAACATATACACTAAGAGAAATCAATGTTCTTGTACTTATGGCGGCATTGTGCGTTTTTAATTAAGTGCGATGCACTTTCTGCTTTTCATCGTCAATATGATGGGCCAAGGGATACAGTAAACCTGAAGGGAAGCATCGGGATCTAAAACTGGTCTCACAATAGGGGCTCAAACCATATACATGAAGAAGACTCAGTCTTCTTGTACTTAAATCGGCATTATGCTTTTTGTATTTAATTCCGATGCAATTCCTGTGTTTCATCGTCAATATGAAGGTCCATGGGATACAGTAAACCTGAAGTGAAGCATCTGAATCTAAAACTGGCCTCACAGGAAAGGCTGAAAACATATACATGAAGAAGACTCAGTTTTCTTGTACTTAAAACGGAATTGTGCCGTTTGTATTTTATTCCGATACAATTTCTGTGTTTCATCGTCAATATGATGGTCCAAGTGATACAGTAATCCTGAAGTGAAGCGTCGGAATCTAAAACTGGTTACACATGAAAGGCTTAAACTAAATACAGGAAGAAGACTCGGTCTTCATTTACCTAAATCGGCATTGTGCATTTTAGTATTTAATTCAGATGCAACTCCTGTGTCTTATCGTCAATACGAAGGTCCAAGGGATTCAGTAAACCAGAAGTGAAGCATCAGAACCTAAAACTGGTATCACAGGAGAGTATCAAACATATACAGGAAGAAGACTCAGTCTTCTTGTATTTAAGTCGGCATTGTGCATTTTGTATTTAATTCCGATGCAATTTCTGTGTTTCAACGTCAATCGGAAGGGCCAAGGGATACAGTAAACCTGAAGTGAAGCATCGGAATCTTAAACTGATCTCACAGGAAAGGTTCAAAACATATACAGGAAGAAGAGTCAGTCTTCTTATACATAAGTCAGCATTGTAGCCTTTGTATTTAATTCCGATGCAATTTCTGTGTTTGATCGTTAATATGACGTACCAAGGGATACAGTAAACCTTAAGTGAAGCATCGGAATCTAAAACTGATCTCACAGGAAAGGTTCAAAACATATACAGGAAGAAGAGTCAGTCTTCTTGTACTTAAGTCGGCATTGGACCTTTTGTATTTAATTCCAAAGCAATTTCTGTGTTTCATCGTCAATATGGAGGTCCAAGGGATACAGTAAACCCGAAGTGTAGCATCGGAATTTAAAACTGGTCTCACAGGAAAGGCTCAAAGCATAGACAGTAACATAAGAAAGTATTCTTGTACTTGAGTCGGCATTGGGCATTTTGTATTTAATTCCGATGCAATATCTGTGTTTCATCGTCAATATAAAGGTCCAAGGGATACAGAAAGCGTAAAGTGAAGCATCGGAATCTAAAACTGGTCTCACAGGAAAAGCTCAAAACATAGACAATAAGAAGAGTCAGTCTTCCTGTACTGAAGTAGGCTTTTGTGCCATTGGTATTTAATTCCGATTCAATTTCTGTGTTTCATCGTCAATAAGAAGGTCCAAGGGATACAGTAAACCTGAAGTGAAGCATCGATATCTAAAACTGGGCTCACAGGAAAGGCTCAAACATAGACAGTAAGAAGAGTCAGTGTTCCTGCACTTACGTCGGCATTGTGCCTTTTATAGATAATTCCGATTCAATTTCTGTGTTTCATCGTCAATATGAAAGTCCAAGGGATACAATAAACCTGAAGTAAAACATCGGAATCCAAAACTAGTCTCACAGGAAAGGACCAAAGCATAGAAAGTAAGAACAGTGAGTCTTCTTGTACGTAAGTCGGTATTGTGCCTTTTGTAATTAATTCCGTTGCAATTTCTGTGTTTCATTGTCAATATGAAAGTCCAAGGGATACAGTAAACCTGAAGTGAAGAATCGGAATGTAGAACTAGTCTCGCAAGAAAGGCTCAAACATAGACAGTAAGAAGAGTCGGTCTTCTTGTAGTTAAGACGGCATTGTGCCTTTTTATATTTAATTCCGATGCAATGTCTGTATTTCATCGTCACTGTAAAGGTCCAAGTGATACAGTAAACCTGAAGTGAAGCATCGGAATGTAAAACTGGTCTTACAGGAAACGTTCAAATCATAGACAGTAAGAAGAGTCCATTTTTTTGTACTTAAATCGGCATTGTGCCTTTTCTATTTATTTCCGATGCAATTTCTGTGTTTCATCGTCAATATGAAGGTGCAAGGGATACAGTAAACCTAAAGTGAAGCGACGGAATCTAAAACTGGTCTCACAGGAAAAGCTCAAATTATAGATAGTAAGGAGAGGCAGTCACCTTGTACTTAAGCCGGCACTGTGCCTTTTGTATTTAATTCCGATGCAATTTCTGTGTTTCATCGTCAATATGAAGGTCCAAGGAATACAGTAAACCTGAAGTGAAGCATCGGAATCTAAAGCTGGTCTCACAGGAAAGGCTCAAAACATAGACAGTAAGAAGAGTCAGTCTTCTTGTACTTAAGTTGGCATTGTGCCTTTTGTATCTAATTCCGATGCAATTTCTGTGTTTCAACGTCAATACGAAGGTCCAAGGGATACAGTAAACCTGAAGTGAAGCATCAGAATCTAAAACTGATCTCTCAGGAAAGCCTCAAAACATATACAGGAAGAAGAGTCGGTCTTGTTATACTTACGTCGGCATTGTACCTTTTGTATTTAATTCCGATGCAATTTCTGTGTTTCATCGTTAATATGAAGATCCTAGGTATACAGTAAACCTGAAGTGAGCATCGGAATCTAAAACTGGTCTCACAGGAATGGCTCAAAACAAATACAGGAAGAAGACTCAGTCAGCTTGTACTTAAATCGGCATTGTGCCTTTTGTATTGAATTCCGATGCAATTTCTGTGTTTCATCGTCAATACGAAGGTCCAAGGGATACAGTGAACCTGAAGTGAAGCACTGGAAACTAAAACTGGCCTCACGGGAAAGGCTCAAAACATATTCAGGAAGAAGACGCAGTCTTTTGTGCATATGTCGACATTGTGAATTTTTTATTTAATTCCGATGCAATTTCTGTGTTTCATCGTCAATATGAAGATCCAAGGGATACAGTAAACCTGATGCGAAGCATCGGAATATAAACCTGGTCTCACAGGAAAGGCTCAAAACATATACAGGAAGAAGACTCAGTCTTTTTGTACTTAAATCTGCATTGTGCCCTTTGTATTTAATTCCGATGCAATTTCTGTGTTTTATCGTCAATATGAAGCTCCAAGGGATACAGTAAACCTGAAGCGAAGCATCGGAAATTAAAACTGGTCTCACAAGAGAGGCTCAAAACATAGACAGTGAGAAGAGTCAGTCATTCTGCACTTAAGTCGGCATTGGGCCCTTTGTACTTAATTCCGATGCAATTTATTTATTTCATCGTTAATATGAATGTCCAAGGGATACAGTAAACATGAAGTGAAGCATCGATATCTAAAACTGGTCTCTAAGGAAAGGCTCAAATCATAGAATGTAAGAAGAGTCAGTCCTCTTGTACTCAAGTCGGCATTATGACTTTTGTATTTAATTCCGATGCAAGTTCTGTGTTTCATCGTCAATAAGAGGGCCCAAGGGATACAGAAATCCTGAAGTGAAGCATCGATATGTAAAACTGGTCTCACAGGAAAGTCTCAAATCATAGAATGTAAGAACAGTCAGTCCTCTTGTACTTAAGACGGCATTGTGCCTTTTGTATTTAATTCCAATGCAGTTTCCGTGTTTCATCGTCAATGTGAAGGTCCAAGGGATACAGTAATCGTGAAGTGGAGCATCGGAATTTAAAACTGGTCTCACAGGAAAGGCTTAAGACATAGACAGGAAGAAGAGTAAGTATTCTTGTACTAAAGTCGGGATTGTGCCTTTTGATTTAATTCCGATGCAATTTCTGTGTTTCATTGTCAATACGAACGTCCAAGGGATACAGTAACCAGAAGTGAAGTTCCGGAATCTAAAACTGGTCTCACAGGACAGGTTCAAAACATAGACAGTAAGAAGAGTCAGTCTTCAAGTACTTATGTCGGCATTGTGCCTTTTGTATTTAATTCCGATGCAATTTCTGTGTTTCATCGTCAATAAGAAGGTCCAAGGGATACAGTAAAACTGAAGAGAAGCATCAGAATCTAAAACTTGTCTCACAGGAAAGGTTCAACGCACAGACAGTAAGATGAGTCAGTCTTCTTGTACTTAAGTCGGCATTGTGCATTTGGATTTAATTCAGTGCAATTTCTGTGTTTCATCGTCAATAAGATGGTCCAAGGGATACAGTAAACCTGAAGTAAGCATCGATATCTAAAACTGGTCTCACAGGTAAGGCTCAAATCATAGAATGTAAGGAGAGTCAGTCCTCTTGTACTTAAGTAGGCATTGTGCCTTATGTATTTAATTCCGATGCAATTTCTGTGTTTCATCGTCAATAAGAAGGTTCAAGGGATGCAGTAAACCTGAAGTGAAGCATCAGAATCTAAAGCTGGTCACACAGGAAAGGTTCAAAACATAGACAGGAAGAACAGACATTCTTCTTATACTGAAGTCGGCATTGTGGCTTTTGTATTTAATTCGGTTGGAATTTCTGTGATTCATCGTCAATAAAAAGGTCCAATGGATACAGTAAACCTGAAGTGAAGCATCGGATTCTTAAACTGGTCTTACAGGAAAGGCCCAAACGTAGACAGTAAGAAGACTCAGTCTTGTTGTACTTATATCGGCAATGTGCCTTTTGTATTTAATTCCGATGCAATTTCTGTGTTTCATCGTTAATATGAAGGTCCAAGGTATACAGTAAACCTGAAGTGAGTCATCGGAATCTAAAACTGGTCTCACAGGAAAGGCTTAAACCAAATACAGGAAAGAGACTCGGTATTCTTTTGCTTAAATCGGCATTGTGCATTTTAGTATTTAATTCAGATGCATCTTGTTTGTCTTATCGTCAATATGACGGTCCAAGGGATTCAGTAAACCTGAAGTGAAGCATCGGATCATAAAACTGTTCTCACAGGAGAGGCTCAAACATATACAGGAAGAAGACTCAGTCTTCTTGTACTTAAATCGTCATCGTGCCTTTTGTATTTAATCCCGATGCAATTTCAGTGTTTCCTCGTCAATATGAAGGTACAAGGGTTACAGTAAACCCGAAGCATCGGAATCTAAAACTGATCTCACAGGAAGGGCTCAAAACATATACAGGAAGAAGAGTCTGTCTTCTTGTACTTAAGTCGGCATTGTACCTTTTGTTATTACTTCCGATGCAATTTCTGTGTTTCGTCGTTAATATGAACGACCAAGAGATTCAGCAAACCTGAAGTGAAGCATCGGAATCAAAAACTGGCCTCACAGGAAAGGCTCAAACGTAGACAGTAATAAGAGTGAGTCTTCTTATACTTAAGTCGGCATTGTGCCTTATTTATTTAATTCCGATACAATTTCTGTGTTTCATCGTCAATATGAAGGTCCAAGGGATACAGTAAACCTGAGGTGAAGCACTGGAATCTAAACCTGGCCTCACAGGAAAGGCTTAAAACAATTTAAGGAAGAAAACTCACTCTTTTTGTGCTTATGTCGGCTTTGTGCCTTTTTTATTTAATTCCGATGCAATTTCTGTGTTTCATCTTCAATATAAAGGTCCAAGGGATACAGTAAACCTGATGTGAAGTATTGGAATATAAAACAGGTCTCACAGGAAAGGTTCAAAACGTAGACAGTAAGAAGAGTCAGTCTTCTTGTACTTAAGTCGGTATTGTGCCGTTTGTATCTAATTCCGAAGCAATTTCTGTGTTTCATCGTCAATATGAAGGTGCAAGGGATACAGTAAACCTAAAGTGAAGCGTCGGAATCTAAAACTGGTCTCACAGGAAAAGCTCAAATTATAGATAGTAAGGAGAGGCAGTCACCTTGTACTTAAGCCGGCACTGTGCCTTTTGTATTTAATTCCGATGCAATTTCTGTGTTTCATCGTCAATATGAAGGTCCAAGGAATACAGTAAACCTGAAGTGAAGCATCGGAATCTAAAGCTGGTCTCACAGGAAAGGCTCAAAACATAGACAGTAAGAAGAGTCAGTCTTCTAGTACTTAAGTTGGCATTGTGCCTTTTGTATCTAATTCCGATACAATTTCTGTGTTTCAACGTCAATACGAAGGTCCAAGGGATACAGTAAACCTGAAGTGAAGCATCAGAATCTAAAATTGATCTCTCAGGAAAGGCTCAAAACATATACAGGAAGAAGAGTCGGTCTTCTTATACTTACGTCGGCATTGTACCTTTTGTATTTAATTCCGATGCAATTTCTGTGTTTCATCGTTAATATGAAGATCCTAGGGGTACAGTAAACCTGAAGTGAGCATCGGAATCTAAAACTGGTCTCACAGAAATGGCTCAAAACAAATACAGGAAGAAGACTCAGTCAGCTTGTACTTAAATCGGCATTGTGCCTTTTGTATTGAATTCCGATGCAATTTCTGTGTTTCATTGTCAATACGAAGGTCCAAGGGATACAGTGAACCTGAAGTGAAGCACTGGAAACTAAAACTGGCCTCACAGGAAAGGCTCAAAACATATTCAGGAAGAAGACGCAGTCTTTTGTGCATATGTCGACATTGTGAATTTTTTATTTAATTCCGATGCAATTTCTGTGTTTCATCGTCAATATGAAGATCCAAGGGATACAGTAAACCTGATGCGAAGCATCGGAATATAAACCTGGTCTCACAGGAAAGGCTCAAAACATATACAGGAAGAAGACTCAGTCTTCTTGTACTTAAATCTGCATTGTGCCCTTTGTATTTAATTCCGATGCAATTTCTGTGTTTTATCGTCAATATGAAGCTCCAAGGGATACAGTAAACCTGAAGCGAAGCATCGGAAATTAAAACTGGTCTCACAGGAGAGGCTCAAAACATAGACAGTGAGAAGAGTCAGTCATTCTGCACTTAAGTCGGCATTGGGCCCTTTGTATTTAATTCCGATGCAATTTCTTTATTTCATCGTTAATATGAATGTCCAAGGGATACAGTAAACCTGAAGTGAAGCATCGAAATCTAAAACTGGTCTCACAGGAAAGGCTCAAATCATAGAATGTAAGGAGAGTCAGTCCTCTTGTACTTAAGTCGGCATTATGACTTTTGTATTTAATTCCGATGCAATTTCTGTGTTTCATCGTCAATAAGAGGGCCCAAGGGATACAGAAATCCTGAAGTGAAGCATCGATATCTAAAACTGGTCTCACAGGAAAGTCTCAAATCATAGAATGTAAGAACAGTCAGTCCTCTTGTAATTAAGACTGCATTGTGCCTTTTGTATTTAATTCCAATGCAATTTCCGTGTTTCATCGTCAATGTGAAGGTCCAAGGGATACAGTAATCGTGAAGTGAAGCATCGGAATTTAAAACAGGTCTCACAGGAAAGGCTTAAGACATAGACAGGAAGAAGAGTAAGTATTCTTGTACTAAAGTCGGGATTGTGGTTTGTATTTAATTCCGATGCAATTTCTGTGTTTCATCGTCAATACGAACGTCCAAGGGATACAGTAACCAGAAGTGAAGTTCCGGAATCTAAAACTGGTCTCACAGGAAAGGTTCAAAACATAGACAGTAAGAAGAGTCAGTCTTCAAGTACTTATGTCGGCATTGTGCCTTTTGTATTAAATTCCGATGCAATTTCTGTGTTTCATCGTCAATAAGAAGGTCCAAGGGATACAGTAAAACTGAAGAGAAGCATCAGAATCGAAATCTTGTCTCACAGGAATGTTTCAACGCACAGACAGTAAGATGAGTCAGTCTTCTTGTACTTAAGTCGGCATTGTGCATTTGGATTTAATTCAGTGCAATTTCTGTGTTTCATCGTCAATAAGATGGTCCAAGGGATACAGTAAACCTGAAGTAAGCATCGATATCTAAAACTAGTCTCACAGGAAAGGCTCAAATCATAGAATGTAAGGAGAGTCAGTCCTCTTGTACTTAAGTAGGCATTGTGCCTTATGTATTTAATTCCGATGCAATTTCTGTGATTCATCGTCAATAAGAAGGTTCAAGGGATACAGTAAACCTGAAGTGAAGCATCAGAATCTAAAGCTGGTCACACAGGAAAGGTTCAAAACATAGACAGGAAGAACAGACATTCTACTTGTACTGAAGTCGGCATTGTGGCTTTTGTATTTAATTCCGTTGGAATTTCTGTGTTTCATCGTCAATAAAAAGGTGCAATGGATACAGTAAACCTGAAGTGAAGCATCGGATTCTAAAACTGGTCTCACAGGAAAGGCTCAAACGTAGACAGTAAGAAGACTCAGTCTTCTTGTACTTATATCGGCATTGTGCCTTTTGTATTTAATTCCGATGCAATTTCTGTGTTTCATCGTTAATATGAAGGTCCAAGGTATGCAGTAAACCTGAAGTGAGTCATCGGAATCTAAAACTGGTCTCACAGGAAAGGCTTAAACCAAATACAGGAAAGAGACTCGGTATTCTTTTACTTAAATCGGCATTGTGCATTTTAGTACTTAATTCAGATGCATCTTCTTTGTCTTATCGTCAATATGACGGTCCAAGGGATTCAGTAAACCTGAAGTGAAGCATTTGGATCATAAAACTGGTCTCACAGGAGAGGCTCAAACATATACAGGAAGAAGACTCAGTCTTCTTGTACTTAAATCGTCATCGTGCCTTTTGTATTTAATCCCGATGCAATTTCAGTGTTTCCTCGTCAATATGAAGGTACAAGGGTTACAGTAAACCTGAAGCATCGGAATCTAAAACTGATCTCACAGGAAGGGCTCAAAACATATACAGGAAGAAGAGTCTGTCTTCTTGTACTTAAGTCGGCATTGTACCTTTTGTTATTACTTACGATGCAATTTCTGTGTTTCGTCGTTAATATGAAGGTCCAAGGGATACAGTAAACCTGAAGTGAAGCATCGGAATCTAACACTGGTCTCACAGGAATGGCTCAAAACAAATACAGGAAGAAGTATCAGTCCTCTTGTACTTGAATTTGCATTGTGTCTTTTGTTCTGTATTCAAATGCAATTTCTGTGTTTCATCGTCAATATGAAGGAGCAAGAGATTCAGCAAACCTGAAGTGAAGCATCGGAATCAAAAACTGGCCTCACAGGAAAGGCTCAAACATAGACAGTAATAAGAGTGAGTCTTCTTATACTTAAGTCGGCATTGTGCCTTATTTATTTAATTCCGATACAATTTTTGTGTTTCATCGTCAATATGAAGGTCCAAGGGATACAGTAAACCTGAGGTGAAGCACTGGAATCTAAACCTGGCCTCACAGGAAAGGCTTAAAACAATTTAAGGTAGAAAACTCAGTCTTTTTGTGCTTATGTCGGCTTTGTGCCTTTTTTATTTAATTCCGATGCAATTTCTGTGTTTCATCATCAATATGAAGGTCCAGGGGATACAGTAAACCTGATGTGAAGTATTGGAATATAAAACAGGTCTCACAGGAAAGGTTCAAAACGTAGACAGTAAGAACAGACATTCCTCTTGTACTGAAGTCGGCATTGTGGCTTTTGTATTTAATTCCGATGCAATTTCTGTGTTTCGTCGACAATAGGAAGGTCCAAGGGATACAGTAAACCTGAAGTGAAGCATCGGAATCTAAAACTGGTCTCACAGAAAAGTCTCAAAACAGAGACAGTAAGAAGAGTCAGTCTACTTGTACTTAAGTCGGAATGTGCCTTTTGCATCTAATTCCGATGCAATTTCTGTGTTTCAACGTCAATACGAAGGCCCAAGGGATACAATAAACCTGAAGTGAAGCATCGGAATCTAAAACTGATCTCACAGGAAAGGCTCAAAACACATACAGGAAGAAGAGTCAGTCTTCTTGTACTTAAGTCGGCATTGTACCTTTTGTATTTAATTCCGATGCAATTTCTGTGTTTCATCGTTAATATGAAGGTCCAAGGGATACAGTAAACATGAAGTGAAGCATCGGAATCTAAAACTGGTCTCACAGGAATGGCTCAAAACAAATATAGGAAGAAGACTCAGTCCTCTTGTACTTAAATTTGCATTGTGCCTTTTGTATTGAATTCCAATGCAATTTCTGTGTTTCATCGTCAATATGAAGGACCAAGGGATTCAGTAATCCTGAAGTGAAGCATCGATACCTAAAACTGGTCTCACAGGAAAGGCTCAAATCATAGAATGTAAGAAGAGTCAGACCTCTTGTACTTAAGTCGGCATTGTGCCTTTTGTATTTAATTCCGATGCAATTTCCGTGTATCATCGTCAATAAGAAGGTCCAAGGGATACAGTATAACTGAAGTTGAGCATCGGAATCTAAAACTGGTCCCGTATGAAAGGTTCAAAACACAGACAGTAAGAAGAGTCAGTCATCTTGCACTTAAGTCGGGATTGTGCCTTTTGTATTTAATTCCGATGTAATTTCTATATATCATCGTCAATATGTATATCCAAGGGATACAGTAAACCTGAAGTGATGCATCGGAATCTAAAACTGGTCTCACAGGAAACGCTCGAATTATAGACAGTAAGAAGAGTCAATATTGTTGTACTTAAATTGGCATTGTGCTTTTTCTATTTATTTCCGATGCAATTTCTGTGTTTCATCGTCAATACGAAAGTCCAGGGGATACAGTAAACCTAAAGTAAAACATCGGAATCTAAAACAGGTCTCACAGAAAAGGCTCAAAACATAAATAGTAAGATGAGGCAGTCTTCTTGTACTTAAGTCGGCACTGTGCCTTTTATATTTAATTCCGATGCAATTTCGGTGTTTCATCGTCAATAAGAAGGTCCAAGGGATACAGTAAAAGTAAAGTGAAGCATCAGAATCTAAAACTGGCCTCAAAGGAGAGGTTCAAAGCAGAGACAGTAAGAAGAGTCAGTATTCTTGTAATTAAGTCGGCATTGTGCATTTGGATTTAATTCAGATGCAATTTCTGTGTTTCATCGTCAATAAGAAGGTCCAAGGGATACAGTAAACCTGAAGTAAGCATCGATATCTAAAACTGGTCACACAGGAAAGGCTCAAATCATGGAATGTTAGAAGAGTCAATCCTCTTGTACTTAAGTTGGCATTGTCCCTTATGTGTTTAGTTCCGATGCAATTTCTGTGTATCATCGACAATAAGACGGTCCAAAGAATACAGTAAACCCGAAGTGAAGCATCAGAATCTAAAACTGGTCACACAGGGAAGTCTCAAAACATAGACAGTAAGAAGAGTCAGGCTTCTTGTGCTTATTCGGCATTGTGACTTTTGTATTTAATTCCGATGCAATTTCTGTGTTTCATCGTCAATAAGAACGTCCAGGGGATAAAGTAAACCTGAAGTGAAGCATCGATATCTAAAATTGGTCTCACAGGTAAAGCTCAAATGATAGAATGTAAGATGAGTCAGTCCTCTTGTACTTAAGTCGGCATTGAGCCTTTTGTATTTAATTCCGATGGAAATTCTGTGTTTCATCGTCAATAGGAAGGTCCAAGGGATACAGTAAACCTCAAGTGAAGCTTCGGAATCTAAAACTGGTCTCAAGGGAAAGGTTCAAAATGTAGACAGTAAGAACAGACATTCCTCTTGTACTTAAGACGGCATTGTCCCTTTTGTAATTAGTTCCGATGCAATTCCTGTGTTTCATCGTCAATATGGAGGTCCAAGGGAAACAGTAAACCTGAAGTGAAACTTTGGAATCCAAAACTGGTCTCACAGGAAAGGCTCAAAACATAGACAGTAAGAACAGTGAGTTTTCTTGTACGTACGTGGGTATTGTGCCTTTTGTATTTAATTCCGTTGCAATTTCTGTGCTTCATCGTCAATATGTAAGTCCAAGGGATACAGTCAACCTAAAGTAAAGCATCGGAATCTAAAACTGGTCTCACAGAAAAGGCTCAAAACATAGATAGTGAGATTAGGCAGTCTTCTTGTACTTAAGTCGGCACTGTGCCCTTTGTATTTAATTCCGATGCAATTTCGGTGTTTCATCGGCAATATGAAGGTACAAGGGTTACAGTAAACCTGAAGTGAAACATCGGAATCAAAAACTGGTCTCACAGGAAAGGCTCAAAACACAGACAGTAAGAAGACTCAGTGTTCTTGTACTTAAGTCGGAATATGCCTTTTGCATCTAATTCCGAAGCAATATCTGTGTTTCAACGTCAATACGAAGGTCCAAGGGATACAGCGAACCTGAAGTGAAGCATCGGAATATAAAACTGATCTCACAGGAAAGGCTCAAAACATATACAGGAAGAGGAGTCAGTCTTCTTGTAGTTAAGTCGGGATTGAACCTTTTGTATTTCATTTCGATGCAATTTCCGTGTATCATCGTCAATAAGAAGGTCCAAGGGATACAGTATAACTGAAGTGAAGCATCGGAATCTAAAACTGGTCCCACATGACAGGTTCAAAACACAGACAGTAAGAAGAGTCAGTCATCTTGCACTTAAGTCGGAATTGTGCCTTTTGTATTTAAGTCCGATGCAATTTCTTTATATCATCGTCAATATGAATGTCCAAGGGATACAGTAAACCTGAAGTGAAGCATCGGAATCCGCAACTGGTCTCACAGGAAAGGCTCGAGACATAGATAGTAAGAAGAGTCATTTTTCATGTACTTACGTCGGCATTGTGCGTTTTGTATTTAATTCCAGTGCAATTTCTGTGTTTCATCGTCAATGTGAAGGTCCATGGGATACAGTAATCGTTAAGTGAATTATCAGAATTGAAAACTGGTTCACAGGAGGGGCTCAAGGCATAGACAGGAAGAGGAGTAAGTGTTCTTGTACTTAAGTCGGCATTGTGGCTTTTGTATTTAATTTCGATGCAGTCTCTGTGTTTCATCGTCAATAAGAAGGTCCAAGGGATACAGTAAACCTAAAGTGAATCATCGGAAACTATAACTGGTCTCACAGGAAAGGTTCAAAATATAGACAGTAAGAAAATCAGTCTTCCTGTACTTAAGTCACCATTGTGCCTTTTGTATCTAATTCCAATGCAATTTCTGTGTTTCATCGTCAATAAGAAGGTCCAAGGGTTACAGTAACACTGAAGTGATGCATCAGAATCTAAAACTGGTCTCACAGGAAAGGTTCAAAACACAGACAGTAAGAAGAGTCAGTCTTCTTGTACTTAAGTCGGCACTGTGCATTTGGATTTAATTCAGATGCAATTCCTGTGTTTAATCGTCAATAAGAAGGACCAAGGGATACAGTAAACCAGAAGTAAGCATCGATATCTAAAACTGGTCTCACAGGAAACTCTCAAATCATAGAATGTTATTAGAGTCATTCCTCTTGTACGTAAGTAGGCATTGTACTTTATGTATTTAATTCCGATGCAATTTCTGTGGTTCATAGTCAATAAGAAGGTCCAAAGGAAACAGTGAACCTGAAGTGAAGCATCAGAATCTAAAACTGGTCACACAGAAAAGTTTCAAAGCATAGACAGTAAGAAGAGTCAGCCTTCTTGTACTTAACTCGGCATTGTGCTTTTTGTATTTAATTCCGATGTAATTTCTGTGTTTCATCGTCAATAAAGTGTTCCAAGGGAGACAGTAAACCTGAAGTGAAGCATCGTAATCTAAAAATGGTCCCACCGGAAAGGCTCAAAACATAGAAGGGAAGAAGAGTAAGTATTCTTGTACTTATGTCGGCATTGAGTCTTTTCCATTTAATTCCGATGCAAATTCTGTGTTTCATCGTCAATAGGAAGGTCCAAGGGATACAGTAAACCTGAAGTGAAGTATCGGAATCTAAAACTGGTCTCACAGGAAAGGTTCAAAACATAGACAGTAAGAAGAGTCAGTCTTCTTGTACTTATGTCGGCATTGTGCATTTTGTTTTTAAATCCGATGCAATTTCTGTGTATCATCGTCAATATGAAGGTCCGAGGGATACAGATATCCTGAAGTGAAGCATCGGAATCTAAAACTGGTCTCACAGGAAAGGTTCAAAGCGTAGACAGTAAGAACAGACATTCCTCTTGTACTTAAGTCGGCATTGTGCCTTTTGTAATTAATTCCGATGCAATTCCTGTGTTTCATCCTCAATATGAAAGACCAAGGGATACAGAAAACCTAAAGTAAAGCATCGGAATCTAAAACTGGTCTCACAGAAAAGGCTCAAAACATAGATAATAAGATGACGCAGTCTTCTTGTACTTAAGTCGGCACTGTGCCTTTTGTATTTAAATCCGATGCAATTTCGGTGTTTCATCGTCAATATGAAGGTACAAGGGTTACAGTAAACCTGAAGTGAAACATCGGATTCAATTACTGGTCTCACAGGAAAGGCTCATAACACAGACAGTAAGAAGAGTCAGTCTACCTTTATTTAGGTCGGAATGTGCCTTTTGCATCTAATTCCGATGCAATTTCTGTGTTTCAAAGTCAATACGAAGGCCCAAGGGATACAGTGAACCTGAAGTGAAGCATCAGAATCTGAAACTGGTCTCACAGGAATGGCTCCAAACAAATACAGGAAGAAGACTCAGTCCTCTTGTACTTAAATCAGCATTATGCCTTTTGTATTGAATTCCAATGCAATTTCTGTGTTTCATCGTCAATATGAAGGTCCATGGGATTCTGTAAACCTGAAGAGAATCATCGGAATCAAAAACTGGTCTCACAGGAAAGGCTCAAACATAGACAGTAAGAAGAGTCAGTCTTCTTGTACTTAAGTCGGCATTGTGCATTTTTTATTTCTTTCCGATGCAATTTCTGTGTTTCATCGTCAATATGAAGGTCCAAGGGATACAGTAAACCTGAGGTGAAGCACTGGAATCTAAACCTGGCCTCACAGGAAAGGCTCAAAACATATTCAGGAAGAAGACCCAGTCTTCTTGTGCTTATGTCGGCATTGTGCATTATTTATTTAATTCCGATGCAATTTCTGTGTTTCATCGTCAGTATGAAGGTCCAAGGGATACAGTGATCGCGAAGTGAAGCATCGGAATTTAAAACTGGTCTCACAGGAAAGGCTCAAGACATAGACAGCAAGAAGAGTAAGCATTGTTGTACTTAAGTCGGCATTGTGCCTTTTGTATTTAATTCCGATGCGATTTCCGTGTTTCATCATCAATAAGGTCCAAGGGATACAGTAAAACTGAAGTGAAGGATCGGAATATAAAACTGGTCTCACAGGAAAGGTTCAAAACGTAGACAGTAAGAACAGACATTGCTCTTGTACTTATGCCGGCATTGTGGCTTTTGTATTTAATTTCGATGCAATTTCTGTGTTTCATCGTCAATAAAAAGGTCCAAGGGATACAGTAAACCTGAGGTGAAGCATCGGAACCTAAAACTGATCTCACAGGAAAGGTTCAAATCATATACAGTAAGAAGACTCAGTCCTCTTGTACGTTATTCGGCATTGTGCGTTTTGTATTCAATTCCAATGCAATTTCTGTGTTTCATCGTCAATATGAAGGTCCAAGGGATTCAGTAAACCTGAAGGGAAGCATCGGAATCAAAAACTGGTCTCACAGGAAAGGCTCAAATATAAACAGTAAGCAGAGTCAGTCTTCTTGTACTTAAGGCGGCATTGTGCATTTGTATATAATTCTGATGCAATTATATTATTTCTTCGTCCGTTTCAAGGTCCAACTGAAACACTAAACCTGAAGTGAAGCATCAGAATCTAAAACTGGTCTCACAGGAAAGGTTCAAAACATAGAATGTAAGGAGAGTCAGTCCTCTTGTACTTAAGTCGCACTGTGCCTTTTGTATTTAATTCCGATGCAATTTCCGTGTATCATCGTCAATAAGAAGGTCCAAGGGATACAGTATAACTGAAGAGATGCATCGGAATCTAAAACTGGTCCCACAGGTAAGGTTCAAAACATAGACAGCAAGAAGTGTCAGTCTTCTTGTACTTTAGTCTTCTTTGTGCCTTTTGTATTTAATTCCGATGCTGTTTCTGTGTTTCTTCGTCAATGTGAAGCTCCATGGGATGCAGTAATCGTTAAGTGAAGCATCGGAATTGAAAACTGGTCTCACAGGAGAGGTTCAAGGCTTATACAGGAAGAAGAGTAAATATTCTAGTACTTAAGTCGGCATTGTGCCTTTTGTATTTAATTCCGATGCAATTCCTGTGCTTCATCGTCATAACGAAGGTCCAAGGGATACAGTGAACTTGAAGTGAAGCATCGGAATCTAATACTGGTCTCACAGGAAAGGTTCAAAACATAGACAGCAAGAAGTGTCAGTCTTCTTGTACTTATGTCGGCATTGTGCCTTTTGTATTTAATTCCGATGCAATTTCTGTGTTTCATCGTCAATATGAAGGTCCAAGGGAAACAGTAAATCTGAAGTGAAGCATCAGAATCAAAAACTGGTCTCACAGGAATGGTTCAAAACGCAGACAGTAAGAAGAGTCAGCCCTCTTGTACTTAAGTCGGCATTGTGCATTTGGATTTAATTCAGATGCAATTTCTGTGTTTCAGCGTCAATAAGAAGGTCCAAGGGATACAGTAAACCTGAAGTAAGCATCGATATCTAAAACTGGTCTCACAGGAAAGGCTCAAATCATAGAATGTTAGAAGAGTCAGTCCTCTTGTACTTAAGTATGCATTGTGCCTTATGTATTTAATTCCGATGCAATTCCTGTGTTTCATCGTCAATAAGAAGGTCCAAGGGATACAGTAAACCTGAAGTGAAGCATCAGAATCTAAAACTGGCCACACAGGAAAGGTTCAAATCATAGACAGTAAGGAGTGTCAGTCTTCTCGTACTTAAGTCGGCATTGTGCCTTCTGTATTTAATTCCGATGCAATTTTTTGTGTTTCATAGTCAATAAGAAGGTCCAATGGATACAGTGAACCTGAAGTGAAGCATCGATATCTAAAATTGGTCTCACCGGAGAAGCTCAAATCATAGAATGTAAGAAGAGTCAGTCCCCTTGTAATTAAGTCGGCATTGAGCCCTTTGTATTTAATTCCGATGCAAATTCTGTGTTTCTTCGTCAATACGAAGGTCCAAGGGATACAGTAAACCTGAAGTGAAACTTCGGAATCCAAAACTGGTCTCACAGGAATGGCTAAAAACATGGACAGTAAGAACAGTGAGTCTTCTTGTACGTAAGTGGGTATTGTGGCTTTTGTATTAAATTCCGTTGCAATTTCTGTGTTCCATCTTCAATATGAAAGTCCAAGGGATACAGTAAACCTGAAGTGAAGCATCGGAATCTAAAACTAGTCTCACAGGAAAAGCTCTATCATAAACAGTAATAAGAGTCGGTCTTCTTGTACTTAAGTCGGCACTGTGCATTTTGTATTTAATTCCGATGCAATGTCTGTGTTTCATCGTCAGTATGAAGGCCCACGTGATACAGTAAACCTAAAGTAAAGCATCGAAATCTAAAACTGGTCTCACAGGAAGGGTTCAAAACATAGATAGTAAGATGAGGCAGTCTTCTTGTACTTAAGTCGGCACTGTGCCTTTTGTATTTAATTCCGATGCAATTTCGGTGTTTCATCGTCATTATGAAGGTCCAAGGGGTTCAATAACCCTGAATTGAAGCATAGCTATCTAAAACTGGTCCCTTACTAGAGGTTGAAAACATATACAGGAAGAAGACTCAGTCTTCTTGTACTTAAGTCGGCATTGTGCCTTTTGAATTTAATTGCAATGCAATTTCTGTGTTTCATCGTCAATACGAAGGTTCAAGGGATACAGTAAACTTGAAGTGAAGCATCGGAATCTAAAAATGATCTCACAGGAAAGGGTCAAAACATATACAGGAAGAAGAGTCAGTCTTGTTGTACTTAAATCGGCATTGTGCCTTTTGTATTGAATTCCAATGCAATTTCTGTGTTTCATCGTCAATATGAAGGTCCAAGTGATCCAGTAAACCTGAAGAGAATCATCGGAATCAAAAACTGGTCTCACAGGAAAGGCTCAAACATAGACAGTAAGAAGAGTCAGTCTTCTTGTACATAAGTCGGCATTGTGCATTTTTTATTTAATTCCGATGCAATTTCTGTGTTTCATCGTCAATACGATGGTCCAAGGTATACAGCAAAGCGGAGGTGAATCACTGGAATGTAAGCCTGGCCTCACAGGAATCGCTCAAATCATATTCAGGAAGAAGACCCAGTCTTCTTGTGGTTATGTCGGCATTGTGCATTTTTTATTTAATTCCGATGCAATTTCTGTGTTTCATCGTCAATATGAAGGTCCAAGGGATACAGTAATCGCGAAGTGAAGCATCGTAATTTAAAACTGGTCTCAGGGGAAAGGCTCAAGGCAGAGACAGGAAGAAGAGTAAGTATTGTTGACTTAAGTCGGCATTGTGCCTTTTGTTTTTAATTCCGATGCAATTCCTGTTTTTCATCGTCAATACGAAGGTCCAAGGGATACAGTAAACCTGAAGTGAAGCTTCGGAATCTAAAACTGGTCTCACAGGAAAGGTTTAAAACATAGACAGTAAGAAGAGTCAGTCTTCATGTACTTAAGTCGGCATTGTGCATTTTGTATTTAATTCCAATGCAATTTCTGTGTTTCGTCTTCAATAAGAAGGCCCAAGGGATACTGTAAACCTGAAGTGAAGCATCAGAATCTAAAACTGGTCACACAGGAAAGGTTCAAAACATAGACAGAAGGAAGAGTCAGTCCTCTTGTACTTAAGTCGGCATTGTGCTTTTTGTATTTAATTCCGATGTAATTTCTGTGTTTCATCGTCAATAACAATTTCCAAGGGAGACAGTAAGCCTGAAGTGAAGCATCGTAATCTAAAACTGGTCTCACAGGAAAGGCTCAAAACATACACAGTAAGAAGAATCAGTCTTCTTGTACTTAAGTTGGCATTGTGCCTTTCGTATTTAATGCCAATTTAATATCTGTGTTTCATCGTCCAAAAGAAGGTTCAAGGGATACAGTAAACTTGAAGTGAAGCATCGGAATCTAAAACTAGTCTCACAGAAAAGGTTCAACGTAGACAGTAAGAAGAGTCAGTCTTCTTGTGCATAAGTCGGCATTGTGCCTTTTGTATTTAATTCCGATGCAATTTCTGTGGTTCATCGTCAATATGAAGGTCCAAGGGATACAGAAAACCTGAAGTGAAGCATCGGAGTCTAAAACTGGTGTCACAGAAAGTTTCAAAACATGGACAGTAAGAAGAGACATTACTCTTGAACTTAAGTCGGCATTGTGCCTTTTGTATTTAATTCCGATGCAATTCGTGTGTATCATCGTCAATACGAAGGTCCAAGGAATACATTGAACTTGAGGTGAAGCATCGGAATCTAAAACTGGTCTCACAGGAAAGGTTCAATACATCGACAGCAAGAAGTGTCAGTCTTCTTGCCTTTTGTATTTAATTCCGATGCAATTTCTGTGTTTCATCGTCAATAAGAAGGTCCAAGGGATACAGTAAATCTGAAGTGAAGCATCAGAATCAAAAACTGGTCTCACAGGAAAGGTTCAAAATACAGACAGTAAGAAGAGTCAGCCTTCTTGTACTTAAGTCGGCATTGTGCATTTGGATTTAATTCAGATGTAATTTCTGTGTTTCAGCGTCAATAAGAAGGTCCAAGGGATACAATAAACCTGAAGTAAGCATCGATATCTAAACCTGGTCTCACAGGAAAGGCTCAAATCGTAGAATGTTAGAAGAGTGAGTCCTCTTGTACTTATGTAGACATTGTGCCTTATGTATTTAATTCCGATGCAATTCCTGTGTTTCATCGTCAATAAGAAGGTCCAAGGGATACAGTGAACCTGAAGTGAAGCATCAGAATCTAAAACTGGCCACACAGGAAAGTTTCAAAATATAGACAGTAAGAAGAATCAGTGTTCTTGTACTTAAGTCGGCATTGTGCTTTTTGTATTTAATTCCGATGTAATTTCTGTGTTTCATCGTCAATAAAGAGCTCCAAGGGAGACAGTAAACCTGACGTGAAGCATCGTAATCTAAAACTGATTTCACAGGAGAGGCTCAAATCATAGACAGTAAGAAGAGTCAGTCTTCTTGTACTTGAGTGTGCATTGTGCCTTTTGTATTTAATGCCAATTTAATATCTGTGTTTCATTGTCAATAAGAAGGTTCAAGGGATACAGTAAACCTGAAGTGAAGCAACGGAATCTAAAACTGGTCACACAGAAATAGTTCAAACATAGACAGTAAGATGAGTCAGTCTTCTTGTGCGTAAGTCGGCATAGTGATTTTTGTATTTAATTCCGATGCAATTTCTATGTTTCATCGTCAATAAGAACGTCCAAGGTATACAGAAATCCTGAAGTGAAGCATCGGAATCTAAAACTGGTCTCACAGGAAAGGTTCAAAACGTAGACAGTGCGAACAGACATTCCTCTTGTACTTAAGGCGGCATTGTGCCTTTCCTATTTAATTCCGATGCAATGTCTGTGTTTCATCGTCAATACGAAGGTCCAAGGGATACAGTAAACCTGAAGTCAAACTTCGGAGTCCAAAACTGGTTTCACAGGAATGGCTCAAAACATGGACAGTAAGAACAGTGAGTCTTCTTGTACGTAAGTGGGTATTGTGGCTTTTGTGTTTAATACCGATGCAATTTCTGTGTTTCATCGTCAATATGAAAGTCCAAGGGATACAGTAAACCTGAAGTGAAGCATCGGAATCTAAAACTAGTCTCACAGGAAAAGCTCTATCATAGACAGTAATAAAAGTCGGTCTTCTTGTACTTAAGTCGGCATTGGGCCTTTTGTATTTAATTCCGATGCAATGTCTGTGTTTCATCGTCAGTATGAAGGCCCAAGTGATACAGTAAACCTAAAGTAAGGCATCGGAATCTAAAACTAGTCTCACAGGAAAGGCTCAAAACATAGATAGTAAGATGAGGCAGTCTTCTTGTACTTAAGTCGGCACTGTGCCTTTTGTATTTAATTCCGATGCAATTTCGGTGTTTCATCGACATTATGAAGGTCCAAGGGGTACAATAAACCTGAATTGAAGCATCGCTATCTAAAACTGGTCCCTTAGAAAAGGTTGAAAACATGTACCGGAAGAAGACCCAGTCTTCTTGTACTTAAGTCGGCATTGTGCCTTTTGTTTTTAATTGCAATGCAATTCCTGTGTTTCATCGTCAATACGAAGGTCCAACTGATACAGTAAACCTGAAGTGAAGCATCGGAATCTAAAACTGATCTCACAGGAAAGGCTCAAAACATATACAGGAAGAAGAGTCAGTCTTCTTGTACTTTAGTCGGCATTGTACCTTTTGTATTTGATTCCGATGCAATTTCTGCGTTTCATCGTTAATATGAAGGTCCAAGGATACAGTAAACCTGAAGTGAAGCATCAGAATCTGAAACTGGTCTCACAGGAATGGCTCCAAACAAATACAGGAAGAAGACTCAGTCCTCTTGTACTTAAATCAGCATTATGCCTTTTGTATTGAATTCCAATGCAATTTCTGTGTTTCATCGTCAATATGAAGGTCCAAGGGATTCTGTAAACCTGAAGAGAATCATCGGAATCAAAAACTGGTCTCACAGGAAAGGCTCAAACATAGACAGTAAGAAGAGTCAGTCTTCTTGTACTTAAGTCGGCATTGTGCATTTTTTATTTCTTTCCGATGCAATTTCTGTGTTTCATCGTCAATATGAAGGTCCAAGGGATACAGTAATCCTGAGGTGAAGCACTGGAATCTAAACCTGGCCTCACAGGAAAGGCTCAAAACATATTCAGGAAGAAGACCCAGTCTTCTTGTGCTTATGTCGGCATTGTGCATTATTTATTTAATTCCGATGCAAATTCTGTGTTTCATCGTCAGTATGAAGGTCCAAGGGATACAGTAATCGCGAAGTGATGCATCGGAATTTAAAACTGGTCTCACAGGAAATGCTCAAGACAACGACAGCAAGAAGAGTAAGCATTGTTGTACTTAAGTCGGCATTGTGCCTTTTGTATTTAATTCCGATGCGATTTCCGTGTTTCATCATCAATAAGGTCCAAGGGATACAGTAAGACTGAAGTGAAGGATCGGAATCTAAAACTGGTCCCACATGAAAGGTTCAAAACACAGACAGTAAGAAGAGTCAGTCATCTTGCCCTTAAGTCGGGAGTGTGCCTTTTGTATTTAATTGCGATGCAATTTCTTTATTTCATCGTCAAATGAATGTCCAAGGGATACTGTAAACTTGAAGTGAAGCATCGGAATCTTAATCTGATCTCACAGGAAAGGCTCAAAACATAGACAGTAAAAAGAGTCATTTTTCTTGTACTTACGTCGGCAATATGCGATATATATTTAATTCCGATTCAATTTCTGTGTTTCATCGTCCATGTGAAGGTCCAAGGAATACAGTAATCGCGAAGTGAAGCATCGGAATTTAAAACTGGTCTCACAGGAAAGGCTCAAGGCATAGACATGAAGAAGAGTAAGTATTGTTGACTTAAGTCGGCATTGTGCCTTTTGTAATTAATTCCGATGCAATTCCTGTTTTTCACCGTCAATACGAAGGTCCAAGGGATACAGTGAACCTGAAGTTAAGCTTCGGAATCTAAAACTGGTCTCACAGGAAAGGTTTAAAACATAGACAGTAAGAGGAGTCAGTATTCTTGTACTTAAGTCGGCATTGTGCATTGTGTATTTAATTCCAATGCAATTTCTGTGTTTCGTCGTTAATAAGAAGGTCCAAGGGATACAGTAAACCTGAAGTGAAGCATCAGAATCTAAAACTGGTCACACAGGAAAGTTTCAAAACATAGACAGTAAGAAGAGTCAGTCTTCTTGTACTTAAGTCGGCATTGTGCCTTTTGTTATTTAATTCCAATGCAATTTCTGTGTTTCAACGTCAATATGAAGGTCCAAGGGATACAGAAATCCTGAAGTGAAGGATCGGAATCTGAAACTGGTCTCACAGGGAAGGTTCAAGACGTAGACAGTGAGAACAGACATTCCTCTTGTACCTAAGTCGGCATTGTGCCTTTTCTAATTAATTCCGATGCAATGTCTGTGTTTCATCGTCAGTACGAAGGTCCAAGGGATACAGTAAACCTGAAGTGATACATCGGAATCCAAAACTGGTCTCACAGGAATAGCTCAAAACATGGACAGTAAGAACAGTGAGTCTTCTTGTACGTAAGTGGGTATTGTGGCTTTTGTATTTAATTCCGTTGCAATATCTGTGTTTCATCGTCAATATGAAAGTCTAAGGGATGCAGTAAACCTGAAGTGAAGCATCGGAATCTAAAACTAGTCTCACAGGAAAAGCTCTATCATCGACAGAAATAAGAGTCGGTCTTCTTGTACTTAAGTCGGCATTGTGCCTTTTGAATTTAATTCCGATGCAATGTCTGTGTTTCATCGTCAGTATGAAGGCCTAAGTGATACAGTAAACCTAAAGTAAAGCATTGGAATCCAAAACTGGTCTCACAGGAAAGGCTCAAAACATAGAAGCTAAGATGAGGCAGTCTTCTTGTACTTAAGTGGGCATTGTGCCCTTTGTATTTAATTGCAATGCAATTTCTGTGTTTCATCGTCAATACGAAGGTCCAACTGATACAGTAAAGCTGAAGTGAAGCATCGGAATCCAAGGCTGGTCTCACCGGAAGGGCTCAAAACATAGACAGTAAGAAGAGTTAGTCTTCTTGTACTTATGTCGGCATTGTGCCTTTTGCATCTAATTCCGATGCAATATCTGTGTTTCAACGTCAATACGAAGGTTCAAGGGATACAGTAAACCTGAAGTGAAGCATCGGAATCTAAAACTGATCTCACAGGAAAGGCTCAAAACATATACAGGAAGAAGAGTCAGTCTTCTTGTACTTAAGTCGGCATTGTACCTTTTGTATTTGATTTCGATGCAATTTCTGTGTTTCATCGTTAATATGAAGGTCCAAGGGATACAGTAAACCTGAAGTGAAGCATCTGAATCTGAAACTGGCCTCACAGGAATGGCTCCAAACAAATACAGGAAGAAAACTCAGTCCTCCTGTACTTAAATCGGCATTGTGCCTTTTGTATTGAATTCCAATGCAATTTCTCTGTTGCATCGTCAATATGAAGGTCCAAGGGATCCAGTAAACCTGAAGAGAATCATCGGAATCAAAAACTGGTCTCACAGAAGAGGCTCAAACATAGACAGTAAGAAGAGTCAGTCTTCTTGTACTTAAGTCGGCATTGTGCATATTTTATTTAATTCCGATGCAATTTCTGTGTTTCATCGTCAATACGATGGTCCAAGGTATACAGCAAAGCGGAGGTGAAGCACTGGAATCTAAGCCTGGCCTCAGAGGAAAGGCTCAATTCATATTCAGGAAGAAGACCCAGTCTTCTTGTGGTTATGTCGGCATTGTGCATTTTTTATTTAATTCCGATGCAATTTCTGTGTTTCACCGTCAATATGAAGGTCCAAGGGATACAGTAATCGCGAAGTGAAGCATCGGAATTTAAAACTGGTCTCACAGGAAAGAATCAAAACATACACAGTAAGAAGAATCAGTCTTCTTGTACTTAAGTTGGCATTGTGCCTTTCGTATTTAGTGCCAATTTAATATCTGTGTTTCATCCTCCAAAAGAAGGTTCAAGGGATACAGTAAACTTGAAGTGAAGCATTGGAATCTAAACTTAGTCTCACAGAAAAGGGTTCAAACATAGACAGTAAGAAGATTCAGTCTTCTTGTGCATATGTCGGCATTGTGCCTTTTGTATTTAATTCCGATGCAATTTCCGTGTATCATCGTCAATAAGAAGGTCCAAGGGATACAGTATAATTGAAGTGATGCATCGGAGTCTAAAACTGGTCCCACAGTAAAGGATCAAATGATAGACAGCAAGAAGTGTCAGTCTTCTTGTACTTAAGTCGGCATTGTGCCTTTTGTATTTAATTCCGATGCAATTTCCGTGTATCATCGTCAATAAGAAGGTCCAAGGGATACAGTATAATTGAAGTGATGCATCGGAATCTAAAACTGGTCTCACAGGAAAGGTTCAATACATAGACAGCAAGAAGTGTCAGTCTTCTTGTACTTACGTCGGCATTGTGCCTTTTGTATTTAATTCCGATGCAATTTCTGTGTTTCATCGTCAATAAGAAGGTCCAAGGGATACAGTAAATCTGAAGTGAAGCATCAGAATCAAAAACTGGTCTCACAGGAAAGGTTCAAAATACAGACAGTAAGAAGAGTCAGCCTTCTTGTACTTAAGTCGGCATTGTGCATTTGGATTTAATTCAGATGCAATTTCTGTGTTTCAGCGTCAATAAGAATGTCCAAGGGATACAGTAAACCTGAAGTAAGCATCGATATCTAAACCTGGTCTCACAGGAAAGGCTCAAATCGTAGAATGTTAGAAGAGTGAGTCCTCTTGTACTTATGTAGGCATTGTGCCTTATGTATTTAATTCCGATGCAATTCCTGTGTTTCATCGTCAATAAGAAGGTCCAAGGGATGCAGTAAACCTGAAGTGAAGCATCAGAATCTAAAACTGGCCACACAGGAAAGTTTCAAAATATAGACAGTAAGAAGAATCAGTGTTCTTATACTTAGGTCGGCATTGTGCTTTTTGTATTTAATTCCGATGTAATTTCTGTGTTTCATCGTCAATAAAGAGCTCCAAGGGAGACAGTAAACCTGACGTGAAGCATCGTAATCTAAAACTGATTTCGCAGGAGAGGCTCAAATCATAGACAGTAAGAAGAGTCAGTCTTCTTGTACTTGAGTGTGCATTGTGCCTTTTGTATTTAATGCCAATTTAATATCTGTGTTTCATTGTCAATAAGAAGGTTCAAGGGATACAGTAAACCTGAAGTGAAGCAACGGAATCTAAAACTGGTCACACATAAATAGTTCAAACATAGACAGTAAGATGAGTCAGTCTTCTTGTGCTTAAGTCGGCATTGTGATTTTTGTATTTAATTCCGATCCAATTTCTATGTTTCATCGTCAATAAGAACGTCCAAGGTATACAGAAATCCTGAAGTGAAGCATCGGAATCTAAAACTGGTCTCACAGGAAAGGTTCATAACGTAGACAGTGAGAACAGACATTCCTCTTGTACTTAAGTCGGCATTGTTCCTTTCCTAATTAATTCCGATGCAATGTCTGTGTTTCATCGTCAACACGAAGGTCCAAGGGATACAGTAAACCTGAAGTGAAACTTCGGAGTCCAAAACTGGTCTCACAGGAATGGCTCAAAACATGGACAGTAAGAACAGTGAGTCTTCTTGTACGTAAGTGGGTATTGTGGCTTTTGTGTTTAATTCCGATGCAATTTCTGTGTTTCATCGTCAAATGAATGTCCAAGGGATACAGTAAACCTGAAGTGAAGCATCGGAATCTTAATCTGATCTCACAGGAAAGGCTCAAAACATAGACAGTAAAAAGAGTCACTTTTCTTGTACTTACGTCGGCAATATTCGATTTATATTTAATTCCGATTCAATTTCTGTGTTTCATCGTCCACGTGAAGGTCCAAGGGATGCAGTAATCGCTAAGTGAAGCATCGGAATTTAAAACTGGTCTCACAGGAAAGGCTCAAGACATAGACAGGAAGAAGTGCAAGTATTGTTGACTTAAGTCGGCATTGTGCCTTTTGTATTTAATTCCGATGCAATTCCTGTTTTTCATCGTCAATACGAAGGTCCAAGGGATACAGTGAACCTGAAGTGAAGCTTCGGAATCTAAAACTGGTCTCACAGGAAAGGTTTAAAACGTAGACAGTAAGAGGAGTCAGTATTCTTGTACTTAAGTCGGCATTGTGTATTTAATTCCAATGCAATTTCTGTGTTTCGTCGTCAATAAGAAGGCCCAAGGGATACAGTAAACCTGAAGTGAAGCATCAGAATCTAAAACTGGGCACACAGGAAAGTTTCAAAACATAAACAGTAAGAAGAATCATTCTTCTTGTACTTAAGTTCGCATTGTGCCTTTCGTATTTAATGCCAATTTAATATCTGTGTTTCATCGTCCAAAAGAAGGTTCAAGGGATACAGCAAACCTAAAGTGAAGGATCGGAATCTAAAACTAGTCTCACAGAAAAGGTTCAAACATAGACAGTAAGATGAGTCAGTCTTCATGTGCATACGTCGGCATTGTGCCTTTTGTATTTAATTCGGATGCAATTTCTATGTTTTATCGTCAATAAGAAGGTCCAAGGGATACAGTAAACCTAAAGTGAAGCATCGGAATCGAAAACAGGTCTCACAGGAAAGGATCAAATCATAGACAGTAAGAAGAGTCAGTCTTCTTGTACTTAAGTCGACATTGTGCCTTTTGTATTTAATTCCGATGCAATTTCTGTGGTTCATCGTCAATATGAAGGTCCAAGGGATACAGAAAACCGGAAGTGAAGCATCAGAGTCTAAAACTGGTGTCACAGAAAGTTTCAAAACATAGACAGTAAGAAGAGACATTCCTCTTGAACTTAAGTCGGCATTGTGCATTTTGTATTTAATTCCGATGCAATTTCTGTATTTCATCGTTAATAAGAAGGTGTAAGGGATACAGTAAACCTGAAGTGAAGCATCGTAATCTAAAACTGCTCTCACAGGAAAAGTTTAAAATATAGACAGTAAGAAGAGTCAGTCTTCTCGTACTTAAGTCGGCATTGTGCCTTTTGTTTTAATTCCTATGCAATTTCTGTGTTTCCTCGTCAATAAGAAGGTCCAAGGGATACAGTAAACCTGAAGTGAAGCATCGATATCTAAAACTGGTCTCACACGAAAGGCTCAAATCATAGAATGTAAGAAGAGTCAGTCCTCTTGTACTTAAGTCGGCACTGTGCCTTTTGTTTTTAATTACGATGCAATTTCCGTGTATCATCGTCAATAAGAAGGTCCAAGGGATACAGTAAATCTGAAGTGAAGCATCAGAATCAAAAACTGGCCTCACAGGAATGGTTTAAAACTCAGACAGTAAGAAGAGTCAGCCTTCTTGTACTTAAGTCGGCATTGTGCCTTTTGTATTTAATTCCGATGCAATTCCTGTGTTTCATCGTCAATACGAAGGTCCAAGGGATACAGTAAACCTGAAGTGAAGCATCAGAATGTAAAACTGGTCACACAGGAAAGTTTCAAAACATAGACAGTAAGAAGAGTCAGTGTTCTTGTGCTTAAGTCGGCATTGTGATTTTTGTATTCAATGCCGATGCAATTTCTATGTTTCATCGTCAATAAGAACGTCCAAGAGATACAGTAAACCTAAAGTGAAGCATCGGAATCTCAAACTGGTCTCACAGCAAAGGTTGAAATCATAGACAGTAAGAAGTGTCAGTCTTCTCGTACTTAAGTCGGCATTGTGCCCTCTGTATTTAATTCCGATGCAATTTCTGTGTTTCATAGTCAATAAGAAGGTCCAAGGGATACAGTAAACCTGAAGTGAAGCATCGATATCTAAAATTGGTCTCACAGGAAAAGCTCAAATCATAGAATGTAAGAAGAGTCAGTCCTCTTGTACTTAAGTCGGCATTGAGCCTTTTGTATTTAATTTCGATGCAAATTCTGTGTTTCATCGGCAATAGGAAGGTCCAATGGACACAGTAAACCTGAAGTGAAGCATCGAAATCTAAAACTGGTCTCACAGGAAAGGTTCAAAACATAGACAGTAAGAAGAATCCGTCTTCTTTTACTTAAGTCGGCATTGTTCCTTTTGTTATTTAATTCCAATGCAATTTCTGTGTTTCAACGTCAATATGAAGGTCCAAGGGATACAGAAATCCTGAAGTGAAGGATCGGAATCTGAAACTGGTCTCACAGGAAAGGTTCAAGACGTAGACAGTGAGAACAGACATTCCTCTTGTACTTAAGTCGCCATTGTGCCTTTTCTAATTAATTCCGATGCAATTTCTGTGTTTCATCGTCAATACGAAGGTCCAAGGGATACAGTAAACCTGAAGTGATACTTCGGAATCCAAAACTGGTCTCACAGGAAAGGCTCAAAACATATACAGGAAGAAGAGTCAGTCTTCTTGTACTTAAGTCGGCATTGTGCCTTTTGAATTTAATTCCGATGCAATGTCTGTGTTTCATCGTCAGTATGAAGGCCTAAGTGATACAGTAAACCTAAAGTAAAGCATTAGAATCTAAAACTGGTCTCACAGGAAAGGCTCAAAACATAGAAACTAAGATGAGGCAGTCTTCTTGTACTTAAGTGGGCATTGTGCCTTTTGTATTTAATTGCAATGTAATTTCTGTGTTTCATCGTCAATACGAAGGTCCAACTGATACAGTAAACCTGAAGTGAAGCATCGGAATCCAAAGCTGGTGTCACCGGAAGGGCTCAAGACATAGACAGTGAGAAGAGTTAGTCTTCTTGTACTTATGTCGGCATTGTGCCTTTTGCATCTAATTCCGATGGAATTTCTGTGTTTCAACGTCAATACGAAGGTTCAAGGGATACAGTAAACCTGAAGTGAAGCATCGGAATCTAAAACTGATCTCACAGGAAAGGCTCAAAACAAATACAGGAAGAAGAGTCAGTCTTCTTGTACTTAAGTCGGCATTGTACCTTTTGTATTTGATTCCGATGCAATTTTTGTGTTTCATCGTTAATATGAAGGTCCAAGGGATACAGTAATCGCGAAGTGAAGCATCGGAATTTAAAACAGGTCACACAGGAAAGGCTCAAGACATAGACAGCATGAAGAGTAAGTATTGTTGTACTTAAGTCGGCATTGTGCCTTTTGTATTTAATTCCGATGCGATTTCCGTGTTTCATCATCAATAAGGTCCAATGGATACAGTAAAACTGAAGTGAAGGATCGGAATCTAAAACTGGTCCCACAGGAAAGGTTCAAAACACAGACAGTAAGAAGAGTCAGTCATCTTGCTCTTAAGTCGGGATTGTGTCTTTTGTATTTAATTGCGATGCAATTTTGTTTATTTCATCGTCAAATGAATGTCCAAGGGATACAGTAAACCTGAAGTGAAGCATCGGAATCTTAATCTGATCTCACAGGAAAGGCTCAAAACATAGACAGTAAAAAGAGTCAATTTTCTTGTACTTACGTCGGCAATATGCGATTTATATTTAATTCCGATGCAATTTCTGAGTTTCATCGCCAATGTGAAGGTCCAAGGGATGCGGTAATCGCGAAGTGAAGCATCGGAATTAGAACTGGTCTCGCAGGAAAGGCTCAAGACATAGACAGGAAGAAGAGTAAGTATTTTTGACTTAAGTCGGCATTGTGCATTTTGTATTTAATGCCGATTTAATCTCTGTGTTTCATCGTCAATAAGAAGGTTCAAGGGATACAGTAAACCTAAAGTGAAGCATCGCAATCTAAAACTGGTCTCACAGAAAAGGTTCAAACATAGACAGGAAGAAGAGTCAGTCTTCTTGTGCTTAAGTCGGCATTGTAACTTTTGTATTTAATTCCGATGGAATTCCTATGTTTCATCGTCAATAAGAAGGTCCAAGGGATACAGTAAACCTAAAGTGAAGCATCGGAATCTAAAACTGGTCTCACAGTGAAGGTTCAAATCATAGACAGTAAGAAGTGTGAGTCTTCTCGTACTTATGTCGGCATTGTGCCTTCTGTATTTAATTCCGATGCAATTTCTGTGTTTCATCGTCAATAAGAAGGTCCAAGGGATACAGTAAAACTGAAGTAAAGCATCGATATCTAAAATTAATCTCACGGGAAAAGCTCAAATCATAGAATGTAAGAAGACTCAGTCCTCTTGTGCTTAAGTCGGCATTGAGCCATTTGTATATTATTCCGATGCAAATTCTGTGTTTCATCGTCAATAGGAAGGTCCAAGGGATACAGTAAACCTGAAGTGAAGCATCGGAATCTAAAACTGGTCTCACAGGAAAGGTTCAAAGCATAGACAGTAAGAAAGTCAGTCTTCTTGTACTTAAGTCGGCATTGTGCCTTTGAAATTTAATTCCAATGGAATTTCTGTGTTTCATCGTCAATATGAAGGTCCAAGGGATACAGAAATCCTGAAGTGAAACATCGGAATCTAAAACTGGTCTCACAGGAAAGGTTCAAAAGGTAGACAGTAAGAACAGACATTCCTCTTGTACTTAAGTCGGCATTGTGCCTTTTCTAATTAATTCCAATGCAATTTCTGTGTTTCATCTTCAATATGAAGGTGCAAGGGATACAGTAATCCTGAAGTGAAACTTCGGAATAGAAAACTGATCTCACAGGAAAGGCTCGAAGCATGGACAGTAAGAACAGTGAGTCTTCTTGTATGTAAGTGAGTATTGTGCCTTTTGTATTTAATTCCGTTGCAATTTCTGAGTTTCACCGTCAATATGAAAGTCCAAGGGATACAGTAAACCAGAAGTGAAGCATCGGAATCTAAAACTAGTCTCACAGGAAAAGCTCAACCATTAACAGTAATAAGAGTCGGTCTTCTTGTACTTATGTCGGCATTGTGCCTTTTGTATTTAATTCCGATGCAATGTCTGTGTTTCATCGTCAGTATGAAAGCCCACGTGATACAGTAAACCTAAAGTGAAGCATCGGAATCTAAAACTGGTCTCACAGGAAACGCTCAAATCATAGACAGTAAGAAGAGTCAATCTTCTTGTACTTAAATCGGCATTGTGCCTTTTCTACTTATTTCCGATGCAATTTCTGTGTTTCATAGTCAATATGAAAGTCCAAGGGATACAGTAAAGCTAAAGTAAAGCATCGGAATCTAAAACTGGTCTCACAGGAAAGGCTCAAAACATATACAGGAAGAAGAGTCAGTCTTCTTGTACTTAAGTCGGCAATGTACCTTTTGTATTTAATTCGGATGCAATTTCTGTGTTTCATCGTCAATAAGAAGGACCAAGGCATACAGTAAACCTGAAGTGAAGCATCGATGTCTAAAACTGGTCTCACAGGAAAGGCTCAAATCATAGAATGTAAGAAGAGACATTCCTCTTGTACTTAAGTCGGCGTTGTGCCTTTTGTATTTACTTCCGATGCGATATCCATGTTTAATCATCAATAAGCTCCAAGGGATACAGTAAACCTGAAGTGAAGCATCGGAATCTTAATCTGATCTCACAGGAAAGGCTCGAAACATAGACAGTAAGAAGAGACATTCCTATTGCACTTAAGTCGGCGTTGTGCATTTTGTGTTTACTTCCGATGCGATATCCATGTTTCATCATCAATAAGCTCCAAGGGAGACAGTTAACCTGAAGTGAAGTATCGTAATCTAAAACTGATCTCACAGGAAAGGCTTAAACATAGACAGTAAGAAGAGTCAGTCTTCTTGTACTTGAGTTTGCATTTTGCCTTTTGTATTTAATGCCAATTTAATATCTGTGTTTCATTGTCAATAAGAAGGTTCAAGGGATACAGTAAACCTGAAGTGAAGCATCGGAATCTAAAACTGGTCTCACAGAAAAGATTCAAACATAGACAGTAAGAAGAGTCAGTCTTCTTGTGCTTAAGTCGGCATTGTGACTTTTGTATTTAATTCTGATGCAATTTCTATGTTTTATCGTCAATACGAAGGTCCAAGGGATACAGTAAACCTAAAGTGAAGCATCGGAATCTAAAACTGGTCTCACAGGAAAGTTCAAATCATATACAGTAAGAAGTGTCAGTCTTCTGGTACTTAAGTCGGCATTGTGCCTTCTGTGTTTAATTCCGATGCAATATCTATGTTTCATCGTCAATAGGAAGGTCCAAGGGATACAGTAAACCTGAAGTGAAGCATCGATTTCTAAAATTGGTCTCACAGGAAAAGCTCAAATCATAGAATGTAAAAAGAGTCAGTCCTCTTGTACTTAAGTCGGCATTGGGCCATTTGTATTTAATTCCGATGCAAATTCTTTGTTTCATCGACAATAGGAAGGTCCAAGGGATACAGTAAACCTGAAGTGAAGCATCGGAATCTAAAACTGGTCTCACAGGAAAGGTTAAAAACATAGACAATACGAAGAGTCAGTCTTGTTGTACTTAAGTCGGCATTGTGCCTTTTGTATTTAATTCCAATGCAATTTCTGTGTTTCATCGTCAATATGAAGGTCCTAGGGATACAGAAATCCTGAAGTGAAGCATCGGAATCTAACACTGGTCTCAAAGGAAATTCTCAAAACATAGACAGTAAGAACAGACATTCCTCTTGTACTTAAGTCGGCATTGTGTCTTTTCTAATTAATTTCGATGCAATTTCTGTGTTTCATCGTCAATAAGAAGGTCCAAGGGATACAGTAAACCTGAAGTGAAACTTCGGAATCCAAACCCGGTCTCACAGGAAAGGCTCAAAACATGGACAGTAAGAACAGTGAGTCTTCTTGTACGTAAGTGGGTATTGTGCCTTTTATATTTAATTCCGTTGCAATTTCTGTGTTTCACCGTCAATATGAAAGTCCAAGGGATAGAGTAAACCTGAAGTGAAGCATCGGAATCTAAAACTAGTCTCACAGGAAAAGCTCAATCATAGACAGTAAGATGAGGCAGTCTTCTTGTACTTAAGTCGGCACTGTGGCTTTTGTATTTAATTCCGATGCAATTTCGGTGTTTCATCGTCAATATGAAGGTCCAAGTGGTACAATAAACCTGAATTGCAGCATCGCTAACTAAAACTGGTCCCTTACGAAAGGCTGAAAACATAAATAGGAAGAAGACTCAGTTTTCTTGTACTTAAGTCGGCATTGTGCTTTTGTATTTAATTGCAATGCAATTTCAATGTTTCATCGCCAATACGAATGTCCAACTGATACAGAAAACCTGAAGTGAAGCATCCGAATCTCAAGCTGGTCTCACAGGGAAGGCTCAAACATACACAGTAAGAAGAGTTAGTCTTCTTGTACTTAAGTCGGCATTGTGCCTTTTGCATCTAATTCCGATGCAATTTCTGTGTTTCAACGTCATTACGAAGTTTCAAGGCATACAGTAAACCTGAAGTGAAGCATCGGAATCTAAAACTGACCTAACAGGAAAGGCTCTAAACATATACAGGAAGAAGAGTCGGTCTTCTTGTACTTAAGTCGGCATTCTACCTTTTGTATTTAATTCCGATGCAATTTCTGTGTTTCATCGTTAATATGAAGGTCCAAGGGATACAGTAAACCTGAAGTGAAGCATCTGAATCTAAAACTGGTCTCACAGGAATGGCTCCAAACAAATACAGGAAGAAGCTTAAGTCCTATTGTACTTAAATCGGCATTGTGCCTTTCGTATTGAATTCCAATGCAATTTCTGTGTTTCATCGTCAATATGAAGGTCCAAGGGATACAGTAATCGCGAAGTGAAGCATCGGAATTTAAAACTGGTCACATAGGAAAGGCTCAAGACATAGACAGGAAGAAGAGTAACTATTAATGTACTTAAGTCGGCATTGTGCTTTTGTATTTTAATTCCGATGCAATTCCTGTCTTTCAGCGTCAATACTAAGGTCCAAAGGATACAGTAAACCTGAAGTGAGGCTTCGGAATCTAAAACTGGTCTCACAGGAAACGTTTAAAACATAGACAGTAAGAGGATTCAGTCTTCTTGTACTTAATTTGGCATTGTGCCTTTTGTATTTAATTCCGATGCAATTTCTGTGTTTCATCGTCAATAAGAAGGTCCAAGGGATACAGTAAACCTGAAGTGAAGCATCAGAATCTAAAACTGGTCACACAGGAAAGGTTCAAAACATAGACAGTAAGAAGAGTCAGTCTTCTTGTACTTAAGTCGGCATTGTGCTTTTTGTATTTGATTCCGATGTAACTTCTGTGTTTCATCGTCAATAACAAGTTCCAAGGGAGACAGTAAGCCTGAAGTGAAGTATCGTATTCTAAAAATGGTCTCGCAGGAAAGGCTCAAATCATAGACAGTAAGAAGAATCAGTCTTCTTGTACTTAAGTTGGCATTGTGCCTTTCATATTTAATGCCAATTTAATATCTGTGTTTCATCGTCCAAAAGAAGGTTCAAGGGATACAGTAAACCTGAAGTGAAGCATCTGAATCTAAAACTGGTCTCACAGAAAACGTTCAAACATAGACAGTAAGAAGAGACAGTCTTCTTGTGCTTAAGTCAGCGTTGTGCCCTTTGTATTTAATTCCGATGCAATTTCTATGTTTCACCGTCAATAAGAAGGTCCAAGGGATACAGTAAACCTAAAGTGAACCATCGGAATCTAAAACTGGTCTCACAGGATAGGTTCAAACCATAGACAGTAAGAAGTGTTAGTCTTCTTGTACTTAAGTCGGCATTGTGCCCTTTGTATTTAATTCCGATGCAATTTCTGTGTATCATCGTCAATATGATGGTCCAAGTAATACAGAAAACCTGAAGTGAAGCATCGGAGTCTAAAACTAGTCTCACAGGAAAGTTTCAAAACATAGACAGTAAGAAGAGTCAGTCTTCTTGTACATGAGCTGGCATTGCGCCTTTTGCATTTAATTCCAATGCATTTTCTGTGCTTCATCGTCAATAAGAAGGACCAAGGGATACAGAATACCTGAAGTGAAGCATCGTAATCTAAAACTGGTCACACAGGAAAGTTTCAAAATGTAGACAGTAAGAACCGACATTCCTCTTGTACCTAAGTCGGCATTGTGCCTTTTGTATTTGATTCCTAAGCAATTTGTGTGTTTCATCGTCATTAAGAAGGTCTAAGGGATACAGTGAACCTGAAGTGAAGCAACGGAACCTAAAACTGGTCTCACGGGAAAGGATCAAAACGTAGACAGTAAGATGAGTCAGTCTTCTTGTACTTCAGTCGGCATTGTGCCTTTGTATTTAATTCCGATGCAATTTCTGTGTTTCATCGTCAATATGAAGGTCCAAGGGATACAGTAAACCTAAAGTGAAGAATCGGAATTCAAAACTGGTCTCACAGGAAAGGTTCAAAACATAGACGGTAGGAAGTGTCAGTCTTTTTTTACTTAAGTCGGCATTGTGCCTTTTGTATTTAATTCCGAAGCAATTTCTGTGTTTCATTGTTAATGAGAAGGTCCAAGGGATACAGTAAAACTGTAGTGAAGCATCGTAATCTAAAACTGCTCTCACAGGAAAGGTTCAAAACATAGACAGTAAGAAGAGTCAGTCTTCTTGTACTTAAGTCGGCATTGTGCTTTTGTATTTAATTCCGATGCATTTTCTGTGTTTCATCGTCAATAACAACGTAAAAGGGATACAGTAAACCTGAAGTGAAGCATCGATATCAAAAACTGGTCTCCGAGGATAGGCTCAAATCATAGAATGTTAGATGAGTCAGTCCTCTTGTACTTAAGTCGGCATAGGGAATCTTGTAGTTAATTCCGATGCAATTTCTGTGTTTCATCGTCAACAAGAAGGGCCAAGGGATACAGTAAACCCGAAGTGAAGCATCGGAATCTAAAACTAATCTCACAGGAAAGGCTCAAATCATAGAATGTAAGAAGAGTCAGTCCTCTTGTACTTAAGACGGCATTGTGCCTTTTGTATTTAATTCCTACCCAATTTCTGTGTTTCATCGTCAATAAGAAGGTCCAAGGGAAACAGTAAACCTGAAGTGAAGCATCGGAATCTAAAAGTGGTCTCACAGGAAAGGTTGAATACATTGAGAGAGAAGAGTCAGTCTTCCTGTGCTTAAACCGGCATTATGCCCTTTGTATTTAATTCCGATGCAATTTCTGTGTTTCATCGTCAATATGAAGGTCCAAGGGATGCAGTAAACCTGAAGTGAAGCATCTGAAACTTAAACTGGACTCACAGGAAAGGCTCAAAACATAGACAGTAAGAAGAGTCACTCTTCTTGTACTTAAGTCGGCATTGTGCGTTTTGTATATAATACCGATGCAATTACTGTGTTTCATCGACAGTATGAAGGTCAAAGGGATACAGAAAACCTGAAGTGAAGCATCGGAATCTAAAACTGGTCTCACAGGAAAGGTTGAAAACATAGAAAGTAAGAAGAGACATTCCTCTTGAACGAAAGTCGGCGTTGTGCCTTTTGTTTTTTAATTCCGTTAAATTTCTGTATTTCGTCGTTAATAAGAATGTCCAAGGGAAACAGTAAAGCTGAAGTGAAGCATCGGAATCTAAAAGTGGTCTCACAGGAAAGGTTGAATACATAGAGAGAGAAGAGTCAGTCTTCCTGTGCTTAAACCGGCATTATGCCCTTTGTATTTAATTCCGATGCAATTTCTGTGTTTCATCGTCAATAAGAAGGTCCAAGGGATACAGTGAACCTGAAGTGAAGCATCGGGATCTAAAACTGGTCTCACGGGAAAGGATCAAAGCGTTGACAGTAAGAAGAGTCAGTCTTCTTGTACTTAAGTCGACATTGTGCGTTTTGTATTTAATTCCGATGCAGTTTCTGTGCTTCATCGTCAATAAGAAGATCCAAGGGATGCAGTAAACCTGAAGTTAACCATCGATATCTAAAATTGGTCTCACAGGAAAGGCTCAAATCACGGAATGTAAGAGGAGTCAGTCCTCTTGTACTTAAGTCGGCATTGTGCTTTTGTATTTAATTCCGATGCAATTTCAGTGTGTCATCGTCAATAAAAAGGTCCAAGGGATACAGTAAAACTGAGATGAAGCATCGGAATCTGAAACTGGCCTCACAGGAAAGGCTCAAAACATAGACAGTAAGAAGAAACAGTCTTCTTGTACTTAAGTTGGCATTGTGCCTTTTGTATGTAATGTCGATTTAATTTCTGTGTTTCATCGTCAATAAGAAGGTTCAAGGGATACAGTAAACCTGAAGTGAAGCATAGGAATCTAAAACTGCTCTCAGAGGAAAGGTTCAAAACATAGACAGTAAGATGAGACTGTCTTTTTGTACTTGAGTCGAAATTGTGGCTTATGTTTTTAACTCCGATGCAATATCTGTGTTTCATCGTCAATAAGAAGGTCCAAGGGATACAATAAACCTGAAGTGAAGCATCGATATCTAAAATTGGTCTCACAGGAAAGGCTCAAATCGTAGAATGTAAGAAGAGTCAGTCCTCTTGCACTTAAGTCGGAATTGAGCCTTTTGTATTTAATTCCGATGCAATTTCTGTGTTTCATCGCCAATATGAAGGTCCAGGGGATACAGTAACCTGAAGTGAAGCATCGGAATCTAAAATTGCTCTCACAGGAAACGTTCAAAACACAGACAGTAAGGAGAGTCAGTCTACTTGTACTTAAGTCGGCATTGTGCCTTTTGTATTTAATTCCGATGCAATTTCTGTATTTAATTGTTAATAAGAAGGTCCTAGTGATACGGTAACCTGAAGTGAAGCATCGGAATCTAAAATTGATCACACAGGAAATGTTTAAAACATAGACAGTAAGAGGAGTCCAGCTTCTTGTACTTTAGTCGCATTTTGCCTTTTGTATTTAATTCCGATGTAATTTCTGTGTTTCATCGTCAATAAGAGGGTCCAAAGGATACAGTAAACCTGAAGTGAAGCATCGATATCTAAAACTGGTCTCACAGGAATGGCTGAAATCATAGTATGTAAGAAGTGTCAGTCCTCTTGTACTTAAGTCGGCATTGTGCTTTTGAATTTAATTCCGATGCATGTTCTGTGTTTCATCGCCAATAACAACGTAAAAGGGATACAGTAAACCTGAAGAGAAGCATTGATATCAAACATTGGTCTCTGAGGAAAGGCTCAAGTCATAGAATGTAAGAAGAGTCAGTCCTCTTGTGCTTAAGTCGGCACAGTGTCTTTTGTATTTAATTCCGATGCAATTTCTGTGTGTCATCGTCAATAAGAAGGTGCAAGGGATACAGTAAACCTAAAGGGAAGCATCGGAATCCAAAACTGGTCTCACAGGAAAAGTTCAAAACATAGGCAGTAAGAAGAGACATTCCTCTTGAACTTAAGTCGGCGTTATGCCTTTTGTATTTAATTCCGTTAAATTTCTGTATTTCATCGTTAATAAGAATGTCCAAGGGATACAGTAAACCTGAAGTGAAGCAACGTAATCTAAAACTGCTCTCACAGGAAAGGTTCAGAATATAGACATTAAGAAGATTCAGCCCTCTTGTACTTAAGTCGGCATTGTGCCTTTTGTATTTAATTCCGACCCAATTTCTGTGTTTCATCGTCAATAAGAAGGTCCAAGGGAAACAGTAAACCTGAAGTGAAGCATCGGAATCTAAAAGTGGTCTCACAGGAAAGGTTGAATACATAGAGAGAGAAGAGTCAGTCTTCCTGTGCTTAAACCGGCATTATGCCCTTTGTATTTAATTCCGATGCAATTTCTGTGTTTCATCGTCAATATGAAGGTCCAAGGGATGCAGTAAACCTGAAGTGAAGCATCTGAAACTTAAACTGGACTCACAGGAAAGGCTCAAAACATAGACAGTAAGAAGAGTCACTCTTCTTGTACTTAAGTCGGCATTGTGCGTTTTGTATATAATACCGATGCAATTTCTGTGTTTCATCGACAGTATGAAGGTCAAAGGGATACAGAAAACCTGAAGTGAAGCATCGGAATCTAAAACTTGTCTCACAGGAAAGGTTGAAAACATAGAAAGTAAGAAGAGACATTCCTCTTGAACGAAAGTCGGCGTTGTGCCTTTTGTATTTAATTCCGTTAAATTTCTGTATTTCGTCGTTAATAAGAATGTCCAAGGGAAACAGTAAACCTGAAGTGAAGCATCGGAATCTAAAAGTGGTCTCACAGGAAAGGTTGAATACATAGAGAGAGAAGAGTCAGTCTTCCTGTGCTTAAACCGGCATTATGCCCTTTGTATTTAATTCCGATGCAATTTCTGTGTTTCATCGTCAATAAGAAGGTCCAAGGGATACAGTGAACCTGAAGTGAAGCATCGGGATCTAAAACTGGTCTCACGGGAAAGGATCAAAGCGTTGACAGTAAGAAGAGTCAGTCTTCTTGTACTTAAGTCGACATTGTGCGTTTTGTATTTAATTACGATGCAGTTTCTGTGCTTCATCGTCAATAAGAAGGTCCAAGGGATACAGTAAACCTGAAGTTAACCATCGATATCTAAAATTGGTCTCACAGGAAAGGCTCAAATCACGGAATGTAAGAGGAGTCAGTCCTCTTGTACTTAAGTCGGCATTGTGCTTTTGTATTTAATTCCGATGCAATTTCCGTGTGTCATCGTCAATAAAAAGGTCCAAGGGATACAGTAAAACTGAGGTGAAGCATCGGAATCTGAAACTGGCCTCACAGGAAAGGCTCAAAACATAGACAGTAAGAAGAAACAGTCTTCTTGTACTTAAGTTGGCATTGTGCCTTTTGTATGTAATGTCGATTTAATTTCTGTGTTTCATCGTCAATAAGAAGGTTCAAGGGATACAGTAAACCTGAAGTGAAGCATAGGAATCTAAAACTGCTCTCAGAGGAAAGGTTCAAAACATAGACAGTAAGATGAGACTGTCTTTTTGTACTTGAGTCGAAATTGTGGCTTATGTTTTTAACTCCGATGCAATATCTGTGTTTCATCGTCAATAAGAAGGTCCAAGGGATACAATAAACCTGAAGTGAAGCATCGATATCTAAAATTGGTCTCACAGGAAAGGCTCAAATCGTAGAATGTAAGAAGAGTCAGTCCTCTTGCACTTAAGTCGGAATTGAGCCTTTTGTATTTAATTCCGATGCAATTTCTGTGTTTCATCGCCAATAAGAAGGTCCAGGGGATACAGTAAACCTGAAGTGAAGCATCGGAATCTAAAAGTGGTCTCACAGGAAAGGTTCAAAACATAGGCAGTAAGAAGAGACATTCCTCTTGAACTTAAGTCGGCGTTATGCCTTTTGTATTTAATTCCGTTAAATTTCTGTATTTCATCGTTAATAAGAATGTCCAAGGGATACAGTAAACCTGAAGTGAAGCAACGTAATCTGAAACTGCTCTCACAGGAAAGGTTCAGAATATAGACATTAAGAAGATTCAGCCCTCTTGTACTTAAGTCGGCATTGTGCCTTTTGTATTTAATTCCGACCCAATTTCTGTGTTTCATCGTCAATAAGAAGGTCCAAGGGATACAGTGAACCTGAAGTGGAGCATCGATATCTAAAACTGGTCTCACAAGAAAGGCTCAAATCATGGAATGTAAGAAAAGTCAGTCCTCTTGTACTTAAGTCGGCATTGTGCTTTTGTATTTGATTCCGATGCAATTTTCGTGTTTCATCGTCAATAAGAAGGTCCAAGGGATACAGTAAAACTGAGGTGAAGCATCGGAATCTGAAACTGCCCTCACGGGAAAGGCTCAAAACATAGACAGTAAGAAGAAACAGTCTTCTTGTACTTAAGTTGGCATTGTGCCTTTTGTATGTAATGTCGATTTAATTTCTGTGTTTCATCGTCAATAAGAATGTTCAAGGGATACAGTAAACCTGAAGTGAAGCATAGGAATCTAAAACTGGTCACACAGAAAAGGTTCAAACATAGACAGTAAGAAGAGTCAGTCTTCTTGTGCTTAGGTCGGCATTGTGTCTTTGGTATTTAATTCCGATGCAATTTCTATGTATCATCGTCAATAAGAAAGTCCAAGGGATACAGTAAACCTACAGTGAAGCATCGGAATTCAAAACTGGTCTCACAGGAAAGGTTCAAAACAGAGACAGTAAGAAGTGTCAGTGTTCTTTTACTTAACTCGGCATTGTGCCTTTTGTATTTAATTCCGATGCAATTTCTGTGTTTCATCGTCAATAAGAAGGTCCAAGGGATACAGTAAACCTGAAGTTAAGCATCGATATCTAAAACTGATCTCACAGGAAAGGCTCAAATCATGGAATGTAAGAAGAGTCAGTCCTCTTGTACTTAAGTCGGCATTGTGCCTTTAGTATTTAATTCCGATGCAATTTCTGTATTTAATTGTTAATAAGAAGGTCCAAGTGATACTGTAACCTGAAGTGAAGCATCGGAGTCTAAAATAGATCTCTCAGGAAATGTTAAAAACATAGACAGTAAGAAGAGTCCGGCATCTTGTACTTTAGTCGCATTTTGCATTTTGTAATTAATTCCGATGTAATTTCTGTGTTTCATCGTCAATAAGAGGGTCCAAAGGATACAGTAAACCTGAAGTGAAGCATCGATATCTAAAACTGGTCTCACAGGAATGGCTCAAATCATAGTATGTAAGAAGCGTCAGTCCTCTTGTACTTAAGGCGGCATTATGCTTTTGTATTTAATTCCGATGCATGTTCTGTGTTTCATCGCCAATAACAACGTAAAAGGGATACAGTAAACCTGAAGTGAAGCATTGATATCAAACATTGGTCTCTGAGGAAAGGCTCAAATCATTGAATGTAAGAAGAGTCAGTCCTCTTGTACTTAAGTCTTCACAGTGCCTTTTGTATTTAATTACGATGCAATTTCTGTGTGTTATCGTCAATAGGAAGGTGCACGGGATACAGTAAACCTAAAGGGAAGCATCGGAATCTAAAACTGGTCTCACAGGAAGGGTTATAAACATGGACAGTAAGATGAGTGAGTCTTCTTGTAGTTGAGTCGGCATTGTGAATTTTGTATTTAATTCCGATGCAATTTCTGTGTTTCATCGTCAATAAGAATGGCCAAGGGATACAGTCAACCTGAAGTGAATCATCGGAATCTTAAACTGGTCTCACAGGAAAGGCTCAAACATAGACAGTAAGAAGAGTCACTCTACTTGTACTTAAGTCGGCATTGTGCCTTTTGTATTTAATTCCGCTGCAATTTTTGTGTTCCATCGTCAATATGAAAGTCCAAGGGATACAGAAATCCTGAAGTGAAGCATGGGAATCTAAAACTTGTCTCACAGGAAAGGATCAAAATGTAAACTGTAAGAACAGACATTCGTCTTGTACTTAAGTTGGCATTGTGCTTTTTTATTTAATTCCGATGCAATTTCCGTGTTTCATCGTGAATAAGAAGGTCTAAGGGATACAGTAAACCTGAAGTGAAGCATCGGAATTCAAAACTGGTCTCACAGGAAAGATTCAAAACATAGACAGTAAGAAGTGTCAGTCTTCTTGTACTTAAGTCCGCATTGTGCCTCATGTGTTTAATTCCGATGCAATTTCTGTATTACATCGTTAATAAGACGGTCCAAGGGGTACAGTAAAACTGAAGTGAAGCATCGTAATCTAAAGCAGCTCTCACAGGAAAGGTTCAAAACATAGACAGCAAGATGAGACAGTCTTTTTGTACTTGAGTCGAAATTGTGCCTTTTGATTTTAATTCCGATGCAATTTCTGTGTTCCATCGTCAATAAGAAGGTCCAAGGGATTCAATAAACCTGAAGAGAAGCATCGATATCTAAAACTGGGCTCACAGAAAAGGCTCAAATCGTAGAAAGTAAGAAGAGTCTGTCCTCTTGTACTTAAATCGGCACAGTGTCTTTTGTATTCAATTCCGATGCAATTTATGTGTCTCATCGTCAATGAGAAGGTGCAAGGGATACAGTAAACCTAAAGTGAAGCGTCGGAATTTAGAACTGATCTCACAGGAAAGGTTCAAATCATATGCAGTTAGAAGAGTCAGTCCTCTTGTACGTAAGTCGGCATTGTGCCTTTTGTATTTAATTCCGATGCATTTTCTGTGTTTCATCGTCAATACGAAGATCCAAAGGATACAGTAAACCTGAAGTGAAGCATCGGAATCTAAAACTGGTCTCACAGAAATAGTTGTAAACATATACAGTAAGACGAGTCAGTCTTCGTGTACATAAGTCGTCATTGGGACTTTTGTATTTAATTCCGATGCAATTTCTGTGTTTCATCGTCAATGTGAAGGGCCAAGGCACACAGTAAACCTGCAGTGAAGCATAGGAATCTAAAACTGGTGTCACAGGAAAGGTTCAAAACAGAGACAGTAAGAAGAGTCGTTCTTCTTGTACTTAAGTCGGCATTGTGCCTTTTGTATTTAATTGCGATGAAATTTCAGTGTTTCATCGTCAATAAGAGGGTCCAAGGGATGCAGTAAACCTGAAGTGAGGCATCGGAATCTAAAACTGGTCACACAGGAAAAGTTCAAAACATAGACAGTAAGAAGGGTCAGTCTCCATGTACTTAAGACGGCACTGAGCCTTTTGTATTAAATTCCGATGCAATTCCTGTATTTCATCGTCAACAAGAAGGGCCAAGGGATACAGTAAACCAGAAGTGAAGCACCGGAATCAAAAACCAGTCTCAAAGGAAAGTTTAAATCATAGAATGTAAGAGGAGTCTGTCCTCTTGTACTTAAGTCGGTATTGAGCTTCATGTATTTAATTCCGATGCAATTTCTGTATTTCATCGTCAGTAAGAAGGTACAAGGGATACAGTAACCCTGAAGAGAAGCATCGAAATCTAAAACTGGTCCCACTGGAAAAACTCAAAACATAGACTGTAAGTAGAGTCAGTTTTCTTGTACTTAAGTCGGCATTGTGCCTTTTGTAATTAATTCCGATGCAATTTCTGTGATTCATCGACAATATGAAGATCCAAGGAATGCAGTAAACCTGAAGTGAAGCATCCGAATTTAAAACTGTTCTCACAGGAAAGGCAGAAAACATAGACAGTAGGAAGTGTAAGAATTTTTGTACTTAAGCCGGCATTGTGTCTTTTGTGTTTAATTCCGATGCAATTTCTGTGATTCATCGTCAATAAGAAGCTCCATGGGATATAGTAAACCTGAAGTAAGGCATCGGAATCTAAAACTGGTCTCACAGGAAAGTCTCAAAACATAGACAGTAAGGCGAGTCAGTCTTCTTGTACGTAAGTCGTCATTGTGACTTTTGTATTCAATTCCGATGCAATTTCTGTGTTTCATCGTCAATAAGAAGGGCCAAGGGATACAGTAAACATGAATTGAAGCATCAGAATCTAAAACTGGTCTCACAGGAAAGGCTCAAAGCATAGAATGTAAGAAGAGACAGTCCTCTTGTACTTAAGTCGTCATTGTGCCTTTTGTATTAAATTCCGATCCATTTTCTGTGTTTCATCGCCAATAAGAAGGTCCTAGGGATACAGTAAACCTGAAGTGAAGCATCGGAATCTGAAACTGGTCTCAAAGGAAAGGCTCAAAACATAGACAGTAAGAAGAGTGAGTCATCTTGCACTTAAGTCGTCATTGTGCCTTTGGTATTTGATTCCGATGAAATTTCTTTATTTCATCGTCAATATGAATGTCCATGGGATACGATAAACCTGAAGTGAAGCATCGAATCTTAAACTGGACTCACAGGAAAGGCTCAAAACATAGACAGTAAGAAGAGTCACTCTTCTTGTACTTAAGTCGGCATTGTGCGTTTTGTATTCAATTCCGACGCAATATCTGTGTTTCATCGTCAATGTGAAGGTCCAAGGGATACAGTAAACCTGCAGTGAAGCATAGGAATCTAAAACTGGTGTCACAGGAAAGGTTCAAAACAGTCACAGTAAGAAGTGTCACTCTTCTTGTACTTAAGTCGGCATTGTGCCTTTTGTATTTAATTCCGATGAAATTTCTGTGTTTCATCGTCAATAAGAAGGCCCAAGGGATGCAGTAAACCTGAACTGAGGCATCGGAATCTAAAACTGGTCTCACAGGAAAAGTTCAAAACATAGACAATAAGAAGAGTCAGTCTCCTTGTACTGAAGTCGGCATTGTGCGTTTTGTATTTAATTCCTATGCAATTTCTGTGTTTCAACGACAATATGAAGGTCCAAGGGATGCAGTAAACCTGAAGTGAAGCATCCGAATTTAAAACTGTTCTCACCGGAAAGGCACAAAACATAGACAGTAAGAAGAGTAATAATTCTTGTACCTAAGCCGGCATTGTGCTTTTTGTGTTTAATTCCGATGCAATTTCTGTGGTTCATCGTCAATAAGAAGTTCCAAGGGATATAGTAAACCTGAAGTAAGGCATCGAAATCTAAAACTGGTCTCAAAGGAAGGGCTCAAAACATAGACAGTAAGAAGAGTCAGTCGTCTTGCACTTAAGTCGTCATTGTGCCTTTGGTATTTGGTTCCGATGCAATTTCTTTATTTCATCGTCAATATGAATGTCCATGGGATACGATAAACCTGAAGTGAAACATCGGAATCTCAAACTGGTCTCACAGGAAAGGCTGAAAACAGAGAGAGTAAGAAGAATCACTCTTCTTGTACTTAAGTCGGCATTGTGCCTTTTGTATTTAATTCCGATGAAATTTCTGACTTTCATCGTCAATAAGAAAGTCCAAGGGATGCAGTAAACCTAAAGAGAAGCATCGAAATCTAAAACTGGTTTCACTGAAAACCTCAAAACATAGACTGTAAGAAGAGTCACTCTTCTTGTACTGAAGTCGGCATTGTGCCTTTTGTATTTAATTCCGATGCAATTTCTTTGTTTCAACGTCAATATGAAGGTCCAAGGGATTCAGTGAACCTGAAGTGAAGCATCGGAATCTAAACCTGATCTCACAGGAATGGTTCCAAACATAAACAGTAGGAAGAGTCAGTCATCTTGTACTTAAGTCGGCATTGTGCATTTAGTATTAAATTCCGATGGAATTACTGTGTTTCATCGTCAATATGAAGGTCCAAGGGATACAGAAAACCTAACCTGAAGCATCGGAATCTAAAACTGGTCTCACAGGAAAGGTTCAAAGCATAGGCAGTAAGAAGAGAAATTCCACTTGTACTTAAATCGGCATTGTGCCTTTTGTATTTAATTCCGATGCAATTTCTGTCTTTCGTCGTCAATAATAAGGCCCAAGGGATACAGTAATCCTGAACTGAACGATCGATATCTAAACCTGATCTTACAGGAAAGGTTCAAATCGTAGAATGTAAGAAAGTCAGTCCTTTTGTACTTAAGGCGGCATTGTGACTTTTGTATTAAATTCCGGTGCAATTTCTATGTTTCATCGTCAATATGAAGGTCCAAGGGATACAGTAATCCTGAAGTGAATCATCGGAATCAAAAACTGGTGTCACAGGTAAGGTTCAAACCATAGACAGTAAGAAGAGTCAGTCTTCTTGTACGTAAGTTGGCATTGTGCCTTTTGTATATAATTCCGATGCAATTTCTGTGTTTCATCGTCAGTAAGAAGGGCCAAGGGATACAGTAAACCTGAAGTGAAGCATCGATATCTAAAACTGGTCTCACAGGAAAGGCTCAAATCATAGAACGTAAGAAGAGTCAGTCCTCTCGTACTTAAGTCGGCATTGTGCCTTTTGTATTTAATTCCGATGCAATTTCTGTGTGTCATCGGCAATATGAAGGTCCAAGGGATGCAGTAAACCTGAAGTGAAGCATCAAAATCTCACTGGTGTCACAGAAAAGGTTCAAAACATAGACAGTAAGAAGAGTCATTCCTCATTTACATAAGTCGGCATTGTGCCTTTTGTATTTAATTCCGATGCAATTTTGTGTTTCATCGTCAATAAAAAGGTCCAATGGATACAGTAAACCTGAAGCAAAGCATCGGAATCTAAAACTGGTCTCACAGAAAAGGTTCATAACATAGACTGTAAGAAGAGACAGTTAACTTGTACTTAAGTAGGCATTTTGCTTTTGTATTTAATTCCGATGCAATTTCTGTGATTCATCGTCAATAAGAAGGTCCAAGGGATACAGTAATCCTGAAGTGAAGCATTTATATCTAAAACTGGTCCTACAGGAAGCCTCAAATCATAGAATGTAAGAAGAGTCAGTCCTCTTGTTCTGAAGTTGGCATTGTGCCTTTTGTATTTAATTCCGATGCAATTTCTGTGTTTCATCGTCAATATGAAGGTCAAAGGGATACAGAAAACCAGAGGTGAAGCATCGGAATCTAAAACTGGTCTCACAGTAAAGGCTGAAAACATAGACAGTAAGAAGAGTCAGTCTTCTTGTACTTAAGTCGGCATTGTGCCTTTTGTAATTAATTTCGATTCAATTTCTGTGTTTCATCGTCAATAAGAAGGTCCAAGGGATACAGTAAACCTGAAGTGAAGCATCGGAATCTAAAACTGGTCTCACAGGAAAGGTTCAAAGCACAGACCGTAAGAAGATTCAGTCATCTTGCACTTAAGTCCGCATTGTGCCTTTAGTATATAATTCCGGTGCAATTTCTTTATTTAATCGTGAATATGAATGTAGAAGGGATACAGTAAACCTGAAGTGAAGCATCGGAATCTTAAAGTGATCTCACAGAAAAGGTTCAGGTCATAGACAGTAAGAAGTGTCTGTCTTCTTGTACTTAAGTCGGCGTTGTGCCTTTTATATTTAATTCCGTTGCAATTTCTGTGTTTCATCGTCAATGTGAAGGTCCAAGGGATACAGAAAACCTGAAGTGAAGCATCGGAATCTAAAACTGCTCTCACAGGAAAGGCTCAAACATTGACAGTAAGAAGAGTCACTCCTCTTGTACTAAAGTCGGCATTGTGCGTTTTGTATTTAATTCCGATGCAATTTCTGTGTTTCATCGACAATATGAAGGTCCAAGGGATGCAGTAGACCTGAAGTGAAGCATCGGAATTTAAAACTGTTCTCACAGGAAAGGCTCAAAACATAGACGGTAAGAAGAGACAGTCATCTTGCAATTAAGTCGGCATTGTTTCCTTTGTATTTAATTTCGATGCAATTTCTTTATTTAATCGTCAATATGAATGTAGAAGGGACACAGTAAACCTGAAGTGAAGCATCGGAATCGTAAACTGGTCTCACAGCAAAGGTTCAAAACATAGGCAGTAAGAAGAGACATTCCTCTTGTACTTAAGTCGGCATTGTGCCTTTTGCAATTAATTCAGATACAATTTCTGTGTTTCGTCGTCAATGAGAAAGTCCAAGAGATTCAGTAAACCTGAAGTGAAGGATAGATATCTAAACCAGGTTTTACAGGAAAGGCTCATATCATAGAATGTAAGAAGAGTCAGTCCTCTTGAACTTAAGTCGGCATTGTGACTTTTGTATTTAATTCCGATGCAATTTTTGTGTTTCATCGTCAATAAGAAGGTCCAAGGGATACAGTAAACCTGAAGTGAAGCATCGGAATCTGAAACTGGTCTCAGAGGAAAGGTTCAAAACATACACAGTAAGAAGAGTCAGTCTTCTTCTACGTAAGTCGGCATTGTGCCTTTTATATTTAATTCCGATGCAATTTCTGTGTTTCATCCTCAATAAGAAGGTCCAAGGGATACAGTAAACCTGAATTGAAGCATCGATATCTACAACTGGTCTCATAGGAAAGGCTCAGAACATAGACAGTAATACGCGACAGTCTTCTTGTACTTATGTCGGCATTGTGACTTTTGAATTTAATTCCGATGCAATATCTGTGTTTCATCGACAATATGAAGGTCCAAGGGATGCAGTAAACCTGAGGTGAAGCATCGGAATCTAAAACTGGTCTCACAGTAAAGGCTCAAATCATAGACAGTAAGAAGAGTCTGTCTTCTTGTATTTAACTTGGCGTTGTGCCTTTTGTATTTAATTCCGATGCAATTTCTGTGTTTCATCGTCAATAAGAAGGTCCAAGGGATACAGTAAACCTGAAGCATCGATATCTAAAACTGGTCTCACAGGAAAGGCTCAAATAATAGAATGTAAGAAGAGTCAGTCCTCTTGTACTTAAGTCGGCATTGTGCGTTTTGTATTTAATACCGATGCAAATTCTGCGTTTCATCGTCAATAAGAAGCTCCAGGGGATACAGTAAACCTGAAGTGAAGCATCGCAATCCAAAACTGGTCTCACAGGAAAGGTTCAAAACTGTAACAGTTGTGGTACTAAATGTGACACTTGTGTCACTCAATGTAACTGGGTTTTCTCTTTTGATGCTGTCAATTGTCAGGATGAGCATTGTAAAGCATTCTGTCAGGGTTAAAATATTAAATAAATTTACTTTTCTCTCTTAACAACATGTGGGCAGGGTGGGTTCTCATTTGGTTCGGGTATGAGGTCGAATGAAACATCATTTTTACATAAGATAACTTTTATTGAAGATTTGTACAACTGTATCTTACGGGATGTTCTGGTTCGGAGAGCGGCAGCTATGTCGTTTGTGAAGTCTCCAGCTGCGGCGGCGGCGGCGGCGGCGGCGTCTGATTGCGCGTAGCGGTGTGTATCTCGTGTCGCCGTCTCGCCCAGCTGACTGGAGACGCGCAGCGCGAGGTGGCCCGTTTAATTATTGCGAGCGAAATCGTGCATCGGATGATACCTTTTGTGCGGCGTCCCAGTGTTTCCCTTCTCTAAGCGGCCGCGTGTGTTCTGCGTCGGCCAGCGGAGCGGTGCGGCGGGAGAAGGCCAGTGTGGCGGACTCGAACCACGGACTCCCGCTTGCCAGTCTTTGGCTGTCAGCTCTTCATCCCAGATCACAGGTGACTACTTGATGTGAGGCTGTCTCCTTCCCGTCCTCACGAGTCACCCGGTTATGTAAAAACTAGACTTCAAATACCTTTTAACTTCTGTCTTCTGGCGCCACGGCTGCTGCTTGCTATTCCATTACAGCGGCGGACTTGGTGCGTCTGTGCATGAAGCAGTCTCTTCTTGCATGACGGTCTTTAGCACAGAAACTGACTGAAAACTACTGCTGCTCTTCTTCTCTTCCTTCGTCTCTTGTCTTCGTCTCCATCCCCGTCTCCGTCTTCGTCTTCGTCCCTGTCTTCATCTGTCTTCATCTGTCGGGCCCACCGCGTCTCGCGTATTTATTCACTTCAGTTCACTGGAGGTGAAGGACTTCACGGCCATTGCCTCTTCTGTCACGTTGAAAAGCTTCTCGAAGAATCTTAACGTCGGTCATTGGCTCTTGGAATGTAGGCGGGGGCCTCTGATCGCATGTGACGGCTGAGAAACACGTGAGCCGGTCATTGCCTCTTCTGTCACGTTGAAAAGCTTCTCGAAGAGTCTTCTTAACGTCGGTCATTGGCTCTTGGGATGTAGGCGAGGGCCTTTGCTCACATGCGACAACTGAGAAACATGTGAGTCGGTCGGGCGATGCCCTGACGGCTGAATGGACAGCGCCCGCTTATGTGGAACTTGCTGACTTCACGGTCATTGTCTCTTCTGCTCTGCCGTTGTGCCCACTGTGTGCCAGTATGTAACTCTCCAAACAAAACCAAGTTTTCCATTTATATTCTAATTTCTAGTTCACTTTGATTTCACTACTTTATTTACTTAAGTACCACTCAACATTCCTCCACCCTTCGGAGAAATTCGCCCTCGAATTTACCACTCAACATTCCTCCACTCTTCACACGGAAAAAGCACAAGCACTGATAACTCTCGACTTAGAAGATTACACACGCTTCACATTAAGTATGTGGAAAATACTTTATCACTTTACAAAAGCACTGTATGGTCAGAAATCACATAGTTCTTACATAAATGGTTGTAATAAGTGTATCAAATCTTGATGACAATGAATAAACAAAAAATAGATTTTCACTTAGAAAATTACAGAGCAACAACTGTTTAATCTACCCTATACTAATGTAAGAATATCTATTCTACAGTATTGTTTATGTTAACAAGAGACTGTTTAATAAAGAATGAAGTACAATAAACAAAATTAATACACTAATGCTCAAAAGTAACTGCTGAAGTACACCAGTTAAGAGTGTGGTATCCAGTTAACAGGGATTTGATGAAGTGGTATATTATTATTTGGCTTATTTTTTCGTCTTAAATAAAAGAAAACTGTACAAAGCAGAAACACCAACACAAAGGTTCCAGATATACCCGTTCCTAGCATTATAATTTTAGTTTTGCGTTCACCTTTTAATTTTAAGACATGTTGCATCATAACATTGGCATCAATTTTGCCTTGCTGTGAGTTTATGACTTCAGAAGGGAACTGTCAAGGGAGTCATTGAGGTAGGATAGGTTTTGTGTAGGAAATGCTTGCATGGCGTTTTCTGAAAAAAGCAAACAACATGGTTATGAACCTACAAACCTAGTTAAAACAAAAACAAAGAAAAGAAGGAATACATTGTTAACTACAAGATCTACATGTTTCTACGTTCAACTTTTCTTTCTTAAAAAATAAACCATTATAATTTATTAATTATTTACATTTGTATACTGTCCACAGTCTACTAAGATTCAACTAGGACATTCGCACCCTTGAACGAAGATTGTATGGTGCCATGTCTGTATGTTGTGCTGGCGTGGCCACTCTTTTTCCTTTACGGGAACTTCCTCCACCCTTCGGAAAAGCAGACACTATTGTTGAAGGAATTACATCTGGAGCGCCCTTAAAAGGTTTCAAACGACTTGCATGGACAATGGTAGTTCGGGTGGGCAGTTGCAATTTAACGTTGACTGGTGACGTGATCTCAATAATTTGATAAGGACCTCTGTAGTTTGTTACAAATTTCTTCGTTTTTCCTTTCACTATGTAAGGAGTTGAAAGCATAACCCACTGACCGATTTTGTAATTTGGATATTTAGCTTGGGTATTACCTAATTTTTCCTGTCGTTCCAAAGCCTTTGTATTAGATTTTTGAACCTTTTTCCATACATCCTTCATCATTCGACTGAAATCTCTTACTGTTTCTCCGACTTTTCTGTTTTTCTGCCTGATTACATCAAAAGGGGACGGCATTTTTTTCCCATAGACCACTTCATAAGGTGACATGCCAGTTGCTTCATGCGTTTTGGCGTTGTATACCGACACGATTATTGGTAAATACGTATCCCAATTAGAATGTTGTTCGTTAATATAATAACTAAGCATCTTGCCAATTGTCCGATGAACTCTTTCTGTGCGCCCGTTGCACTGAGGGTGTAACGGAGTTGTGCGTAATTTGCGTATTTTTAATAAGTGGCATAGCTGTTTCATTAATTCAGACATAAAATTAGATCCCTGATCTGTGATAATAGCTTCAGGTACGCCAAATTTAAGTATCCAGTTGTTAACTAAAGCTTGGGCGACTGTATTTGCTTGCTGATCTGGGAGACTCACCATAGCTAGATAGCGTGAAAAGTGATCGACAATTGTAAGAACATACTTATGACCAGCAGGTGTTTTATGAAATGGCCCGTAGAGATCCATTCCGCAGATTTGAAATGGACATGAAGCCTCGGGGAGCCTCTGTAAGGGTATTTTTGAACGAGAAAGTTCAGCTCGTTGTGCGCACGCAATGCAATTACGAACGTACTGCGCAACATCCTGCTTTCTGGTTTGCCACCAAAATCGCTCTGCTACACGTCTTTCGGTTGTCCGCTGTCCACCGTGTCCTGCAAGGATATGATCGTGGGCCTCTGCCATTATTTCTTGTCTAAGGTGTTGGGGAACAACAATTCGCGGTCCAAGTTTTGTTTTACGGCATAATACACCATCTTCAAAGCAAAATTGTTTTTGAGTTGCGTATTTTTTACATTCTGTATCCTCATCTTGTGCCTTTCTCCAGTCCTCAGTATCTCGGCCTGTTGCTTCCAAAAGTGCTATTTTCCGACTTAGGCAATCTGCATTCGTGTGTTTTTTGCCTGGTTTATGGATAACTTCGAAATCCATTTCGGAAAGACATAGGGCCCAACGGGTAAGACGACTAGATGGATCCTTTAATCCAAGCAACCATTTTAAAGCTGCGTGGTCTGTAATAACCTTGAATTTTCTACCATACAAGTAGCATTTAAAGTATTTGATACCATAAATAACACTTAACAATTCTTTCTCCGTTGTGGAATAATTTCTTTCTGCCTTTGTTACTTGTCTCGAAGCATAGGCTATGGGGTGTTCCGCGCCATTAATATTCTGACTCAAAACAACTCCTACTGAATGACCACTTGCGTCACAGGATAAAATAAATTCTTTGTTATAATCTGGGTAGGCTAATACTGGACTGTGTGCTACCTTATCTTTAAGGGTTTGAAATGCTGATTCACAATCTTCAGACCAATGAAATTTTGCACCATTTTTCAATAATTGGGTTAAGGGTCGGGCAATTTCAGCAAAATTTTGAAAATATTTTCGGTAATACGATGCGAGACCAATGAAACTTTGAACCTCCTTAACGCGTTGTGGGGTTGGGAAGTCCTTAACTGCCGAAATTAATCGAGGATCTGTTTTAATTCCTTTTTCACTAATGACATGCCCTAGGTATGTAACCTCTGTCAATGCAAAAGTACATTTTTCCATATTTAATGTTAATTTAGCTTTTCTAAGTCTCTGAAAAACATTACGCAGACGCACAGCATGTTCATTAATGTCTCTGGAGAATACAATAATATCATCTAGATATACACAACATTGCTGAGTTTTGAGTCCTCGCAATACTCCATCGAGTAGTCTTTGAAAAGTTGCTGGTGCATTTTTCAAACCGAAAGGCATTCTTTTAAATTGCCAGTGGCCTCCAGGGGTAGAAAATGCTGTTTTATGCCTATCTTCAGGAGCAACTTCCAATTGATGATATCCGCTACGTAAATCGATTGTTGAAAAGTATTTACTGTTACCCAAACTGTCAATGATATCTGTAATGTTTGGAAGAGGATAAACATCTGAGATAGTTTGTTTGTTAAGGTGTCTGTAGTCACAACAAAATCTATATCGTTTCGTACCGTCGGGAGACTTCTTTGGAATAATTACAATATTTGAATTATAAGGCGAATCAGAATATTCTATAATTCCATCTTTTAGATGCTGTTCCAAAAATTCATCCAGTACTGGCTGTAAGTGATACGGAACTCTATAAGGCTTCCTATAAACTGGGGGGCTATTTCCTGTTGGGATCCTATGCTGTGTGATGTCTGTTGCTGGCAATGGACCTTCTGCATTGAATAAATCTTGGAACTGAACTAGAACTACTTCTATCGTGTCTCTATCCCTTCCTTTCAAATGCTCAATCTTCTGGCGCAATGCGGTTTTATAGGCGTCTGGTTTCTGACCATCATTAATATCTGACCAAATGAAATCTTCTTCTTCAAAAGTACTGACTGTAGCTACTAATATTCCCTTATGCAACTCTTTGTCCTCCACTCCGAAATTGTCAATATGTACCGGTACTTTTCTTTCTCCCTCAACGTCTTGAACCCATACAACACTCCTACGTACAAAACAATGTGATACATCTAATTCCTCATTTTCCTCTAAAGGCTCTATTAGACACACTGTATCTGTAGGTACTTCGTGGTCAACGGTCATCCAGAGAAGTTTTCCTGAGCCAGATGGTATCTGATCCCGCGAATCAACCTTCAAGGACGTTGCACGCAGTATAGTTGATTTCGCCTTCCGGTTAGGGAAATCTTGCGGCAGAGGGCCCTTTGCAGCGGTGTCACCTAGCTGAAACACTATTCCGCTAAGTTCTACAGTTTGCTGTCAGAGGTCGATTTTAGCGTGATGTTTATTCAGGAAATCCAACCCTAGGATCGCGTCGTACCCGTCAGTTACCTTTGTTACCACTTCTACATCTTCATCAAATTGTACACCGTGAATATAGAAAATCAATGATGTACATCCTAATGACTTAACTATACCTCCTCCCACTCCATTCAATTTATACCTTGGAGGGTCATATTTCTTTTCTCCAATACATTCATTACTTACTATTGATACGTTTGCGCCTGTATCCACCAGTATCCTTGCCTTTTTATCCTGTATGGTAGCAGATAACCAGCATTCCGCCTTCACATTCGCCTTAATGGCATGAAATTTTATTGGGAACACCTGGCGGCGGCTCCGACATTCCCGTTTGAGTTTAACTGATTTCTATTTCCAAAAACTTTCTTAGACCTGCATTCCTTGAATGTGTGACCTATTCTTTGACAATTAGTGCTTTGAGGTTGTCTGCAATTTTTTGCTATATGTCCCTGTCGATCGCACCTAAAACGTCGTACTCCTGCTGAAAATATATTTCGCTTCTCCTTGTATCTGGTGGCAATGTCAATTTCTTCAAAAGCTGTCGCCACAGATACAGCTTCTGCTAAATTTTTAGGAAACTCTGCCCTGACACGACGGGACGTTTCAGGAGGTAACCCACGTAAAAATGTATCCAGAGCTCTATCTTCTGCCTCTTGTAAAATAACCTTGTTTGCTTCATCACTAGTTGTCAACTGATAGGTGTTAATATTAACTTTTCTAATCCTATCTACAAAGCTTTCTAACGACTCGTTTTGCCTCTGAGTGATAGTGTTTAATTTTTCCCTATAAAATCTACAGCTGTTCTGTTTTTGAAAACGTTTAAGCAATCCTTTCTTCAATTCCTCAAATGTTGGAGCATTCCGTAATTCTTCATGGTATAAGACGTGTGCTTTAGCCTCTCCTGTCAATCTTAACTTTGTCATTTGTAAAAGCTGTTCATCTGACCATGATCCTAACTTTGCAGCTGCTACTAAATCATCAAAAAAGGCTGTTATGTCCTCGCCAGGTTTACCTGAAAAAGGAGTTACTAAGGCTGCTGCTGAGGAATCTAGGGTGGGAGGGATTGAACTGGTTTGCCTAACCTCACACAACTGCTTAAATAATGCATTATTATCACCTTTAAGCTGTTCTATCTGATTAACTAAGATCTGAATAGCTTCCTCAGTAGAAACCGCTTGTGGTGCTGACTCTGACTTTGTACGATTTCGTGTCATCATTTTACAAACTGTTAGTTACACAATCTTACTACACTGAATGCAAAAGATGGTTAAATATTTCCGACAAACTCTTAAAATCATGAGAGAAAATACACTTCTAAATAAAGAAAATATTACGACTGCTATGCAAACCTCTATCCCTTCACACATTAAAAAATACTAACTGGGAACCTTTAGTGACTGTCATTCACACCTCATATTGAGCCAAGGGTTTTTTCTCTGACACCAAATGTAACAGTTGTGTTACTAAATGTGACACTTCTGTCACTCAATGTAACTGGGTTTTCTCTTTGGATGCTGTCAATTGTCAGGATGAGCATACTAATGCATTCTGTCAGGGTGAAAATAATAAATAAATTAACATTTCTCTCTTAACAACATGTGGGCAGGGTGGGTGCTTCCTTGGCTCGGGTATGAGGTCGAATGAAACATCATTTTTACATAAGATAACTTTTATTGAAGATTTGTACAACTGTATCTTACGGGATGTTCTGGTTCGGAGAGCGGCAGCTATGTCGTTTGTGAAGTCTCCAGCTGCGGCGGCGGCGGCGGCGGCGGCGGCGGCGGCGTCTGATTACGCGTAGCGGTGTGTATCTCGTGTCGCCGTCTCGCCCAGTTGACTGGAGACGCGCAGCGCGAGGTGGCCCGTTTAATTATTGCGAGCGAAATCGTGCATCGGATGATACCTTGGGTGCGGCGTCCCAGTGTTTCTCTTCTCTAAGCGGCCGCGTGTGTTCTGCGTCGGCCAGCGGAGTGGTGCGGCGGGAGAAGGCCAGTGTGGCGGACTCGAACCACGGACTCCCGCTTGCCAGTCTTCGGCTGTCAGCTCTTCATCCCAGCTCACAGGTAACTACTTGATGTGAGGCCGTCTCCTTCCCGTCCTCACGAGTCACCCGGTTATGTAAAAACTAGACTTCAAATACCTTTTAACTTCTGTCTTCTGGCGCCGCGGCTGCTGCTTGCTATTCCATTACAGCGGCGGACTTGGTGCGTCTGTGCATGAAGCAGTCTCTTCTTGCATGACGGTCTTCAGCACCGAAACTGACTGAAAACTACTGCTGCTCTTCTTTTCTTCCGTCGTCCCTCGTCTTCGTCTCCGTCCCCGTCTCCGTCTTCGTCTTCGTCCCCGTCTTCATCTGTCTTCATCTGTCGGGCCCACCGCGACTCGCGTATTTATTCACTTCAGTTCACTGGAGGGGAAGGACTTCACGGCCATTGCCTCTTCTGTCACGTTGAAAAGCTTCTCGAAGAATCTTCTTAACGTCGGTCATTGGCTCTTGGGATGTAGGCGAGGGCCTTTGCTCACATGCGACAACTGAGAAACACGAGAGCCGGTCGGGCGATGCCCTGACGGCCGAATCGACAGCGACCGCTTATGTGGAACTTGCTGACTTGACGGTCATTGTCTCTTCTGCTCTGCTGTTGTGCCCGCTGTGTGCCTGTATGCTACTCTCCAAACTAAACCAAGTTTTCCATTTATATTCTAATTTCTAGTTCACTTTGATTTCACTACTTTATTTACTTAAGTACCACTCAACAACTATGAAACACAGAAATTGCATCGGAAATAAATACAAATGGCACAATGCCGACTAAAGTACAAGACGACTGACTCTTCCTACATTCTATGATTAAAGCCTTTCCTGTGAGACCAGTTTTAGATTCCGATTCTTCACATCAGGTTAACTGTATGCCTTGGACCTTCTTATTGACGATGACACACAGAAATTGCATCGGAATGAAATACAAAAGGCTCAAAGCCGACTTAAGTATAAGAAGACTGACTCTTTTTACTTTCTATGTTTTGAACCTTTCCTGTGAGACCAGTTTTAGATTCCGATGCTTCACTTCAGGTTTACTGTATCCCTTGGACCTTCTTATTGACGACGAAACACAGAAATTGCATCGGAGTTAATTATAAAAGGCACAATGTCGACTTAAGTACAAGAATACTGACTCTTCTTACTGTTTATGATTTGAGCCTTTCCTGTGAGACCAGTTTTAGAGTCCGATGCTTCACTTCAGATTTGCTGTATCCCTTAGACCATCTTATTGACGATGAAACCCAGAAATTGCATCGGAATTACATACAAAAGGCACAATGCCGACTTAAGTACAAGAGGACTGACTCTTCTTACATTGTATGATTAAAGCCTTTCCTGTGAGAACAGTTTTAGATTCCGATGCTTCACATCAGATTAACTGTATCCCTTGGACCTTCTTATTGACGATGAAACACAGAAAATGCATCGGAATTAAATACAAAATTCACAATGCCGACTTAAGTGCAAGAAGTATGACTCTTCTTACGGTCTATGATTTGAACCTTTCCTGCGAGAGCAGTTTTAGATTGCGATGCTTCACTTCAGGTTTACTGTATCCCTTGGGGCTTCGTATTGAAGATGAAACACAGAAATTGCATCGGAATTAAATACAAAAGGCACAATGCCGACTTAAGTACAAGTAGACGGACTCTTCTTAATGTCTATGATTTGAACCGTTCCTGTGAGACCAGTTTTAGATTCCGATGCTTCACTTCAGGTTTACAGTATCCCTTGGACCCTTTTTATTGACGATAAAACACAGAAACTGCATCGGAATTAAATCCAAAAGGCACAATGCCAACTTAAGTACACGAAGACTGATTCTCCTTACAGTTTATGTTTTCAACCTTTCCTGTGTGACCAGTTTTAGATTTCGATGCATCACTTCAGGTTTACTGTATCCCTTGGACCTACTTATTGACGATGAAACACAAAAATAGCATCTTATTTAAATACAAACCGCACAATGCCGAATTAAGGACAAGAGGACTGACTCTTCTTACATTCTATGATTGAAGCATTACCTGTGAGGACAGTTATAGATTCCGATGCTTCACATCAGATTAACTGTATCCCTTGGACCTTCTTATTGACGATGAAACACAGAAATTGCATCGGAATTAAATACAAAAGGCACAAAGCCGACTTCAGTACGAGAACACTGACTGTTCTCACTGTCTATGTTTTGAACCTATCCTGTGAGACCAGTTTTAAATTCCGATGTTTCACTTCAGGTTTGCTGTATCCCTTGGACTTTCTTATTGACGACGAAACACAGAAATTGCATCGGAATTAAACACAAAAGGAAAAATGCCGACTTAGGTACAAAAAGACTGACTCTTAATAATGTCTATGTTTTGAGCATTTCCTGTGTGACCAGTTTTAGAGTCCGATGCTTCACTTCAGATTTGCTGTATCCCTTGGACCATCTTACTGACGATGAAACCCAGAAATAGCATCAGAATTAAATACAAAAGGCACAATGCCGACTTAAGTACAAGAGGACTGACTCTTCTTACATTTTATGATTAAAGCCTTTCCTGTGAGAACAGTTTTAGATTCCGATGCTTCACATCAGATTAACTGTATCCCTTGGACCTTCTTATTGGCGATGAAACACAGAGTTTGCATCGGCATTAAATATAAATGGCACAATGCCGACTTAAGTACAAGATTACTGACTCATCTTACATTCTATGAGTTGAGCCTTTACTGTGAGACCAGTTTTAGATATCGATGCTTCACTTCAGGTTTACAGTATCCCTTGGACCTGCATTTTGACGATGAAATACAGAAATTGCATCGGAAGTGAATACAAAACGCACAATGACGACTGAAGTACAAGAAGACTGGTTCTTCTTACTGTCTATGTTTTGAGCCTTTTCTGTGAGACCAATTTTAGATACCGATGCTTCACTTCAGGTTTACTGTATCCCTTGGACCTTCTTATTGACGATGAAACACAGAAATTGCATCGGCATTAAATACAAAATGCACAATGTCGACTTAAGTACAAGAAGACAGACTCATCTTACTGTGTATGTTTTGAACGGTTCCTGTGAGACCAGTTTTAGATTGCGATGCTTTACGTCAGGTTTACTGTATCCCTTAGACCTTCTTATTGACGATGGTACACAATCATTGCATCGGAATTAAATACAAAAGGCACAATGCCGACTTAAGTACAAGAACACTGACTCATCTTACTGTCTATGATTTGAACCTTTCATGTGAGACCAGTTTTAGATTCCAATGCAACACTTCAGGATTATTGTATCCCTTGGACCTTATTATTGACGATGAAACACAGAAATTGCATCGGAAATAAATACAAAAGGCACAATGCCGACTTAAGTACAAGAAATCTGACTCTCCTTACTCTCTATGCTTTGAAGCTTTCCTGTGAGACCAGTTTAAGATTCCAAAGTTTCACTTTAGGTTTACTGTATCCCTTGGACATTCTTATTGACGATGAAACACAGGAATTGCATCGGAGTTAATTACAAAAGGCACAATGTCGACTTAAGTACAAGAATTCTGACTCTTCTTACTGTTTATGATTTGAGCCTTTCCTGTGAGACCAGTTTTAGAGTCCGATGACTCACTTCAGATTTGCTGTATCCCTTGGACCATCTTACTGACGATGACACCCAGAAATAGCATCAGAATGAAATACAAAAGGCACAATGCCGACTTAAGTACAAGAGGACTGACTCTTCTTACATTGTATGATTAAAGCCTTTCCTGTGAGAACAGTTTTAGATTCCGATGCTTCACATCAGATTAACTGTATCCCTTGGTCCTTCTTATTGACGATGAAACACAGAAAATGCATCGGAATTAAATACAAAATTCACAATGCCGACTTAAGTGCAAGAAGTATGACTCTTCTTACGGTCTATGATTTGAACCTTTCCTGCGAGAGCAGTTTTAGATTGCGATGCTTCACTTCAGGTTTACTGTATCCCTTGGGGCTTCGTATTGAAGATGAAACACAGAAATTGCATCGGAATTAAATACAAAAGGCACAATGCCGTTTTAAGTACAAGTAGACGGACTCTTCTTAATGTCTATGATTTGAACCGTTCCTGTGAGACCAGTTTTAGATTCCGATGCTTCACTTCAGGTTTACAGTATCCCTTGGACCCTTTTTATTGACGATAAAACACAGAAACTGCATCGGAATTAAATCCAAAAGGCACAATGCCGACTTAAGTACACGAAGACTGACTCTCCTTACAGTTTATGTTTTCAACCTTTCCTGTGTGACCAGTTTTAGATTTCGATGCATCACTTCAGGTTTACTGTATCCCTTGGACCTACTTATTGACGATGAAACACAAAAATAGCATCTTATTTAAATACAAACCGCTCAATGCCGAATTAAGTACAAGAGGACTGACTCTTCTTACATTCTATGATTGAAGCATTACCTGTGAGGACAGTTTTAGATTCCGATGCTTCACATCAGATTAACTGTATCCCTTGGACCTTCTTATTGACGATGAAACACAGAAATTGCTTCGGAATTAAATACAAAAGGCACAAAGCCGACTTCAGTACGAGAACACTGACTGTTCTCACTGTCTATGTTTTGAACCTATCCTGTGAGACCAGTTTTAAATTCCGATGTTTCACTTCAGGTTTGCTGTATCCCTTGGACTTTCTTATTGACGACGAAACACAGAAATTGCATCGGAATTAAACACAAAAGGCAAAATGCCGACTTAGGTACAAAAAGACTGACTCTTAATAATGTCTATGTTTTGAGCATTTTCTGTGTGACCAGTTTTAGAGTCCGATGCTTCACTTTAGATTTGCTGTATCCCTTGGACCATCTTACTGACGATGAAACCCAGAAATAGCATCAGAATTAAATACAAAAGGCACAATGCCGACTTAAGTACAAGAGGACTGACTCTTCTTACATTTTATGATTAAAGCCTTTCCTGTGAGATCAGTTTTAGATTCCGATGCTTCACATCAGATTAACTGTATCCCTTGGACCTTCTTATTGGCGATGAAACACAGAGTTTGCATCGGCATTAAATATAAATGGCACAATGCCGACTTAAGTACAAGATTACTGACTCATCTTACATTCTATGAGTTGAGCCTTTACTGTGAGACCAGTTTTAGATATCGATGCTTCACTTCAGGTTTACAGTATCCCTTGGACCTGCATTTTGACGATGAAATACAGAAATTGCATCGGAAGTGAATACAAAACGCGTAATGACGACCGAAGTACAAGAAGACTGGTTCTTCTTACTGTCTATGTTTTGAGCCTTTTCTGTGAGACCAGTTTTAGATACCGATGCTTCACTTCAGGTTTACTGTATCCCTTGGACCTTCATATTGACGAAGAAACACAGAAATTGCATCGGAATTAAATACAAAATGCACAATGCCGATGTAGGTACAAGAAGACAGAGTCTTCTTCCTGTATATGTTTGAGCTTTTCCTGTGTGACCAGTTTTAGATTCCTATGCTTCACTTCAGGTTTAGTGTATCCCTAAGACCTTCATATTGACGATGAATCACAGAAATTGTATCGAAAGTAAATACAAAACGCACAATGTCGACTTAAGTACAAGAAGACTGGCTTTTCTTACTGTATATGTTTTGAGCCTTTCCTGTGAGAACAGTTTTAGATTCTGATGCTTGACTTCAGGATTACTGTATCCCTTGGACTTTCTTATTGACGATGAAAGACAGAAATTGCATCGGCATTAAATACAAGAGGCACAATGCCGACTTAAGTAGAAGAGGAATGACTCTTCTTACATTCTATGATTTGAGCCTTTCCTGTGAGACCAGTTTTAGATATCGATGCTTCACTTCAGGTTTACTGTATCCCTTGGACCTTCTTATTAACGATGAAACACAGAAATTGCATCAGAATTATATACAAAAGGCACAATGCCGACTTAAGTACAAGAGGAATGATTCTTCTTGCATTCTATGATTTGAACTTTTCCTGTGTGACCAGTTTTAGATTCCGATGCTTCACTTCAGGTTTACTGTATCCCCTGGACCTTCTTATTGACGATGAAACACAGAAATTGCATCGGCATTAAATACAAAACGCACAATGCCGACTTAAGTACAAGAAGACGGACTCTTCTTACTGTCTATGTTTTGAACCGTTCCTGTGAGACCAGATTTAGATTCCGATGCTTTACTTCAGGTATACTGTATCCCTTAGACCTTCTTATTGACGATGAAACAAAAGAAGTTGCATCGGAATTAAATACAAAAGGCACAATGCCGACTTAAGTACACGAACACTGACTCTTGTTACTGTCTATGATTTGAACCTTTCCTGTGAGACCAGTTTTAGATTCGGATGCTTCACTTCAGGTTTATTGTGTCCGTTGGACCTCGTTATTGACGATGAAACACAGAAATTGCATCGGAATTAAATGCAAAAGGCACAATGCCTACTTAAGCACAAGAAGACTGACTCTCCTTACTCTCTATGTTTTGAACCGTTCGTGCGATACCAGTTTTAGATTCCGATGCTTCACTTCAGGTTTACTGTATCCCTTGGAGCTTCTTATTGACGATGAAACACAGAAATTGCATCGGAATTAAATACAAAAGGCACAATGCCGACTTAAGTACATGTAGACGGACTCTTCTTAATGTCTATGTTTTGAACCGTTCCTGTGAGACCAGTTTTTGATTCCGATGCTTCACTTCTGGTTCACTGTACCCCTTGGACCTTCGTATTGACGACGAAACACAGACATTGCGTCGGAATTATATACTAAAGGCACAATGTCGAATTAAGTACAAGAACACTGACTCTTCTTACTGTCTATGCTTTGAACCTTTCCTGTGAGACAAGTTTTAGATTTCGATGATTCACTTCAGGTTTACTGTATCCCTTGGACCTTCTTATTGACGATGAAACATCGAAATTGCATCGGAATTAAATACAAAAGGCACAATGCCGACATAAGTACAACAACACTGACTCTCCTTACTGTCTATGTTTTGAACCTTTCCAGTGAGACCAGTTTTAGATTCCGATACTTCACTTCAGGTTTACTCTATCCCTTGCTCCTACTTATTGACGATGAAACACGAAAATAGCATCTGATTTAAATACAAAACGCACAATGCCGAATTAAGTACAAGAGGGCTGACTCTTCTTACATTCTATGATTGAAGCATTTCCTGTGAGAACAGTTTTAGATTCTGTAGCTTCACATCAGATTAATTGTATCCCTTGGACCTTCTTATTGACGACGAAACACAGAAATTGCATCGGAATTAAACACAAAAGGCAAAATGCCGACTTAAGTACAAAAAGACTGACACTTCTTAATGTCTATGTTTTGAGCATTTCCTGTGTGACCAGTTTTAAATTCCTATGCTTCGCTTCAGGTCTACTGTATCCCTTAGACCTTTATATAGCCGATGAAACACAAAAATTGCATCGGAATTAAATACAAAACGCACAATGTCGACTATCGTACAAGAAGACTGGCTCTTCTTACAGTCTGTGCTTTGAGCCTTTCCTGTGAGACTAATTTTGGATTCCGATGCTTCTCTTCAGGGTTACTGTATCCCTTCAACCCTCATATTGACTATGAAACACAGAAATTGCATCGGAATTAAATACAAAATGCGCAATGCCGATGTAAGTACAAGAAGACTGAGTCTTCTTCCTGTATATGTTTTGAGCCTTTCCTGTGTGACCAGTTTTAGATTCCGATGCTTCACTTCAGGTTCACTGTATCCCTTCGACCTTCATATTGACGATAAAACACAGATATTGCATCGGAATTAAATACAAAAGACACATTGCCGACTTAAGTACAAGAGAACTGACTCTCCATACATTCTGTGATTTGAGCCTTTCCTGTGAGTCCAGTTTTAGATTCCGATGCTTCACATCAGGTTTACTGTATCCCTTGGACCTTTTTATTGACGATGAAACACAGAAATTGCATCGGAATTATATACAAAAGGCACAATGCCGACTTAAGTACAAGAAAACTGACTCTCCTTACTCTCTATGTTTTGAAGCTTTCCTGTGAGACCAGTTTAAGATTCCAAAGTTTCACTTTAGGTTTACTGTATCCCTTGGACCTACTTATTGACGACGAAACACAGAAATTGCATCGGAGTTAATTACAAAAGGCACAATGTCGACTTAAGTACAAGAATACTGACTCTTCTTACTGTTTATGATTTGAGCCTTTCCTGTGAGATCAGCTTTAGAGTCCGATGACTCACTTCCGATTTGCTGTATCCCTTGGACCATCTTACTGACGATGACACCCAGAAATAGCATCAGAATTAAATACAAAAGTCACAATGCCGACTTAAGTACAAGAGGACTGACTCTTCTTACATTCTATGATTAAAGCCTTTCCTGTGAGAACAGTTTTAGATTCCGATGCTTCACATCAGATTAACTGTATCCCTTGGACCTTCTTATTGACGATGATACACAGAAATTGCATCGGAGTTAATTACAAAAGGCACAATGCCGACATAAGTACAACAACACTGACTCTCCTTACTGTCTATGTTTTGAACCTTTCCAGTGAGACCAGTTTTAGATTCCGATACTTCACTTCAGGTTTACTCTATCCCTTGCTCCTACTTATTGACGATGAAACACGAAAATAGCATCTGATTTAAATACAAAACGCACAATGCCGAATTAAGTACAAGAGGGCTGACTCTTCTTACATTCTATGATTGAAGCATTTCCTGTGAGAACAGTTTTAGATTCTGTAGCTTCACATCAGATTAATTGTATCCCTTGGACCTTCTTATTGACGACGAAACACAGAAATTGCATCGGAATTAAACACAAAAGGCAAAATGCCGACTTAAGTACAAAAAGACTGACACTTCTTAATGTCTATGTTTTGAGCATTTCCTGTGTGACCAGTTTTAAATTCCTATGCTTCGCTTCAGGTCTACTGTATCCCTTAGACCTTTATATAGCCGATGAAACACAAAAATTGCATCGGAATTAAATACAAAACGCACAATGTCGACTATCGTACAAGAAGACTGGCTCTTCTTACAGTCTGTGCTTTGAGCCTTTCCTGTGAGACTAATTTTGGATTCCGATGCTTCTCTTCAGGGTTACTGTATCCCTTCAACCCTCATATTGACTATGAAACACAGAAATTGCATCGGAATTAAATACAAAATGCGCAATGCCGATGTAAGTACAAGAAGACTGAGTCTTCTTCCTGTATATGTTTTGAGCCTTTCCTGTGTGACCAGTTTTAGATTCCGATGCTTCACTTCAGGTTCACTGTATCCCTTCGACCTTCATATTGACGATAAAACACAGATATTGCATCGGAATTAAATACAAAAGACACATTGCCGACTTAAGTACAAGAGAACTGACTCTCCATACATTCTGTGATTTGAGCCTTTCCTGTGAGTCCAGTTTTAGATTCCGATGCTTCACATCAGGTTTACTGTATCCCTTGGACCTTTTTATTGACGATGAAACACAGAAATTGCATCGGAATTATATACAAAAGGCACAATGCCGACTTAAGTACAAGAAAACTGACTCTCCTTACTCTCTATGTTTTGAAGCTTTCCTGTGAGACCAGTTTAAGATTCCAAAGTGTCACTTTAGGTTTACTGTATCCCTTGGACCTTCTTATTGACGACGAAACACAGAAATTGCATCGGAGTTAATTACAAAAGGCACAATGTCGACTTAAGTACAAGAATACTGACTCTTCTTACTGTTTATGATTTGAGCCTTTCCTGTGAGATCAGCTTTAGAGTCCGATGACTCACTTCCGATTTGCTGTATCCCTTGGACCATCTTACTGACGATGACACCCAGAAATAGCATCAGAATTAAATACAAAAGTCACAATGCCGACTTAAGTACAAGAGGACTGACTCTTCTTACATTCTATGATTAAAGCCTTTCCTGTGAGAACAGTTTTAGATTCCGATGCTTCACATCAGATTAACTGTATCCCTTGGACCTTCTTATTGACGATGATACACAAAAAATGCATCGGAATTAAATACAAAATTCACAATGCCGACTTAAGTGCAAGAAGTATGACTCTTCTTACGGTCTACGTTTTGAACCTTTCCTGCGAGACCAGTTTTAGATTGCGATGCTTCACTTCAGGTTTACTGTATCCCTTGGGGCTTCGTATTGAAGATGAAACACAGAAATTGCGTCGGAATTAAATACAAAAGGCACAATGCTGACTTAAGTACAAGTAGACGGACTCTTCTTAATGTCTATGCTTTGAACCGTTCCTGTGAGACCAGTTTTAGATTCCAATGCTTCACTTCAGGTTTACAGTATCCCTTGGACCCTTTTTATTGACGATAAAACACAGAAACTGCATCGGAATTAAATCCAAAAGGCACAATGCCGACTTAAGTACACGAAGACTGACTCTCCTTACTGTCTATGTTTTGAACCTTTCCTGTGTGTCCAGTTTTAGATTCCGATGCATCACATCAGGTTTACTGTATCCCTTGGACCGTCTTATTGACGATGAAAAACACAAATTGAATCGGAATTAAATACAAAAAGCACAATGCCGACATAATTACAAGAAGACTGACTTTTCTTATTGTCTATGTTCTGAACCCTTCCTGTGAGACCAGTTTTAGATTCCGATGCTTCACTTTAGGTTTTCTGTATCCCTTGGACCTTCTTGTTGACGCTGAAGCACAGACATTGCATGGGGTTTAAATACAAAAGGCAGAATTCCGATTTAGTTACAAGAGGACTGTCTCTTCTTACTGTCTATGTTTTGAACCTTTCCTGTGAGACCAGTTTTAGATTCCGAATCTCCACTTCAGGTATACTGTATCACTTAGACCTTCATATTGACGATGAAACGCAGAAATTGCATCGGAATTAAATACAAAAGTCACAATGCCGACTTAAGTTCAAGAAGACTGACTCTTCTTACATTCTATGATTTTAGCCTTTCCAGTGAGACCAGTTATAGATATCGATGCTTCACTTCAGGGTTACTGTATCCCTTGGACCTTCATATCGACTATGAAATACAAAAATTGCATCAGAATTAAATACAAAATGCACATTGCCGACTTAAGAACAAGAAGACTGAGTCTCGTTCCTGTATAAGTTTTGAGCCTTTCCTATGTGACCAGTTATAGATTCCGATGCTTCACTTCAGGTTTACTGTAATCCTTGTACCTTCTTATTGACGGTGAAACGCAGAAATTGCAACGGAATTAAATACAAACGGCACAATGCCGACAGAAGTACAAGAAGACTAACTCTTCTTACATTCTATGATTTGAGCCTTTCCTGTGAGACCAGTTTTAGATTCCGATGCTTCACTTCAGGTATACTGTATCCCTTGGAACTTCTTATAGACGATCAAACAGAGAAATTGCATCGGAATTAATTAGAAAAGGCACAATGCCGAGTTAAGTACAAGAACACTGACTCTTCTTACTGTTTGTGTTTTGAACCTTTCCTGTGAGACTAGTTTTAGATTCCGATGCTTCACTTCAGGTTTACTGTATCCCATGGACCTTGTTATTGGTGATGAAACACAGATATTACTTCGGAATTAAATACAAAAGGCACAATGCCGACTTAAGTACAGGAAGACTGTCTCTTCTTACTGTTTATGTTTTGAACCTTTCCTGTGAGACCAGTTTTAGATTCCGTTGCTTCACTTCAGGATTACTGTATCCCTTGGGCTTTCTTATTGACGGTGAAGCACAGAATTTGCATTAGCATTAAATACAAAAGGCACGATGCCGACTTAAGTACAAGAAGACTGACTCTTCTTACTGTCTATGTTTTGAACCTTTCCTGTGAGACCAGTTTTCGATTCCGATGCTTCACTTCAGGTTTAATGTATCCCTTGGACATTCTTATTGACGATGAAACACAGAAAGTGCATCGGAATTAAATACAAAATGCACAATGCCGATGTAAGTACAAGAAGACTGAGTCTTCTTACTGTATATGCCTCTCCAGGGTGACTAGTTTTAGATTCGGTTGCTTCACTTTAGGTTTATTGTATATCTTAGACCTTCATATTGACGATGAATCACAGAAATAGCATCAGAATTAAATACAAAACGCACAATGTCGACATAAGTACAAGAAGACCGGCTCTTCCTACTGTATATGTTTTGAGCCTTTCCTGTGAAACCAGTTTTATATTCCGATGCTTCTCTTCAGGTTTACTGTATTCCTTGGACCTTCTTATTGACGATGAAACACCGAGATTGCATCGGAATTAAATACAAAAGCGCAATGCCGACTTAAGTACAACAAGACTGATTCTACCTACTGTCTATGTTTTGAACTTTTGCTGTGAGACCAGTTTTGGATTGCGATGCTTCACTTCAGATTTACTGTATCCCTTGGACATTCTTATTGACGATGAAACACAGAAATTGCATCGGAATTAAATAAAAAAAGCAAAATGCCAACTTAAGTACAAGAAGACTGTCTCTTATTACTCTCTATGCATTGAACCTTTCCTGTGAGACCAGTTTTAGATTCCGATGCTTCACTCCAGGTTTACTGTTTTCGTTGGACCTTCTTATTGACGATGAAACACCGAGATTGCATCGGAATTAAAAACAAAAGCGCAATGCCGACTTAAGTACAAGAAGACTGACTCTTCTTACTGTCTATGCTTTGAACCTTGCCTGTGAGAGGAGTTTTAGATTCCGATGCTTCACTTTATGTTTTCTGTATCCCTTTGAACTTCTCATTGACTTAAGTACAAGAAGACCGACTTTTCTAACATTCTATGATATGAGCCTTTCCTGTGAGACCAGTTTTAGATTCCGATGCTTCACTTCAGGTTTACTGTATCCCTTGGACCTTCTTATTGACGATGAAACACAGAAAGTGCATCGGATTTAAATACAAAAGGCACAATTCCGATATAAGTACAAGTAGACTGTCTCTTCTTACTGTCTATGTTTTGAACTTTTCCCGTGAGACCAGTTATAGATTCCGAATCTTCACTTCAGGTTTACTGTATTCCCTGGACGTTGTTATTGATGATGAAACACAAAAATTGCTTCGGAATTAAATACAAAAGGCATAATGCCGACTTAAGTACAAGAAGACTGACTCATCTTACTGTCTATGTTTTGAGCATTTCCTGTGAGACCAGTTTTAGATTCCAGTGCTTCACTTCAGGTTTACTGTATCACTTGGACCTTCTTAGTGACGAAGAAACACAGAAATTGCATCGGAATTAAATACAAGAGCCACAATCCCGACTTAAGGACAAGAAGACTGACTCTTCTTACATTCTATGATTTGATCCTTTCCTGTGAGACCAGTTTAAGATTTTGATGCTTCACTTTAGGTTTACTGTATCCCTTGGACCTTCTTATTGACGATGAAACACAGAAATTACATCGGAATTAACCACATAAAGCACAATGCCGACTTAAGTACAAGATGACTGACTCTTCTTACTGTCTATGTTTTGAACCATTCCTGTGAGACCAGTTTTAGATTCCGAATCTTCACTTCAGGTTTACTGTATCGCTTAGACCTTCATATTGACGATGAAACACAGAAATTGCATCGGAATTGAAAACAAAGCGCACAATGTCGACTAAAGTAAGAGAAGACGAACTCTTCTTACTTTCTTTGTTTTGAGCCTTTCCTGTGAGACCAGTTTTAGATTCCAATGCTTCACTTCAGGTGTACTGTATAATTTGGACCCTCTTATTCGCAATGAAACACAGAAATTGCATCGGAATTAAATACGAAAGGCACAATGCCGACCTAAGTACAAGAATAATGACCCTTCTTACCCTCTATGGTTTGAACGTTCCCTGTGAGACCAGTTTTAGTTTCCGATGCTTCACTTTAGGTTTTCTGTATCGCCTGGTCCTTCTTATTGACGATGAAACACAGAAATTACATCGAAATTAAACACATAAAGCACAATGCCGACTTAATTACAAGATGACTGACTCTTCTTACTGTCTATGTTTTGAACCATTCCTGTGAGACCACGTTTAGATTCCGATGCTTCTCTTCAGGTTTACTGAATCCCTTGGACCTTCTTCTTGACGATGAAAGACAGAAATTGCATCGCATTTAAATACAAAAGGCACAATTCCGATTTAAGTACAAGTGGAGTGTCTCTTCTTACTGTCTATGTTTTGAACTTTTCCCGTGAGACCAGTTTTAGATTCCGAATCTTCACTTCAGGTTTACTGTATTCCTTGGACGTTGTTATTGACGATGAAACACAAAAATAGCTTCGGAATTAAATACGAAAGGCACAATGCCGACCTATGTACAAGAATACTGACCCTTCTTACCCTCTATGGTTTGAACGTTCCCTGTGAGACCAGTTTTAGATTCTGATGCTTCAATTCAGGTTTACTGTATCTCTTGGACCTTCTCACTGACGATGAAACAGAGAAATTGAATAGGAAGTAAATACAAAAAGCACAATGCGGACTTAATTACAAGAAGACTGACTCCTCTTATTGTCTATGTTTTGAACCTTTCCTGTGAGACCAGCTTTAGATTCTGATGCTTCACTTCATCATTACTTTATCCCTTAGACCTTTATATTGACGATGAAACACAGAAATTGAATCGGAATTAAATACAAAAGGCACAATGCCGACTTAAGTAGAAGAAGACTGACTCTTCTTACTGTCTATGTTTTCAACCTTTCCTGTGAGACCGGTTTTAGATTCCGATGCTTCACTTTAGATTTTCTGTATCGCTTGGACCTTCTTATTGACGATGAAACACAGAAAATGCAACGGAATTAAATACAAAAGTCACAATGCCCACTTGAGTACAAGAGGTGTGACTCTTCTTACTTTCTATGATTAGAGCATTTCCTGCGAGATCAGTTTTAGATTCTGATGCTTCACTTGACGTTTACTGTATCCCTTGGACCTTCTTACTGACGATGAAAGGCAGAAATTGCATCGGAATTAAATACAAGAGCACAATGCCGACTTAAGTACAACAGGACTGACTCTTCTTACATTCTTTGATTTGAGCCTTTCCTGTGAGACCAGTTTTACATATCGATGCTTCACTTCAGGTTTACTGTATCACTTGGACCTTCATATTGACTATGAAACAAAAAATTGCTTCGGGATTAAATACGAAATTCACAATGCCGATGTAAGCACAAGAAGTCTGAGTCTTCATCTTGTATAAGTCTGAGTGTTTCCTTTGTGACCAGTTTTAGAATCCGAAGCATTACTTCAGGCTAACAGTATCCCTTGGACCTTCTTATTGACGATTAAACACAGAGATTGCTTTGGAATTAAATACAAAAAGCACAATGCCGACTTCAGTGCAAGAAGACTGACTCTACTTACTGTCTATGTTTTGAGCATTCGCTGTGTGACCAGTTTTCGATTCCGATGCTTCACTTCAGGTTTACTGTATCCCTTAGACCTTCATATTGACGATGAAACACAGAAATTGCATCGCAATTAAATACAACACGCACAATGACTTCTTAAGTACAAGAAGACTGGCCCTTCTTACTGTCTATGTTTTGAGCCTATCCTGTGAGACCAGTTTTAGATTCAGAATCTTCACTTCAGGTTCACTGTATTACTTAGACCTTCATATGGACGATGAAACACAGAAATTGCATCGGAATTAAAAACAAAACGCACAATGTTGACTAAAGTAAAAGAAGACGGACTCTTCTTACTGTCTATGTTTTGAGCCTTTCCTGTTAGACCAGTTTAAAATTCCGATGCTTCACTTCTGGTTTACTGTATCCCTTCGAAATTGTTATTGACGATGAAAGACAGAAATTGCATCGGAATTAAATACAAAAGGCACAATGCCGACTTAAGTACAAGAAGACTGACTCTTCTGACTGTCTATGTTTTGAACTCTTACAGTGAGACCAGTTTTAGATTCCGATGCTTCTCTTCAGGTTTACTGAATCCCTTGGACCTTCTTCTTGACGATGAAACACAGAAATTGCATCGGAATTAAATACAAAAGGCACAATGCCGACTGAAGTACAGGAAGACTGACTTTGCTTACATTCTATGATTTGGATCTTTCCTGTTGGACCAGTTTTAGATTTTGATGCTTCACTTCAGGTTTTCTGTATCCCTTGGACCTGCATATTGACGATGAAACACAGAAATTGCACCGGAATTAAAAACTAAACGCACAATGTCGACTAAAGTAAAAGAAGACGGACTCTTCTTACTTTCTATGCTTTGAGCCTTTCCTGTGAGAAGAGTTTTAGATTCCGATGCTTCACTTTATGTTTTCTGTATCCCTTTGAACTTCTTATTGACGATGAAACAGAGAAATGGAATTGGAAATGGATACAAACGGCAGAATGCCGACTTAAGTACAAGAGGACCGACTCTTCTTACATCCTATGATTTCAGATTTCCTGCGAGATCAGTTTTAGATTCCGATGCTTAACTTCATGTTTACTGTATCCCATAGACCTTCATATTGACGATGAAACACAGAAATTGCATCGGAATTAAATACAAAAGGCACAATGCCGACTTAAGTAGAAGAAGACTGACTCTTCTTACTGTCTATGTTTTCAACCTTTCCTGTGAGACCGGTTTTAGATTCCGATGCTTCACTTTAGATTTTCTGTAACCCTTGTACCTTCTTGTTGACGATGAAACACAGAAATTGCATCGGAATTAAATACAAAAGTCACAATGCCCACTTGAGTACAAGAGGACTGACTCCTCTTACATTCTATGATTAGAGCATTTCCTGCGAGATCAGTTTTAGATTCTGATGCTTCACTTCACGTTTACTCGATCCCTTGGACCTTCTTACTGACGATGAAAGGAAGAAATTGCATCGGAATTAAATACAAGAGCACAATGCCGACTTAAGTACAACAGGACTGACTCATCTTACTTTCTATGATTGGAGCCTTTCCTGTGAGACCAGTTTTACATATCGATGCTTCACTTCAGGTTCACTGTATCACTTGGACCTTTATATTGACTATGAAACACAAAAATTGCATCGGGATTAAATGCAAAATGCACAATGCCGATGTAAGCACAGGAAGTCTGAGTCTTCATCTTGTATAAGTTTGAGCCTTTCCAATGTGACCAGTTTCAGATTCCGAAGCATCACTTCAGGTTTACAGTATCCCTTGGACTTTCTTATTGACGATTAAACACAGAAAATGCGTTGGAATTAAAAACAAAACGCACAATGCTGACTAAAGTAAAAGAAGACGGACTCTTCTTACTGCCTATGTTTTGAGCTTTTCCTGTGAGACCAGTTTAAAATTCCGATGCTTCACTTCTGGTTTACTGTATCCTGTGGACATTCTTATTGACGATGAAACACAGAAATTGCATCGGAATTTAATACAAAAGGCACAATGCTGACTTAAGTACAAGAAGACTGACTCTTCTTACTGTCTATGTTTTGAACCTTTACTGTGAGACCAGTTATAGATTCCGATGCTTCTCTTCAGGTTTAGTGAATCCCTTGGACCTTCTACTTGACGATGAAACCCAGAAATTGCATCGGAATTAAATACAAAAGGCACAATGCTGACTTAAGTTGATGAAGACTGACTCTTCTTACATTCTATGGTTTGAGCCATTCCTGTGAGACCAGTTTTAGATTCCGATGCTTCACTTCAGGTTTACCGTATACCTTGGACCTTCTTATTGACGATGAAACACAGAAATTTCATAGGAATTAAATACAAAAGGCACAATGCCGACTGAAGTACAGGAAGACTGACTTTTCTTACATTCTATGATTTGGACCTTGCCTGTTGGACCAGTTTAAGATTCCGATGCTTCACTTCAGGCTTTCTGTATCCCTTAGACCTTCATATTGACGATGAATTACAGAAATTACATCGGATTTAAATACAAAAGGCACAATTCCGATTTAAGAACAAGAGGACTGACTCTTCTTACTGTCTATGTTTTGAACCTTTCTTGTGAGGCCAGTTTTAGATTCCGAATCTTCACTTCAGGTTTACTGTATCACTTTGACCTTCATATTACGATGAAACACAGAAATTGCATCGGAATAAAAACCAAAACGCACAATGTCGACTAAAGTAAAAGAAGACGGACTCTTCTTACTGTATATGTTTTGAGCCTTTCCTGTGAGACCAGTTTTAGATTCCGATGCTTCACTTCAAGTTTATTGTATCCCTTGGACATTCTTATTGACGATAAAACACCGAAATTGCATCGGAATTAAATAAGATAGGCAAAATGCCGACATAAGTACAGGAAGACTGACTCAATGCTTTGAACCTTTCCTGTGAGACCAGTTTTAGATTCCGATGCTTCACTTCAGGTTTGCTGTATTCCTTGGACCTTGGTATTGACGATGAAACACAGAAATTGCATCGGGATTAAATACAAAAGGCGTAACGCCGACTTAAGTAGAAGAAGACAGACTCTTCTTACTGTCTATGTTTTGAACTTATCCTGTGAGACCAGTTTTAGATTCCTGTGCTTCACTTCAGATTTACTGTATCCCTTGGACCTTCTTATTGACGATGAAACACAGAAATTACATCGGAATTAAATACATGAAGCACAATGACGACTTAAGTACAAGAAGACTGACTCTTCTTACTGTCTACGTTTTAACCTTTCCTGTGAGACCAGTTTTAGATTCCGATGCTTTACTTTAGGTTTTCTATATCCCATTTACCTTCTTATTGACTATGAAACAGAGATATTGCATCGGAATTAAATCCAAAAGGCACAATGCCGACATTAGTACAAGAGGACTAACTCTTCTTACGTTCTATGATTTGAGCCCTTCCTGCGAGATCAGTTTTAGATTCCGATGCTTCACTTCAGGTTAATTATATCCCTTGGACCATCTTACTGACGATGAATCGCAGAAATTGCATCGGAATCAAATACAAAAGGCACAATGCCGACCCAAGTACAAGAGGACTGACTCTTCCTTCATTCTATGATTTGATCCTTTCCTGTGAGACCAGTTAAAGATTACGATCCTTCACTTTAGGTTTACTGTAACCCTTGGACCTTCTTATTGACGATGAAACACAGAAATTACATCGGAATTAAATACATTAAGTACAACGCCGACTTAGGTACAAGATGACTGACCCTTCTTACTGTCTATTTTTTGAACCATTCCTGTGAGACCAGTTTTAAATTCCGAATCTTCACTTCAGGTTTACTGTATCGCTTAGACCTTCATATTGACGATGAAACACAGAAATTGCATCAGAATTAAATACAAAGCGCACAATGTCGACTAAAGTAAAAGAAGACGGACTCTTCTTACTGTATATGTTTTGAGCCTTTCCTGTGAGACCAGTTTTAGATTCCGATGCTTCACTTCATGTTTAGTGTATCCCTTGGACATTCTTATTGACGATAAAACACAGAAATTGCATCGGAATTAAATAAGATAGGCAAAATGCCGACTTAAGTACAGGAAGACTGACTCAATGCTTTGAACCTTTCCTCTGAGACCAGTTTTAGATTCCGGTGCTTCACTTCAGGTTTACTGTATTCCTTGGACCTTGTTATTGACGATGAAACACAGAAATTGCATGGGGATTAAGTACAAAAGGCGTACTGCCGACTTAAGTACAAGAAGACTGACTCTTCCTACTGTCTATGTTTGAACTTATCCTGTGAGACCAGTTTTAGATTCCAGTGCTTCACTTCAGGTTTACTGTATCCCTTGGACCTTCTTATTGACGATGAAACACAGAAATTGCATCGAAATTAAATACAAAAGGCAAAATGCATACTTAAGTGCAAGAAGACTGACTCTTCTTACTGTCTATGTTTTGAGCATTTCCTGTGTGACCAGATTTAGATTGCAATTCTTCACTTTAGATTTACTGTATCCCTTTGACCTTCATATTGACGATGAAACACAGAAATTGCATCGGAATTAAATACAAAATGCACAATGCCGATGGAAGTTCAAGAAGACTGAGTCTTCTTCCTGTATAAGTTTTGAGCCTATCCTGTGTGGCCAGTTTTAGGTTCCGAAGTTTCACTTAAGGTTTACTGTATCCCTTGGCTCTTCATATTGACGATGAAACACAGAAATTGCATCGGAATTAAATACAAAAGGCACAATGCTAACTTATGTACAAGAGGACTGACTCTTCTTACATTCTATGTTTTGAACCATTCCTGTGAGACCAGTTTTAGATTCTGATGCTTCACATCAGGTTTACTGGAACTCTTAGACCTTCATATTGACGATGAAACACAGAAATCGCATCGGCATTAAATACAAAACGCAGAATCTCAACTAAAGTACAAGAAGACTGGCACTTCATAGTGTCTAAGTTTTTAACCTTTCCTGTGAGACCAGTTTTAGATTACGATACTTCACTTCAGGTTTACTGTATCCCTTGGACCTTCATATTGACTATAATACACAGAAATTGCATCGGAATTAAATACAAAACGCACAATGCTGACTTAAGTACAAGTGGACGGACTCTTCTTACATTCTATGATTTGAGCCTTTTTTGTGAGACCAGTTTTACATATCGATGCTTCACTTGAGGTTTACTGTATCCCTTGGAGTTTCTTATTGACGGTGAAGCAAGAAATTGCTTCGGAATTAAATACAAAAGGCACAATGCCGATTTAAGTACAAGAGGACTGACTCTTCTTACATTCAATGTTTTGAACCATTCCTGTGAGACCAGTTTTAGATTCCGATGCTTCACTTCAGGTTTTTTGTATCCCTTTGGATCTTCCTATTGACGATGAAACACAGATACTGCATCGGAATAAATACAAAAGGCACAATACCGACTTAAGTACAAGAGGACTGACTCTTTTTACTGTCTATGATTCCAGCCTTTACTGTGAGACCACTTTTGGATATCGATGCTTATTTCAGGTTTACTGTATCCCTTGGACCTTCTTCGTGACGATGAAGCGCAGAAATTGCATCGGAATTAAATACAAAATGCACCTTGCCGACTTAAGTACAAGAAGACTGACTCTACTTACTGTCTATGTTTTGAACCTTTCCTGTGAGACCAGTATTAGATTCCGATGCTTCACTTCAGGTTTACTGTATACCTTGGACCTTCTTGTTGACGATGAAATACAGAAATGGCATCGGAATTATATACAGAACGCACAATGCCGACTTAAGTACAAGAGGACTGCCTCTTCTTACATTCTTTGTTTGAATCTTTCCTGTGAGACGAGTTTTAGATTCCGATGCTACCCTTCAGGTTTAGTGTATCCCTTGGACCAGCATATTGACGATGAAACACAGAAATTGCATCGGAATGAAATACAAATGGCAAAATGATGTCTAAAGAACAAGAAGACTGACTCCTCTTACAGTCTATGTTTGAGCATTTCCTGTGTGACCAGTTATAGAATCCGAGGATTCACTTCAGGTTTACTGTATTCCTTGGACCTTGTTATTGACGATGAAACACAGAAATTGCATCGGGATTACATACAAAAGGCGTAACGCCGACTTAAGTACAAGAAGACTGACTCTTCTTACCGTCTATGCTTTAACCTTTCCTGTGAGACCAGTTTTAGATTCCGATGGTTTACTTTAGGTATTCTATATCCCTTGGACCTTCTTATTGACTATGTAACACAGAAATTGCATCAGGATTAAATACAAAAGGCACAATGGGGACTTTAGTACCATAGGACTGACTCTTCTTACGTTCTATGATTTGAGCCCTTCCTGCGAGATCAGTTTTAGATTCCGATGCTACACTTCAGGTTAATTATATCCCTCGGACCTTCTTACTGACGATGAAACGCAGAAATTGCATCGGAATCAAATACAAAAGGCACAACGCCGACTCAAGTACAAGAGGACTGACTCTTCTTTCATTCTACGATTTGAGCCTTTCCTGTGAGACCAGTCTTAAATATCGATGCCTCACTTCAGGTTCATTGTATCCCTTGGACCTCCATATTGACTATGAAACACAAAAATTGCTTCGGAATTAAATACAAAATGCACAATGTCGATGTAAGTGTAAGAAGGCTGAGTCTTCTTCATGTATAAGTTTTGAGCCTTTCCTGTGTGACCAGTTTTAGATTCTGAAGCATCATTTCAGTTTTACTGTATCCCTTGGACCTTCTTATTGACGACGAAACACAGAAATTGCATCGGAATTAAATACAACGGGCACAATGCCGACTTAAGTACAAGAAACATGACTCTTCTTACATTCTATGATTTGGACGTTTTCTTTTAACCAGTTTTAGATACCGATCCTTAACTTCAGGTTTTCAGCATCCGTTGGATCCTCATATAAACGATGAAACAGAGAAATTGCATCTGAATTAAATGCAAAAGGCACAATGCCGACTTAAGTACAAGTAGACTCACTCTTCTTACTGTCTATGTTTTGAACCTTACCTGTGAGAATAGTTTTAGATTCCGATGCTTCACTTCAGGTTTTCTGTATCCCTTGGACCTTTATATTGACGATGCAACACAGAAATTGCATCGAAATTAAATACAAAAGGCAAAATGCCGACTTAAGTGCAAGAAGACTGACTCTTCTTACTGTCTATTTTTTGAGCATATCCTGAGTGACCAGGTTTAGATTCCAATGCTTCACTTCAGATGTACTGTATCCCTTAGACTTTCATATTGACGATGAAACACAGAAATTGCATCGGAATTAAATACAAAACGCACAATGACGACTTAAGTACAAGAAGACTGGCTCTTCTTACTGTCTATGTTTTGAGCCCTTCCTGTGAAACAGGTTTTAGATTCCGATGGTTCACCTCAGGTTTCCTGTATCCCTTGGACCTTCATATTGGCTATGAACCTTAGAAATTACATCGGACCTAAATACAAAATGTACAATGCCGATGTACGTAAAAGGAGACTGAGTCTTCTTCCTGTATAAATTTTCAGCCTTTCCTGTGTGACCAGTATTAGATTCCGAAGCTACACTTCAGGTTTACTGTATCACTTGGCTCTTCATATTGACGATGAAACACAGAAATTGCATCGGAATTAAATACAAATGGCATAACGCGACTTAAATACAAGCAGACTGAGTCATCTTACTGTCTATGCTTTGAACTTTTCCTGTGAGACCAGTTTTAGATTCCGATGCTTCACTTCAGGTTAACTATATCCCTTGGACCTTCTTACTGACGATGAAACGCAGAAAGTGCATCGGAATCAAATACAAATGGCGCAATGCCAACTTAAGTACAAGAGGACTGACTCATCTTTCATTCTATGATTTGAGCCTTTCCTGTGAGACCAGTTTTAGATATCGATGCTTTACTTCAGGTTCATTGTATCCCTTGGACCTTCATATTGACTATGATACACAAAAATTGCATCGGAATTAAATACAAAATGCAAAATGCCGATGTAAGTACAAGAAGACTGAGTCTTCTTCCTGTATAAGTTTTGAGCCTTTCCTGTGTGACCAGTTTTAGGTTCCGAAGTTTCTCATAACGTTTACTGTATCCCTTGGTTCTTCATATTGACGATGAAACACAGAAATTGCATCGGAATTAAATACAAAAGGCACAATGCTGACTTATGTACAAGAGGACTGACTCTTCTTACTGTCTACGCTTTGAATCTTTCCTGTGAGACCAGTTTTAGATTCCGGTGCTTCACATCAGGTTTACTGAATCCCTTGAACCTTCTTATTGACGATGAAGCAAGAAATTGCATCGGAATTAAATACAAAAGGCGCAATCCCGACTTAAGTACAAGAAGACTGACTCTTCTTACATTCTATGATTTGATCCTTTCATGTGAGATCAGTTTAATATTCCGATGCTGCACTTCAGGTTTACTGTAACCCTTGGACCTTCTTATTGACGATGAAACACAGAAATTACATCGGAATTAAATACATAAAGTACAATGCCGACTTAAGTACAAGTTGACTGACTCTTCTTACTGTCTATGTTTTGAACCATTCCTGTGAGACCAGTTTTAGATTCAGAATCTTCACTTCAGGTTTACTGTATCGCTTAGACCTTCATATTGACGATGAAACACAGAAATTGCATCGGAATTAATTACAAAACGCACAATGTCGCGTTAAGTACAAGAAGACTGGCTGTTCTTACTGTCTATGTTTTGAGCCTTTCCTGTGAGACCAGTTTTAGATTCCGATGCTTAACTTCAGGTTTACTGTATCCCGGGGACCTCTTTGTTGACTACAAAAGTCAGATATTGCATAGTAATTAAATACAAAACTCACAATGACGACTGAAATACAAGAAGACCGGCTCTTCTTACTGTCTATGTTTTGAGCCTTTCCTGTGATATCAGTTTTAGATTCCGATGCTTCACATCAGGTTTACTGTACACCTTGGATCTTCATATTGACGGTGAAACACAGAAATTGAATCGGATTTAAATACAAAAGCAGAATGCCGATTTAAGTCCAAGAGGACTGATTAATCTTACTGTCTATGATTTGATCCTTTCCTGTGAGACCAGTTTTAGATTCTGATGCTTCACTTCAGGTTTACTGTATCCCTTAGACCTTCACATTGACGATGAAACACAGAAATTGCATCGGAATTAAATACAAAACGCACAATACCAACTAAAGTACAAGAAGACTGGCACTTCTTACTGTCTATGTTTTTTACTATTCCTGTGAGACCAGATTTAGATTACGATGCTTCACTTCAGGTTTACTGTATCCCATGGACCTTCATACAGACTAGGAAACACAGAAATTGCATCGGAATTAAATACAGAACGCACAATGCCGACTTAAGTACAAGAGGACTGACTCCTCATACATTCAATGATTTGAGCCTTTTCTGTGAGACCAGGTTTACATATCGATGCTTCACATCAGGTTTACTGTATCGCATGGACTTTCTTATTGACGATGAAACGCAGAAATTGCATCGGAATTAAATACAAACCGCACAATGCCGACTTAAGTACAAGAGGACTGACACTTCTTACTGTCTAATATTATAACCTTTCCTGTGAGACCAGTTTTAGATTCCGATGCTTCACTTCAGGTTTACTGTATCCCTTGAACCTTCATATTGACGATTAAGCAAGAAATTGCATCGGAATTAAATACAAAAGGCACAATGCCGACTTAAGTACAAGAGGACTGACTCCTCTTACATTCTATGCTTTGAACCATTCCTGTGAGACAAGTTTCAGATTCCGATGCTTCACTTCAGGTTTTCTGTATCGCTTATACCTTCACACTGACGATGAAACACAGAAATTGCATCGGAATTAAATACAAAACGCACAATCTCAACTAAAGTACAAGAAGACTGGCACTTCATACTGTCTATGTTTTTAACCTTTCCTGTGAGACCAGTTTTAGATATCGTTGCTTCACTTCAGGTTTACTGTATCCCTTGGACTTTCTTATTGACGATAAAACGCAGAAATTGCAATGGAATTAAATACAAAACGCACAATGCCGACTTAAGTACAAGAAGACTGACTCTTCTTACCGTCTATGATTTGAACCTTTCCTGTGAGACCAGTGTTAGATTCCGGTGCTTCACTTCAGGTTTACTGCATGCCTTGAACCTTCTTATTGACGATAAAGCACAGAAATTGCATCTTAATTAAATACAAAAGGCACAATGCCGACTTAAGTACAAGAGGACTGACTCTTCTTACATTCTATGTTTTGAACCATTCCTGTGAGACCAGTTTTAGATTCCAATGCTTCACTTCAGGTTTTCTGTATCCCTTGGACCTTCGTATTGACGATGAAACACAGAAATTGCATCGGAATTAACTACAAATGGTAAAAGCCGACTTAAGTACAAGAAGACTGAATCTTCTTACTGTCTATGTCTTGAGCATTTCATGTGGGACCAGTTCTCGATTCCGATGCTTCACTTCAGGTTTACTGTATCCCATAGCCCTTCATATTGACGATGAAACACAGAAATTGCATCGGATTTAAGTACAAAACGCACAATGACGTCTTAAGTACAGGGAGAATGTCTCTTCCAACTGTCTATGTTTTGAGCCATTCCTGTGGTATCAGTTTTAGATTCCGATGCTTCACTTCAGGTTTACTGTATCCCTTGGACCTTCTTACTGACGATGAAACACAGAAATTGCATCGGAATTAAATACAAAACGCACATTGCCGACTTAAGTACAAGAGGATTGACTTTTCTTACACTCTTTGTTTGAACCTTTCCTGTGAGACGAGTTTTAGATTCCGATGCTTCCCTTCAGGTTTTCTGTATCTCTTGGACCAGCATATTGACAATGAAACATAGAAATTGCATCGGAATTAGATAGAAATGGCAAAATGATGACTTAAGTACAAGAATACTGACTCTTCTTACAGTCTATGTTTTGAACCTTTCCTGTGAGACCAGTTTTAGATTCCGATGCTTAACTTCAGGTTTACTGTATCCCTTAGACCTTCAAATTGACGATGAAACACAGAAATTGCATCGGAATTAAATACGAAACGCACAATGACCACTTAAGTACATGAAGACCGGCTCTTCTTACTGTCTATGTTTTTAACCTTTCCTGTGAGACAAGTTTTAGATTCTGCTGCTTCACTTCAGGTTTACTGTATACCTAGGACCTTCACGTTGACGGTGAAACACAGAAATTGCATCGGAATTAAATACAAAACGCACAATTCGACTTAAGTACAAGAGGACTGACTCTTCTTACATTGCATGATTTGCGCGTTTTCTGTGAGACCAGTTTTAGATATCGATGTTTCACTTCAGGTTTACTGTATCCCTTGAACCTTCTTATTGGCGATTATGCACAGAAATTGCATCGGAATTAAATACAAAAGGCACAATGCCGACTTAAGTACAAAAGGACTGACTCTTCTTACATTCTATGTTTTGAAACTTTCCTGTGAGACCAGTTTTAGTTTCCGATGCTTTACTTCCTGTTTACTTTATCCCTGGGACCTGCATATTGACTATGAAACACAGAAATTGCATCGGAATTAATTACAAATGCAGAATGCCGATGTAAGTACAAGAAGACTAAGTCTTCTTTCTGTATAAGTTTTGAGCCTTTCCTGCGTGACCAGTTTTAGATTCCGGAGCTTCACTTCAGACTTACTGTATCCCTTGGACCTTCTTATTGACGATGATACACAGAAATTGCATGGGAATTAAGCACAAAAGGCACAATGCCGGCTTAAGTACAAGAAAACTGACTCTTCTTGCTGTCTATGTTTTGAACTTTTCCTGTGAGACCAGTTTTAGATTCCGAAGCTTCACTTCAGGTTTACTGTATCGCTTGGACCTTCTCATTGAGGATAAAATAAAGAAATAGCATCGGAATTATCGGAGTTATCGGAGTTATAGTTTCCGATGCTTAGTGTCAGGTTTACTGTATCTCTTAGACTCTCATATTGACGATGAAACACAGAAATTGCATCGGAATTAAATACAAAACGCACAATGTCGACTAAGGTACAAGAAGACGGGCTCTTCTTACTGCCTATGTTTAGAGCCTTTCCTGTGAGGCCAGTTTTAGATTCCGGTGCTTCACTTCAGGTTTACTGTATCCCTTGGACCTTCTTATTGACGATGAAACACAGAAATTGCATCGGAATTAAATACAAAAGGCACAATGCCGACTTAAGCTCAGGAAGACTGACTCTTCTTACTGTCTATGTTTCGAACCTTTCCTGTGAGGCCAGATTTAGATTCCGATGCTTCACTTCAGGTTTACTGTATTTTGGACCTTCTTATTGACGATGAAACACAGAAATTGCATCAGAATTAAATACAAAAGGCACAATGACGACTTAAGTACAAGAGGAATGTTTCTTCTTACTGTCTATGTTTCAAACCTTGACTGTGAGACCAGTTTTAAATCCCGATGCTTCTCGTCAGGTTTTCTGTATCCCTTGGATCTTCTTATTGACGATGAAACACAGAAATTGCATCGGAATTAAATACAAAAGGCAAAATGCCGACTTAAGTACAAGAAGACTGACTCTTCTTACTGCCTATGTTTTGAACCCTTCCTGTGAGACCAGTTTTAGATTCCGATGCTTCACTTCAGGTTTACTGTATCCGTTTGACCTTCTTATTGACGATGAAACACAGAAATTGAATCGGAATTAAATACAAAGGCTCAATGCGGACCATAGTACAAGAAGACTGGCTCTTCTTACTGTATATGTTTTGAGCCTTTCCTGTGAGTCCAGATTTAGATGCCGATGCTTAACTTCAGGTTTACTGTATCCCTTGGACCTTCATATTGACGATGAAACACAGAAATTGTATCGGAATCAAATACAAAAGGAACAATGCCGACTTAAGTACAAGAAGACTGACTCTTCTTACTGTCTATGCTTTGTGCCTTTCCAGTGAGACCAGTATTAGATTCCGATGCTTCACTTCAGGTTCACTGTATCCCTTGAACCTTCTTATTGACGTTGAAACACAGAAATTGCATCGGAAGTAAATACAAAAGGCACAATGCCGATTTAAGTGCAGGAATACTGAGTCTTCTTACTGTCTAAGTTTTGAACCTTTCCTGTAAGACCAGTTTTAGATCCATTGGTGGCGGCGTTCGTAGCGACAAGCAATTCGCTGTAGAAACGGCTTACGAAGTCACCGCCACACTTAGTAGTAGCGGGCCGACCGGTCCGCTGGAACAGTGAACAGAAAGAGGAAAACCCAAACACTCTGATTAAATAAAAGTCGGTACTTATTTCTATTAACGAAGATACAGCAACACAGAAGTGAACTCCGTGTCTACAGAAATCTGTCTAGTTCGAGTCGGAGCGGCTAGGTCAGCGTCGGCTGACGACAAACAACAACACGGCTGCGATGAACATCCAACTGACTAGCAAGTACACAATTCGGTGGCGAGTATACAACTGAGCGGCGAATACAGAACTGTTCTAGCGCTCGCGACTCCAGCGCTTAAGAAACCAGAAGAGAGCGGTGGCGCGCGCAGACTTGAGGCGATTTCCTGTCTCGCTGGCGCTGCTTATGCGGACGGCGTCCGGACTTTGATGCTGCCAACCTTTTGGCAGCGGGCTCGGGTGGCATTACTGGCTAGGATATAACAGATCCGATGCTTCACTTCAGGTTTACTGTATCCACTGGACCTTCTTATTGACGTTGAAACACAGAAATTGCATCGGAATTAATTACAAAAGGCAGAATGCCGACTTAAGTACAAGAATACTGACTCTTCTCACTGTCTAAACTTTGAACCTTTCCTGTAAATACAGTTTTAGAATCCGATGCTTCACTTCAGGTTTACTGTATACCTTGGACATTGTTATTGACGATGAAACACAGAAATTGCATCGGAAAGAAATACAAAAGGCACAATGAAGACTTAAGTACAAGAGGACTGACTCATCTTACTGCCTATGTTTTGAACTTTTCCTGTAAGACCAGTTATAGATTCCGATGCTTCACTTCAGGTTTACTGTATACCTTGGACCTTCTTATTGACGATGAAACACAGAAATTGCATCGGAATTAAATACAAAAGGAACAATGCCGACTTAGGTACAAGAAGACTGACTCTTCTTACTGTCTATGTTTTGAACCTAGCCTGTGAGACCAGTTTAGATTCCGATGCTTCCCTTCAGGTTTACTGTATCCTCTGGAGCTTCTTATTGAAGTTGAAACACAGAAATTGCATCGGAATTAATTACAAAAGGCACAATGCCGACTTAAGTACAAGAATACTGACTCTTCTTACTGTCTAAATTTTGAACCTTTCGTGTAAGAACAGTTTTAGATTCCGATGCTTCACTTCAGGTTTACTGTATACCTTTTCCCTTCTTATTGACGATGAAACACAGAAACTGCATCGGAATTAAATACAAAAGGCACAATGCCGACTGAAGTACTAGAGGACTGCCTCTTCTTACTGTCTATGTTTCGAACCTTTCCTGTGAGACCAGTTTTAGTTTCCGATGCATTACTTCAGGTTTACTACATCCGTTGGACCTTCTTATTGGCGATGAAACATAGAAATTGCATCGGAATTAAATACAAATTGCACAATGCCGATGTAAGTACAAAGAGACTGACTCTTCTCCCTGTATATGATTTGAGCCTTTCCTGTGTGACCAGTTTTAGATTCTGATGCATCAATTCAAATTTACTGTATCCCTTAGACCTTCATATTGACGATGAAACACAGAAATTACATCGGAATTAAATACAAAAGGCACAATGTCGACTTAAGTACAATAAGACTGACACTTCTTACATTCTATGATATGAGCCTTTCCTGTGAGACCATTTTTAGATAATGGTGTTTCACTTCAGGTTTACTGTATCCCTTGGTCCTTCTTATTGACGAAGAATCACAGAAATTGCGTCGGAATTAAATGCAATTCGCACAATGCCGACTTAAGTACAAGAAAACTGTCTCTTCTTACTGTCTATGTCTTGAAACTTAACTGTGAGACCAGTTTTAGATTCCGATGCTTCACTTCAGGTTTACTGTTTCCCTTGGACCTTCTTATTGACGATGAAACACAGAAATTGCATCGGAATTAAATACAAAATGTACAATGCCGATGTAAGTACAAAAAGACTGACCCTTCTTCCTGTATATGTTTTGAGCCTTTCCTGTGTGACCAGTTTTAGATTCCGATGCTTCAATTCAAATTTACTGTATATCTTAGAAATTCATATTGACGATGAAACACAGAAATTGCATCGGAATTAAATACAAAAGGCACAATGTCGACTAAAGTACAAGGAGACTGGCTCTTCTTACCGTCTATGGTTGGAACCTTTCCTGTGAGACCAGTTTTAGATTCCGATGCTTCACTTCAGGTTTACTGTATTCCTTGGACCTTGTTATTGACGATGAAACACAGAAATTGCATCGGAATTAAATACAAAAGGCATAATGCCGACTTAAGTACAAGAAGACTGACTCTTCTTACTGTCTATGTTTCGAACTTTTCCTGTGAGACCAGGTTTAGATTCCGATGCGTTACTACAGGTTTACTGTATCCCTTGGACTTTCGTATTGACGATGAAACACAGAAAATGCATCGGAACTAAATACAAAAGCCACAATCCCGACTTATGTACAAGAATACTGACTCTTCTTACATTCTATGATTTGATCCTTACCTGTGAGACTAGTTTAAGAATCCGATGCTTCACTTTAGGTTTGCTGTATCCCTTGGACCTTCTTATTGACGATAAAACACAGAAATTACATCGGAATTAAATACATAAAGCACAATGTCGACTTAAGTACAAGGTGACTGATTCTTCTTACTGTCTATGTTTTGAACCATTCCTGTGAGACCAGTTTTAGATTCCGATGCTTTACACCAGGTTTACTGTATCCCTTGGACCTTCTTATTGACAATGAAAGACAGAAATTGCATCGGAATAAAATACAAAAGGCACAATGCCGACTTAAGTACTCGAAGACTGACTCTTCTTACTGTCTATGTTTCGAACCTTTCCTGTGAGACCAGTTTGAGTTTCCGATGCTTTACTTCAGGTTTACTGCATCCGTTGGACCTTCTTATTGGCGATGAAGCATAGAAATTGCATCGGAATTAAATACAAATTGCACAATGCCGATGTAAGTACAAAGAGCCCGACTCTTCTCTCTGTATATGATTAGAGCCTTTCCTGTGTGACCAGTTTTAGATTCCGATGCTTCAATTCAAATTTACTGTATCCCTTAGACCTTCATATTGACGATGAAACACAGAAATTACATCGGAATTAAATACAAAAGGCACAATGCCGACTTAAGTACAATAAGACTGACACTTCTTACATTCTATGATTTGAGCCTTTCCTGAGAGACCAGTTTTAGATAATGGTGTTTCCCTTCAGGTTTACTGTATCCCTCGGTCCTTCTTATTGACGATGAATCACAGAAATTGCGTCGGAATTAAATGCAACTCGCACAATGCCGACTTAAGTACAAGAAGACTGACTCTTCTTACTGTCTATGCCTTGAAATTTAACTGTGAAACCAGTTTTAGATTCCGATGCTTCACTTCAGGTTTACTGTATACCTTGGACCTTCTTATTGACGATGAAACACTTAAATTGCATCGGAATTAAATACAAAATGTACAATGCCGATGTAAGTACAAAAAGACTGACTCTTCTTCCTGTATATGTTTAGAGCCTTTAGTGTGTGACCAGTTTTAGATTCCGATGCTTCAATTCAAATTTACCGTATCTCTTAGAAATTTATATTGACGATAAAACACAGAAATTGCATCGGAATTAAATACAAATGGCACAATTTCGACTAAAGTACAAGGAGACTGGCTCTTCTTACCATCTATGGTTGGAACCTTTCCTGTGAGACCAGTTTTAGATTCCGCTGCTTCACTTCAGGTTTACAGTATTCCTTGGACCTTGTTATTGACGATGAAACACAGAAATTGCATCGGAATTAAATACAAAAGGCATAATGCCGACTTAAGTACAAGATGACTGACTCTTCTTACTGTCTATGTTTTGAACCATTCCTGTGAGACCAGTTTTAGATTCCGATGCTTCACTTCAGGTTTACTGTATCCCTTGGACATTGTTATTGACGATGAAACATGGAAATTGCATCGGAAATAAATGCAAAAGGCACAATGAAGACTTAAGTACGAGAGGACTGACTCATCTTACTGCCTATGTTTTGAACTTTTCCTTCAAGACCAGTTATAGATTCCGATGCTTCACTTCAGGTTTACTGTATCCCTTGGACCTTCTTATAGACGATGAAACACAGAAATTGCATCGGAATTAAATACAACACTTAAGTACAAGAAGACTGACTCATCTTACTGTCTGTGTTTCGAACCTTTCCTGTGAGACCAGTTTTAGATTCCGATGCCTCACTTCAGGTTTACTGTATCCCTTGGACCATCTTATTGACGATGAAACACAGAAATTGCATCGGAATGAAATACAAATGGAACAATGCCGACTTAGGTACAAGAAGACTGACTCTTCTTACTGTCTACGTTTCGAACCTTGCCTGTGAGACCAGGTTTAGATTCCGATGCGTTACTACAGGTTTACTGTATCCCTTGGACCTTCGTATTGACGACGAAACACAGAAAATGCATCGGAACTAAATACAAAAGCCACAATCCCGACTTATGTACAAGAATACTGACTCTTCTTACATTCTATGATTTGATCCTTACCTGTGAGACTAGTTTAAGAATCCGATGCTTCTCTTGAGGTTTGCTGTATCCCTTGGACCTTCTTATTGACGATGAAACACAGAAATTGCATCGGAATAAAATACAAAAGGCACAATGCCGACTTAAGTACTCGAAGACTGACTCTTCTTACTGTCTATGTTTCGAACCTTTCCTGTGAGACCAGTTTCAGTTTCCGATGCTTTACTTCAGGTTTACTGCATCCGTTGGACCTTCTTATTGGCGATGAAGCATAGAAATTGCATCGGAATTAAATACAAATTGCACAATGCCGATGTAAGTACAAAGAGCCCTATTCTTCTCTCTGTATATGATTAGAGCCTTTCCTGTGTGACCAGTTTTAGATTCCGATGCTTCAATTCAAATTTACTGTATCCCTTAGACCTTCATATTGACGATGAAACACAGAAATTACATCGGAATTAAATACAAAAGGCACAATGCCGACTTAAGTACAATAAGACTGACACTTCTTACATTCTATGATTTGATCCTTTCCTGAGAGACCAGTTTTAGATAATGGTGTTTCCCTTCAGGTTCACGGTATCCCTCGGTCCTTCTTATTGACGATGAATCACAGAAATTGCGTCGGAATTAAATGCAACTCGCACAATGCCGACTTAAGTACAAGAAGACTGACCCTTCTTACTGTCTATGTCTTGAAATTTAACTGTGAAACCAGTTTTAGATTCCGATGCTTCACTTCAGGTTTACTGTATACCTTGGACCTTCTTATTGACGATGAAACACTTAAATTGCATCGGAATTAAATACAAAATGTACAATGCCGATGTAAGTACAAAAAGACTGACTCTTCTTCCTGTATATGTTTAGAGCCTTTAGTGTGTGACCAGTTTTATATTCCGATGCTTCAATTCAAATTTACCGTATCTCTTAGAAATTTATATTGACGATAAAACACAAAATTTTGCATCGGAATTAAATACAAAAGGCACAATTTCGACTAAAGTACAAGGAGACTGGCTCTTCTTACCATCTATGGTTGGAACCTTTCCTGTGAGACCAGTTTTAGATTCCGATGCTTCACTTCAGGTTTACAGTATTCCTTGGACCTTGTTATTGACGATGAAACACAGAAATTGCATCGGAATTAAATACAAAAGGCATAATGCCGACTTAAGTACAAGAAGACTGACTCTTCTTACTGTCTATGTTTCGAACTTTTCCTGTGAGACCAGATTTAGATTCCGATGCGTTACTACAGGTTTACTGTATCCCTTGGACTTTCGTATTGACGATGAAACACAGAAAATGCATCGGAACTAAATACAAAAGCCACAATCCCGACTTATGTACAAGAATACTGACTCTTCTTACATTCTATGATTTGATCCTTACCTGTGAGACTAGTTTAAGAATCCGATGCTTCACTTTAGGTTTGCTGTATCCCTTGGACCTTCTTATTGACGATAAAACACAGAAATTACATCGGAATTAAATACATAAAGCACAATGTCGACTTAAGTACAAGGTGACTGATTCTTCTTACTGTCTATGTTTTGAACCATTCCTGTGAGACCAGTTTTAGATTCCGATGCTTTACACCAGGTTTACTGTATCCCTTGGACCTTCTTATTGACGATGAAAGACAGAAATTGCATCGGAATAAAATACAAAAGGCACAATGCCGACTTAAGTACTCGAAGACTGACTCTGCTTACTGTCTATGTTTCGAACCTTTCCTGTGAGACCAGTTTCAGTTTCCGATGCTTTACTTCAGGTTTACTGCATCCGTTGGACCTTCTTATTGGCGATGAAGCATAGAAATTGCATCGGAATTAAATACAAATTGCACAATGCCGATGTAAGTACAAAGAGCCCGACTCTTCTCTCTGTATATGATTAGAGCCTTTCCTGTGTGACCAGTTTTAGATTCCGATGCTTCAATTCAAATTTACTGTATCCCTTAGACCTTCATATTGACGATGAAACACAGAAATTACATCGGAATTAAATACAAAAGGCACAATGCCGACTTAAGTACAATAAGACTGACACTTCTTACATTCTATGATTTGAGCCTTTCCTGAGAGACCAGTTTTAGATAATGGTGTTTCCCTTCAGGTTTACTGTATCCCTCGGTCCTTCTTATTGACGATGAATCACAGAAATTGCGTCGGAATTAAATGCAACTCGCACAATGCCGACTTAAGTACAAGAAGACTGACTCTTCTTACTGTCTATGCCTTGAAATTTAACTGTGAAACCAGTTTTAGATTCCGATGCTTCACTTCAGGTTTACTGTATACCTTGGACCTTCTTATTGACGATGATACACTTAAATTGCATCGGAATTAAATACAAAATGTACAATGCCGATGTAAGTACAAAAAGACTGACTCTTCTTCCTGTATATGTTTAGAGCCTTTAGTGTGTGACCAGTTTTAGATTCCGATGCTTCAATTCAAATTTACCGTATCTCTTAGAAATTTATATTGACGATAAAACACAGAAATTGCATCGGAATTAAATACAAAAGGCACAATTTCGACTAAAGTACAAGGAGACTGGCTCTTCTTACCATCTATGGTTGGAACCTTTCCTGTGAGACCAGTTTTAGATTCCGATGCTTCACTTCAGGTTTACAGTATTCCTTGGACCTTGTTATTGACGATGAAACACAGAAATTGCATCGGAATTAAATACAAAAGGCATAATGCCGACTTAAGTACAAGATGACTGACTCTTCTTACTGTCTATGTTTTGAACCATTCCTGTGAGACCAGTTTTAGATTCCGATGCTTCACTTCAGGTTTACTGTATCCCTTGGACATTGTTATTGACGATGAAACATGGAAATTGCATCGGAAATAAATGCAAAAGGCACAATGAAGACTTAAGTACAAGAGGACTGACTCATCTTACTGCCTATGTTTTGAACTTTTCCTTCAAGACCAGTTATAGATTCCGATGCTTCACTTCAGGTTTACTGTATCCCTTGGACCTTCTTATAGACGATGAAACACAGAAATTGCATCGGAATTAAATACAACACTTAAGTACAAGAAGACTGACTCATCTTACTGTCTGTGTTTCGAACCTTTCCTGTGAGACCAGTTTTAGATTCCGATGCCTCACTTCAGGTTTACTGTCTCCCTTGGACCATCTTATTGACGATGAAACACAGAAATTGCATCGGAATGAAATACAAATGGAACAATGCCGACTTAGGTACAAGAAGACTGACTCTTCTTACTGTCTACGTTTCGAACCTTGCCTGTGAGACCAGTTTTAGATTCCGATGCTTCACTTCAGGTTTACTGTATCCCTTGGACCTTCTTATAGACGATGAAACACAGAAATTGCATCGGAATTAAATACAACACTTAAGTACAAAAAGACTGACTCATCTTACTGTCTATGTTTCGAACCTTTCCTGTGAGACCAGTTTTAGATTCCGATGCCTCACTTCAGCTTTACTGTATCCCTTGGACCATCTTATTGACGATGAAACACAGAAATTGCATCGGAATGAAATACAAATGGAACAATGCCGACTTAGGTACAAGAAGACTGACTCTTCTTACTGTCTACGTTTCGAACCTTGCCTGTGAGACCAGTTTAGATTCCGATGCTTCCCTTCAGGTTTACTGTATCTTCTGGAGCTTCTTATTGACGTTGAAACACAGAAATTGCATCGGAATTAAATACAAAAAGCACAATGCCGACTTAAGTACAAGAATACTGACTCTTCATACTGTCTAAATTTTGAACCTTTCCTGTAAGAACAGTTTTAGTTTCCGATGCTTCACTTCAGGTGTACTGTATACCTTGGACCTTCTTATTGTCGATGAAACACAGAAATTACATCGGAATTAAATACCTAATGCACAATGCCGACTTAAGTACAAGAAGACTGACTCTTCTTACATTCTATGATTTGAGCCTTTCCTGTGAGACCAGTTTTAGATTCCGATTCTTCACTTCAGGTTTACTGTATCCCTTTTCCCCTCTTATTGACGATGAAACACAGAAACTGCATCGGAATTAAATACAAAATGCACAATGCCGATGTGGGTACAAGAAGACTGACTCTTCTTACTGTCTATGTTTTGAACTTTTCCTGGGCGACCAGATTTAGATTCTGATGCGTTACTACAGGTTTACTGTATCCCTTGTACCTTCTTATTGACGATGAAACACAGAAAATCCATCGGAACTAAATACAAAAGCCGCAATCCCGACTTAAGTACAAGAAGACTGACTCTTCTTACATTCTATGATGTGATCCTTTCCTGTGAGACCAGTTTAAGAATCCGATGCTTCTCTTGAGGTTTGCTGTATCCCTTGGACCTTCTTATTGACGATGAAACACAGAAATTACATCGGAATTAAATACATAAAGCACAATGCCGACTTATGTACACGATGACTGACTCTTCTTACTGTCTATGTTTTGAACCATTCCTGTGAGACCAGTTTTAGATTCCGATGCTTCACTTCAGGTTTACTGTATCCCTTGGACCTTCTTATAGACGATGAAAGACAGAAATTGCATCGGAATTAAATACTACACTTAAGTACAAGAAGACTGACTCATCTTACTGTCTATGTTTCGAACCTTTCCTGTGAGACCAGTTTTAGATTCCGATGCCTCACTTCAGGTTTACTGTATCCCTTGGACCATCTTATTGACGATGAAACACAGAAATTGCATCGGAATGAAATACAAATGGAACAATGCCGACTTAGGTACAAGAAGACTGACTCTTCTTACTGTCTACGTTTCGAACCTTGCCTGTGAGACCAGTTTAGATTCCGATGCTTCCCCTCAGGTTTACTGTATCTTCTGGAGCTTCTTATTGACGTTGAAACACAGAAATTGCATCGGAATTAAATACAAAAGGCACAATGCCGACTTAAGTACAAGAATACTGACTCTTCTTACTGTCTACATTTTTAACCTTTCCTGTAAGAACAGTTTTAGATTCCGATGCTTCACTTCAGGTTTACTTTATACCTTGAACCTTCTTATTGTCGATGAAACACAGACATTACATCGGAATTAAATACCTAATGCACAATGCCGACTTAAGTACAAAAAGACTGACTCTTCTTACATTCTATGATTTGAGCCTTTCCTGTGAGACCAGTTTTAGATTCCGATTCTTCACTTCAGGTTTACAGTATCCCTTTTCCCCTCTTATTGACGATTAAACACAGAAACTGCATCGGAATTAAATACAAAATGCACAATGCCGATGTAGGTACAAGAAGACTGACTCTTCTTACTTTCTATGTTTCAAACCTTTCCTGTGAGACCAATTTTAGATTCCGATGCTTTACACCAGGTTTACTGTATCCCTTGAACCTTCCTATTGATGATGAATCTCTGAAATTGCGTCGGAATTAAATGCAACTCGCACAATGCCGACCTAAGTACAAGAAGACTGACTCTTCTTACTGTCTATGTCTTGAAACTTGACTGTGAGACGAGTTTTCGATTCCGATGCTTAACTTTAGGTTTACTGTATCCCTTGGACCTTCTTATTGACGATGAAACACAGAAATTGCATCGGAATTAAATACAAAATGTACAATGCCGATGTAAGTACAAAAAGACTGACTCTTGTTTCTGTATATGTTTTGAGCCTTTCCTGTGTGACCAGTTTTAGATTCCGATGCTTCAATTCAAATTAACCGTATCTCTTAGAAATTCATATTGACGATGAAACACAGAAATTGCATCGGAATTAATTACAAAAGGCACAATGTCGACTAAAGTACAAGGAGACGGGCTCTTCTTACCGTCTATGGTTGGAACCTCTCCTGTGAGACCAGTTTTAGATTCCGATGCTTCACTTCTGGTTTACTGTATCCGATGGACCTTCTTATTGACGATGAAACACAGAAATTGCATCGGAATTAAATACAAAATGCACAATGCCGATGTAAATACAAAAAGAACGGACTCTTCACCCTGTATATGATTTGAGCCTTTCCTGTGTGACCAGTATTAGATTCCGCTGTTTCAATTCAAATTTACTGCATCCTTAGGCCTGCATATTGACGATGAAACACAGAAATTACATCGGAATTAAATACAAAAGGCACAATGCCGACTTAAGTACAATAAGACCGACACTTCCTACATTCTATGATTTGAGGCTTTCCTGTGAGACTAGTTTTAGATAATGGTGTTTCACTTCAGGTTTACTGAATCCCTTGGTCCTTCTTATTGACGATGAATCACAGAAATTGCGTCGGAATTAAATGCAACTCGCACAATACCGACTTAAGTACAAGAAGACTGACTCTTCTTACTGTCTATGTCTTGAAACTTAACTGTGAGACCAGTATTAGATTCCGCTGTTTCAATTCAAATTTACTGCATCCCTTAGACTGCATATTGACGATGAAACACAGAAATTACATCGGAATTAAATACAAAAGGCACAATGCCGACTTAAGTACAATAAGACCGACACTTCTTACATTCTATGATTTGAGCCTCTCCTGTGAGACCAGTTTTAGATAATGGTGTTTCACTTCAGGTTTACTGTATCCGTTGGACCTTCTTATTGACGATGAAACACAGAAATTGAATCGGAATTAAATACAAAATGCACAATGCCGATGGAAATACAAAAAGACTGACTCTTCTTCCTGTATATGTTTTGAGCCTTTCCTGTGTGACCAGTTTTAGATTCCGATGCTTTAATTCAAGTTTACTGTATCCCTTAGATCTTCATATTGACGTTAAAACACAGAAATCGCATCGGAATTAAATACAAAACGCACAATTTCGACTTAAGTACAAGAAGACTGGCTCTTCTTACTGTCTATGATTTGAGCCTTTCCTGTGAGACCAGTTTTAGATTCCGATGCTTAACTTCAGGTTTACTGTACAACTTTTACCTTCTAATTGACGATGAAACACAGAAACTGCATCGGCATTAATTCCAAAATACACAATGCCGACCTAAGTACTAGAAGACTGACTCTTCTTGCCGTCTATGTTTCGAACCTTTCCTGTGAGCCCAGTTTTAGATTCCGATGCTTCACTTCAGGTTTACTGTATCCGTTGGACCTTCTCATTGACGATGAAACACAGAAATTGCATCGGAATTAATTACAAAATGCACAATGCCGATGTAAATACAAAAAGAACGGACTCTTCTCCCTGTAAATGATTTGAGCCTTTCCTGTGTGACCAGTATTAGTTTCCGCTGCTTCAATTCAATTTTACTGTATCCCTTAGACCTTCATATTGACGATGAAACACAGAAATTGCATCAGAATTAAATACAAAATGCACAATGCCGATGTAAGTACAAAAAGACTGAGTCTTCTTCCTGTATATGATTTGAGCCTTTCCTGTGTGACCAGTTTTTAATTCCGATGCTTCAATTCAAATTTTCTGTATCCCTTAGAAATTCATATTGAAGATGAAACTCAGAAATTGCATCGGAATTAAATACAAAAGGCACAATGCCGACTTAAGTACAGTAAAACTGACTCTTCTTACTGTCTATGGTTCGAACCTCTCCTGTGAGACTAGTTACAGAATCCGATGCCTCACTTTAGGTTTTCTGTACCCCTTGGACGTACTTATTGTCGATGAAACACAGAAATTACATCGGAATTAAATACCTAATGCACAATGCCGACTTAAGAACAAGAAGACTGACTCCTCTTACATTCTATGATTTGAGCCTTTCCTGTGAACCCGGTTTTAGATTCCGATGCTTCACTTAAGGTTTACTGTATCCCTTTTACCTTCTTATTGACGATGAATCGAAGAAACTGCATCGGAATTAAATACAAAAGGCACAATGCCGATTTAAGTACAAGAAGACTGACTCTCCTCACTGTCTATGTTTTGAACCTTTCCTGTGAGACCAGTTTTAGATTCCGATGCTTCACTTCAGGTTTAATGTATCCGTTGGCCGTTCTTATTGACGATGAAACACAGAAATTGCGTCGGAATTAAATACAAAATGAACAAAGCCGATGTAAATACAAAAAGACGTACTCTTCTCCCTGTATATGATTTGAGCCTTTCCTGTGTGACCAGTTTTAGATTCCGATGCTTCAATTCGAAATCACTGTATCCCTTAGACCTTCATATTGACGATGAAACACAGAAATTGCATCGGAATTAAATACAAAAGGCACAATGCCGACTTCAGCACAATAAGAATGACACTTCTTACATTCTGTGATTTGAGCCTATCCTGTGAGACCGGTTTGAGATTCGGATGCCTCACTTCAGGTTTACTGTATTCCTTGGACCTTCTTATTGACGATGAAACACAGAAATTGCAATGGAATTAAATACAAAAGGCACTATGCCGACTTAAGTACAAGAGGACTGACTCTTCTTACATTCTATGATTTGAGCATTTCCTGTGAGACCAGTCTTAGATAATGGTGTTTCATTCAGGTTTACTGAATCCCTTCGACCTTCTTATTGACGATGAAACCCAGAAATTGCATCGGAATTAAAAGCAACTGGCACAACGCCGACTTAAGTACAAGAAGACTGACTCTTCTTACTGTCTATGCTTTGAAACTTTCCTGTTAGACCAGTGTTAGATTCCGATGCTTCACTTCATGTTTAATGTATCCGTTGGACTTTCTTATTGACGATGAAACACAGATAATGCATCGTAATTAAAAACAAAATGCACAATGCCGATGTAAGTACAAAAAGACTGACTCTTGTTCCTGTATATAATTTCAGCCTATCCTGTGTGACGAGTTTTAGATTCCGATGCTTTAATTCAAGTTTACTGTATCCCTTAAACCTTCATATTAACGATGAGACACAGAAATTGCATCGGAAATAAATACAAAACGCATAATGTCGTTTTAAGTACAAGAAGACTGGCTCTTCTTACTGTCTATGTTTTGAACCTTTTCTGTGATACGAATTTTAGATTCCGCTTCTTCACTTCAGGTTAACTGTATCCCTTGGCCCTACTTATTGACGATGAAACACAGATATTGCAATGGAATTAAATACAAAAGGCACAATGCCGGATTAAGTACAAGAGGATAGACTCTCCTTACATTCTATGATTTGAGCCTTTCCTGTGAGACCACTTTTAGATTCCGATGCTTCACTTCAGGTTTGCTGCATCCCTTGGAGCTTCTTATTGACGATGATACACAATAATTTCACCGCAATTAGATACAAATGGCATAATGCCGCTTTAAGTACAAGAAGACTGACTCTTCTAACCGTATATGAATTGAACCTCTCCTATAAGACCAGTTATAGATCCGATGCTTCACTTTAGGTTTACTGTATCCCTTGGACCTTCTTATTGACGATGAAACACAGAAATTGCATCGGAATGAAATACAAAAGGCATAATGCCGACTTAAGTACAAGAAGACTGACTCTTCTGACTGTTTATGTTTTGAACCTATCCTGTGAGACCTGTTTTAGAATCCGATGCTTCACGTCAGGTTTTCTGTATCCCTTGGACGTTCTTATTGACGATGAAACACAGAAATTGCATCGGAATTAAATACAAAAGGCTCAATGCTGACTTAAGTGCTAGAAGACTGACTCTTCTTACCGTCTATGCTTCGAACCTTTCCTGTGAGCCCACATTTAGATTCCGATTCTTCACTTCAGGTTTACTGTATCCGTTGGACCTTCTTATTGACGATGAAACACAGAAATTGCAATGGAATTAAATACAAAAGGCACTATGCCGACTTATGTACAAGAAGACTGCCTCTTCTTACTGTCTATGTTTTGAAAATTTCCTGTGGGACCAGTTTTAGATTCCGATGCTTCACTTCAGGTTTACTGTATCCCTTGGACCTTCTTATTGACGATGAAACACCGAAATTGCATCGGAATTAAATACAAAATGAACAATGCCGACGTAAGTACAAAAAGACTGACTCTTCTACCTGTATATGATTTGAACCTTTCCTGTGTGACCAGTTTTTGATTCCGATGCTTTAATTCCAGTTTACTGTATCCCTCAGACCTTCATATTGACGAAGAGACACAAAAATTGCATGGGAATTAAATACAAAACGCACAATGTCGTTTTAAGTACAAGAAGACTGGCTCTTCTTACAGTCTATGTTTTGAGCCTCATCTGTGATACCAGTTTTAGATACCGATGCTTCACTTCAGGTTTACTGTATCCCTTGGAACTTCTTATTGTCGATGAAACATAGAAATTGCATCTAGATTAAATACAAAAGGGACAATGCCGACTTAAGTACAAGAAGACTAACTCTTCTTATATTCTATGATTTGAGTCTTTCCTTTGAGACTGGTTTTAGATTCCGATGGCGCAGTTCAGGTTTACTGTATCCCTTGGACCTTCTTATTGACGATGAACCACAGAAATGGCAATGGAATTAAATACAAAAGTCACAATGCCGACTTAAATACAAGAGGACTGACTCTACTTACATTCCTTGGTTCGAGCCTTTCCTGTGAGACCAGTTTTAGATTCCGATGCTTCACTTCAGGTGTACTGTATCGCTTGGAGCTTTTTATTGACGATGAAACACAGAAATTGCATCGGAATTAAGTACAAAAGGCTCAATGCTGACTTAAGTACTAGAAGACTGACTCCTCTTACTGTCTATGTTCCGAACCTTTCCTGTGAGCCCACATTTAGATTCCGATTCTTCACTTCAGGTTTACTGTATCCGTTGGACCTTCTTATTGACGATGTAACACAGAAATTGCAATGGAATTAAATACAAAAGGCACTATGCCGACTTAAGTACAAGAAGTTTGACTCTTCTTACTGTCTATGTTTTGAAAATTTCCTGTGAGACCAGTTTTAGATACCGATGATTCACTTCAGGTTTACTGTATCCCTTGGACCTTCTTATTGACGATGAAACACAGAAATTGCATCGGAATTAAATACAAAATGAACAATGCCGATGTAAGTACAAAAAGACTGACTCTTCTTCCTGTATATGATTTGAGCCTTTTTTGTGTGACCAGTTTTTGATTCCGATGCTTTAATTCCAGTTTACTGTATCCCTCAGACCTTCATATTGACGAAGAGACACAGAAATTGCATGGGAATAAAATACAAAACGCACAATGTCGTTTTAAGTACAAGAAGACTGGCTCTTCTTACAGTCTATGTTTTGAGCCTTATCTGTGAGACCAGTTTTTGGTTCCGATGCTTCACTTCAGGTTTACTGTATCCCTTGGAACTTCTTATTGTCGATGAAACATAGAAATTGCATCTAGATTAAATACAAAAGGGACAATGCCGACTTAAGTACAAGAAGACTAACTCTTCTTACATTCTATGATTTGAGTCTTTCCTGTGAGACTGGTTTTAGATTCCGATGGCTCAGTTCAGGTTTACTGTATCCCTTGGACCTTCTTATTGACGATGAAACACAGAAATGGCAATGGAATTAAATACAAAAGGCACAATGCCGACTTAAGTACAAGAGGACTGACTCCTCTTACTGTCTATGTTTCGAACCTCTCCTGTGAGCCTTGTTTTAGAATCCGATGCTTCACGTCAGGTGTACTGTATCCCTTGGACCTTCTTATTGACGATGAAACACACAAATTGCATCGGAATTAAATACAACACGCACAATGCCGACATAAGTACAAGAAGACAGACTCTTCTTACATCTATGATTTGAGCCTTTTCTGTGAGACCGTTTAGATTCCGATGCCTCACATCAGGTTTACAGTATCCCTTGGACCTTCTAATTGACGATGAAACACAGAAATTGCAATGGAAATAAATACAAGAGGCACAATGCCGACTTAAGTACGAGAGGACTGAGTTTTCTTACATTCTACGATTTGAGCCTCTCCTGTGAGACCAGTTTTAGATAATGATGCTTCACTTCAGGTTTACTGTATTCCTTGGACCTTCTTATTGACGATGAAACACAGAAATAGCATCGGAATTAAATACAACACGCACAATGCCGACATAAGTACAAGAAGACAGACTCTTCTTACATCTATGATTTGAGCCTTTTCTGTGAGACCGTTTAGATTCCGATGCCTCACATCAGGTTTACAGTATCCCTTGGACCTTCTAATTGACGATGAAACACAGAAATTGCAATGGAAATAAATACAAGAGGCACAATGCCGACTTAAGTACGAGAGGACTGAGTTTTCTTACATTCTACGATTTGAGCCTCTCCTGTGAGACCAGTTTTAGATAATGATGCTTCACTTCAGGTTTACTGTATTCCTTGGACCTTCTTATTGACGATGAAACACAGAAATAGCATCGGAATTAGATACAAACGGCACAATGCCGACTTAAGTACAAGAAGTCTGGCTCATCTAACTGTCTACGTTTTGAGCCTTTCCTGTGAGACCAGATTTAGAGTCCGATGGTTCACTTCAGGTTTACTGTATCCCTTAGACCCTCTTATTGACGATGACACAGAAGTTGCATCGGAATTAAATACAAAAGGCACAATGCCGACTTAATTTCAAGAGGACTGACTCTATTTACTGTCTATGCTTTGACCCTTTTCAGTAAGACCAGATTCAGATTCAAATGCTTCACTTCAGGTTTACTGTATCCCTTGGATCTTCTTATTGACGATGTAACACAGAAATTGCATCGGAATTAAATACAAAAGGCACAATGCCGACTTAAGTACAAGAGATCTGACTCATCTTACTGTCTATGTTTTGAACCTTTCCTGTAAGACCAGTTATAGATTCCGATGCTTCACTTCAGATTTACTGTATCCCTTGCACCTTCTCATTGACGATGAAACACAGAAATTGCATCTGAATTAAATACAAATGGCAAAATGCCGATTTAGTACAAGAAGACTGACTCTTCTTACTGTCTATGTTTTGTACCTTTCCTGTGTGACCAGTTTTAGATTCCGATGCTTCACTTCAGGTTTACTGATTCCCTTGGACCTTGTTATTGACGTTGAAACACACAAATTGTATCGGAATGAAATACAACAGGCACAATGCCGACATAAGTACACGGAGACTGACTCTTCTTACTTCTATGATTTGAGCCTTTCCTGTGAGACCGTTTTAGATTCCGATGCCTCACTTCAGGTTTACAGTATCCCTTGGACATTCTAATTGACGATGAAACACAGAAATTGCAATGGAAATAAATACAAATGGCACAATGCCGATTTAAGTACAAGAAGACTGACTCTTCTTACTGTCTATGTTTTGTACCTTTCCTGTGTGACCAGTTTTACATTCCGATGCTTCACTTCAGGTTTACTGTATCCCTTGGACCTTCTTATTATCGATGAAACACAGAAATTGCATCGGAATTAAAAACAAAGGAACTATGCCGACGTAAGTACAAGAAGACTGACAATTCTTACATTCTATGATCTGAGCCAGTCCTGTGAGACCAGTTTTAGATCCAGATGCTTCACTTCAGGTTTACTGTATCCCTTTTACCTTCTGATTGACGATGAAACACAGAAACTGCATAGGAATTAAATACAAAAGACACAATGCCGACCTAAGACAAGAAGACTGACCCTTCTTACTGTCTATGTTTTGAACTTTTCCTGTGAGACCAGTTTTAGATTCCGATGCTTTACTACAGGTTTACTGTATCCCTTGGACCTTCCTATTGACGATGAAACACAGAAATTGTATCGTAATTAAATACAAAAGGCACAATGCCAACTTAAGTACTAGCAGACTGACTCTTCTTACTGTCTATGTTTCGAACCTTTCCTGTGAGACCAGATTTAGGTTCCGATGCTTCACTTCAGGTTTACTGTATCCGTTGGACCTTCTTATTGACGATGAAACACAGAAATTGCATCGGAATTAATTACAAAATGCACAATGCCGATGTAAGTACAAAATGACTGACTCTTCTTCCTGTATGTGTTTTTAGCCTTTCCTGTGTGTCCAGTTTTAGATTCCAATGCTTCAATTCAAGTTTATTGCATACATTATACCTTCATATTGACGATGAAACACAGAAATGGCATCGGAGTTAAATACAAAACGCACAAGTCGACTTAAGTACAAGAAGACTGGCTCATCTTACTGTCTATGTTTTGAACCCTTTCTGTGAGACCAGTTTCAGATTCGATGCTTCACTTCAGGTTTACTGTGTCCCTTGGACCTTCTTATTGTCGATGAAACACAGAAATTGCAACTAAATTAAATACAAAGGGCACAATGCCGACTTAAGTACAAGAAGACTAACTCTTCTTACATTCGATGATTCGAGCCTTTCCTGTGAGACTGGTTTTAGATTCCGATGCCTCACTTCAGGTTTGCTGTATCCCTTGGACCTTCTTATTGACGAAGATACAGAGAAATTACACCGGAATTAGAAACAAATGGCACAATGCCGACTTAAGTGCAAGAAGACTGCCTCTTCTAACTGTCTATGTTTTGAGCCTTTCTTGTGAGACTAGGTTTGGAGTCCGATGCTTCACTTCAGGTTTACTGTATCCCTTGGACCTTCTTATTGACGATGAAACATAGAAATTGTATCGGAATTAAATACAAAAGGCACAATGCCAACTTAAGTGCAAGAAGACTGACTCTTCTTACTGTCTATGTTTTGTACCTTTCCTGTGTGACCAGTTTTAGATTCCGATGCTTCACTTCAGGTTTACTTTATCCCTTGGACCTTCTTATTGACGATGAAACACACAAATTGCATCAGAATTAAATACAACACGCACAATGCCGACATAAGTGCAAGAAGACAGACTCTTCTTACCTCTATGATTTGAGCCTTTTCTGTGAGACCGTTTTAGATTCCGATGCCTCACATCAGGTTTACAGTATCCCTTGGACCTTCTAATTGACGATGAAACACAGAAATTACAATGGAAATAAATACAAGAGGCACAATGCCGACTTAAGTACGAGAGGACTGAGTTTTCTTACATTCTATGATTTGAGCCTCTCCTGTGAGACCAGTTTTAGATAATGATGCTTTTCTTCAGGTTTACTGTATTCCTTGGACCTTCTTATTGACGATGAAACACAGAAATAGCATCGGAATTAGATACAAACGGCACAATGCCGACTTAAGTACAAGAAGTCTGGCTCATCTAACCGTCTACGTTTTGAGCCTTTCCTGTGATACCAGTTTTAGAGTCCGATGGTCACTTCAGGATTACTGTATCCCTTAGACCCACTTATTGAAGATGAAACACAGAAATGCATCGGAATTAAATACAAAAGGCACAATGCCGACTTAATTTCAGGAGGACTGACTCTATTAACTGTCTATGCTTTGAACCATTTCATTAAGACCAGTTTCAGATTCAGATGCTTCACTTCAGGTTTACTGTATCCGTTTGATCCTCTTATTGACGATGAAACACAGAAACTGCATCGGAATTAAATACAAAAGGCACAATGCCGACATAAGTACAAGAAAACTGACTATTCTTACTGTCTATGATTCGAACCTCTCCTGTGAGACCAGTTATAGATTCCGATGCTTCGCTTCAGATTTACTGTATCCCTTGGACCTTCTTATTGATGATGAAGCACAGAAATTGCATCGGAATTAAATACAAAAGGCACAATGCCGACTTAGGTACAAGAAGACTGACTCATCCTACTGTCTACGTTTCGAACCTTTCCTGTGAGACGAGGTTTAGATTCCGATGCTTCACTTCAGGTTTACTGTATCCCTTGGACCTTCTCATCGGCGATGATACACAGAAAATGCATCACAAATAAATACAAAAGGCACAATGCCGACTTAAGTGCAAGAAGACAGACTCTTCTTACTGTCTATGTATTGAACCTTTCCTGTGAGAGCAGAATTAGATTCCGAAGTTTCACGTCAGGTTAACTGTATCCCTTGGACCTTCTTATTGACGATGAAACTCAGAAATTGCACTGGAATTAAATACAAATGGCACAGTGCCGACTTAATCGCAAGAAGACTGACTCTTCTTACATTCTATGATTTGAGCCTCTCCTGTGAGACCAGTTTTAGATAATGATGCTTCACTTCAGTTTTACTGTATCCCTTGGACCTTCTTATTTTCGATGAAACACAGAAATTGCATCGGAATTAAAGACAAAGGAATAATGCCGACATAAGTAAAAGAAGACTGACTGCTCTTACATTCTATGATTTGAGCCAGTCCTGTGACACCAGTTTTAGATTCCGATGCTTCACTTCAGGTGTACCGTATCCCTTTTACCTTCTCATTGACGATGAAACACAGAAACTGCATCGGAATTAAATACAAAAGGCACAATGCCGACTTAAGTACAAGAAAACTGACTCCTCTTACTGTCTATGTTTCGAACCTCTCCTGTGAGACATGTTTTAGGTGTTCTGCATCCCTTGGACCCTCTTATTGACGATGAAACACAGAAATTGCATCGGAATTAAATAGAAAAGGCACAATGCCAACTTAAGTACAAGAAGACTGACTTTTCTTACTGTCTATGTTTTGTACCTTTCCTGTGTGACCAGTTTTAGATTCCGATGGTTCACTTCAGGTTTACTGTATCACTTGGACCTTGTTATTGACGTTGAAACACACAAATTGCATCGGAATTAAAGACAAAGGAATAATGCCGACATAAGTAAAAGAAGACTGACTGCTCTTACATTCTATGATTTGAGCCAGTCCTGTGACACCAGTTTTAGATTCCGATGCTTCACTTCAGGTGTACCGTATCCCTTTTACCTTCTCATTGACGATGAAACACAGAAACTGCATCGGAATTAAATACAAAAGGCACAATGCCGACTTAAGTACAAGAAAACTGACTCCTCTTACTGTCTATGTTTCGAACCTCTCCTGTGAGACATGTTTTAGGTGTTCTGTATCCCTTGGACCCTCTTATTGACGATGAAACTCAGAAATTGCACTGGAATTAAATACAAATGGCACAGTGCCGACTTAATCGCAAGAAGACTGACTCTTCTTACATTCTATGATTTGAGCCTCTCCTGTGAGACCAGTTTTACATAATGATGCTTCACTTCAGGTTTACTGTATCCCTTGGACCTTCTGATTGACGATGAAACACAGAAATTGCATTGGAATTAGATACAAACGGCACAATGCCGATTTAAGTACAAGAAGACTGACTCTTCTTACTGTCTATGTTTTGAACCTTTCCTGTGAGACCAGTTTTAGATTCCGATGCTTCACTTCAGGTTTACTGTATCCCTTGGACCTTCTTATTATCGATGAAACACAGAAATTGCATCGGCATTGAAAACTAAGGCACATTGCCGACGTAAGTACAAGAAGACTGACAGTTCTTACATTCTATGATCTGAGCCAGTCCTGTGAGACCAGTTTTAGATTCCGATGCTTCACTTCAGGTTTACTGTATCCCTTTTACCTTCTGATTGACGATGAAACACAGAAACTGCATAGGAATGAAATACAAAAGACACAATGCCGACCTAAGTACAAGAAGACTGACCCTTCTTACTGTCTATGTTTCGAACCTTTCCTGTGAGACCAGATTTAGAATCCGATGCTTCACTTCAGGTTTACTGTATCCGTTGGACCTTCTTATTGACGATGAAACACAGAAATTGCATCGGAATTAATTACAAAGTGCACAATGCCGATGTAAGTACAAAATGACTGACTCATCCTCCTGTATGTGTTGTTAGCCTTTCCTGTGTGTCCAGTTTTAGATTCCGATGCTTCAATTCAAGTTTACTGCATACCTTAGACCTTCATATTGACGATGAAACACAGAAATTGCATCGGAGTTAAATACAAAATGCACAAGTCGACTTAAGTACAAGAAGACTGGCTCATCTTACTGTCTATGTTTTGAACCCTTTCTATGAGACCAGTTTCAGATTCCGATGCTTCACTTCAGGTTTACTGTGTCCCTTGGACCTTCTTATTGTCGATGAAACACAGAAATTGCAACTAAATTAAATACAAAGGGCACAATGCCGACTTACGTACAAGAAGACTAACTCTTCTTACATTCGATGATTTGAGCTTTTCCTGTGAGACTGGTTTTAGATTCCGATGCCTCACTTCAGGTTTACTGTATCCCTTGGACCTTCTTATTGACGATGAAACACAGAAATTGCAATGGAATTAAATACAAAAGGCACAATGTCGACATAAGTACAAGAGGACTGACTCTTCTTACATTCTATGATTTGAGCCTCTCCTGTGAGACCAGTTTTAGATTCCGATGCTTCACTTCTGATTTACTGTATATCTTGGAGCTTCTTATTGACGATGATACAGAGAAATTACACCGGAATTAGATACAAATGGCACAATGCCGACTTAAGTGCAAGAAGACTGACTCTTCTAACTGTCTATGTTTTGAGCCTTTCTTGTGAGACCAGTTTTAGAGTCCGATGTTTCACTTCAGGTTTACTGTATCCCTTGGACCTTCTTATTGACGATGAAACATAGAAATTGCATCGGAATTAAATACAAAAGGCACAAAGCCAACTTAAGTACAAGAAGACTGACTCTTCTTACTGTCTATGTTTTGAACCTTTCCTGTGAGACCAGTTTTAGGTTCCGAGGCTTTACTTCAGATTTACTGAATCCCTTGGACCTTTTTATTGACGATGAAACACAGAAATTGCATCGGAATTAAATACAAAATGCACAATGCCGATGTAAGTACAAAAAGACTGACTATTCTTCCTGTATATGTTTTAGCCTTTCCTGTGTGACTAGTGTTACATTCCGACGCTTCAATTCAAGTTTACTGTATCCCTTAGACCTTCATATTGACGATGAAACACAGAAGTTGCATCGGAATAAAATACAAAACGCACAATGTCGACTTAAGTACAAGAAGACTGGCTCTTCTTACTGTCTATGCTTGGAATCTTTACTGTGAGACCAGTTTTAGATTCCGATGTTTCACTTTAGGTTTACTGTATCCCTTGGACATTCTTATTGACGACGAAACACAGAAATTGCATCGGAATTAAATACAAAAGGCACAATGCCGACTTAAGTACAATAAGACTGACTCTTCTTGCTGTCTATGTTTTGAACCTTCCCTGTGAGACCAGTTTTAGATTCCGATGCTTCACGTCTGGTTTACTGTATCCCTTGGACCTTCTTATTGTCGATGAAACACACAAATTGCATCGGAATTAAATACAAAAGGCACAATGCCGACCTAAGTACAAGAAGACTGACTCTTCTTACATTCTGTAATTTGAGCCTTTCCTGTGAGACCGGTTTTAGATTCCGATGACTCACTTCAGGTTTACAGTACCCCATGGACCCTCTAATTGACGATGAAACACAGAAATTTCAATGGAAATAAATACAAAAGGCACAATGCCGACTTAAGTACAAGAGGACTGACTCTTCTTACATTCTATGATTTCAGCCTCTCCTGTGAGACCATAGGTAGATAATGATGCTTCACTTTTAGGGTTACTGTATCCCTTGGACGTTCTTAGTGACGATGAGACACAGTAATTGAACCGGAATCAGATACAAATGGCACAATGCCGACTTAAGTACAAGAAGACTGACTCATCTAACTGTCTATGTTTTGAGCCTCTCCTGTGAGACCAGTTTTAGAGTCCGATGGTTCACTTCAGGTTTACTGTATCCCTTGGACCTTCTTATTGACGATGAAACACAGAAATTGCATCGGAATTAAATACAAATGGCACAATGCCGACTTAAGTTCAAGAAGACTGTCTCTTCTTACTGTGTATGCCTTGAATCTATCCTGTGAGACCAGTTTTAGATTGCGATGCTTCACTTCAAGTATACTGTATCCCTTGGACCTTCTTATTGTCGATGAAACAAAGAAATTGCATCGGAATTAAATACAAAAGTCACAACGCCGACATAAGTACAAGAAGACTGACTCCTCTTACTCTCTATGTTTTGAACCGTCCCTGTGAGACCAGTTTATGATTCCAACGCTTCACTTCAGGATTAAAGTATCCCTTCGACCTTCATATTGACGATGAAACACAGAAGATGCATTGGAATTAAATACAAATGGCACATTGCCGACTTTAGTACAAGAAGACTAACTCTTCTTATAGTCTATGTCTTGAACATTTCCTGTGAGACCAGTTTTAGATTCCGATGCTTCACTTCAGGTTTACTGTATCCCTTGGACCTTCTTATTGACGATGAAATACAGAAATTGCATCGGAATTAAATAGATAAGGCCCAATGCCGACTTATGTTCAAGAAGACTGACTCTTCTTACTGTCTATGCTTTGCAGCTTTCCTGTGAGACCAGTTTTAGATTCCGGTGATTCACTTCAGGTTTACTGTATCCCTTGGACCTTCTTATTGACGATGAAACACAGAAATTGCATCGGAAATAAATACAAAACGCACAATGGCGTCTTCAGTACAAGGAGACTTACTCTTGTAAGTGTCTATGTTTAGAACCTTTCCTGTGACACCAGTTTTAGAATCCGATGCTTCACTTCAGGTTTTCTGTATCCCTTGGACCTGCTTATTGACGATGAAACACAGAAATTGCATCGGAAATAAATACAAATGGCACAACGGAAACTTAAGTACAAGAAGACTAACTCTCCTTACAGTCTATGTTGAGAATCTTCCTGCGAGACCAGTTTTAGATTCCGATGCCTCACTTCAGGTTTACTGTATCGCTTGGACGTTCTTATTGACGATGAAACACAAAAATAGCATCGGAATTAAATACAAAATGCACAATGCTGACTTAAGTACAAGAGGACTGACTCTTCTTACACTCCATGATTTGGGCCCTTCCTGTAAGACCAGAGTTAGATATCGATGCTTCACTTCAGGTTTACTGCATCGCTTTTACGTTCTTATTGTCTATGAAACACAAAAATTGCATCGGAGTTAAATGCAAAAGGCACAATGCCGACTTAAGTACACGAAGACTGACTCTTCTTACTGTCCATGATTTGAACCTTTCCTGTGAGACCAGTTTTAGATTCCGATAGTTCACTTCATGTTTTCTGTACACCTTGGACCTTCTTGTTGACGATGAATCACAGTAATTGCATCGAAATTAAATACAAAAGGCAAATTGCCGACTTAAGTACAAGAGGATTGACCCTTCTTACATTCTATGATTTGAGCCTTTCCTGTGAGACCAGTTTTAGATATCGATGTTTCGCGTCAGGTTTACTGTATCCCTTTGACCTTCTAATTGACGATGAAACACAGAAATTGCATCGGAATTAAATACAAAGGGCACTATGCAGACGTAAGTACAAGAAGACTGACAATTCTTACTGTCTACGTTTTGAACCTTTTCTGTGAGACCAGTTTTAGATTCCGATGCTTCACTTCAGGTATACTGTATCCCTCGGACCTTCTTATTGACAATGAAACACAGAAATTGCATCGGAATTAAATACAAAAGGCACAATACCGACTTTAGTAGAAGAGGACATACTCTTCCTACTGTCTATCTTTGAACGTTTCCTGTGAGACCAGTTTTAGATTCCGATGTTTCACTTTAGGATTACTGTATCTCTTGGACCTTCTTATTGACGATGAAACACAGAAATTGCATCGGGATTAAATACAAAAGCCACAATGCAGACTTAAGTACAAGAAGACTGACAATTCTTACTGTCTACGTTTTGAACCTTTTCTGTGAGACCAGTTTTAGATTCCGATGCTTCACTTCAGGTATACTGTATCCCTCGGACCTTCTTATTGACAATGAAACACAGAAATTGCATCGGAATTAAATACAAAAGGCACAATGCCGACTTAAGTACAAGAGGACTGACCCTTCTTACATTCTATGATTCTAGGCTTTCCTGTGTGACCAGTTTAGATTCCGATGCTTCACTGCAGGTTTACTGTAATCCTTGGACCTTTTTAAAGACGATGAAACACATAAATTGCAACGGAATTAAATACCAAAGGCACAATGCCGACTTAAGTACAAGAAGACTGCCTCTTCTTACTGTCTATGTTTTGAACCTTTCCTGTGAGGTCAGTTTTAGATTCCGATACTGAACTTCAGGTTTACTGTATCACTTGGACCTTCTTATTGACGATTAAACACAGAAATTGCATCGTAATTAAATACAAATGCACAATGCTGACATAAGTTAAAGAGGACTGACTCTGCATGCTGGCTATGTTTGAACCTTTCCTGTGACACCACTTTTAGATACCGATGCTTCACTTCAGGTTTACTGTATCCCTAGGACCTTCTTATTGACGATGAATTATAGAAATTGCATCGGAATTAAATACAACAGGCACAATGCCAACTTAAGTACAAGACGACTGACTCTTCTTACTGTCTATGCTTTGAACCATTCCTGTGAGACCAGTTTTAGATTCCGATGCTTCACGTCAGGTTTACTGTATCCGGTGGACCTTGTTATGGACGGTGAAACACAGAAATCGCATCGGAATTCAATACAAAACTCACAATGCCGCCTTAAGTACAAGAAGACTGACTCTTCTTACTGTCTATGCTTTAAACCTTTCCTGTGAGACCAGTTTTAGATTCCGATGATTAACTTCAGGTTTTCTGTAACCCTTGGACATTCTTATTGACGATGAAACACAGAAATTGCATCGCAAATAAATACAAAATGCACAATGCTGACTTAGGTACACGAGGACTGACTCATCTTACACTCTATGATTTGAGCCTTTCCTGTGAGACCAGAGTTAGATATCGATGCTTCACTTCAGGTTTACTGTAACGCTTGGACGCTCTTATTGACGATGAAACACAAAAATTGCATCGGAATTAAATACAAAAGGCACAATGCCGACTTAAGTACACGATGACTGACTCTTCTTACTGTCCACGATTTGAACCTTTCCTGTGAGACCAGTTTTAGATTCCGATAGTTCACTTCATGTTTTCTGTACACCTTGGACCTTCTTGTAGGCGATGAAACACAGTAATTGCATCGAAATTAAATACAAAATGCCGACTTCAGAGCAAGAGGACTGACTCTTCTTACATTCTATGATTTGAGCATTTCCTGTGAGACCAGTTTTAGATATCGATGTTTCACGTCAGGTTTACTGTATCCCTTTGACCTTGTAATTGACGATGAAACACAGAAATTGCATCGGAACTAAATACAAAGGGGACAATGCCGACTTTAGTAGAAGAGGACAGTCTCTTCCTACTGTCTATGTTTGAACGTTTCCTGTGAGACCAGTTTTAGATTCCGATGTTTCACTTTAGGATTACTGTATCCCTTGGACCTTCTTATTAACGATGAAACACAGAAATTGCATCGGAATTAAATAGAAAAGGCACAATGCCGACTTAAGTAGAAGAAGACTGACTCTTCTTACTGTCTATGTTTTGAACCTTTCGTGTGAGACCAGTTTTAGATTCCGACGCTTCACTTCACGTATACTGCATCCCTCGGACCTTCTTATTGACAATGAAACACAGAAATTGCATCGGAATTAGATACAAAAGGCACAATGCCGACCTATGTACAAGAAGACTGACTCTTCTTACTGTCTATGTTTTGAAGCTTTCCTGTGAGAAAGTTTTAGATTCCGATGCATCACTTCAGGTTTACTGTATCCCTTGGACCTTCTTATTGACGATGAAACACAGAAATTGCATCGGAATTAAATACAAAAGGCTCAATCCCGACTTAAGTACAAGAGGACTGACTCTTCTTACATTCTATGATTTTAGCCTTTCCTGTGAGACCAGTTTTAGATTCCGATGCTTCACTTCAGGTATACTGTATCCCTCGGACCTTCTTATTGACAATGAAACACAGAAATTGCATCGGAATTAGATACAAAAGGCACAATGCCGACATAAGTTAAAGAGGACTGACTCTGCATACTGTCTATGTTTGAACCTTTCCTGTGAGACCACTTTTAGATTCCGATGCCTCACTTCAGGTTTACTGTATCCCTTGGACATTTTTATTGACGATGAAACACAGAAATTGCATCGGAATTAAATACATAAGGCACAATGCCGACTTAAGTACAAGAAGACTGACTCTTCGTACTGTCTATGCTTTGAACCTTTCCTGTGAGACCATTTTTAGATTCCGATGATGCACTTCAGGTGTACTGTATCCTTTGGACCTTCATATTGACTACGAAACGCAGAAATTGCATCGGAACTAAATACAAAATGCACAATGCCGATGTAAGTACAAAAAGACTGATTCTTTGACCTGTATCTGTTTTAAGCCTTTCCTGTGCCACCAGTTTTAGTTTCCGATGATTCAATTCAAGTTTACTGTATCCCTTAGACCTTCATATTGACGATGAAACACAGGAATAGCATCGGAACTATATACAAAATGCACAATGCTGACTTAAGTACAAGAAGACTGACTCTACTTACATTCTATGATTTGAGCCTTTCCTGTGAGACCAGTTTTAGATTCCGATGCTTCACTTCAGGATTACTGTATCCGGTGGACCTACTTATGGACGATGAAACACAGAAATTGCATCGGAATTAAATACAAATGGCACAATGCCGACTAAAGTACAAGAAGTCTAACACATCTTATTGTCTATGGTTTGATACTTTCCTGTGAGACCAGTTTTAGATTCCGATGCCTCACTTCAATTATACTGTATCCCTCGGACCTTCTTATTGACAATGAAACACAGAAATTGCACCGGAATTAGACACAAAAGGCACAATGCCGACCTAAGTACAAGAAGGCTGACTCTTCTTACTGTCTATGTTTTGAACCTTTCCTGTGAGACCAGTTTTAGATTCCGATGCATCACCTCAGGTTTACTGAATCCCTTGGACCTTCTTATTGACGTTGAAACACAGAAATTGCATCGGAATTAAATACAAATGGCACAATGCCGACTAAAGTACAAGAAGTCTAACACATCTTATTGTCTATGGTTTGATACTTTCCTGTGAGACCAGTTTTAGATTCCGATGCCTCACTTCAGGTATACTGTATCCCTCGGACCTTCTTATTGACAATGAAACACTGAAATTGCACCGGAATTAGACACAAAAGGCACAATGCCGACCTAAGTACGAGAAGACCGACTCTTCTTACTGTCTATGCTTTGAAGCTTTCCTGTGAGACCAGTTATAGATTCCGATGCTTCACTTCAGGTTTACTGTATCCCCTGGACCTTCTTATTGACGATGAAACACAGAAATTGCATCGGAATTAAATACAAATGGCACAATGCCGACTAAAGTACAAGAAGTCGAACACATCTTATTGCCTATGGTTTGATACTTTCCTGTGAGACCAGTTTTAGATTCCGATGCCTCACTCCAGGTTTACTGTATCCCTTGAAAATTCTTATTGACGATGAAACACAGAAATTGCATCGGAATTAAATACATAAGGCACAATGCCGACTTAAGTACAAGAAGACTGACATTGCTTACTGTGTATGGTTTGAACCTTTGCTGTGAGACCAGTTTTAGATTCTGATGCTTAACTTAAGGTTTACTATGTCCCTTGGACCTTCTTATTTTCGATGAAACACAGAAATTGCATGGGAATTAAACACAAAAGGTACAATGCCGACTTATGTGCAAGAAGGCAGACTCTTCTTACATTCCATGATTTGAGCATTTCCTGTGAGACCAGTTTTAGATTACGATGCCTCACTTCAGGTTAACTGTATCCCTTGGACCTTCTTATTGACGATGAAACACAGAAAATGCATCGGAATTAATTACAAAAGGCACATTGCTGACAGAAGCACAAGAAGACTGACTCTTCTTACTGTCTATGCTTTGAACCTTTCCTGTGAGACCAGTTTTAGATTCCGATGCTTCTCTTCAGGTTTACTGTATTCCTTGGACCTTCTTAATGACGATGAAACACAAAAATTGCTTCGGAATTAAATAGAAAAAAGACAATGCCGACTTAAGTACAGGAAGACTGACTCTTCTTACTATCCATGATTTGAACCTCTCCTGCGAGACCAGTTTTAGATTCCGATACTTCACTTCAAATTTACTGTATTCCTTGGACCATCTTATTGCCGATGATACACGGAAATTGGAACGGAATTAAATACAAAAGGCACAATTCCGACTTAAGTACAAGAGGACTGACTCTTCTTACATTCTATGATTTGAGCCTTTCCTGTGAGACCAGAGTTAGATATCGATGCTTCACTTCAGGTTTACTGTATCCCTTGGACCTACTTATTGACGATGAAACACAGAAATTGCATCGGAATTAAATACAAAAGGCACATTCCCGACATAAGTACAAGAAGACTGACTCTTCTTACTGTCTATGAATTGAGCCTTTCCTGTGAGACCAGTTTTAGGTTCCGATGCTTCACTTCAGGTTTACTGAATCCCTTTGACCATCTTATTGACGATTAAATACAGAAATTGCATCGTAATTAAACACAAAAGGCAAAATGCCGACTTAAGTTCAAGAGGACTGACTCTTCATAGTGTCTATGTTTTGAACCTTTCCTGTGAGACGAGTTTTAGATTCCGATGCTTCACTTCAGGTATACTGTATCCCTTGGACCTTCTAATTGACGTTGAAACACAGAAATTGCATCGGAATTAAACACAAAAGGCACAATGCCAACTTAAGTACAAGAAGACTGACTCTTCTTACTGTCTATGTTTGGAACCTTTCCTGTGAGATCATTTTTTGATACCGATGCTTAACTTCAGGTTTACTGTATCGCCTGGACCTTGTTATTGACGATTAAACACAGAAGTTGAATCGAAATTAAATACAAAAGGCACAATGCCGACTTAAGTTCAAGAGGACTGACTCGGCATACTGTCTATGATTTGAACCTTTCCTGTGAGACCAGTTTTAGATTCCGATGCTTCACTTTAGGTTTACTGTATCCCTTGGACCTTCTTATTGACGTTGAAACACAGAAATTGCATCGGAATCAAATACAAAAAGCACAATGCCGACATAAGTACAAGAAGATTAACTCTTCTAACTGTCTATGCTATGAAACTTTCCTGTGAGACAAGTTTTAGATTTCGATGCTTCACTTCAGGTTTCTGTATCCGGTGGACCTTATTGACGATGAAACATAGAAATTGCATCGGAATTAAATACAAAAGGCACAATGCCGACTTAAGTAGAAGAAGACGGACTCTTCTTACTGTCTATGATGTGAACCTTTCCTGTGAGACCAGTTTTAGATTCCGATGCTTCACTTCAGGTTTACTGTATCCCTTGGACCTTCTTATTGACGATGAAACACAGAAATTGCATCGGAATTAAAAACATAAGGCACATTCCCGACATAAGTGCAAGAAGACTGACTCTTCTTACTGTCTATGAATTGAGCCTTTCCTGTGAGACCAGTTTTAGATTCCGATGATTCACTTCAGGTTTACTGTATCCCTTGTAGCATCTTATTGACGATGAGACACAGAAAATGCATCGGAATTAAATAGAAAAGGCACAATGCCGATTTAAATATAAGAGTACTGACTCTGCTTACATTCTATGATTTGAGCCTTTCCTCTGAGACCAGTTAAGATTCCGGTGCTTCACTTCAGGTTTAACGTATCCCTTGGACTTCCATTGTGACGATGAAACACAGAAATTACCTCGGAATTAAATTCAAAAGGCGCAATGCCGACTTAAGTACAGGAAGACTGATTCTTCTTACTGTCTATGTTTTGAACCTTTCCTGTGTGACCTGTTTTAGAATCCGATACTTCACTTCAGGTTTATTGTACCCCTTGGACATTCTTATTGACGATGAAACACAGTAATTGCATCGGAGTTAAATACAAAAGGCATAATGCCGACTTACGTACATGAGGACTGACTCTTCTTACATCCTATGAATTGAGCCTTTCCTGTGAGACCAGTTTCAGATATCGATGCTTGACGTCAGGTTTACTGTATCCCTTTGACTTTCTAATTGACGATGAAACACAGAAATTGCATCGGAATTGAATACAAAAGGCACAATGCCGACTTAAGTACAAGAATACTGACTCTTCTTACTGTCTATGTTTGAACCATTCCTGTGAGACCAGTTATAGATTCCGATGCTTCACTTCAGGTTTACTGTATCCGGTTGACTTTCTTATTGACGATGAAACACAGAAACTGCATCGGTATTAAATACAAAACGCACAATGTCGACTTAAGAACGAGAAGACTGGCTCTTGTTACTGTATATGTTTTATACCTTTCCTGTGAGACCAGTTTTAGGTTCCGATGCTTCACTTCAGGTTTACTGAATCCCTTTGACCTTCTTATTGACGATGAGACACAGAAATTGCATCGGAATTAAATACAAAATGCACAATGCCGACTTATGTACAAGAGTACTGACTCTTCTTACATTCTCTGATTTTACCTTTCCTGTGAGACAGGTTAGAATTCCGGTGCTTTACTTCAGGTTTACTGTATCCCTTGGGCCTTCATATTGACGATGAAACACAGAAATTGCATCGTAATTAAATACAAAAGGCACAATGCCGACTGAAGTACAAGAAGGCTGACTCTTCTTACTGCCTATGTTTTGAACCTTTCCTCTGAGCCCAGTTTTAGATTCCGATGCTTCACTTCAGGTTTTTTGTATCCCTCGGAACTTCTCATTGACGATGAAACACAGAGATTGCTTCAAAATTAAATACAAAACGCACAATGCCGACTTAAGTACAATGAGACTGACTCTTCTTAGTCTATGTTTTGAACCTTTCCTGTGAGACATGTTTTGGGATTCCGATGCTTCACTTCATGTATTCTGTATCCCATGGACTTGCTTATTGGCTATGAAACGGAGAAATTGCATAGGAAATAAATACAAAAGGCACATTGCCGACATAAGTACAAGAAAACTGACTCTTCTTACAGTCTGTGAATTGAAGCCTTTCCTGTGAGACCAGTTGTACATCCCGATGCTTCACTTCAGGTTTACTGTATCCCTTGGACTTCGTATTGACGATGAAACACAGATATTGCATCGGAATTAAGTAGAAAAGTTACAAGGCCGACTAAAGTACAAGAGGACTGACTCTTCTTACATCATATGATTTGAGCCTTTCCTGTGAGACCAGTTTTAGATATCGATGCTTGACGTCGGGTTAACTGTATCCCTTTGACTTTCTAATTGACGATGAAACACATAAACTGCATCGCAATTAAATACAAAAGGCACAATGTCGACTTAAGTAGAAGAAGTCTGACTCTTCTTACTGTCTATGTTTAACCTCTCCTGTGAGACCAGTTTTAGATTCCGATGTTTCACTTCAGGTTTACTGTATCCCTTGGTCTTTCTTATTGACGATGAAACACAGAAATTGCATCGGAATTAAATACAAAAGGCACAATGCCCACTTCAGTACAAGAAGACTGACTCTTCTTACTGTCTACATTTTGAACCTATCATGTGATACCAGTTTTAGATTCCGATGCTTCCTTACAGGTTTACTGTATCGCTCGGACCTTCTTATTGACAATGAATCACAGAAATTGCATCGGAATTAGATACAAAAGGCACAATGCCGACTTAAGTACAAGAAGACTGACTCTTCCTACTGTCAATGTTTGAACCTTTCCTGTGACACCAGTTATAGATTCCGATGATTCACCTCAGGTTTACTGTATCCCTTGGACCTTCTTATTGACGATCAAACACAGAAATTGCATCGGAATTAATTATAAAATTCACAATGCCGACTTAAGAACAAGAAAACTGACTCTTCTTACTGTCTACGTTTTGATCCTTTCCTGTGAGACCAGTTTTAGATTCCAATCCTTCACTTCAGGTGTACTGTATCCCTTGGATCTTCTTATTGTCGATGAAACACAGAAATTGCATCGGAATTAAATACAAAAGGCACAATACCGATTTTAGTTCAAGAGGACTGACTCTTCATAATGTCTATGTTTTGAACCTTTCCCGTGAGGCCAGTTTTAGATTCCGATGCTTCACTTCAGTATTACTGTATCCCTTGGACCTTCATATTGACGATGAAACACAGAAATTGCATCGGAATTAAATACAAAAGGCACAATGCCGACCGAAGTATAAGAAGGCTGACTCTTCTTACTGCCTATGTTTTGAACCTTTCCCCTGAGCCTAGTTTTAGATTCCGATGCTTCACTTAAGGTTTACTGTATCCCTCGGAACTTCTCATTGACGATGAAACACAGACATTGCATCGAAATTAAATACAAAACGCACAATGCCGACTTAAGTACAAGGAGACTGACTCTTCTTACTGTCTATGTTTTGAACCTTTCATGAGAGACAAGTTTTAAAAAAATGGTTCAAATGGCTCTGAGCACTATGGGACTCAACTGCTGTGGTCATAAGTCCCCTAGAACTTAGAACTACTTAAACCTAACTAACCTAAGGACAGCACACAACACCCAGCCATCACGAGGTAGGAAAAATCCCTGACCCCGCCGGGAATCGAACCCGGTAACCCGGGCGTGCGAAGCGAGAACGCTACCGCACGACCACGAGATGCGGGCAGACAAGTTTTAGATTACGATGCTTCACCTTAGGTTTACTAAATCCCTTGGACCTTCTTATGAACGATGAAACACAGAAATTGCATCGGAATTAAATACAATAGGCACAATGCCGACTTAAGTACAAGAAGACTGACTCTTCTTACTGTCTATGAATTGAGCCTTTCCTGTGAGACCAGTTTTAGATCCCGATGCTTCACTTCAGGTTTACTGTATCTCTTGGACTTCTTATTGACGATGAAACACAGAAATTGCTACGGAATTAAATACAAACGGCACAATGCCGACTTAAGTACAGGAAGTATGAATCTTCTTACTCTCGATGTTTTGAACCTTTCCTGTGAGACCAGTATTAGATTCCGTTACTTCAGTTCAGGTTTACTGTATCCCTTGGACCTTCTTATTGACGATGAAACACAGTAATTGCATCGGCATTAAATACAAAAAGCACAATGCCGACTTAAGTAAAAGAAGACTGGCCGTTCTTACTATCTATGTTTGAACCCCTCCTGTGAGACCCGTTTTAGATTCCGATGTTTCACTTCAGGTTTATTGTATCCCTTGGACTCTCTTATTGACGATGAGACACAGAAATTGCATCGGAATTAAATACAAAAAGCACAATGCCGACTTAAGTACAGGAAGACTGACTCTTCTTACTGTCTATGTTTTGAACCTTTCATGTGAGACCAGTTTTAGATTCCGATGCTTCACTAAATGTTTACTGTATTCCTCGGACCTTCTTATTGACAATGAGTCACAGAAAATGCATCGGAATTAGATACAAAAGGCACAATGCCGACGTAAGTACAAGAAGACTGACTCTTATTACTGTCTATGATTTTAGCTTTCCTGTGGGACTAGTTAAGATTCCGATGCTTCACTACAGGTTTACTGTATTCCTTGGACCTATCTATTGACGATGAAACATGGAAACTGCAACGGAATTAAATACAAAAGTAACAATGCCAACTTACGTACAAGAAGATTGACTCTTTTTGCTGTCTATGTTTTGAACCGTTCCTGTGAGATCAGTTTTAGATTCCGATGCTTCACTTCAGGCTTACTGTATCCCTTGGACTTCTTTTTGACGATTAAACACAGAAATTGCACCGGAATTAAATACATAAGGCAAAATGCCGACTTAAGTTCATGAGGACTGATTCTGCATACTGTCTATGTCTTGAACCTTTCCTGTGGACCAGTTTTAGATTCCGATGCTTGACTTCAGGTTTACTGTATCCCTTGGATCGTCTTATTGACGATTAAACACAGAAGTTGCATTGGAATTAAATACAAAAGGCACAATGCCGACTTAAGTACAAGAAGACTGACTCTTCTTACTGTCTATGTTTCGTACCTTTCCTGTGAGACCAGTTTTAGATTCCGATGCTTCACTTCAGTTTTACTGTATACCTTGGACCTTCTTATTGACGATGAAACACAGAAATTGCATCGGAATTAAATACAAAAGGCAGAATGCTGACTTAAGTACAAGAAGACTGATTCTACTTACTGTCTATGATTTGAACCTTTTCTGTGAGACCAGTTTTAGATTCCGAAGCTTCACTTCAGGTTTGCTGTATCCCTTGGAGCTTCTTATTGACGAAGGAACACAGAAATTGCATCGGAATTAAATAGAAAAGTTACAATGCCGACCTAAGTACAAGAGTACAGACTCTTCTAACATTCTATGATTTGACCTTTCCTGTGAGACCAGTTAAAATTCCGGTGCTTCACTTCAGGTTTACTGTATCCCTTGGACCTTCATATTGACGATGAAACACAGAAATTGCATCGGAATTAAATACAAAAGGCACAATGCCGACTGAAGTACAAGATGGCTGACTCTTCTTACTGCCTATGTTTTGAACCTTTCCTCTGAGCCCAGTTTTAGATTCTGATGCTTCACTTCAGGTTTACTGTATCCCTCGGAACTTCTCATTGACGATGAAACACAGAGATTGCGTCGAAATTAAATACAAAACGCACAATGCCGACTTAAGCACAAGGAGACTGACTCTTCTTACTGTCTGTGTTTTGGACCTTTCCTGTGAGACAAGTTTTGGATTCCGAAGCTTCACTTCAGGTTTTCTGTATCCCATGGACCTACTTATTGACGATGACACACAGAAATGGCATCGGAATTAAATACAAAAGGCACTTTGCCGACATAAGTACAAGAAAACCGTCTCTTCATACTGTCTATGAATTGAGCCTTTCCTGTGAGACCAGTCTTAGATCCCGATGCTTCACTTCAGGTTTATTGTATCCCTTGGACTTCTTATTGACGATGAAACACGGAAATTGCAACGGAATTAAATACAAAAGGCACAATGCCGACTTAAGTACAGGAAGTATGAATCTTCTTACTGTCCATGTTTTGAACTTTTCCTGTGAGACCAGTATTAGATTCCGTTACTTCAGTTCAGGTTTACTGTACCCCTTGGACCTTCTTATTGACGATGAAACACAGTAATTGCATCGGCATTAAATACAAAAGGCAAAATGCCGACTTAAGTACAAGAGGACTGAATCTACTTACATCATATGATCTGAGCCTTTCCTGTGAGACCAGTTTTGGATATCGATGCTTGACGACAGGTCTACTGTATCCCTTTGACTCTCTAATTGACGATGAAACACATAAACTGCATCGGAATTAAATACAAAAAGCACAATGCCGACTTAAGTACAAGAAGACTGACTCTTCTTACTGTCTATGTTTGAACCTCTCCTGTGAGACCAGTTTTAGATTCCGATGTTTCACTTCAGGTTTACTGTATCCCTTGGACTCTCTTATTGACGATGAAACACAGAAATTGCATCGGAATTAAATACAAAAATCACAATGCCGACTTAAGTACAGGAAGATAGACTCTTCTTACTGTCTATGTTTTGAACCTTTCATGTGAGACCAGTTTTAGTTTCCGATGCTTCACTAAAGGTTTACTGTATTCCTCGGACCTTCTTATTGACACTGAATCACAGAAATTGTATCGGAATTAGATACTAAAGGCACAATGCCGACTTAAGTACAAGAAGACTGACTCTTCTTACTGTCTATGCTTTGAACCTTTCCTGTAAGACCAGTCTTAGATTCCGATGCTTCACTTCAGGTTTACTGTATTCCTTGGACCTTCTTATTGACGAAGAAACACAGAAATTGCATCGGAATGAAATACCGAAGGCACAATGCTGACTTATGTCCAAGAGGACTGACTCTTCTTACATTCTATGATTTCAGCCTTTCCTGTGAGACTAGTTAAGATTCCGATGCTTCACTTCAGGTTTACTGTATTCCTTAGACCTTTCTATTGACGATTAAACACAGAAATTGCATCGGAATTAAATACAAAAGGCAAAATGCCGACTTAAGTTCATTAGGACTGACTCTGCATACTGTCTATGTTTTGAACCTTTCCTCTGGACCAGTTTTAGATTCCGATGCTTCACTTCAGGTTTACTGTATCCCTTGGATCGTCTTATTGACGATTAAACACAGAAGTTGCATTGGAATTAAATACAAAAGGCACAATGCCGACTTAAGTACAGGAAGACTGACTCTTCTTACTGTCTAGGATTCGAACCTATCCTGTGAGTCCAGTTTTATATTCCGATGCTTCACTTCAGGTTTACTGTATCCCTTGGACCTTCCAATTGACGATGAAGCACAGAAATTGCATCGGAACTATATACAAAAGGCACAATGCCGACTTAAGTACATGAGTACTGACTCTTCTTACATTCTATGATTTGAGCCTTTCCTGTGAGACCAGTTTTAGATTCCGGTGCTTCACTTCAGGTTTACTGTATCCCTTGGACCTTCTTATTGACGATGAAACACAGAAATTGCATCGGAACTAAATACAAAAAGCACAATGCCGACTTAAGTACAAGAGGACTGATTCTTCTTATTCTATGATTTGAGCCTTTAATGTGAGACCAGAGTTAGATATCGATGCTTCACTTCAGGTTTACTGTATCCCTAGTACCTTCTTATTGACGATGAAACACAGAAATTGCATCGGAATTAAATACAAAAGGCACATTGCCGACTTAGGTACAAGAAGACTGACTTTTCTTACTGTCAATGAATTTAGGCTTTCCTGAGAGACCAGTTTTAGATTCCGATGCTTCACTTCAGGTCTACTGTATCCCTTGGACCTTCTTTTTTTCGATGAAATACAGAAATTGCATCGGAATGAAATACAAAACACACAATGCCGACTTAAGTACAAGAAGACTGACTTTTCTTACTGTCTATGTTTTGAACCTTTCCTGTGAGACCAGTTTTAGATTCAGATGCTTCACTTCAGGTTTACTGTATCCCTTGGACCTTCTTTTTTTCGATGAAACACAGAAATTGCATCGGAATTAAATACAAAAGGTACAATGCCGACTTATGTGCAAGAAGAAAGATTCTTCTTACATGCTATGATTTTAGCCTTTCCTGTGAGACCAGTTTTAGATTCCGATGCCTCACTTCAGGTTTACTGTATCCCTTGGAGCTTCTTTTTGACGATGAAACACAGAAATTGCATCGAAAATAAGTACAAAAGCAAAATGCCGACTTAAGAGCAAGAGGACTGACTCTTCTTACATCCTACGATTTGAGCCTTTCCTGTGAGTTCAGTTTTAGATATCGATGCTTCACGTCTGGTTAACTGTATCCCTTTAACCTTCCAATTGTCGATGAAACACAAAAATTGCATCGGAATTAAATACAAAAAGCAAAATGCCGACTTAAGCACAAGAGGACTGACTCTTCTTACATTCTATGATTTTAGGCTATCCTGTGAGACCAGATTAGATTCCGATGCTTCACTTCAGGTTTACTGTATCCCTCGGACCCTCTTATTGTCGATTGAACACAGAAATTCCATCGGAAATAAATACAAAAGGCACAATGCCGACTTAAGTTCAAGAGGACTGACTCTTCATATTGTCTATGATTTGACCCCTTCCAGTAAGACAAGTTTTAGATTCCGATGCATCACCTCAGGTTTACTGTATCCCTTGGACGTTCTGACTGACGATGAAACACAGAATTTGCGTCGGAATTAAATACAATAGGCACAATGCTGACTTAAGTACAAGAAGAGTGACTCTTCTTACTATCTATGTTTTGAACCTCTCCTGTGAGTCAAGTTTTGGATTGCGATGCTTCACTTCAGGATTACTGTATCCCTTGAACCTTCTTATTGACGATGAAACACAGAAATTGCGTCGGAATTAAATACAAAAGGTACAAGGCCGACTTAAGTAGAAGAGGACTGACTCTTCTTGCATTCTATGATTTGAGCCCTTCGTGTGAGACGAGAGTTAGATATCGATGCTTCACTTCAGGTTTACTGTTTCCCTTGGACCTTCTTATTGACGATGAAACACAGAAATTGCATCGGAATTAAATACAAAAGGCAAATTGCCGACATAAGTACAAGAAGACTGACTCTTCTTACTGTCTATGTTTTGAACCTTTCCTGTGAGACCAGCTTTAGATTGCGATGCTTCACTTCAGTTTACTGTATCCCTCGGACCTTCTTATTGACAATGAGACACAGAAATTGCATCGGAATTAAATACAAAAGTCACAATGCCGACTGATGTACAAGAAGACTGACTCTTCTTACTGTCTATGCTTTGAACCTTTCCTGTGAGGCCAGTTTTAGATTCCGATGCTTCACTACAGGTTTTCTTATTGACGATAAAACACAGAAATTGCATCGGAAATAAGTATAAAAGGCACAATGCCGACTTAAGTACAAGAGGACTGACTCTTCTTACATCCTACGATTTGAGCCTTTCGTGTGAGACCAGTTTTATATATCGATGCTTCACGTCTGGTTTACTGTATCCCTTTAACCTTCTAATTGACGATGAAACACTGAAATTGCATCGGAATTAAATCATCATCATCAGTTATCTGCTATATTAGCAGGTCCTTTGCCTCTCCATTTTCTGCGATCCATTGCTTCCTTCTTAAGGCTGCTGTATGTTGTACCGTCCATCAAGTCATCCAGTATCTGGAATCTCTTCCTTCCTCGCTTCCTTTTCCCTTCTACATAACCTTCTAAAACTGTTTTTATCAGTCCGTCATTCTTTCTTAATATATGCCCAATCCAATTTATTTTTCTTCTCTTTATTACATCTAGTAACTGCCTTTTCTCTCCCACTCTTCTCAGTACCTCTTCATTTTTTACTCTGTCCATCCAACCTATTGCTTCCATCTTCCGCCATGTCCAGATCTCAAAAGCCTCCAGCCTATTTCTGTCTTTTTTCCTCATAGTCCATGTTTCAGCGCCATATAGAAGAACACTCCATACAAGACATTTTGTGAGTCTCTTTCTGAGTTCTCTGTCTATACCGCTGCAGAAGATTCTCCTTTTCTTATAAAACGCCTCTTTTGCCATTGCTATCCTTGTTTTAATTTCTATCGTGCACTGCCAGTCGGTGTCTATCCTGCTTCCAAGATACTTAAAATTTTGCACCTGTTCTAGTTTTTCTCCATTCAGCACAATTTTTAGTTCCTTATTTCCTCCTATTGCCAATACTTTTGTTTTATTTGTGTTAATTTTTTCCGTTAGTTGCAATGGTGTCCACCAAATCCTGTAATTCTTTTTCCCCTGTGGCTAGAAGGACCATGTCATCAGCAAATCTCAAGCACCCTACTCTTCTTCCTCCAATTTCTACTCCTTTGTCATCTAATGAGCATTGGTCAATCATATTTTCCAAGTACAGGTTGAAAAGAGTAGGTGATAAACAGCATCCTTGTCTTACTCCTTTCCCTAGTCTGATCCAGTTTGTACTTTCTCCTCTCACTTTAACTGAAACTTTTTGATTAAGGTACAATGAGTTTATAAGTCTCCTGGTTTTCCAGTCCACTCCCTTTTCCCTCATAATAGTCGCCAGCTTGTCCCAAACCACATTGTCAAATGCCTTTTCTAAATCGATGAAGCACATATATAGGTCTCTTCCTTTTTCAATAAACCTTTCTCCTAAGATTCGTAGGAGCCCTATTGCATCTCTGGTGCCCGGATTCCGTCTAAAGCCAAACTGCTCCTCGCCGAGATTCTCCTCTATTACTTTTTCAAGTCTTTTATTAATTATTCTTAACATTACTTTGGCTGCATGTGAAATGAGGCTGATTGTCCTGTGCTCGCTGCATTTCTTGGTTCCTTGTTTTTTCGGCAATGGAATCATTACTGTTGTCAAAAAGTCCTCAGGCCATTCACCACTGTCATATATTTTATTACATAACCTCAATATTTCTCTTATTCCATTGTGGTTCAAGCATTTTAGTATTTCTCCCGGTATTGTATCTGTACCTACTGCTTTGCCATTTTTCATTGCAGAAATAGCAGACTTTACTTCTTCCATTATGATGGTCGGTCCTTTCTCTTCATCACTTACACTGTTGTGTGATTCAAGTTCCAGAGTTTCTGGTTTGCTATTTGTGTCATATAGCTCTTTTATATATTCTTCCCATCTCTGGAGGACATCGTCACGATCTTTATACACTACCTCTTCGTCTTTACTCAAAATTTCCATAGTAGCACTTCTTGCTCTGTTTTGTTCCCATGTCATAGTCTTTACTCTGTTGTATAGTAAGTCGTATCTTCCTTTCCTGTCCAGTTCTTCAATTTCATCACATTCCTCTTTTAGCCATTTTTTCCTAGCCTGCTCTGTTTCTCTTCGCAGTTCGTTATTTAACCTTCGGTATATCTTTCTTGCATCTTCAGTGTTCTTGTTTTTCAATTTTCTTCTCTCCTCCATCTAGGAAATCATTTCTTGTGTGACCCATGGTTTTTTTGACCTTTTCCCTTTTACATATCCTATATTTTGCTGTCCTGCTTTAATGATTCCTTCTTTCAGCATATTCCAGTACTCGTTGGCATTATCAGGTGCTTCTTTGTCTCGTAATGTGTTTAGAAAGTCCCGAGACAGCATTTCTGTAATTTGTTCTTTGTTGGACCTTATCTTCTCTAGATCCCATATCTTCACCATTGTCGCCTTTTTCAGTTTTTTCATTCTTCTTTCTATTTCTGCCATAAATAAGTTGTGGTCACTATTAATATCTGCACCTGGTAATGTGTGCACCTTCATGATTCTATTCCTGTATCTTTCTTCTACCAGTATAAAATCGATTTGGTTTCTGTATTTATCCCCTGGTGATATCCAAGTGTAGAGCCTCCTCTTATGGTTCTTGAACCATGTGTTTGCCACTATCAGCTGCCTTTCCCTGCAGAAGTCAATTAACCATTCACCTCTGTCATTTCTCTTTCCAAGACCATGACTGCCTACTATGTTTCCCTCTTTCCCTTCTCCCACAATGGCGTTCCAGTCTCCCATTACTATTTTGCAGCATTCTTTATTTTCGTCCATTATTCTCTCTATTACATACTACGTTTCCTCTACAATTTGGTCATCATGTTCTGAAGTTGGCATATACACCTGGACAATCAGTAAATCTTTTAGTGCTCCTTTCAGCCTTACACCAATAACCTGGTAATTTGCATAGTCTACATATTCCACACATTTAGCCAATTCCTTTGTCATAATCATTCCTACCCCATTAATGCCTTTTACTTCTCCTCCTGATTAGTAGAATACATATTCATCTGACTGCAACTCTCCATGTCCATTCCATCTTACTTCAGCAACTCCTACGAGGTCCATTTGATTCTTTTCCATCTCTCTTTTAAGGTTTTCTAGTTTTCCTGCTTGTAGCAGAGATCTGACATTCCAGGTACCAATTCTCGTTTTGATTTTTTGCCTCCTTTCAAGTTGTCCAGCCGGAGATCCGAATGGGGGACTATTTTACCTCCGGACACTGATTTAACATGAGAGTAAGCCACTTTTTGTGCATAAAATGGAGACTGCATTATGCAGGGAAGATAATCTGCGGTGGTATTCCGTTGCCTTCCACAGTTCTGGAGGCCGCCCCTAACATGGGATACAGACGCCTTTTGCAGCCGTTCGCTCCGAGTCAGACGCTGCATGAGAAGTATAGGTTGGAAAATGAAAGACCCCTAGCCCTCGAAAGCTAACAGCGTGAGGGTCGGAAAAGAACAAGAGCTGGCCGAGGGTGGCCAGATAGGAAAGATAAGAGTGAGGAGCCTGGCATAAGTAAGTGGAAGCAATGCCAGGACTCAGCTCAGGGCCCGTGGTCGCCAGCCACGTATCACTAGGTGTGACTCCCTGAGGAATTAAATACAAAAAGCAAAATGCCAACTTAAGTACAAGAGGACTGACTCTTCTTACATTCTATGATTTTAGGCTTTCCTGTGAGACCAGATTAGATTCCGATGCTTCACCTCAGGTTTACTGTATCCCTCGGACCTTCTTATTGACGATTTAACACAGAAATTCCATCGGAAATAAATACAAAAGGCACAATGCCGACTTAAGTTCAAGAGGACTGACTCTTCATATTGTCTATGATTTGACCCCTTCCTGTAAGACAAGTTTTAGATTCCGATGCTTCACCTCAGGTTTACTGCATCCCTTGGACCTTCTTATTGACGATGAAACACAGAATTTGCGTCGGAATTAAATACAATAGGCACAATGCCGACTTAGGTACAAGTAGAGTGACTCTTCTTACTGTCTAAGCTTTGAATCTCTCCTGTGAGACAAGTTTTGGATTGCGTTGCTTCACTTCAGGATTACTGTATCCCTTGAACCTTCTTATTGACGATCAAACACAGAAATGGCATCGGAATTAAATACAAAAGGCACAATGCCGACTTAAGTAGAAGAGGACTGACTCTTCTTGCATTCTATAATTTGAGCCTTTCCTGTGAGACCAGAGTTAGATATCGATGCTTCACTTCAGGTTTACTGTATCCCTTAGACCCTCTGATTGACGATGAAACACAGAAATTGCATCGGAATTAAATACAAAAGGAACATTGCCGACATAAGTACAAGAAGACTGACTCTTCTTACTCTCTATGTTTTGAACCTTTCCTGTGAGACCAGTTTTAGATTACGATGCTTCACTTCAGTTTACTGTATCCCTCGGACCTTCTTATTGACAATGAAACAGAGAAATTGCATCAGAATTAGATACAAAAGGCACAATGCCGACTTAAGTACAAGAAGACTGACTCTTCTTACTGTCTATGTTTTGAACCTTTTCTAAGAGACCAGTTTTAGATTCCGATGCTTCACGTCAGGTATACTGTATCCCTTTGACCTTATAATTGACGATGAAACACAGAAATTGCATCGGAATTTAATACAGAAGGCACAATGCCGACATAACAACAAAAGGACTAACTCATCTTACTGTCTATGATTTTAACCTTTCCTGTGAGGCAAGTTTTCGATTGCGATGCTTCACTTCAGGTTTACTGTATCACTGGGACCTTCTTATTGACGATGAAACACAGAAATTGCATCGGAATTAAATACAAAGGGCACAATGAAGACTTAAGTACAAGAAGACTGACTCTTCTTACTGTCTATGTTTTGAACCGTTCCTGTGAGACCACTTTTAATTCCGATGCTTCACTTCAGGTGTACTGTATCCCTTGGACCTTCTTATTGACGATTAAACACATAAATTGCATCGGAATTTAATACAAAAGGCACAATGCCGACTTAAGTTCTAGAGGACTGACTCTTCATATTGTCTATGTTCTGAACCTTTCCTGTGAGACCAGTTTCAGATTCCGATACATCACTTCAGGTTTACTGTACCCCTTGGACCTTCTTATTGACGATGAAACACAGTAATTGCATCGAAATTAAATACAAAAGGCATAATGCCGACTTAAGTACAAGAGGACTGACTCTTCTTACATCCTATGATTTGAGTCTTTCCTGTGAGACCAGTTTTAGATATCGATGCTTCACGTCAGGTATACTGTATCCCTTTGACCTTCTAATTGACGATGAAACACAGAAATTGCATCGGAATTAAATACAGAAGGCACAATGCCGACTTAAGTATAAGAGGACTGACTCTTCTTACATTCTATGATTGTAGCCTTTCCTGTGAGACCAGTTTTGATCCGATGCCTCACTTCAGGTTTACTGTATTCCTTAAACCTTATTATTGCCGATGAAACACAGAAAATGGAACGGAATTAAATACAAAAAGAACAATGCCGACTTTAGCACAAGAGGACTGACTCTTCTTACTGTCTATGTTTTGAACCCTTCCTGTGAGACCAGTTATAGATTCCGTTGCTTCACTTCAGGTGTACTGTATCCCATGGACCATCTTATTGACGATTAAACACAGAAATTACATCGGAATTTAATACAAAAGGCACAATGCCGACTTAAGTTCAAGAGAAATGACTCTTCATGTTGTCTATGGTTTGAACCTTTCCTGTGAGACCAGTTTTAGATTCCGATGTTTCACTTCAGGTTTACTGTATCCCTCGGACCTTCTTATTGGCGATGAAACAAAGAAATTGCATCGGAATTAAATAAAAAACGCATAATGCCGACTTAAGTACAAGGAGACTGACTCTTTTTACTGTCTATGCTATGAACCTTTCCTGTGAGACCAGTTTTAGGTTCCGATGCGTCACTTAAGGATTACTTTATCCCTTGGACTTTCTTATTGACGATGAGCCACAGAAAATTCATCGGAATTCAATACAAAAGGCACAATGACGACTTAAGTACAAGAGGCCTGACACTTCTTACTGTCTATGTTTTCAACCTTTCCTGTGAGTTAAGTTTTAGATTCCGTTGCTTCACCTCAGGTTTACTGTATCCCCTGGACCATCTTATTGACCATGTAACACAGAAATTGCATCGGATTTAAATACAATAGGCACAATGCCGACTTAAGTACAAGAAGAGTGACTTTTCTTACTGTCTATGTTTTGAACCTTTCCAGTGAGACAAGTTTTGGATTGCGTTGCTTCACTTCAGGTTTACTGTATCCCTTGGACCTTCTTATTGACGATGAAACACAGAAATTGAATCGGAATGAAATACAAAAGTCACAATGCCGACATACGTACAAGAAGACTGTCTCATCTTACTGTCTACGTTTTGAACTTTTCCTGTGATACCAGTTTTAATTCCGATGCTTCACTTCAGGTTTACTGTGTCCTTTGTGCCGTCTTATTGACGATGAAAGACAGAAATCTCATCGGAATTAAGTAAAAATGGCACAATGCCGACTTAAGTACAAGAGGACTGACTCCTCTAACATTCTATGATTTTGGGCTTTCCTGTGAGACCAGTTAAGATTCTGATGCTTCACTTCAGGTCTACTATATTCCTTGGACCTTCTGATTGACGATGAAACCCAGAAATTGCAGCGGAATATAATACAAAATGCACAATGCATACTTAAGCACAAGAAGACCGAATCTTCTTACTGTCTATGTTTTGAACCTTTCCTGTGAGACCAGTTTTAGATTCCGATGCTTCACTTCAGGTTTACTGTATCCCTTATACATTCATATTGACGATTAAACACAGAAATTGCATCGGAATTAAATACAAAAGGCACAATGCCGACTTAAGTTGAAGATGACTGACTCTTCATATTGTCTATGTTTTGAACGTTTCCTGTGAGACCAGTTTTAGATTCCGATGCTTCACTTAAGATTTTCTGTATCCCTTGGACCATCTTATTGACGATGAATCACAGAAATTGCATCGGAATTAAATACAAAAGGCATAATGCCGACTTAAGTACAGGAAGACTGACTCTTCTAATTGTCCATAATTTGAACCTTTCCTGTGAGACCAGTTTTAGATTCCGATGCTTCACGTCAGGTTTAATGTATGCCTTGAACCTTCTTATTGACGATGAAACACAGAAATTGCACCGGAATTAAATACAATAGGCACAATGCCGACTTAAGTACAAGAAGACTGACTCTTCTTACTGCCTATGTTTTGAACCTTTCCTGTGTGACAAGTTTTACATTCCGATGCATCACTTCAGGTTTACTGTATCCCGTGGACCTTCTTATTGACGATGAAACACAGAAATTACATCGAAATTAAATACAAAAGGTACCATGCCGACTTAAGTACAAGAGGACTGACTCTTCTTACATCCTATGATTTTAGCCTTTCCCGTGATACCAGTTTAGGTCCGATGCTTCACTTCAATTTTACTGTAACCCTTGGACCTTCATATTGAGGATGAAACACAGAAATTGCAACGGAATTAAATGCAAATGGCACAATGCCAACTTAAGTACAAGAAGACTGACACTTCTTACTGTCTATGTTTGGAACCTTTCCTGTGAGACCAGTTTTCGGTTCCGATGCTTCACTAGAGGTTTACTGTATCCCTTGGACCTTCTTATTGACGTTGCAATACTCAAATTGCATCGGAATTAAATACAAAAGGCACAATGCCGACATAAGTACAAGAAGACTGACTCTTCTTACTCTCTATGTTTTGAACCTTTCCAGTGAGACAAGTTTTAGATACCAATGCTCCACCTCAGGATCACTGTATCCCTTGGACCTTTTAATTGACGATGAAACACAGAAATTACATCGGAATTTAATACAATAGGCACAATGCCAACTTAAGAACACGAAGAGTGACTCCTCTTACTGTCTATGCTTTGAACCTTACCTGTGAGACAAGTTATGAATTGCGATGCTTCACTTCTGGTTTACTGTATCCCTCGGACATTCTTATTGACGATGAAACACAGAAATTGCCTCGGAATTAAATACAAAACGCACAAAGCGGACTTAAGTACAAGAAGACCGACTCTTCTTACTGTCTATGTTTGGAACCTTTAATGGCAGACCAGTTTTCGGTTCCGATGCTTCACTTCAGGTTTACTGTATCCCTTGGACCTTCTTATTGACGTTGCAACACTCAAATTGCATCGGAATTAAATACAAAAGGCACAATGCCGACATAAGTACAAGAAGACTGACTCTTCTTACTCTCTATGTTTTGAACCTTTCCAGTGAGACAAGTTTTAGATTCCAATGCTCCACCTCAGATTTACTGTATCCCTTGGACCTTTTAACTGACGATGAAACACAGAAATTACATCGGAATTTAATACAATAGGCACAATGCCGACTTAAGAACACGAAGAGTGACTCCTCTTACTGTCTATGCTTTGAACCTTACCTGTGAGACAAGTTATGAATTGCGATGCTTCACTTCTGGTTTACTGTATCCCTCGGACATTCTTATTGACAATGAAACACAGAAATTTCATCGGAATTAAATACAAAAGGCAAAATGCCGACTTAAGTACAAGAAAACTGACTCAACTTACTCTCTATGTTTTGATCCTTTCCTGTGAGACAAGTTTCAGATTCCGATGCTTCACCTCAGGCATTCTGTATCCCTTGGACCTTCTTATTGACGATGAAACACAGAAATTGCATCTGAATTAAATACAATAGGCACAATGCCGATTTATGTACAAGAAGAGTGACTCTTCTTACTGTCTATGTTTTGAACCATTCCTGTGAGACGAGTTTTGGATTTCGATGCATCACTTCAGGTTTACTGTATCCGTTGGACCTTCTTATTGACGATGAATCACAGAAATTGCATCGGACTTAAATACAAAAGGCATAATGTTGACTTAAGTACAGGAAGACTGTCTCTTCTATCTGTCCATATTTTGAACCTTTCCTGTGAGACCAGTTTTAGATTCCGATGCTTCACGTCAGGTATACTGTATCCAGTGGACCTTCTTATTGACGATGAGACACAGAAATTGCATTGGAATTAAATACAATAGGCACAATGCCGAGATAAGTACAAGAAGACTGACGCTTCTTACTGTCTATGTTTTGAACCTTTCCTGTGAGACAGGTTTTAGATTCCGCTGCTTCACCTCAGGTTTACTGTATCCCTTGGACCTTCGTATTGACGATGAAACACAGAAATTGCATCGGAATTAAATACAATAGGCACAATGCCGACTTAAGTACAAGAAGACTGACCCTTCTTACTGCCTATGCTTTGAACCTTTCATGTGAGACAAGTTTTGCATTCCGATGCATCACTTCAGGTTTACTGTATCCCTTGGACCTTCTTATTGACGATGAAACACAGAAATTACATCGGAATTAAATACAACAGGCACAATGCCGATCTAAGTTCAAGAGGAATAACTCTTCATATAGTCTATGTTTTGAACCTTTCCTGTGAGACCAGTTTTAGATTCCGATGCCTCACTTCACGTTTACTGTATCCCATGGACCCTCTTGTTGACGATGAAACACAGAAATTGACTCGGAATTAAATACAAAACGCACAATGCGGACTTAAGTACAAGAAGACTGGCTATTTTTACTGTCTATGTTTGGAACCTTTCCCGTGAGACGAGTTTTGGATTGCGACGCTTCACTTCAGGTTTACTGTATCCCTTGGACCTTCTTATTGACGATGAAACACAGAAATAGCATCGGAATTAAAGACAAATGGCACAATGCCGACTTAGTACAAGGAGACTGACTCTTCTTACTCTCTATGTTTTGAACCTTTCCTGTGAGACAAGTTTTAGATTCCAATGCTCCACCTCAGGTTTACTGTATCCCTTGGACCTTCGTATTGACGATAAAACACAGAAATTGCATCGGAATTAAATACAAAAGGCACAATGCAGACTTAACTACAGGAAGACTGACTCTTCTTACTGTCTATGATTTGAGCATTTCTTGTGAGACCAGTTTTAGATATGGATGCTTCACGTCAGGTTTACTGTGTCCCTTTGACCTTCTAGTTGACGATGAAACGCAGAAATTGCATCGAAATTAATTACAAAAGGCACAATGCCGACTTAAGTAGAAGGGGACTGACTCCTCTTACATCCTATGACTTTAGCCTTTCCCGTGTGACCAGTTGAAGTCCGATGCTTCACTTCAGGTTTACTGTAACCCTTGGACCTTCTTATTGACGAGAAACACAGAAATTGCCTCGGAAATAAATACAAAACGCACAAAGCGGACTTAAGTACAAGAAGACTGAATCTTCTTACCTTCTATGTTTGGAACCTTTCCTGTGAGACCAGTTTTTGGTTCCGATGCTTCACTTCAGGTTTACTGTATCCCTTGGACCTTCTTATTGACAATGAAACACAGAAATTGCATCGGAATTAAATACAAATAGCACAATGCCGACTTAAGTACAAGGAGACTGACTCTTGTTACTCTCTATGTTTTGAACCTTTCCTGTGAGACAAGTTTTAGATTCCAATGCTCCACCTCAGGTTTACTGTATCCCTTGGACCTTCTTATTGACGATGAAACACAGTAATTGCTTCGGAATTTAATACAGTAGGCACAATGCCGACTTGCGTACACGAAGAGTGACTCTTCTTACTGTCTATGCTTTGAACCTTACCTGTGAGACAAGTTATGAATTGCGATGCTTCACTTCTGGTTTACTGTATTCCTCGGACCTTCTTATTGACAATGAAACACAGAAATTTCATCGGAATTAAATGCAAAAGGCACAATACCGACTTAAGTAAAAGAAGACTAACTCTTCTTACTGTCTATGTTTTGAGCCATTCCTGTGAGACCAGTTTTAGATATGGATGCTTCACGTCAGGTTTACTGTGTCCCTTTGACTTTCTAGTTGACGATGAAACGCAGAAATTGCATCGAAATTAAATACAAAAGGTACCATGCCGACTTAAGTACAAGAGGACTGACTCTTCTTACATCCTATGATTTTAGCCTTTCCCGTGAGACCAGTTTAGGTCCGATGCTTCACTTCAATTTTACTGTAACCCTTGGACCTTCATATTGACGATGAAACACAGAAATTGCAACGGAATTATATGCAAATGGCACAATGCCAACTTAAGTACAAGAAGACTGACTCTTCTTACTCTCTATGTTATGAACCTTTCCTGTGAGACCAGGTTTAGATTCCGATGCCTCACTTCACGTTTACTGTATCCCTTGGACCTTCTTATTGACGATGAAACACAGAAATTGCCTCGGAATTAAATACAAAACGCACAATGCGGTCTTAAGTACAAGAAGACTGACTATTCTTACTGTCTATGTTTGGAACCTTTCCTGTGAGACGAGTTGTGGATTGCGACGCTTCACTTCAGGTTTACTGTGTCCCTAGGACGTTCTTATTGACGATGAAACACAGAAATTGCTTCGGAAATAAATACAAATCGCACAAAGCGGACTTAAGTACAAGAAGACCGACTCTTCTTACTGTCTATGTTTGGAACCATTCCTGTGAGACCAGTTTTCGGTTCCGATGCTTCACTTCAGGTTTACTGTATCCCTTGGACCTTCTTATTGACGTTGCAACACTGAAATTGCATCGGAATTAAATACAAAAGGCACAATGCCGACATAAGTACAAGAAGACTGACTCTTCTTACTCTCTATGTTTTGAACTTTTTCCTTTGAGACAAGTTTTAGATTCCAATGCTCCACCTCAGGTTTACTGTATCCCTTGGACCTTTTAATTGACGATGAAACACAGAAATTACATCGGAATTTAATACAATAGGCACAATGCCGACTTAAGAACACGAAGAGTGACTCCTCTTACTGTCTATGCTTTGAACCTTACCTGTGAGACAAGTTATGAATTGCGATGCTTCACTTCTGGTTTACTGTTTCCCTCGGACATTCTTATTGACAATGAAACACAGAAATTACATCGGAATTAAATACAAAAGGCATAATGCCGACTTAAGTACAAGAAAACTGACTCAACTTACTCTCTATGTTTTGATCCTTTCCTGTGAGACAAGTTTTAGATTCCGATGCTTCACCACAGGCTTTCTGTATCCCTTGGACCTTCTTATTGACGATGAAACACAGAAATTGCATCTGAATTAAATACAATAGGCACAATGCCGATTTAAGTACAAGAAGAGTGACTCTTTTTACTGTCTATGTTTTGAACCATTCCTGTGAGACGAGTTTTGGATTTCGATGCATCACTTCAGGTTTACTGTATCCCTTGGACCTTCTTATTGACGATGAATCACAGAAATTGCATCGGAATTAAATACAAAAGGCATAATGTTGACTTAAGTACAGGAAGACTGTCTCTTCTAATTGTCCATATTTTGAACCTTTCCTGTGAGACCAGTTTTAGATTCCGATGCTTCACGTCAGGTATACTATATCCATTGGACCTTCTTATTGACGATGAAACACAGAAATTGCATCGGAATTAAATACAATAGGCACAATGCCGACTTAAGTACAAGAAGATTGACTCTTCTTACTGCCTATGCTTTGAACCTTTCCTGTGAGACAAGTTTTGCATTCCGATGCATCACTTCAGGTTTACTGTATCCCTTGGACCTTCTTATTGACGATGAAACACAGAAATTACATCGGAATTAAATACAACAGGCACAAGGCCGACCTAAGTTCAAGAGGACGAACTCTTTATAATGTCTATGTTCTGAACCTTTCCTGTGAGACCAGTTTTAGACTCCGATGCCTCACTTCACGTTTACTGTATCCCTTGGACCTGATTCTATGATTTTAGGCTTTCCTGTGAGACCAGTTAGATTCCGATGCTTCACTTCAGGTTTAGTGTATTCCTTGGACCTTCTGATTGACGATGAAACCCAGAAATTGCAACGGAATATAATACAAAATGCACAATGCCGACTTAAGCACAAGAAGACCGACTCTTCTTACTGTCTATGTTTTGAACCTTTCCTGTGAGACCAGTTTTAGATTCCGATGCTTCACTTCAGGTTTACTGTATCCCTCGGAAATTCTTATTGACGATGAAACACAGAAATTGCATCGGAATTAAATACAAAAGGCACAATGCCGACTTTAGTGGAAGAGGACTGACTCTTCATATTGTCTATACTTTGAACCTTTCTTGTGAGACCTGTTTTAGATTCCGATGCTTCACTTCAGGTTTACTGTATCCCTCGGACTTTCTTATGGTCGATAAAACACAGAAATTGTTTCGGAATTAAATACAAAACGCACAATGCCGACTTAAGTACAAGATGACTGACTCATCTTACTCTCTATGTTTTGAACCTTTCCTGTGAGACAAGTTTTAGATTCCGATGCTTCACCTCAGGTTTCTGTATCCCTTGGACCTTCTTATTGACGATGAAACAGAGAAATTGCATCTGAATTAAATACAATAGGCACAATGCCGACTTAAGTACAAGAAGATTAACTCTTCTTACTGCCTATGCTTTGAACCTTTCCTGTGAGACAAGTTTTGCATTCCGATGCATCACTTCAGGTTTACTGTATCCCTTGGACCTTCTTATTGACGATGAAACACAGAAATTACATCGGAATTAAATACAACAGGCACAATGCCGACCTAAGTTCAAGAGGACTAACTCTTTATATTGTCTATGTTCTGAACCTTTCCTGTGAGACCAGTTTTAGATTCCGATGCCTCACTTCACGTTTACTGTATCCCTTGGACCTGATTCTATGATTTTAGGCTTTCCTGTGAGACCAGTTAGATTCCGATGCTTCACTTCAGGTTTACTGTATTCCTTGGACCTTCTGATTGACGATGAAACCCAGAAATTGCAACGGAATATAATACAAAATGCACAATGCCGACTTAAGCACAAGAAGACCGACTCTTCTTACTGTCTATGTTTTGAGCCTTTCCTGTGAGACCAGTTTTAGATTCCGATGCTTCACTTCAGGTTTACTGTATCCCTCGGACCTTCTTATTGACGATGAAACACAGAAATTGCATCGGAATTAAATACAAAAGGCACAATGCCGACTTTAGTGGAAGAGGACTGACTCTTCATATTGTCTATATTTTGAACCTTTCTTGTGAGACCTGTTTTAGATTCCTATGCTTCACTTCAGGTTTACTGTATCCCTCGGACTTTCTTATGGACGATAAAAAACAGAAATTGTTTCGGAATTAAATACAAAACGCACAATGCCGACTTAAGTATAAGATGACTGACTCATCTTACTCTCTATGTTTTGAACCTTTCCTGTGAGACAAGTTTTAGATTCCGATGCTTCACCTCAGGTTTTCTGTATCCCTTGGACCTTCTTATTGACGATGAAACACAGAAATTGCATCTGAATTAAATACAATAGGCACAATGCCGACTTAAGTAAAAGAAGAGTGACTCTTCTTACTGTCTACGATGCAATTTCTGTGTTTCCTTGTCAATAAGAAGGTCCAAGACGAGACGAGACGTGAGACGAGTTTTGGATTACGATGCATCAATTCAGGTTTACTGTATCCCTTGGACTTTCTTATTGACGATGAATCACAGTAATTGCATCGGAATTAAATACAAAAGGCATAATGCCGACTTAAGTACAGGAAGACTGACTCTTCTAATTGTCCATATTTTGAACATTTCCTGTGAGACCAGTTTTAGATTCCGATGCTTCACTTCAGGTTTACTGTATCCCTTGGACCTTCTTATTGACGATGAGACACAGAAATTGCATTGGAATTAAATACAATAGGCACAATGCCGAATTAAGTACAAGAAGACTGACCCTTCTTACTGTCTATGCTTTGAACCTTTCCTGTGAGACAAGTTTTAGATTCCGCTGCTTCACATCAGGTTTACTGTATCCCTTGGACCTTCTTATTGACGATGAAATACAGAAATTGCATCGGAATTAAATACAATAGGCACAATGCCGACTTAAGTACAAGAAGAGTGACTCTTCTTACTGTCTATGCTTTGAACCCTACCTGTGAGACAAGTTATGAATTGCGATGCTTCACTTGTGGTTTACTGTATCCCTCGGACATTCTTATTGACAATGAAACACAGAAATTTCATCGGAATTAAATACAAAAGGCACAATGCCGACTTAATTACAAGAAGACTGACTCTTCATACTGTCTATGATTTGAGCCTTTCCTGTGAGACGAGTTATAGATATGGATGCTTCACGTCAGGTTAACTGTGTCCCTTTGACCTCCTAGTTGACGATGAAAGGCAGAAATTGCATCGAAATTAAATACAAAAGGCACAATGCTGACTTAAGTACAAGAGGACTGACTCTTCTTACATCCTATGATTTTAGCCTTTCCCGTGAGACCAGTTTAGGTCCGATGCTTCACTTCAGGTTTACTGTAACCCTTCGACCTTCATATTGACGATGAAACACAGAAATTGCAACGGAATTAAATGCAAATGGCACAGTGGCAACTTAAGTACAAGAAGACTGACCCTTCTTACGCTCTATGTTTTGAACCTTTCCTGTGAGACAAGTTTTAGATTCCAATGCTCCAGCTCAGGTTTATTGTATCCCTTGGACCTTCTTATTGACAAGGAAACACAGAAATTGCATCGGAATTTAATACAATAGGCACAATGCCGACTTAAGTACACGAAGACTGACTCTTCTTACTGTCTATGCTTTGAACCTTACCTGTGAGACAAGTTATGAATTGCGATGCTTCACTTCTGGTTTACTGTATCCCTCGGACATTCTTATTGACAATGAAACACAGAAATTTCATCGGAATTAAATACAAAAGGCACAATGCCGACTTAATTACAAGAAGACTGACTCTTCTTACTGTCTATGTTATGAACCTTTCCTGTGAGACCAGTTTTAGATCCCGATGCTTCACTTCAGATTTACTGCATCCCTTGGACCTTCTTCTTGACGATTAAACACAGAAATTGCATCGGAATTAAATACAAAAGGCACAATGCCGACTTAAGTTCAAGAGGACTGACTCTTCATATTGTCTCTGTTTTGAACCTCTCCTGTCAGACCTGTTTCAGATTCCGATGCTTCACTTCAGGTTTATTGTATCCCTCGAACCTTCTTATTGACGATGAAACACAGAAATTGCATCGGAATTAAATACAAAAGGCACAATGCCGACTGAAGTTCAAGAGGACTGACTCTTCTTACTGTCCATGTTTTGAACCTTTAGTGTGAGACCTGTTTTGGATTCCGATGCTTCACTTCAGGTTTACTATATCCCTCGGACCTTAATATCGACGATGAAACACAGAAATTACTTTGGAATTCAATCCAAAAGGCACAGTGCCGACTAAGGTTGAGGAGGACTGACTCTTCCTACTGTCTATGCTTTGAACCTTTCCTGTGACACAATTTTTAGATTCTGATGCTTCACGTCAGGTTTACTGTATCCCTTTGACCTTCAAATTGACGATGAAACACAGAAATTGCATCGGAATGAAATACAAAAGGCACAATTCCGACTTTAGTACAAGAGGACTGACTCTTCTTACTGTCTATGTTTTGAACCTTTCCTGTGAGACCAGTTTTAGATTGCAATGCTTCACTTAAATATTTCTGTGTCCCTCGGACCTTCTTATTGACAATGAAACACAGAAATTGCATCGGAATGAGATACAAAAATCACAATGCCGACTTTAGTACAAGAAGACTGACTCTTCTTACTGTCTATGTTTTGAACCTTTCCTGTGAGACCAGTTTTATATTCCGATGCTTCACTTCAGGTTTATTCTATCCCTTGGACCTTCTTATTGACGATGAAACACAGCAATTGCATCGGAATTAAAAACAATAGGCACAATGCCGACTTAAGTACACGAAGACTGACTCTTCTTACTGTCTATGTTTTGAACCTTTCCCGGGAGACCAGTTTAGGTCCGCTGCTTCACTTCAGGTTTACTGTACCCCTTGGACCTTCTTATTGACGATGAGGCACAGAAAATGCATCGATATTAAATACAAAAGGCACAATGCAGACTTATGTACAAGAAGACTGACTCATCTTACTGTCTATGTTTGAACCTAACCTGTGAGACTAGTTTTAGGTTACGATGCTTCACTTCAGGTTTACTGTATCCCTTGGAACTTCCAATTGACGATGAAACACAGAAACTGCATTGGAATTAAATACAAAAGCACAATGCCGACATAAGTACAAGAAGACTGACTCTTCTTACTGTCTATGATTTGAACCTTTCCTGTGAGACACGTTTTAGATTCCGATGCTTCACCTCAGGTTTAGTGTATCCCGTGGACCTTCGTATTGACGATGAAACACAGAAATTGCATCGGAATTAAATACAAAAGGCACAATGCCGACATAAGTACAAGAAGACTGAATCCTCTTACTGTCTATGTTTTGAACCTTTCCTGTGAGACAAGTTTTAGATTCTGATGCTTCGCCTCAGGTTTACTGTATCCCTTGGCCCTTCTTATTGACGATGAAACACAGAAATAGCATCGAATTTAACACAATAGGCACAATGCCGACTTAAGTACAAGAAAACATACTCTTCTTACTGTCTATGATATGAACCTCTCCTGTTAGACAAGTTTTGCATTCCGATGCTTTACTTCAGGTGTACTGTCTCCCTTGGACATTCGTATTGACGATGAAACACAGAAATTGCACAAGAATTATATACAATAATAACAATGCCGACTAAAGTACACGAAGAGTGACTCTTCTTACTGCCTATGTTTTGAACCTTGCCTGTGAGACCAGTTTTAGATTCCGATGCTTCACTTCAGGTGTACTGTATCCCTTGGGCCTTCTTATTGTCGATGAAACACAGAAATTGCATCGCAATTAAATACAAAATTCACAATGCCGACCTAAGTTCAAGAGGACTGACTCTTGATATTGTCTATGTTTTGAACCCTTCCTGTGAGACCAGTTTTAGATTCCGATGCTTAACTTTAGGTTTACTGTATCCCTCAGACCTTCTGATTGACGATGAAACACAGAAATTGCATCGGAATTATATACAAAACGCACAATGCCGCCTTAAGTACAAGAAGACTGACTCTTCTTACTGTCTATGCTTTGAACCTTTCCTGTGAGACCAGTTTTAGATTCCGATGCTTCACTTCAGGTTTACTGTGTCCCTTGGACCCTCTTATTGACGATGAAACACGGAAATTGCAGCTGGCCAGTGTGGCCGTGCGGTTAAGGCGCTTCACTCTGGAACCGCGTGACCGCTACGGTCGCAGGTTAGAATCCTGCCTCGGGCATGAATGTGTGTGATGTCCTTAGGTTAGTTAGGTTTAAACAGTTCTAAGTTCTACGGGACTGATGACCATAGCACATAAGTCCCATAGTGCTCAGAGCCATTTGAACAGAAATTGCATCGGAATTAGGTACAAAAGGCACAATGCCGACTCAAGTACAAGAGGACTGACTCTTCTTACATTCTATGATTTGAGCCTTTCCTGTGAGACCAGAGTTAGATATCAATGCTTCACTTCAGGTTTACTGTATTCCTTTGACCTTTTAGTTGACGATGAAACACAGAAATTGCATCGGAATTAAATACAAAAGGCAAATTGCCGACTTAAGTACAAGATGACTGACTTTTCTTACTGTCTATGAATTGAGCCTTTCCTGTGAGACCAGTTTTAGATTCCGATGCTCACTTCAGGTTTACTGTATCCCTTGGACCTTCTTATTGACGATGAAACACAGAAATTGCATCGGAATTAGATACGAAAGGCGCAATGCCAACTTAAGTACAGGAAGACTGATTCTTCTTCCTATCTATGTTTTGAACCTTTCCTGTGAGACCAATTTTAGATTTCGATACTTCACTTCAGGTTTACTGTACCCCTTGGACCTTCTTTTTGACCATGAAACACAGTAATTGCATCGAAATTAAATGCAAAAGGAAAATGCCGACTTAAGTACAAGAGGACTGACTCTTCTTACACAATATCATTTGAGCCATTCCTGTGAGACCAGTTTTAGATATCGATGCTTCACATCAGGTTTACTGTATTCCGTTGACCTTTTAGTTGACGATGAAACACAGAAATTGCATCGGAATTAAATACAAAAGGCACAATGCCGACTTAAGGACAAGAGGACTGACTCCTTATACATTCTATGATTTTAGCCATTCCCGTGGGACGAGTTTAGATTCTGGTGCTTCACTTTAGGTTTACTGTACCCCTTGGAACATCTTATTAACGATGAAACACAGAAATTGCAACGGAAATAGATACAAAAGGCACAATGCCGACTTTAGTTCAATTGGACTGACTCTTCACATTGTCTATGTTTTGAACCTTTCCTGTGAGACCTGTTTCAGATTCCGATGCTTCACTTCAGGTTTACTGTATCTCTCGGACCTTCTTATTGACGATGAAACACAGAAATTGCATCGGAATTAGATACAATAGGCACAATGCCGACTTAAGTACAAGAAGAGTGGCTCTTCTTACTGTCTATGTTTTGAACCTTTCCTGTGAGAGAAGTTTTGGATTGCGATGCTTAACTTCAGGTTTAATGTATCCCTTGGACCTTCATATTGACGATGAAACACAGAAATTGAATCGGAATTAAATACAATATGCACAATGCCGACTTAAGTACAGGAAGACTGTCTCTTCTTACTGTCCATGATTTGAACCTTTCCTGTGAGACCAGTTTTAGATTCCGGTACTTCACTTCAGGTTTACTGTATCCCTTGGACCTTCATATTGACGATGAAACACAGAAATTGCATCGGAATTAAATACAAAATGCAAAATGCCGATCAAGTACAAGAGGACTGACTCTTCTTACATCCTTTGATTTGAGCCATTCCTGTGAGACCAGTTTTAGATACCGATGCTTCACGTCAGGTTTACTGTATACCTTTGACCTTCTAATTAACGATGAAACACAGAAATTGCATCGGAATTAAATACAAATGGCACATTGCCGACTTAAGTACACGAAGAGTGACTCTTCTTACTGTCTATGTTTTGAACCTTCCCTGTGAGACCAGTTTTAGATTCCGATGCTTCACTTCAGGTTTACTGTATCCCTTGGACCTTCTTATTGTCGATGAAACACAGAAATTGCATCGCAATTACATACAAAAGGCACAATGACGACCTAAGTTCAAGAAGACTGACTCGTCATATTGTCTATGTTTTGAACCTTTCCTGTGAGACCAGTTTTAGATTCCGATGCTTCACTTCAGGTTTACTGTATCCCTCAGACCTTCTGATTGACGATGTAACACAGAAATTGCATCGGAATTAGATACAAAAGGGACAATGCCGACTTAAGTACAAGAAGACTGACTCTTCTTACTGTCTATGTTTTGAACCTTTCCTGTGAGACCAATTTTAGATTTCGATACTTCACTTCAGGTTTACTGTACCCCTTGGACCTTCTTTTTGACGATGAAACACAGTAATTGCATCGAAATTAAATGCAAAAGGCAAAATGCCGACTTAAGTACAAGAAGACTGACTCTTCTTACTGTCTATGATTCGAACCTTTCATGTGACACAAGTTTTAGATTCCGATGCTTCACCTCAGATTTAGTGTATCCCTTGGACCTTCTTACTGACGATGAAACACAGAAATTGCATCGGAATTAGATACAATCGGCACAATGCTGACTTAGGTACAAGAAGAGTGGCTCTTCTTACTGTCTATGTTTTGAACCTTTCCTGTGAGACAAGTTTTGGATTGCGATGCTTAACTTCAGGTTTACTGTATCCCTTGGACCTTCTTATTGACGATGAAACACAGAAATTGAATCGGAATTAAATACAAAATGCACAATGCCGACTTAAGTACAGGAAGACTGACTCTTCTTACTGTCCATGTTTTGAACCTTTCCTGTGAGACATGTTTTAGATTCCGATGCTTCACCTCAGGTTTACTGTATCCCCTGAACCTTCTTATTGACGATGAAACGCAGAAATTGCATCGGAATTAAATACAATAGCCACAATGCCGACTTAAGTACAAGAAGACTGACTCTTCTTACTGTCTATGTTTTGAACCTTTCCTGTGAGACATGTTTTAGATTCCTATGCTTCACCTCAGGTTTACTGTATCCCCTGAACCTTCTTATTGACGATGGAACACAGAAACTGCATCAGAATTTAATACAAAAGGCATAATGCCGACTTAAGTACTACAAGACTAACTCTTCTTACTGTCCATGATATGAACCTTACCTGTGAGACTAGTTTTAGATTAAAACACTTCACTTCAATTTTACTGTACTGCTTGGACCTTCTTTTTGACGATGAAAATACAGTAATTACATCGAAATGAAATACAAAAGGCAAAATGCCCACTTAAGTCCAAGGGGACTGACTCTTCTTACATCCTATGATTTGAGCCTTTCCTGTAGGAATAGTTTAGATTCCGATGCTTCACTTCAGGTTTACTGTATTCCTTGGACCTTCTTATTGACGATGAAACACAGAAATTGCATCGGAATTAAATACAAAAGGCACAATGCCGACTTAAGGACAAGAGGACTGACTCCTCATACATTCTATGATTTTAGCCATTCCCGTGGGACGAGTTTAGATTCTGATGCTTCACTTTAGGTTTACTGTACCCCTTGGACCTTCTTATTAACGATGAAACACAGAAATTGCAACGGAAATAAATATAAAAGGCACAATGCCGACTGAAGTACAAGAAGACTGACTCTTCTTACTGCCTATGTTTTGAACCTTTCCTGTGAGACAAGTTTTGCATTCCGATGCATCACTTCAGGTTTACTGTATCCCTTGGACCTTCTTATTGACGATGAAACACAGAAATTACATCGGAATTAAATACAACAGGAACAATGCCGATCTAAGTTCAAGAGGAATAACTCTTCATATAGTATATGTTTTGAACCTTTCCTGTGAGACCTGTTTCAGATTCCGATGCTTCACGTCAGGTTTACTGTATCCCTCAGACCTTCTGATTGACGATGAAACACAGAAATTGCATCGGAATTAGATACAAAAGGCACAATGCCGACTTAAGTACAAGAAGACTGACTCTTCTTACTGTCTATGTTTTGAACCTTTCCTGTGTGACAAGTTTTAGATTCCGATGCTTCGCCTCAGGTTTACTGTATCCCCTGAACCTTCTTATTGACGATGAAACGCTGAAATTGCATCGGAATTAAAAACAATAGCCACAATGCCGACTTAAGTACAAGAAGAGGGACTCTTCTTCCTGTCTACGTTTTGAACATTTCCTGTGAGAGAAGTTTTGGATTGCGATGCTTCACTTCAGGTTTACTGTACTGCTTGGACCTTCTTTTTGACGATGAAAATACAGTAATTGCATCGAAATTAAATACAAAAGGCATAATGCCGACTTAAGTACTAGAAGACTGAGTCTTCTTACTGTCCATGATATGAACCTTTCCTGTGAGACCAGTTTTAGATTCCAATACTTCACTTCAGGTTTACTGTACTGCTTGGACCTTCTTTTTGACGATGAAAATACAGTAATTGCATCGAAATTAAATACAAAAGGCAAAATGCCCACTTAAGTCCAAGTGGACTGACTCTTCTTAAATCCTATGATTTGAGCCTTTCCTGTAGGAGCAGTTGAGATTCCGATGCTTCACTTCGGGTTTACTGTATTACTTGGACCTTCTTATTGACGATGAAACACAGAAATTGCAACGGAATTAAATACAAAAGGCACAATGCCGACCTAATTACAAGAAGAGTGACTCTTCACACTGTCTATGTCTTGAACCTTTCCTGTGAGACTAGTCTTTTGGTTGCGATGCTTAACTTCAGGTTTACTGTATCCCTTTGACCTTCTTATTGACGATGAAACACAGAAATTGCATCTGAATTGAAGACAAAAGGCACAATGCCGACATAAGTACAAGAACACTGACTCTTCTTACTGTCTGTGTTTTGAACCTTTCCTGTGAGACCAGTTTTAGATTCGATGCTTCACTTCAGGTTTACTGTGCCCCTTGGATCTTCTTATTGACGATGAAACATAGAAATTGCATCGGAATTAAATACAAAAGGCACAATGCCGACTTAAGTACAAGAGGACTCACTCGTCTTACATTATATGAATTAGAGCCTTTCCTGTGAGACCAGAGTTAGAAATCGATGCTTCACTTCAGGTTTACTGTATCCCTTGGACCTACTTATTGACGATGATACACAGAAATTGAATCGGAATTATATACAAAAGGCACAATGCCGCCTTAAGTACAAGAAGCCTGACTCTTCTTACTGTCTATGCTTTGAAACTTTCGTGTGAGACAAGTTTTGGATTGCGATGGTTCACTTCTGGTTTACTGTATGCATTGGGCCTTCTTATTGACGATGAAACACAGTAATTTCATGGGAATTAAATACAACAGGCACAATGCCGACTTAAGTACAAGAAGACTGACTTTTCTTACTTTCTATGTTTTGAACCTTTCCTGTGAGACCAGTTTTAGATTCCGATGCATCACTTCAGGATTACTGTGTCCCTTGGACCTTCTTACTGACGATGAAACACAGAAATTGCAGCTGGCCGGTGTGGCCGTGCGGTTAAAGGCGCTTCACTCTGGAACCGCGTGACCGCTACGGTCGCAGGTTCGAATCCAGCCTCGGGCATGAATGTGTGTGATTTCCATAGGTTGGTTAGGTTTAAACAGTTCTAAGTTCTACGGGACTGATGACCACAACAGTTAAGTCCCATAGGGCTCAGAGCCATTTGAACAGAAATTGCATCGGAATTAGATACAAAAGGCACAATGCCGACTTAAGTACAAGAGGACTGACTCTTCTTACATTCTATGATTTGAGCCTTTCCTGTGAGACCAGAGTTAGATATCGATGCTTCACTTCAGGTTTACTGTAGCCCTTGGACCTTCTTATTGACGATGAAACACAGAAATTGCATCGGAATTAAATACAAATGGCACAATGCCAACTTAAGTACAGGAAGACTGACTCTTCTTACTGTCTATGTTTTGAACCTTTCCTGTGAGACCAATTTTAGATTTCGATACTTCACTTCAGGTTTACTGTACCCCTTAGACCTTCTTTTTGACGATGAAACACAGTAATTGCATCGAAATTAAATACAAAAGGCTAAATGCCGACTTAAGTACAAGAGGACTGACTCTTCTTACACCCTATGATATGAGCCTCTCCTGTGAGACCAGTTTTAGATATAGATGCTTCACGTCAGGTTTACTGTATTCCTTTGACCTTCTAGTTGACGATGAAACACAGAAATTGCATCGGAATTAAATACAAAAGGCACAATGCCGACTTAAGGACAAGAGGACTGACTCCTCATACATTCTGTGATTTTAGCCTTTCCCGTGAGACGAGTTTGGATTCCGATGCTTCACTTCAGGTTTACTGTACCCCTTGGACCTTCTTATTAACGATGAAACACAGAAATTGCAACGGAAATAAATACAAAAGGCACAATGCCGACGTAAGTACAAGAAGAGTGACTCTTCTTACTGTGTATGATTCGAACCTTTCATGTGACAGAAGTTTTAGATTCCGATGCTTAACCTCAGATTTAGTGTATCCATTGGACATTCTTACTGACAATGAAACACAGAAATTGCATCGGAATTAGATACAATAGGCACAATGCCGACTTAAGTACAAGAAGAGTTTCTCTTCTTACTGTCTATGTTTTGAACCTTTCCTGTGAGACAAGCTTTGGATTGCGATGCTTAACTTCAGGTTTACTGTATCAATTGGACCTTCTTATTGACGATGAAACACAGAAATTGCATCGGAATTTAATACAAATGGCACAATGCCGACTTAAGTACAGGAAGACTGACTCTTCTTACTGTTAATGTTTTGAACCTTTCCTGTGAGACCAGTTTTAGATTCCGATACTTCACTTCAGGTTTACTGTACCCTCTGACCCTATTATTGACGATGATACACAGTAATTGCATCGAAATTAAATACAAAATGCAAAATGCCGACTCAAGTACAAGAGGACTGACTCTTCTTACATCCTTTGATATGAGCCCTTCCTGTGAGACCAGTTTCAGATACCGATGCTTCACGTCAGGTTTACTGTATACCTTTGACCTTCTAATTGACGATGAAACACAGAAATTGCATCGGAATTATATACAAAACGCACTATGCCGACTTTAGTACAAGAGGACTGACTCTTCTTACTTTCTATGATTTGAATCTTTCCTGTGAGGCCAGTTTTAGATTGCGATGCTTCACTTCAGTATTACTGTATCCCTCTGACCTTCTTGTTGACAATAAAACACAGAAATTGCTTCGGAATTAGATACAAAAGGCACAATGCCGACTTAAGTACAAGAAAATTGACTCTTCTTACTGTCTATGTTTTGAACCTTTCCTGTGAGACAAGTTTTAGATTCCGATGCTTCACCTCATATTTACTGTATCCATTGAACCTTCTTATTGACGATGAAACGCAGAAATTGCATCGGAATTAAATACAATAGCCACAATGCCGACTTAAGTACAAGAAGAGTGACTCTTCTTACTGTCTATGTTTTGAACCTTTCCTGTGAGAGAAGTTTCGGATTGCGATGCTTCACGTCAGGTTTACTGTATCCCTTGAACCTTCCTATTGACGATGAAACACAGAAATTGCATCGGAATTAAATACAAAAGGCATAATGCCGACTTAAGTACTAGAAGACTGACTCTTCTTATTGTCCATGATTTGAACCTTTCCTGTGAGACCAGTTTTAGATTCCAATACTTCACTTCAGGTTTACTGTACTGCTTGGACCTTCTTTTTGACGATGAAACACAGTAATTGCATCGAAATTAAATACAAAAGGCAAAATGCCCTCTTAAGACCAAGAGGACTGACTCTTCTTACATCCTATGATTTGAGCCTTTCTTGTAGGACCAGTTTAGATTCCGATGCTTCACTTCAGGTTTACTGTATTCCTTGGACCTTCGTATTTACGATGAAACACAGAAATTGCAACGGAATTAAATACAAAAGGCACAATGCCGACTTAAGTACAAGAGGATTGACTCGTCTTACACTCTATTATTTGAGCCTTTCCTGTGAGACCAGAGTTAGATATCAATGCTTCACTTCAGGTTTACTGTATCCCTTGGACCTTCTTACTGACGATGAAACACAGAAATTGCATCGGAATTAAAAACAAAAGGCACATTGCCGACTTAAGTACAAGAAGACTGACTCTTCTAAGTGTCTATGAATTGAGCCTTTCCTGTGAGACCAGTTTTAGATTGGGATGCTTCACTTTAGTATTACTGTATCCCTCTGACCTTCTTATTCACAAAAAAACACAGAAATTGCTTCGGAATTAGATTCAAAAGGCACAATGCCGACTTAACTACACGAAGACTGACTCTTCTTACTGTCTATGTTTTGAACCTTCCCTGTGAGGCAAGTTTTAGATTCCGATACTTCACCTCAGGTTTACTGTATTCCTTGAACCTTCTTATTGACGATGAAACGCAGAAATTGCATCGGAATTAAATACAATAGCCACAATGCCGACTTAAGAACAGGAAGAGTGACTCTTCTTACTGTCTATGTTTTGAACCTTTCCTGTGAGAGAAGTTTTGGATTGCGATGCCTCACTTCAGGTGTACTGTATCCCTTGGACTTTCCTATTGACGATGAAACGCAGAAATTGCATCGGAATTTAATACAAAAGGCATAATGCCGACTTAAGTACAAGAAGACTGACTCTTCTTACTGTCAATGATTTGAACCTTTCCTGTGAGACCAGTTTTACATTCCAATACTTCACATCAGGTTTACTGTATCCCTTGGACCTTCTTATTGACGATAAAACACAGAAATTGCCTCGGAATTAAATACATAATTCACAAAGCGGACTTAAGTACAAGAAGACTGACTCTTCTTACTGTCTATGTTTGGAACCTTTCCTGTGAGACCAGTTTTCGGTTCGGATGCTTCACTTCAGGTTTACTGTATCCCTTGGACCTACTTATTGACAATGAAACACAGAAATAGCATCGGAATTAAATACAAATGGCACAATGCCGACATAGTACAAGGAGACTGACTCTTCTTACTCTCTATGTTTTGAACCTTTCCTGTGAGACAAGTTTTAGATTCCAATGCTCCACCTCAGGTTTACTCTATCCCTTGGACCTTCTTATTGACGATGAAACGCAGAAATTGCATCGAAATTAAATACAAAAGGCACAATGCCGACTTAAGTACACGAAGAGTGACTCTTCTTACTGTCTATGTTTCGAACCTTCCCTGTGACACCAGTTTTAGATTCCGATGCTTCACTTCAGGTTTACTGTATCCCTTGGTCCTTCTTATTGTCGATGAAACACAGAAATTGCATCGCAATTAAATACAAAAGGCACAATGCCGACCTAAGTTCAAGAGGACTGACTCTCCATATTGTCTATGTTTTGAACCTTTCCTGTGAGACCAGTTTAGATTCCGATACTTCACTTCAGGTTTACTGTACCCTCTGGCCCTTCTTATTGACGATGATACACAGTAATTGCATCGAAATTAAATACAAAATGCAAAATGCCGACTCAAGTACAAGAGGACTGACTCTTCTTACATCCTTTGATATGAGCCCTTCCTGTGAGACCAGTTTCAGATACCGATGCTTCACGTCAGGTTTACTGTATACCTTTGACCTTCTAATTGACGATGAAACACAGAAATTGCATCGGAATTAAAAACAAAAGGCACATTGCCGACTTAAGTACAAGAAGACTGACTCTTCTAACTGTCTATGAATTGAGCCTTTCCTGTGAGACCAGTTTCAGATTAAGATGCTTCACTTCAAGTTTACTGTATCATTTGGACCTTCTTATTGACGATGAAACACAGAAATTGCATCGGAATTAAATACAAAAGGCACAATGCCGACTTAAGTACACAAAGAGTGACTCTTCTTACTGTCTATGTTTTGAACCTTCCCTGTGAGATCAGTTTTAGATTCCGATGTCTCAATTCAGGTTTGCTGTACCCCTTGGACCTTCTCATTGACGATGAAACACAGAAATTGCAACGTAATTAAATGCATAAGGCACAATGTTGACTTAAGTACAAGAAGACAGACTCTTCTCACTGTCTATGTTTTGAACCTTTCCTGTGAAACCAGGTTTAGATTCGGATGCTTCACTTCAGGTTTACTTTATCCCTCGGACCTTCTTATTGACGATGAAACACGGAAATTGCATCGGAATTAAATACAAAACGCATAATGCCGACTTATGTACAAGAAGACTCACTCTTTTTACTGTCTATGCTTTGAACCTTTCCTGTGAGACCAGTTTTAGGTTCCGATGATTCACTTCAGGTTTACTGTATCCTTTGGACTTTCTTATAGACGATGAGACACAGAAATTGCATCGGAATTAAATACATAAGGCACAATGGAGACTTAAGTGCAGGAAGACTGACTCTTCGAAGACTGACTCATCTCTCTGTCTATGGTTTGAACCTTTCCTATGACAAATTTTTAGATTCCGACGCCTCACCTCAGGTTTACTGTATCGCTTCGACCTTATTATTGACGATGAGGCACAGAAATTGCATCGGAATTAAATACAATAGGCACAATGACGACTTAAGTACACGAAGAGTGACTCTTCTTACTGTCTATGTTTTGAACCTTCCCTGTGAGACCAGTTTTAGATTCCGATGCTTCACTTCAGGTTTGCTGTACCCCTTGGACCTTCTTTTTGACGATGAAACACAGAAATTGCAACGTAATGAAATGCATAAGGCACAATGTTGACTTACGTACAAGAAGACAGACTCTTCTCACTGTCTATGTTTTGAACCTATCCTGTGAGACCAATTTTAGATTCCGATGCGTCACTTCAGGTTTAATGTATCCCTTGGACCGTCTTATTGACGATGAAACACAGAAACAGCATTGGAATTAAATACAAAAGGCACAATGCCGACTTAAGTACAGGAAGACTGACTCTTCTTACTGTCCATGTTTTGAACCTTTCCTGTGAGACCAGTTTTATATTCCGATACTTCACTTCAGGTTTACTGTACCCTTTGGACCTTCTTATTGACGATGATACACATTAATGGCATCGAAATTAAATACAATATGCAAATCGCCGACTCAAGTACAAGAGGACTGACTCTTCTTACATCCTTTGATTTGAGCCTTTCCTGTGAGACCGGTTTTAGATACCAATGCTTCACGTCAGGTTTACTGTATACCTTTGACCTTCTAATTGACGATGAAACACAGAAATTGCATCGGAATTAAATACGAAAGGCACTATGCCGACTTTAGTACAAGAGGACTGACTCTTCTTACTGTTTATGATTTGAACCTTTACTGTGAGACCAGTTTTAGATTGCGATGCTTCACTTCAGTATTACTGTATCCCTCTGACCTTCTTATTGACAATAAAACACAGAAATTGCTTCGGAGTTAGATACAAAAGGCACAATGCCGACTTAAGTACAAGGAGACTGACTCTTCTTATTGTCTATGTTTTGAAAATTTCCTGTGAGACAAGTTTTAGATTCCGATGCTTCACCTCAGGTATACTGTATCCCCTGAACCTTCTTATTGACGATGAAACGCAGAAATTGCATCGGAAATTAATACAATAGCCACAATGCCGACCTAAGTACAAGAAGAGTGACTCTTCTTACTGTCTATGTTTTGAACCTTTCCTGTGAGAGAAGTTTTGGATTGCAATGCTTCAATTCAGGTTTACTGTATCCCTTGGACCTTCCTATTGACGATGGAACACAGAAATTGCATCGGAATTAAATACAAAAGGCATAATGCCGACTTAAGTACTAGAAGACTGACTCTTCTTACTCTCCATGATTTGAACCTTTCCTGTGAGACCAGTTTTAGATTCCAATACTTCACTTCAGGTTTACTGTACTGCTTGGACCTTCTTTTTAACGATGAAAATACAGTAATTGCATCGAAATTAAATACAAAAGGCAAAATTCCCACTTAAGTCCAAGAGGACTGACTCTTCTTACATCCTATGATTTGAGCCTTTCCTGTAGGTGCAGTTTAGATTCCGATGCTTCTCTTCAGGTTTACTGTATTCCTTGGACCTTCTTATTGACGATGAAACACAGAAATTGCAACGGAATTAAATACAAAAGGCACAATGCCGACTTAAGTACAAGAAGAGTGACTCTTCATACTGTCTATGTTTTGAACCTTTCCTGTGAGACTAGTCTTTTTTTTGCGATGCTTAACTTCAGGTTTACTGTATCCCTTGGACCTTCTTATTGACGATGAAACACAGAAATTGCATCGGAATTAAATACAAAAGGCACAATGCCGACTTAAGAACAAGAGGACTCACTCGTCTTACATTCTATGATTTGAGCCTTTCCTGTGAGACCAGAGTTAGATATCGATGCTTCACTTCAGGGTTACTGTATCCCTTGGACCTTCTTATTGACGATGAAACACAGAAATTGCATCGGAATTAAATACAAAAGGAACATTGCGTACTTAAGTACAAGAAGACTGACTCTTCTTACTGTCTATGAATTGAGCCTTTCCTGTGAGACCAGTTTTAGATTAAGATGCTTCACTTCAAGTTTACTGTATCAATTGGACCTTCTTATTGACGATGAAACACAGAAATAGCATCGGAATTAAATACAAATGACACAATGCCAACTTAAGTACACGAAGAGTGACTCTTCTTACTGTCTAAGTTTTGGACCTTCCCTGTGAGACCAGTTTTGGATTCCGATGCTTCACTTCAGGTTTACTGTATCCCTTGGACCGTTTTATTGTCGATGAAACACAGAAATTGCATCGCAATTAAATACAAAAGCACAATGCCGACCTAAGTCCAAGAAGACTGACTCTTCATATTGGCTATATTTTGAACTTTTCCTGTGAGACCAGTTTTAGATTCCGATGCTTCACTACAGGTTTACTGTATCCCTCAGACCTTATGATTGACGATGAAACACAGAAATTGCATCGGAATTATAAACAAAAGGCACAATGTCGCCTTAAGTACAAGAAGCCTCACTCTTCTTACTGTCTATGTTAGAACCTTTCGTGTGAGACAAGTTTTGGATTGCGAAGCTTCACTTCTGGTTTACTGTATCCCTTGGACCTTCTTATTGACGATGAAGCACAGCAATTTCATGGGAATTAAATAAAAAAGGCACAATGCCGACTTAATTACAAGAAGACTCACTCTTCTTACTGTCTATGTTTTGAACCTTTCCTGTAAGACCATTTTTAGATTCCGATGCTTCACTTCAGGTTTACTGTGTCCCTTGGACTTTCTTATTGACGATGAAACACAGAAATTGCAGCTGGCCGGTGTGGCCGTGCGGTTAAAGGCGCTTCACTCGGGAACCGCGTGACCGCTACGGTCGCAGGTTCGAATCCAGCATCGGGCATGAATGTGTGTGATGTTCTTAGGTTAGTTAGGTTTAAACAGTTCTAAGTTCTACGGGGCTGATGACCACAGCAGTTAAGTCCCATAGTGCTCAGAGCCATTTGAACAGAAATTGTATCGGAATTAGATACAAAAGGCACAATGCCGACTTAAGTACAAGAGGACTGACTCTTCTTACATTGTATGATTTGAGCCTTTCCTGTGAGACCAGAGTTAGATATCGATGCTTCACGTCAGGTATACTGTATCCCTTGGACCTTCTTATTGACGATGAAACACAGAAGTTGCATCGGAATTAAATACAAATGGCACAATGCCGACTTAAGTACAAGATGACTGACTTTTCTTACTGTCTATGATTTGAGCCTTTCCTGTGAGACCAGTTTTAGATATCGATGTTCACGTCAGGTTTACTGTATTCCTTTGACCTTCTAGTTGACGATGAAACACAGATATTGCATCGGAATAAAATACAAAATGCACAATGCCGACTTAAGGACAAGAGGACTGACTCCTCATACATTCTGTGATTTTAGCCTTTCCCGTGAGACGAGTTTAGATTCCGATGCTTCACTTCAAGTTTACTGTACCCCTTGGACCACTTTATTAACGATGAAACACAGAAATTGCAACGGATATAAATACAAGAGGCACAATGCCGACTTAAGTACAAGAAGAGTGGCTCTTCTTACTGTCTATGTTTTGAACCTTTCCTGTGAGACAAGATTTGGATTGCGATGCTTAACTTCAGGTTTACTGTACCCTTTGGACCTTCTTATTGACGATGACACACAGTAATTGCATCGAAATTAAATACAAAATGCAAAATGCCGACTCAAGTACAAGAGGACTGACTCTTCTTACATCCTTTGATATGAGCCCTTCCTGTGAGACCAGTTTTAGATACCGATGCTTCACGTCAGGTTTACTGTATATCTTTGACCTTATAATTGACGATGAAACACAGAAATTGCATCGGAATTAAATACAAAAGGCACTATGCCGACTTTAGTACAATAGGACTGACTCTTCTTACTGTCTATGATTTGAACCTTTCCTGTGAGACCAGTTTTAGATTGCGATGCTTCACTTTAGTATTACTGTATCCCTCTGACCTTCTTATTCACAATAAAACACAGAAATTGCTTCGGAATTAGATTCAAAAGGCACAATGCCGACTTAAGTACACGAAGACTGACTCTTCTTTCTGTCTATGTTTTGAACCTTCCCTGTGAGGCAAGTTTCAGATTCCGATACTTCGACTCAGGTTTACTGTATCCCTTGAACCTTCTTATTGACGATGAAACGCAGAAATTGCATCGGAATTAAATACAATAGCCACAATGCCGACTTAAGAACAAGGAGAGTGGCTCTTCTTACTGTCTATGTTTTGAACCTTTCCTGTGAGAAAAGTTTTGGTTTGCGATGCTTCACTTCAGGTGTACTGTATCCCTTGGACCTTCCTATTGACGATGAAACACAGAAATTGCATCGGAATTTAATACAAAAGGCATAATGCCGACTTAAGTACAAGAAGACTGACTCTTCTTACTCTCTATGTTTCGAACCTTTCCTGTGAGACAAGTTTTAAATTCCAATGCTCCACCTCAGGTTTACCGTATTCCTTGGACGTTCTTATTGACGATGAAACACATTAATTGCTTCGGAATTTAATACAATAGGCACAATGCCGACTTAAGTACACGAAGAGTGACTCTTCTTACTGTCTACGCTTTGAACCTTACCTGTGAGACAAGTTATGAATTGCGATGCTTCACTTCTGGTTTACTGTATCCCTCGGACCTTCTTATTAACAATGAAACACAGAAATTTCATCGGAATTAAATACAAAAGGCACAATGCCGACTCAAGTACAAGAAGGCTGACTCTTCTTACTGTCTATGTCTTGAACCTTTCCTGTGAGACCTGTTTTAAATTCCGATGTTTCACTTCAAGTTTACTGTGTCCCTTGGACCTTCTTATTGACGATGAAACACAGAAATTGCATCGGAATTAAATACAAAAGGCACAATGCAGACTTAACTACAGGAAGACTGACTCTTCTTACTGTCTATGATTTGAGCATTTCCTGTGAGACCAGTTTTAGATGTGGATGCTTCACGTCAGGTTTACTGTGTCCCTTTGACCTTCTAGTTGACGATGAAACGCAGAAATTGCATCGAAATTAAATACAAAAGGCACAATGCTGACTTAAGTACACGAAGAGTGACTCTTCTTACTGTCTATGTTTTGAACCTTCCCTGTGAGACCAGTTTTAGATTCCGATGCTTCACTTCAGGTTTACTGTATCCCTTGGTCCTTCTTATTGTCGATGAAACACAGAAATTGCATCGCAATTAAATACAAAAGGCACAATGCCGACCTAAGTTCAAGAGGACTGACTCTCCATATTGTCTATGTTTTGAACCTTTCCTGTGAGACCAGTTTAGATTCCGATGCTTCACTTCAGGTTTGCTGTATCCCTCAGACCTTATGATTGACGATGAAACACAGAAATTGCTTCGGAATTATATACAAAAGGCACAATGCCGCCTTAAGTACAAGAAGACTGACTCGTCTTACTGTCTATGCTTTGAAACTTTCGTGTGAGACAAGTTTTGGATTGCGATGCTTCACTTCTGGTTTACTGTATCCCTTGGACCTTCTTATTGACGATGAAACACAGCAATTTCATGGGAATTAAATACAAAAGGCACAATGCCGACATAAGTACAAGAAGACTGACTTTTCTTACTTTCTATGTTTTGAACCTTTCCTGTGAGACCAGTTTTAGATTCCGATGCTTCACTTCAGGTTTACTGTGTCCCTTGGACCTTCTTATTGACGATGAATCACAGAAATTGCAGCTGGCCGATGTGGCCGTGCGGTTAAAGGCGCTTCACTCTGGAACCGCGTGACCGCTACGGTCGCAGGTTCGAATCCTGCCTCGGGCATGAATGTGTGTGATGTCCTTAGGTTAGTTAGGTTTAAACAGTTCTAAGTTCTACGGGACTGATGACCATAGCAGTTAAGTCCCATAGTGCTCAGAGCCATTTGAACAGAAATTGCATCGGAATTAGATACAAAAGGCACATTGCCGACTTAAGTACAAGAGGACTGACTCTTCTTACATTCTATGATTTGAGCCTTTCCTGTGAGACCAGAGTCAGATATCGATGCTTCACTTCAGGTTTACTGTATCCCTTGGACCTTCTTATTGACGATGAAACACAGAAATTGCATCGGAATTAAACACAAAAGGTACATTGCCGACTTAAGTACAAGATGACTGACTTTTCTTACTGTCTATGAATTGAGCCTTTCCTGTGAGACCAGTTTTAGATATCGATGCTTCACGTCAGGTTTACTGTATTCCTTTGACCTTTTAGTTGACGATGAAACACAGAAATTGCATCGGAATTAAATACAAAATGCACAATGCCGACTTAAGGACAAGAGGACTGACTCCTCATACATTCTATGATTTTAGCCTTTCCAGTGAGACGAGTTTAGATTCCGATGCTTCACTTCAGGTTTACTGTACCCCTTGGACCTTCTAATTAACGATGAAACACAGAATTTGCAACGGAAATAAATACAAAAGGCACAATGCTGACTTAAGTTCAATAGGACTGACTCTTCTTACTGTCTATGCTTTGAACCTATCCTGTGACACCAATTTTAGATTCCGATGCGTCACTTCAGGTTTAATGTATCCCTTGAACCTTCTTATTGACGATGAAACACAGAAATTGCTTCGGAATTAAATACAATAGCCACAATGCCGACTTAAGTACAAGAAGAGTGACTCTTCTTACTGTCTATGATTCGAACCTTTCATGTAACACACGTTTTAGATTCCGATGCTTCACCTCAGATTTAGTGTATCCCTTGGACCTTCTTACTGACGATGAAACACGGAAATTGCATCGGAATTAAATGCAAAAGGCATTATGCCGACTTAAGTACTAGAAGGCTGACTCTTCTTACTGTCCATGATTTGAACCTTTCCTGTGACCACCAGTTTTAGATTCCAATACTTCACTTCAGGTTTACTGTTTTGCTTGGACCTTCTTTTTGACGATGAAACACAGTAATTGCATCGAAATTAAATACAAAATGCAAAATGCTCACTTAAGTCCAAGAGGACTGACTCTACTTACATCCTACGATTTGAGCCTTTCCTGTAGGAGCAGTTTAGATTCCGATGCTTCACTTACTGTATTCCTTGGACCTTCTTATTGACGATGAAACACTGAAATTGCAACGGAAATAAATACAAGAGGCACAATGCCGACTTAAGTACAAGAAGAGTGACTCTTCTTACTGTCTGTGATTCGAACCTTTCATGTGACACAAGTTTTAGATTCCGATGCTTCACCTCAGATTTAGTGTATCACTTGGACCTTCTTACTGACGATGAAACACAGAAATTGCATCGGAATTAGATACAATAGGCACAATGCCGACTTAAGAACAAGGAGAGTGACTCTTCTTACTGTCTATGTTTTGAACCTTTCCTGTGAGAAAAGTTTTGGTTTGCGATGCTTCACTTCTGGTTTACTGTATCCCTTGGACCTTCTTATTGACGATGAAACACAGCAATTTCATGGGAATTAAATACAAAAGGCACAATGCCGACATAAGTACAAGAAGACTGACTTTTCTTACTTTCTATGTTTTGAACCTTTCCTGTGAGACCAGTTTTAGATTCCGATGCTTCACTTCAGGTTTACTGTGTCCCTTGGACCTTCTTATTGACGATGAAACACAGAAATTGCAGCTGGCCGATGTGGCCGTGCGGTTAAAGGCGCTTCACTCTGGAACCGCGTGACCGCTTCGGTCGCAGGTTCGAATCCTGCCTCGGGCATGAATGTGTGTGATGTCCTTAGGTTAGTTAGGTTTAAACAGTTCTAAGTTCTACGGGACTGATGACCATAGCAGTTAAGTCCCATAGTGCTCAGAGCCATTTGAACAGAAATTGCATCGGAATTAGATACAAAAGGCACAATGCCGACTTAAGTACAAGAGGACTGACTCTTCTTACATTCTATGATTTGAGCCTTTCCTGTGAGACCAGAGTCAGATATCGATGCTTCACTTCAGGTTTACTGTATCCCTTGGACCTTCTTATTGACGATGAAACACAGAAATTGCATCGGAATTAAATACAAAAGCACAATGCCGACCTAAGTCCAAGAAGACTGACTCTTCATATTGGCTATATTTTGAACTTTTCCTGTGAGACCAGTTTTAGATTCCGATGCTTCACTACAGGTTTACTGTATCCCTCAGACCTTATGATTGACGATGAAACACAGAAATTGCATCGGAATTATATACAAAAGGCACAATGTCCCTTAAGTACAAGAAGCCTCACTCTTCTTACTGTCTATGTTAGAACCTTTCGTGTGAGACAAGTTTTGGATTGCGAAGCTTCACTTCTGGTTTACTGTATCCCTTGGACCTTCTTATTGACGATGAAACACAGCAATTTCATGGGAATTAAATAAAAAAGGCACAATGCCGACTTAATTACAAGAAGACTCACTCTTCTTACTGTCTATGTTTTGAACCTTTCCTGTAAGACCATTTTTAGATTCCGATGCTTCACTTCAGGTTTACTGTGTCCCTTGGACTTTCTTATTGACGATGAAACACAGAAATTGCAGCTGGCCGGTGTGGCCGTGCGGTTAAAGGCGCTTCACTCTGGAACCGCGTGACCGCTACGGTCGCAGGTTCGAATCCAGCATCGGGCATGAATGTGTGTGATGTCCTTAGGTTAGTTAGGTTTAAACAGTTCTAAGTTCTACGGGGCTGATGACCACAGCAGTTAAGTCCCATAGTGCTCAGAGCCATTTGAACAGAAATTGCATCGGAATTAGATACAAAAGGCACAATGCCGTCTTAAGTACAAGAGGACTGACTCTTCTTACATTGTATGATTTGAGCCTTTCCTGTGAGACCAGAGTTAGATATCGATGCTTCACGTCAGGTATACTGTATCCCTTGGACCTTCTTATTGACGATGAAACACAGAAGTTGCATCGGAATTAAATACAAATGGCACAATGCCGACTTAAGGACAAGATGACTGACTTTTCTTACTGTCTATGATTTGAGCCTTTCCTGTGAGACCAGTTTTAGATATCGATGTTCACGTCAGGTTTACTGTATTCCTTTGACCTTCTAGTTGACGATGAAACACAGAAATTGCATCGGAATTAAATACAAAATGCACAATGCCGACTTAAGGACAAGAGGACTGACTCCTCATACATTCTGTGATTTTAGCCTTTCCCGTGAGACGAGTTTAGATTCCGATGCTTCACTTCAGGTTTACTGTACCCCTTGGACCACTTTATTAACGATGAAACACAGAAATTGCAACGGAAATAAATACAAGAGGCACAATGCCGACTTAAGTACAAGAAGAGTGACTCTTCTTACTGTCTGTGATTCGAACCTTTCATGTGACACAAGTTTTAGATTCCGATGCTTCACCTCAGATTTAGTGTATCACTTGGACCTTCTTACTGACGATGAAACACAGAAATTGCATCGGAATTAGATACAATAGGCACAATGCCGACTTAAGTACAAGAAGAGTGGCTCTTCTTACTGTCTATGTTTTGAACCTTTCCTGTGAGACAAGATTTGGATTGCGATGCTTAACTTCAGGTTTACTGTACCCTTTGGACCTTCTTATTGACGATGACACACAGTAATTGCATCGAAATTAAATACAAAATGCAAAATGCCGACTCAAGTACGAGAGGACTGACTCTTCTTACATCCTTTGATATGAGCCCTTCCTGTGAGACCAGTTTTAGATACCGATGCTTCACGTCAGGTTTACTGTATATCTTTGACCTTATAATTGACGATGAAACACAGAAATTGCATCGGAATTAAATACAAAAGGCACTATGCCGACTTTAGTACAATAGGACTGACTCTTCTTACTGTCTATGATTTGAACCTTTCCTGTGAGACCAGTTTTAGATTGCGATGCTTCACTTTAGTATTACTGTATCCCTCTGACCTTCTTATTGACAATAAAACACAGAAATTGCTTCGGAATTAGATTCAAAAGGCACAATGCCGACTTAAGTACACGAAGACTGACTCTTCTTTCTGTCTATGTTTTGAACCTTCCCTGTGAGGCAAGTTTCAGATTCCGATACTTCACCTCAGGTTTACTGTATCCCTTGAACCTTCTTATTGACGATGAAACGCAGAAATTGCATCGGAATTAAATACAATAGCCACAATGCCGACTTAAGAACAAGGAGAGTGACTCTTCTTACTGTCTATGTTTTGAACCTTTCCTGTGAGAAAAGTTTTGGTTTGCGATGCTTCACTTCAGGTGTACTGTATCCCTTGGACCTTCCTATTGACGATGAAACACAGAAATTGCATCGGAATTTAATACAAAAGGCATAATGCCGACTTAAGTACAAGAAGACTGACTCTTCTTACTGTCCATGATTTGAACCTCTCCTGTGAGGCCAGTTTTAGATTCCAATACTTCACTTCAGGTTTACTGTATCCCTTGGACCTACTTATTGACAATGAAACACAGAAATAGCATCGGAATTAAATACAAATGGCACAATGACGACTTAGTACAAGGAGACTGACTCTTCTTACTCTCTATGTTTCGAACCTTTCCTGTGAGACAAGTTTTAAATTCCAATGCTCCACCTCAGGTTTACCGTATCCCTTGGACCTTCTTATTGACGATGAAACACATTAATTGCTTCGGAATTTAATACAATAGGCACAATGCCGACTTAAATAGACGAAGAGTGACTCTTCTTACTGTCTATGCTTTGAACCTTACCTGTGAGACAAGTTATGAATTGCGATGCTTCACTTCTGGTTTACTGTATCCCTCGGACCTTCTTATTAACAATGAAACACAGAAATTTCATCGGAATTAAATACAAAAGGCACAATGCCGACTACAGTACAAGAAGACTGACTCTTCTTACTGTCTATGTCTTGAACCTTTCCTGTGAGACCTGTTTTAAATTCCGATGTTTCACTTCAGGTTTACTGTGTCCCTTGGACCTTCTTATTGACGATGAAACACAGAAATTGCATCGGAATTAAATACAAAAGGCACAATTCAGACTTAACTACAGGAAGACTGACTCTTCTTACTGTCTATGATTTGAGCATTTCCTGTGAGACCAGTTTTAGATGTGGATGCTTCACGTCAGGTTTACTGTGTCCCTTTGACCTTCTAGTTGACGATGAAACGCAGAAATTGCATCGAAATTAAATACAAAAGGCACAATGCTGACTTAAGTACACGAAGAGTGACTCTTCTTACTGTCTATGTTTTGAACCTTCCCTGTGAGACCAGTTTTAGATTCCGATGCTTCACTTCAGGTTTACTGTATCCCTTGCTCCTTCTTATTGTCCATGAAACACAGAAATTGCATCGCAATTAAATACAAAAGGCACAATGCCGACCTAAGTTCAAGAGGACTGACTCTCCATATTGTCTATGTTTTGAACCTTTCCTGTGAGACCAGTTTAGATTCCGATGCTTCACTTCAGGTTTGCTGTATCCCTCAGACCTTATGATAGACGATGAAACACAGAAATTGCTTCGGAATTAGATTCAAAAGGCACAATGCCGACTTAAGTACACGAAGACTGACTCTTCTTTCTGTCTATGTTTTGAACCTTCCCTGTGAGGCAAGTTTCAGATTCCGATACTTCACCTCAGGTTTACTGTATCCCTTGAACCTTCTTATTGACGATGAAACACAGACATTGCTTCGGAATTAAATACAATAGCCACAATGCCGACTTAAGTACAAGAAGAGTGACTCTTCTTACTGTCTATGATTCGAACCTTTCATGTAACACACGTTTTAGATTCCGATGCTTCACCTCAGATTTAGTGTATCCCTTGGACCTTCTTACTGACGATGAAACACGGAAAATGCATCGGAATTAAATGCAAAAGGCATTATGCCGACTGAAGTACTAGAAGGCTGACTCTTCTTACTGTCCATGATTTGAACCTTTCCTGTGACCACCAGTTTTAGATTCCAATACTTCACTTCAGGTTTACTGTTTTGCTTGGACCTTCTTTTTGACGATGAAACACAGTAATTGCATCGAAATTAAATACAAAATGCAAAATGCTCACTTAAGTCCAAGAGGACTGACTCTACTTACATCCTACGATTTGAGCCTTTCCTGTAGGAGCAGTTTAGATTCCGATGCTTCACTTCAGGTTTACTGTATTCCTTGGACCTTCTTATTGACGATGAAACACTGAAATTGCAACGGAATTAAATACAATAGGCACAATGCCGACTTAAGTACAAGAAGAGTGGCTCTTCTTACTGTCTATGTTTTGAACCTTTCCTGTGAGACAAGTTTTGGATTGCGATGCTTAACTTCAGGTTTACTGTATCCCTTGGACATTTTTATTGACGATGAAACACAGAAATTGCATCGAAATTAAATACAATATGCAAAATGCCGACTCAAGTACAAGAGGACAGACTCTTCTTACATCCTTTGAAATGAGCCTTTACTGTGAGACCAGTTTTAGATACCGATGCTTCACGTCAGGTTTACTGTATACCTTTGACCTTCTAATTGACGATGAAACACTGAAACTGCATGGGAATTAAATACAAAAGGCACTATGCCGACTTTAGTACAAGAGGACTGACTCTTCTTACTGTCTATGATTTGAACCTTTCCTGTGAGACCAGTTTTAGATTGCGATGCTTCACTTCAGTATTACTGTATCCCTCTGACCCTCTTATTGACAATAAAACAAAGAAATTGCATCGGAATTAGATACAAAAGGCACAATGCCGACTTAAGTACAAGAAGACTGACTCTTCTTACTGTCTATGTTTTGAACCTTTCCTGTGAGACAAGTTTTAGATTCCGATGCTTCACCTCAGGTTTACTGTATCCCTTGAATCTTCTTATTCACGATGAAACGCAGAAATTGCATCGGAATTAAATACAATAGCCACAATGCCGACTTAAGTACAAGAAGAGTGACTCTTCTTACTGTCTATGTTTTGAACCTTTCCTGTGAGAGAAGTTTTGGATTGCGATGCTTCACTTCAGGTTCACTGTATCTCTTGGACCTTCCTATTGACGATGAAACACAGAAATTGCATCGGAATTAAATGCAAAAGGCATTATGCCGATTTAAGTACTAGAAGGCTGACTCTTCTTACTGTCCATGATTTGAACCTTTCCTGTGACCACCAGTTTTAGATTCCAATACTTCACTTCAGGTTTACTGTTTTGCTTGGACCTTCTTTTTGACGATGAAACACAGTAATTGCATCGAAATTAAATACAAAAGGCAAAATGCTGACTTAAGTCCAAGAGGACTGACTCTACTTACATCCTACGATTTGAGCCTTTCCTGTAGGAGCAGTTTAGATTCCGATGCTTCACTTCAGGTTTACTGTATTCCTTGGACCTTCTTATTGACGATGAAACACTGAAATTGCAACGGAATTAAATACAAAAGGCACAATGCCGACTCAAGTACAAGAAGAGTGACTCTTCTTACTGTCTATGTTTTGAACCTTTCCTGTGAGACTAGTATTTGGTTGCGATGCTTAACTTCAGGTTTACTGTATCCCTTGGACTTTCTTATTGACGATGAAACACAGAAATTGCATCTGAATTGAACCCAAAAGCACAATGCCGACTTAAGTCCAAGAAGACTGACCTTTCTTACATTCTATGATTTGAGCCTTTCCTGTGGGACCAGAGTTAGATATCGGTGCTTCACTTCAGGTTTACTGTATCCCTTGAACCTTCTTCTTGTCGATGAAACACAGAAATTGCATCGGAATTAAATACAAAAGGCACATTGCCGACTTAAGTACAAGAAGACTGACTCTTCTTACTGTCTATGAATTGAGCCTTTCCTGTGAGACCAGTTTTAGATTAAGATGCTTCACATCAAGTTTACTGTATCATTTGGACCTTCTTATTGACGATGAAACACAGAAATTGCATCGGAATTAAATACAAAATGCACAATGCCGACGTAAGTACAGGAAGACTGACTCTTCTTACTGTCCATGTTTTGAACCTTTCCTGTGAGACCAGTTTTAGTTTCCGATACTTCACATCAGGTTCACTGTACCCCTTGGACCTTCTTATTGACGATGATACACAGTAAATGCATCGAAATTAAATACAAAAGGCAAAATGCCGACTTAAGTACAAGATGACTGTCTCCTCTTACATCCTATGATTTGAGCCTTTCCTGTCAGACCAGTTTTAGATATCGATGCCTCACGTCAGGTTTACTGTATCCCTTTGACCTTCTAATTGACGATGAAACACAGAAATTGCATCGGAATTAAATACAAAAGGCACAATGCCGACTTTAGTACAAGAGGAATGACTCCTCTTACTGTCTATGTTTTGAACCATTCCTGTGAGAATAATTTTAGATTCACATGGTTCACTTCAGGTTTACTGTGTCCCTTGGACCTTCTTATTGACGATGAAACACAGAAATTGCATCGGGATTAAATACAAAATGCACAATGCCGACTTAAGTACAGGAAGACTGACCCTTCTTACAGTCCATGTTTTGAACCTTTCCTGTGAGTCCAGTTTTAGATTCCGATACTTCACTTCAGTTTTGCTGTACCCCTTGGACCTTCTTATTGACGATGAAACACACTAATTGCATCGAAATAAATACAAAAGGGAAAATGCCGACTTAAGTGCAAGAGAACTGACTCTTCTTATATCCTATGATTTGAGCCTTTCCTGTGGGACCAGTTTTAGATATCGATGCATCTCGTCAGGTTCACTGTATCCCTTTGACCTTCTAATTGAGGTTGAAACACAGAAATTGCATCGGAATTAAATAAAAAAGGCACAATGCCGACTAGTACAAGAGAACTGGCTCATCTTACTGTCTATGTTTGAACCTTTCCTGTGAGACTAGTTTTAGACTCCGAAGTTCCACTTCAGGTTTACTGTATCCCTTGGAGCTTCTTATTGACGATGAAACACAGAAATTGCATCGGAATTAAATATCAAAGGCACAATTCCGACTTAAGTACAAGAGAACTGACTCTTCTTATAATCTATGATTTTAGCCTTTCCTGTGAGACCAGTTTCGAATCCAATGCTTCAGTTCAGGTTTTTTGTATACCTCGGAACGTCTTATTGACGATGAAACACAGAAAATGCATCGGAATTAGATACAAAACGCACAATGCCGACTTAAGTGCAAGAAGACTGACTCTTCTTACTGGCTATGTTTTGAACCTTTCCTGGGAGACCAGTTTTAGGTTCCGATGCTTCACTTCTGGTTTACAGTATCTTTCGGACCTTCTTTTTGACGATGAAACACAGAAATTGCATCGGAAATAAATACCAAAGGCACAATGCCGACTTAAGTACAAGAGAACTGACTCTTCTTACAATCTATGATTTTAGCCTTTCCTGTGAGACCAGTTTCGAAACCAATGCTTCAGTTCAGGTTTACTGTATACCTCGGACCTTCTTATTGACGATGAAACACAGAAATTGCATCGGAATTAGATACAAAACGCACAATGCCGACTTAAGTGCAAGAAGACTGACTCTTCTTACTGGCTATGTTTTGAACCTTTCCTGGGAGACCAGTTTTAGGTTCCGATGCTTCACTTCTGGTTTACTGTATCCTTCGGACCTTCCTATTGACGATGAAACACAGAAATTGCATCGGAAACAAATACCAAAGGCACAATGCCGACTTAAGTACAAGAGGACTGACTCTTCTTACTGCCTATGATTTGAAACTTTCCTGTGAGACAAGTTTTAGATTCCGATGCTTCACCTCAGGTTTATTGTATCCCTTGGAACTTCTTATTGACGATGAAACACAAAAGTTGCATCGGAATTAAATACAATAGGCACAATGACGACTTTAGTACAAGAAGAGTGACTCTTCTTACTGTCTATGCCTTGAATCTTTCCTGCGAGACAAGTTTTGGATTGCGATGCTTCACTTCAGGTTTACTGTATCCCTTGGACCTTGTTATTGACGATGAAACACAGAAATTGCATCGGAATTAAATACAAAAGGCATAATGCCGACTTAAGTACAGGAAGACTGACTTGTCTTACTCTCCATGTTTTTAACCTTTCCTGTGAGACCAGTTTTGGATTCCGATGCTTCACTTGAGGCTTACTGTACTCCTTGGACCTTCTTATTGACGATGAAACACAGTAATTGCATCGAAATTAAATATAAAAGGCAAAATGCCGACTTAAGTACAAGAGGAGTGACTCTTCTTACATCCTATGCTTTGAACCTTTCCTGTGAACCAGTTTTTGATTCCGATGCTTCACTTCAGGTTTACTGTATCCGTCGGACCTTCTTATTGAAAATGAAACACTGAAATTGCATCGGAATTAGATACAAAAGGCACAATGCCGACTTAAGTACAAGATGACTGACTCTTCTTACTGGCTATGTTTTGAACCTTCCCTGGGAGACCAGTTTTAGGTTCCAATGCTTCACTTCAGGTTTACTGTATCCCTCGGACCTTCTTATTGACGATGAAACACAGAAATTGCATGGGAAATAAATACCAAAGGCACAATGCCGACTTAAGTACAAGAGAACTGACTCTTCTTGCAATCTATGATTTTAGCCTTTCCTGTGAGACCAGTTTCGAATCCAATGCTTCAGTTCAGGTTTACTGTATACCTCGGACCTTCTTATTGACGATGAAACACAGAAATTGCATCGGAATTAAATACAAAACGCACAATGCCGACATAAGTGCAAGAAGACTGACTCCTCTTACTGGCTATGTTTTGAACCTTTCCTGGGAGACCCGTTTTAGGTTCCGATGCTTCACTTCTGGTTTACTGTATCCTTCGGACCTTCTTATTGACGATGAAAGACAGAAATTGCATCGGAAATAAATACCAAAGGCACAATGCCGACTTAAGTACAAGTGGACTGACTCTTCTTACTGTCTATGATTTGAACCTTTCCTGTGAGACAAGTTTTGGATTGCGATGCTTCACTTTACGTGTACTGTATCCCTTGGACCTTGTTATTGACGATGAAACACAGAAATAGCAACGGAATTAAATACAAAAGGCATAATGCCGAATTAAGTACAGGAAGACTGACTTGTCTCACTGTCCATGCTTTGAACCTTTCCTGTGAGACCAGTTTTGGATTCCGATGCTTCACATGAGGTTTACTGTACTCCTTGGACCTTCTTATTGACGATGAAACACAGTAATTGCATCGAAATTAAATATGAAAGGCAAAATGGCGACTTAAGTACAAGAGGAGTGACTCTTCTTACATCCTATGCTTTGAACCTTTCCTGTGAACCAGTTTTGGATTCCGATGCTTCATTTCAGGTTTACTGTATCCCTTGGACCTTTTTATTGATGATGAAACACAGAAATTGCATTGGAATTAAATACAAGAGGCATAATGCCGACTTAAGTACAAGAATACTGACACTTCTTACTGTCTATGTTTTGAACCTTTCCTGTGACACAAGTTATAGATTCTGCTGCTTCACCTCAGGTTTACTGTATCCCTTGGACCTTCTTATTGACGATGAAACACAGAAATTGCGTCGGAATTAAATACAATAGGCACAATGCCGACTTAAGTACACGAAGAGTGACTCTTCTTACTGTCTATGTTTTGAACCTTCCCTGTGAGCCCAGTTTTAGATTCCGATGCTTCACTTCAGGTTTACTGTACCCCTTTGACATTCTTGTTGTCGATGAAACACAAAAATTGCATCGGAATTAAATACAAAAGGCACAATGCAGACCCAAGTTCAAGAGGACTGACTCTTCATATTGTCTATGTTGTGAACCTTTCCTGTGAGACCAGTTTTAATTTCCAATGCTTACCTTCAGGTTTACTGTATCCCTCGGACCTTCTTATTGACGATGAAACACAGAAACTGCATCCTAATTTAATACAAAAGTCACAATGCCGACTGACACACAAGAGGACTGACACTCTAACTTTCCATGATTGAACCTTACCTATGAGTCCAGTTTTAGATTACGATGCTTCACTTCAGGTTTACTGTATAGCTTGGACCATCTTATTGACGATGAAACACAGAAATTGCATCCAAGTTTAATACAAAAGGCACAATGCCGACTTAAGTACAAGAGGACTGACACTCTAACTTTCCATGATTGAACCTTACCTATGAGTCCAGTTTTAGATTACGATGCTTCACTTCAGGTTTACTGTATCGCTTGGACCTTCTTGTTGTCGATGAAACACAGAATTTGCATCCGAATTTAATACAAATGGCACAATGCCGACTTAAGTACAAGAGGACTGACAATCTCACTTTCTGTGATATGAACGTCCCCTGTGAGTCCAGTTTTAGATTACGATGCTTCACTTCATGTTTACTGTATCCCTTGGACCTTCTTATTGACGATGAAACAGAGAAATTGCATCCGAATTTAATACAAAAGGCACAATGCCGATCAAAGTACAAGAGGACTGACACTCTAACTTTCAATGATTTGAACCTCTCCTGTGAGTCCAGTTTTAAATTCCGATGCTTCACGTCAGGTTTACTGTGTACCTTGGACCTTCGTATTGACGATGAAACACAGAAATCGCATCCGAATTTAATACAAAAGGAACAATGCTGACTTAAGTACAAGAGGACTGACACTCTAACTTTCTATGATTTGAACCTCCACTGTGAATCCAGTTTTAGATTACGATGCTTCACTTCAGGTATACTGTATACCTTGGACCTTCTTATTGACGATGAAACATAGAAATTGCATCCGAATTTAATACAGAAGGCACAGTGCCGACTTAAGTACAAGAGGACTGACACCCTCACTTTGTATGATTGGATCCTCTCCAGTGAGTCCAGTTTCAGATTACGATGCTTCACATCAGGTTTACTGTATCCTTTGGACCTTCTTATTGACGATGAAACACAGAAATTGCATCCGAATTTAATAAAAAAGGCACAATGCCGATTTAAGTACAAGAGGACTGACACACTCACTTTCTACGTTTTGAACCTCGCCTGTGCGTCCAGTTTTAGATTACGATGCTTCACTTCAGGTTTACTGTATCCCTTGGACCTACTTATTGACGATGAAAAACAGAAATTGCATCCGAATTTAATACAAATGGCACAATGCCGACTTAAGTACAAGAGGAATGACACTCTAACTTTCTATGATTTGAACCTCCCCTGTGAGTCCAGTTTTAGATTCCGATGCTTCAATTCGGGTTTACTGTATACCTTGGACCTTCTTATTGACGATGAAACACAGAAATTGCATACGAATTTAATACAAAAGGCACAATGCCGACTTAAGTACAAGATGACAGGCACTCTACCTTTCTATGATTTGAACCTCCCCTGAGAGTCCAGTTTTAGATTCCGATGCTTCACTTCAGGTTTACTCTACACCTTGGACCTTCTTATTGACGATAAAACACAGAAATTGCATCCGAATTTATTACAAAAGGCACAATGCCGACTTAAGTACAAGAGGACTGACACTCTAACTTTCTATGACTTGAACCTCCCCTGTGAGTCCAGTTTTAAATTCCGATGCTTCACTTCAGGTTTACTGTGTACCTTGGACCTTCGTATTGACGATGAAACACAGAAATTGCATCTGCGATTTAATACAAAAGGCACTATGCCGACTTAAGTACAAGAGGACTGACACTCTGACTATATATGATTCTAACCTCTCCTGTGAGTCCTGTTTTAGATTACAATGCTTCACATCAGGTTCACTGTATCCCTTGGACCTTCTTATTGACGATGAAACACAGAAATTGCATCCGAATTTAATACAAAAGGCACAATGCCGACTTAAGTACAAGGGGACTGACACTCTAACTTTCTATGATTTGAACCTCTCCTGTGAGTCCAGTTTTAGCTTCCGATGCTACACTTCAGGTTTACTGTATCCCTTGTACCTTCTTATTGACGATGAAACGCAGAAATTGCATCCGAAATTAATACAAAAGACACAATGCCGACTTAAGTACAAGAGGACTGACACTCTATCATTCTATGATTTGAACCTCTCCCGTGATTCCAGTTTTAGATTACGGTGCTTCACATCAGGATTACTGTATACCTTGGACCTTGTTATTGAGGATGAAACACAGAAATAGCATTTGAATTTAATACAAAAGGCACAATGCCGATTTAAGTACAAGAGGACTGAAACTCTAATTCTCTATGATTTGAACCTCTCCTGTGAGTCCAGTTTTAGATTACGATGCTTCACTTCAGGTTTACTGTATCCCTTGGACATTCTTATTGACGATGAAACACAGAAATTGCATACGAATTTAATACAAAAGGCACAATGCCGACTTAAGTAGAAGAGGACAGACATTCTAACCTTCTATGATTTGAACCTCCCCTGTGAGTCCAGTTTTAGATTATGATGCTTCACTTCAGGTTTACTGTATACCTTGGACCTTCTTATTGACGATGAAACACAGAAATTGCATCCGAATTTAATACAAAAAACACAATTGCGACTTACTTACAAGAGGACTGACACTCTAACTTTCTATGATTGAACCTCTCACGTAAGTCCAGTTTTAGCTTCCGATGCTTCACTTCAGCTTTACTGTATCCCTTGGACCTTCTTATTGACGATGAAACACAGAAACTGCATCCGAATTTAATACAAAAGGCACAATGAGGTCTTAAGTACAAGAGGACTGACACTCTCACTTTCTATGATTTGAACCTCTCCTGTGATTCTAGTTTTAGATTCCGATGCATCACTTCAGGTTTACTGTATCCTTTGGACCTTCTTATTGACGATGAAACACAGAAATTGCATCCGAGTTTAATACAAAAGGCACAATGCCGACTTAAGTACAAGAGGACTGACACTCTAACTTTCCATGATTGGAACCTCTCCTGTGAGTCCAGTTTTAGATTACGATGCTTCACTTCAGGTTTGCTGTATCGCTTGGACCTTCGTATTGACGATGAAACACAGAAATTGTATCCGAATTTAATACAAATGGCACAATGCCGACTTAAGTACAAGAGGACTGACAATCTCACTTTCTATGATATGAACGTCCCCTGTGAGTCCAGTTTTAGATTACAATGCTTCACTTCATGTTTACTGTATCCCTTGGACCTTCTTATTGACGATGAAACACAGAAATTGCATCCGAATTTAATTGAAAAGGCACAATGCCGACTTAAGTACAAGAGGACTGACACTCTAACTTTCTATGATTTGAACCTCTCCCGTGAGTCCAATTTTAGCTTCCGATGCTTCATTCCAGGTTTACTGTATACCTTGGACCTTCCTATTGACGATGAAACACAGAAATAGCATCCGAAATTAACACAAAAGTCACAATGCCGACTTAAGTACAAGAGGACTGACACTCTAGTTTTCTATGAATGGAAACACTCCCGTGAAACCAGTTTTAGATTGCGATGCTTCACATCAGGTTTACTGTATACCTTGGACCTTCATATTGACGATGAAACACAGAAATTGCATCCGAATTTAATACAAAGGACACAATGCCGACTTAAGTACTAGTGGACAGACACTCACTTTTTCTATGATTTGAACCTCTCCTGTGAGTCCAGTTTTAGCTTCCGATGCTTCACATCAGGTTTACTGTATCCCTTGTACCTTCTTATTGACGATGAAACGCAGAAATTGCATCCGAAATTGATACAAAAGGCACAATGCCGACTTAAGTACAGGAGGACTGACACTCTATCATTCTATGATTTGAACCTCTCCTGTGAGTCCAGTTTTAGATTCCGATGCTTCACTTCAGGTTTATTGTATCCCTAGGACCTTCTTATTGACGATGAAACACAGAAATTGCATCCGAATTTAATACAAAAGGCACAATGCCGACTTAAGTACAAGAGGACTGACACTCTGACTATATATGATTATAACCTCTCCTGTGAGTCCAGTTTTAGATTACGATGCTTCACATCAGGTTTACTGTATCCCTTGGACCTTGTTATTGACGATGAAACACAGAAATAGCATTTGAATATAATACAAAATTCACAATGCCGATTTAAGTACAAGAGGACTGAAACTCTAACTTTCTATGATTTGAACCTCTCCTGTGAGTCCAGTTTTAGATTCCGATGCTTCACTTCAGGTTTATTGTATCCCTAGGACCTTCTTATTGACGATGAAACACAGAAATTGCATCCGAATTTAATACAAAAGGCACAATGCCGACTTAAGTACAAGTTGACAGACACGCTAACTTTCTTTGATTTGAACCTCTCCTGTGAGTCCAGTTTTAGATTCCGATGCTTCACTTCAAGTTTACTGTATACCTTGGACCTTCTTATTGACGATGAAACACAGAAATAGCATCCGAAATTAACACAAAAGTCACGATGCCGACTTAAGTACAAGAGGACTGACACTCTAGTTTTCTATGATTGGAACCACTCCCGTGAAACCAGTTTTAGATTGCGATGCTTCACATCAGGTTTACTGTATCCCTTGGAACTTCATATTGACGATGAAACACAGAAATTGCTTCCGACTTTAATACAACAGGCACAATGCCGACTTAAGTACAAGAGGACTGACACTCTGCCTATATATGATTATAACCTCTCCTGTGAGTCCAGTTTTAGCTTCCGATGCTTCACATCAGGTTTACTGTATCCCTTGTACCTTCTTATTGACGATGAAACGCAGAAATTGCATCCGAAAATGATACAAAAGGCACAATGCCGACTTAGTACAAGAGGACTGACACTCTATCATTCTATCATTTGAACCTCTCCTGTGAGTCCAGTTTTAGATTACGATGCTTCACTTCAGGTTTAGTGTATCCCTTGGACCTTCTTATTGACGATGAAACACAGAAATTGCATCCGAAATGAATACAAAAGGAACAATGCTGACTTAAGTACAAGAGAACCGGCACTCTAACTTTCAATGATTGGAACGTCTCCTGTGAGTCCAGTTATAAATTACGACGCTTCACGTCAGGTTTACTGTATCCCTTGGACCTTCTTATTGACGATGAACCACAGAAATTGCATCCGAATTTACTACAAAAGGCACAATGCCGACTTAAGTACCAGAGGACTGACACTCTCACTTTCTATGATTTGAACCTCACCTGTGAGTCCAGTTTTAGATTCCGATGCTTCACTTCAGGTTTACTGTATCCCTTGGACCTTCTTATTGACGATGAAACACAGAAATTGCATCCGAATTTTATACAAAAGGCACAATGCCGACTTAAGTACAAGAGGACTGACACTCTCACGTACCATGATTTAAACCTCTCCTGTGATTCCAGTTTTAGATTCCGATAATTCACTTCAGGTTTTCTGTATCCCTTGGACCATCTTATTGACGATGAAACACAGAAATTGTATCCGAATTTAATACAAAGGCACAATGCCGACTTAAGTACAAGGGGACTGACACTCTAACTTTCTATGATTTGAATCTCCCCTGTGAGTCCAGTTTTAGATTCCGATGCTTCAATTCAGGTTTACTGTATACCTTGGACCTTCTTATTGACGATGAAACACAGAAATTGCATACGAATTTAATACAAAAGGCACAATGCCGACTTAAGTACAAGAGGACAGACATTCTACCTTTCTATGATTTGAACCTCCCCTGTGAGTCCAGTTTTAGAATCCGATGCTTCACTTCAGGTTAACTGTACATTTAGAACCTTCTTATTGACGATGAAACACAGAAATTGCATCCGAAATTAATACAAAAGGCACAATGCCGACATAAGTACAAGAGGACTGACACTCTAACTTTCTATGATTTGAACCTCTCCTGTGAGTCCAGTTTCAGATTCCGATGCTTCACTTCAGGTTTACTGTATACCTTGGACCTCCGTATTGACGATGAAACACAGAAATTGCATCCGAATTTAATACAAAATGCACAATGCCGACTTAAGTACAAGAGGACTGACACTCTCACTTTGTATGATTTGAACCTCTCCTGAGAGTCCAGTTTTAGATTACGATGCTTCACTTCAGGTTTACTGTATCCGTAGGACCTTCTTATTGAAGATGAAACACAGAAATTGCATCCGAATTTAATACAAATGGCACAATGCCGACTTAAGTACAAGAGGACTGACACTCTCACTTTGCATGATTTGAACCTCTCCTGTGGTTCCAGTTTTAGATTACGATGCTTCACTTCAGGTTTGCTGTATCCCTTGGACCTTCTTATCGACGATGAAACACAGAAATTGCATCTGAATTTAATACAAAAGGCACAATGCCGAATTAAGTACAAGAGGACAGACATTCTAACTTTCTATGATTTGAACCTCTCCTGTGAGACTAGTTTTAGATTCCGATGCTTCAATTCAGGTTTACTGTATACCTCGGACCTTCTTATTGGCGATGAAACACAGAAATAGCATCCGAATTTAATACAAAAGGCACAATACCGACTTAAGTACAAGAGGACTGACACTCTAACTTTCTACGATTTGAACCTCCCCTGTGAGTCCAGTTCTAGATTCCGATGCTTCACTTCAGGGTTACTGTATACCTTGGACCTTCTTATTGACCATGAAACACAGAAATTGCATCTGAATTTGATACATAAGGCACAATGCTGACTTAAGTACAAGAGGACTGACACTCTCACTTTCTATGATTTGAACCTCTCCTGTGATTCCAGCTTTAGATTCCGATGCTTCACTTCAGGTTTCCTATATCCCTTGCACATTATTATTGACGATGAAACACAGAAATTGCATCCGTATTTAATACAAAATACACAATGCCGACTTAAGTACAAGAGTACTGACACTCTAACTTTCTATGATTTGAACCTCTCCTGTGAGTCCAGTTTTAGATTCCGATGCTTCACTTCAGGATTACTGTATACCTTGGACCTTCTTATTGACGATGAAACACAGAAATTGCACCCGAATTTAATACAAAAGGCACAATGCCGAGTTAAGTACAAGAGGACTGACACTCTAACTTTCTATGATTTGAACCTTCCATGTGAGTCCAGTTTTAGATTCTGATGCTTCAGTTCAGGCTTACTGTATCCCTTGGACCTTCTTATTGACGATGAAACACAGAAATTGCATCTGAATTTAATACAAAAGGCACAATGCCGACTTAAGTACAACGGGAATGACACTCTCACTTTCTATGATTTAAACCTCTCCTGTGATTCCAGTTTTAGATTCCGATGCTTCACTTCAGATTTACTGTATCCCTTGGACCTTCTTATTGACGATGAAATACAGAAATTGCATCCGAATTTAATACAAAAGGCACAATGCCGACTTAAGTACAAGAGGACAGACACTCTCACATTCTATGATTTTAACCTCGCCTGTGATTCCAGTTTTAAATTACGATGCTTCACTTCAGGTTTATTGTATCCCTAGGACCTTCTTATTGACGATGAAACACAGAAATTGCATCCGAATTTAATACAAAAGGCACAATGCCGACTTAAGTACAAGTTGACAGACACGCTAACTTTCTTTGATTTGAACCTCTCCTGTGAGTCCAGTTTTAGATTCCGATGCTTCACTTCAAGTTTACTGTATACCTTGGACCTTCTTATTGACGATGAAACACAGAAATAGCATCCGAAATTAACACAAAAGTCACGATGCCGACTTAAGTACAAGAGGACTGACACTCTAGTTTTCTATGATTGGAACCACTCCCGTGAAACCAGTTTTAGATTGCGATGCTTCACATCAGGTTTACTGTATCCCTTGGAACTTCATATTGACGATGAAACACAGAAATTGCTTCCGACTTTAATACAACAGGCACAATGCCGACTTAAGTACAAGAGGACTGACACTCTGCCTATATATGATTATAACCTCTCCTGTGAGTCCAGTTTTAGCTTCCGATGCTTCACATCAGGTTTACTGTATCCCTTGTACCTTCTTATTGACGATGAAACGCAGAAATTGCATCCGAAAATGATACAAAAGGCACAATGCCGACTTAGTACAAGAGGACTGACACTCTATCATTCTATCATTTGAACCTCTCCTGTGAGTCCAGTTTTAGATTACGATGCTTCACTTCAGGTTTAGTGTATCCCTTGGACCTTCTTATTGACGATGAAACACAGAAATTGCATCCGAAATGAATACAAAAGGAACAATGCTGACTTAAGTACAAGAGAACCGGCACTCTAAATTTCAATGATTGGAACGTCTCCTGTGAGTCCAGTTATAAATTACGACGCTTCACGTCAGGTTTACTGTATCCCTTGGACCTTCTTATTGACGATGAACCACAGAAATTGCATCCGAATTTACTACAAAAGGCACAATGCCGACTTAAGTACCAGAGGACTGACACTCTCACTTTCTATGATTTGAACCTCACCTGTGAGTCCAGTTTTAGATTCCGATGCTTCACTTCAGGTTTACTGTATCCCTTGGACCTTCTTATTGACGATGAAACACAGAAATTGCATCCGAATTTTATACAAAAGGCACAATGCCGACTTAAGTACAAGAGGACTGACACTCTCACGTACCATGATTTAAACCTCTCCTGTGATTCCAGTTTTAGATTCCGATAATTCACTTCAGGTTTTCTGTATCCCTTGGACCATCTTATTGACGATGAAACACAGAAATTGTATCCGAATTTAATACAAAGGCACAATGCCGACTTAAGTACAAGGGGACTGACACTCTAACTTTCTATGATTTGAATCTCCCCTGTGAGTCCAGTTTTAGATTCCGATGCTTCAATTCAGGTTTACTGTATACCTTGGACCTTCTTATTGACGATGAAACACAGAAATTGCATACGAATTTAATACAAAAGGCACAATGCCGACTTAAGTACAAGAGGACAGACATTCTACCTTTCTATGATTTGAACCTCCCCTGTGAGTCCAGTTTTAGAATCCGATGCTTCACTTCAGGTTAACTGTACATTTAGGACCTTCTTATTGACGATGAAACACAGAAATTGCATCCGAAATTAATACAAAAGGCACAATGCCGACTTAAGTACAAGGGGACTGACACTCTAACTTCTATGATTTGAACCTCTCCTGTGAGTCCAGTTTTAGCTTCCGATGCTTCACTTCAGTTTTACTGTATCCCTTGTACCTTATTATTGACGATGAAACGCAGAAATTGCATCCGAAATTAATACAAAAGGCACAATGCCGACTTAAGTACAAGAGGACTGACGCTCTGACTTTATATGATTGGAACCTCTCCTGTGAGTCCAGTTTTAGATTACGATGCTTCAAATCAGGTTTACTGTATCCCTTGCACCTTGTTATTGACGATGAAACACAGAAATAGCATTTGAAATTAATACAAAAGGCACAATGCCGATTTATGTACAAGAGCACTGACACTCTAACTTTCTATGATTTGAACCTTTCCTGTGAGTCCAGTTTTAGATTACGATGCTTCACATCAGGTTTACTGTATCCCTAGGACCTTCTTATTGACGATGAAACACAGAAATTGCATCCAAATTAATTACAAAAGGCACAATGCCGACATAAGTACAAGAGGACTGACACTCTAACTTTCTATGATTTGAACCTCTCCTGTGAGTCCAGTTTCAGATTCCGATGCTTCACTTCAGGTTTACTGTATACCTTGGACCTCCGTATTGACGATGAAACACAGAAATTGCATCCGAATTTAATACAAAATGCACAATGCCGACTTAAGTACAAGAGGACTGACACTCTCACTTTCTATGATTTGAACCTCTCCTGAGAGTCCAGTTTTAGATTACGATGCTTCACTTCAGGTTTACTGTATCCGTAGGACCTTCTTATTGAAGATGAAACACAGAAATTGCATCCGAATTTAATACAAATGGCACAATGCCGACTTAAGTACAAGAGGACTGACACTCTCACTTTGCATGATTTGAACCTCTCCTGTGGTTCCAGTTTTAGATTACGATGCTTCACTTCAGGTTTGCTGTATCCCTTGGACCTTCTTATCGACGATGAAACACAGAAATTGCATCTGAATTTAATACAAAAGGCACAATGCCGAATTAAGTACAAGAGGACAGACATTCTAACTTTCTATGATTTGAACCTCTCCTGTGAGACTAGTTTTAGATTCCGATGCTTCAATTCAGGTTTACTGTATACCTCGGACCTTCTTATTGGCGATGAAACACAGAAATAGCATCCGAATTTAATACAAAAGGCACAATACCGACTTAAGTACAAGAGGACTGACACTCTAACTTTCTACGATTTGAACCTCCCCTGTGAGTCCAGTTCTAGATTCCGATGCTTCACTTCAGGGTTACTGTATACCTTGGACCTTCTTATTGACCATGAAACACAGAAATTGCATCTGAATTTGATACATAAGGCACAATGCTGACTTAAGTACAAGAGGACTGACACTCTCACTTTCTATGATTTGAACCTCTCCTGTGATTCCAGCTTTAGATTCCGATGCTTCACTTCAGGTTTCCTATATCCCTTGCACATTATTATTGACGATGAAACACAGAAATTGCATCCGTATTTAATACAAAATACACAATGCCGACTTAAGTACAAGAGTACTGACACTCTAACTTTCTATGATTTGAACCTCTCCTGTGAGTCCAGTTTTAGATTCCGATGCTTCACTTCAGGATTACTGTATACCTTGGACCTTCTTATTGACGATGAAACACAGAAATTGCACCCGAATTTAATACAAAAGGCACAATGCCGAGTTAAGTACAAGAGGACTGACACTCTAACTTTCTATGATTTGAACCTTCCATGTGAGTCCAGTTTTAGATTCCGATGCTTCAGTTCAGGCTTACTGTATCCCTTGGACCTTCTTATTGACGATGAAACACAGAAATTGCATCTGAATTTAATACAAAAGGCACAATGCCGACTTAAGTACAACGGGAATGACACTCTCACTTTCTATGATTTAAACCTCTCCTGTGATTCCAGTTTTAGATTCCGATGCTTCACTTCAGATTTACTGTATCCCTTGGACCTTCTTATTGACGATGAAATACAGAAATTGCATCCGAATTTAATACAAAAGGCACAATGCCGACTTAAGTACAAGAGGACAGACACTCTCACATTCTATGATTTTAACCTCGCCTGTGATTCCAGTTTTAAATTACGATGCTTCACTTCAGGTTTACTGTATCCCTTGTACCTTCTTATTGACGATGAAACAGAGAAATTGCATCTGAATTTAATACAAAAGGCACAATGCCGACTAAAGTACAAGAGGACTGACAGTCTAACGTTCTATGATTTGAACCTCTCCTGTGAGTCCAGATTTAAATTCCGATGCTTCACTTCAGGTTTACTGTGTACCTTGGACCATCGTATTGACGATGAAACACAGAAATTGCATCCGAATTTAATACCAAAGACACAATGCCGACTTAAGTAAAAGAGGACTGACACTCTAACTTTGTATGATTTGAACCTCCCCTGTGAACCCAGTTTTAGATTCCGATGCTTCACTTCAGGTTTACTGTATACCTTGGACCTTCTTATTGACGATGAAACACAAAAATTGCATCCGAATTTAATACAAAAGGCACAGTGCCGACTTAAGAACAGGAGGACTGACACTCTAGCTTTCTATGGTGTGAACCTCCCCTCTGAGTCCAGTTTTAGATTCCGATGCTTCACTTCAGGTTTACTGTATACCTTGGACGTTCTTATTGACGATGTAACACAGAAATTGCTTCCGAATTTAATACAATAGGCACAATGCCGACTTAAGTACAAGAGGACTGACACTCTAACTTTCTATGATTTGAACCTCTCCTGTGAGTCCAGTTTTAGCTTCCGATGCTTCACTTCAGGTTTACCGTATCCCTTGGACTTTCTTATTGACAATGAAACACAGAAATTGCATCCGAAATTAATACAAAAGAAACAATGCTGACTTAAGTACAAGAGGACTGGCACTCTAACTTTCTATGATTGGAACCTCTCCTGTGAGTCCAGTCTTAGATTCCGATGCTTCACTTCAGGTTTACTGTATCCCTTGGACCTTCTTATTGACGATGAAACACAGAAAATGCATCCGAATTTAATACAAAAGGCACAATACCGACTTAAGTACAAGAGGACAGACACTCTCATTTTCTATGATTTAAACCTCTCCTGTGATTCCAGTTTTAGATTCCGATGATTCACTTCAGGTTTACTCTATCCCTTCGACCTTCTTATTGACGATGAAATACAGAAATTGCATCCGAATTTAATACAAAAGGCACAATGCCGACTTAAGTACAAGAGGGTTGACACTCTAACTTTCTATGACTGGATCCTCTCCAGTGAGTCCAGTTTTAGAATACGATGCTTCACTTCAGGTTTAATGTATCCCTAGGACCATCTTATTGACGATGAGACACAGAAATTGCTTCCGAATTTAATACAAAAGGCACAATGCCGACTTAAGTACAAGTTGACTGACACACTAATTTTCTATGATTTGAACCTCCCCTGTGAGTCCAGTTAGAGATTCTGATGCATCACTTCAGGTTTACTGTATACCTTGGACCTTCTTATTGACGATGAAACACAGAAATTGCATCTGAATTTAATACATATGGCACAATTCCGACCTAAGTACAAGAGGACTGACACTCTCACTTTCTATGATTTGAACCTTTCCTGTGATTCCAGCTTTAGATTCCGATGCTTCACTTCGGGTTTACTGTATCCCTTGGACCTTCTTATTGACGATGAAACACAGAAATTGAATCTGTATTTAATACAAAAGGCACAATGCCGACTTAAGCACAAAAGGACAGACACTCTCACTTTCTATGATTTGAACCTCGACTGTGATTCCAGTTTTAGATTACGATGTTTCACTTCAGGTTTACTGTATCCCTTGGACATTCTTATTGACGATGAAACAGAGAAATTGTATCCGAATTTAATACAAAAGGCACAATGCCGACTAAAGTACAAGAAGACTGACACTCTACCTTTCTATGATTTGAACCTCTCCTGTGAATCCAGTTATAAATTCCGATGCTTCACTTCAGGTTTACTGTGTACCTTGGACCTTCGTATTGACGATGAAACAGAAATTGCATCCGAATTTAATACAAAAGGCACAATGCCGACTTAAGTACAAGAGGACTGACACTCTAACTTTCTATGATTTGAACCTCCCCTGTGAATCCAGTTTTAGATTCCCATTCTTCACTTCAGGTTTACTGTATACCTTGGACCTTCTTATTGACGATGAAACACAGAAATTGCATCCGAATTTAATATAAAAGGCACAGTGCCGACTTAAGAACAGGAGGACTGACACTCTACCTTTCTATGATGTGAACCTCCCCTCTGAGTCCAGTTTTAGATTCCGGCGCTTCACTTCAGGTTTACTGTATACCTTGGACATTCTTATTGACGATGAAACACAGAAATTGCATCCGAATTTAATACAAAAGGCCCAATGCCGACTTAAGTACAAGAGGACTGACACTCCAACTTTCAATGATTTGAACCTCTCCTGTGAGTCCAGTTTTAGCATCCGATGCTACACTTCAGGTTTACCGTATCCCTTGGACTTTCTTATTGACGATGAAACACTGATAATGCATCCGAATTTAATACAAAAGGCACAATGCCGACTTAAGTACAAGAGGACTGACACTCTCATTTTCTATGATTTAAACCTCTCCTGTGATTCCAGTTTAAGATTCCGATGATTCACTTCAGGTTTACTGTATCCCTTGGACCTTCTTATTGACGATGAAACACAGAAATTGCATCCGAATTTAATACAAAAGGCACAATGCCGACTTAAGTACAAGAGGGCTGACACTCTAACCTTCTATGATTGGATCCTCTCCAGTGTGTCCAGTTTTAGATTACGATGCTTCACATCAGGTTTGCTGTATCCCTTGGACCTTCTTATTGACGATGAAACACAGAAATTGCATACGAATTTAATACAAAAGGCACAATGTCGACGTAAGTTCAAGAGGACTGACACTCTCACCTTCTATGATTTGAACCTCGCCTGTGAGACCAGTTTTAGATTATGATGCCTCACTTCAGGTTTACTGTATCCCTTGGACCTTCTTATTGACGATGAAACATAGAAATTGCATCCGAATTTAATACAAAAGGCACAATGCCGACATAAGTACAAGAGGGGGTGACACTCTAACTTTCTATGATTTGAACCTCTCCTGTGAGTCCAGTTTTAGATTACGATGCTTCACTTCAGGTTTACTGTATCCCTAGGACCTTCTTATTGACGATGAAACACAGAAATTGCATCCGAATTTAATACAAAAGGCACACTGCCGACTTAAGTACAAGCTGACTGACACACTAACTTTCTATGATATTGAACCACCCGTGTGAGTCCAGTTTTACATTCCGATGCTTCACTTCAGGTTTACTGTATACCTTGGACCATCTTATTGACAATGAAACACAGAAATTGCATCTGAATTTAATACATAAGGCACAATTCCAACCTAAGTACAAGAGGACTGACACTCTCACTTTCTATGATTTGAACCTCCCCAGTGATTCCAGTTTTAGATTCCGATGCTTCACTTCGGGTTTACTGTATCCCTTGGACCTTTTTATTGACGATGAAACACAGAAATTGCATCCGTATTTAATACAAAAGGTACAATGCCGACTTAAGTACAAGAGGACTGACATTCTCACTTTCTATGATTTGAACCTCACCTGTGAGTCCAGTTTTAGATTACGATGCTTCACTTCAGGTTTACTGTATCCCTTGAACCTTCTTATTGACGATAAAACACAGAAATTGCATCCGAAATTAATACAAAAGGCACAATGCCGACTTAAGTACAAGAGGACTGACACTCTAACTTTCTATGATTTGAACCTCCCCTGTGAGTCCAGTTTTAGATTCTGATGCATCACTTCAGGTTTAATGTATACCTTGGACCTTCTTATTGACGATGAAACACAGAAATTGCATCTGAATTTAATACATAAGGCACAATTCCGACCTAAGTACAAGAGGACTGACACTCTCACTTTCTATGATTTGAACCTTTCCTGTGATTCCAGTTTTAGATTCCGATGCTTCACTTCGGGTTTACTGTATCCCTTGGACCTTCTTATTGACGATGAAACACAGAAATTGCATCCGTATTTAATACAAAAGGCACAATGCTGACTTAAGCACAAGAGGACAGACACTCTCACTCTCTATGATTTGAACCTCTCCTGTGAGTCCAGTTTTAGCATCCGATGCTTCAATTCAGGTTTACCGTATCCCTTGGACTTTCTTATTGACGATGAAACACAGAAAATGCAACCGAATTTAATACAAAAGGCACAATGCTGACTTAAGTACAAGAGGACTGACACTCTCACTTTCTATGATTTGAACCTCCCCTGTGAATCCAGATTTAGATTCCGATGCTTCACTTCAGGTTTACTGTATACTATGGCCTTCTTATTGACGTTGAAACACAGAAATTGCATCCGAATTTAATACAAAAGGCACAGTGCCGACTTAAGAACAGGAGGACTGACACTCTACCTTTCTATGATGTGAACCTCCACTCTGAGTCCAGTTTTAGATTCCGATGCTTCACTTCAGGTTTACAGTATACCTAGGACATTCTTATTGACGATGAAACACACAAATTGCATCCGAATTTCATACAAAAGGCACAATGCCGACTTATGTACAAGAGGACTGACACTCTAACTTTCTATGATTCGAACCTCCCCTGTGAATCCAGTTTTAGATTCCGATGCTTCACTTCAGGTTTACTGTATACCTTCGACCTTCTTATTGACGATGAAACACAGAAATTGCATCCGAATTTAATACATAAGGCACAGTGCCGACATAAGAACAGGAGGACTGACACTCTAACTTTCTATGATTTGAACCTCCCCTCTGAGTCCAGTTTTAGATTCCGATGCTTCACTTCAGGTTTACTGTATACCTTGGACATTCTTATTGACGATGAAACACAGAAATTACATCCGAAATTAATACAAAAGGCACAATGAGGACTTAAGTACAAGAGGACTGACACTCTAACTTTCTATGATATGAACTTCTCCTGTGAGTGCAGTTTTAGCTTCCGATGCTTCACTTCAGGTTTACTGTATCCCTTGGACTTTCTTATTGACGATGAAACACAGAAATTGCATCCGAATTTAATACAAAAGGCACAATGCCGACTTAAGTTTAAGAGGACTGACACTCTAACGTTCTATGATTTGAACCTCTCCTGAGAGTCTAGTTTTAGATTACGATGCTTCACTTCAGGATTACTGTATCCCTAGGACCTTCTTATTGACGATGAAACACAGAAATTGCATACGAATTTAATACAAAAGGCACAATGCCGACTTAAGTACAAGAGGACTGACACTCTCACTTTGTATGATTTGAACCTCCCCTGTGAGTCCAGTTTTAGATTCCGATGCTTCACTTCAGGTTTACTGTATACCTTGGACCTTCTTATCGACGATGAAACACAGAAATTGCATCTGAATTTGATACATAAGGCACAATGCAGACTTAAGTACAAGAGGACTGACACTCTCACTTTCTATGTTTTGAACCTCTCCTGTGACTCCAGTTTTAGATTCCGATGCTTCACTTCAGGTTTACTGTATCCCTTGCACAATCTTATTGACGATGAAACACAGAAATTGCATCCGTATTTAACACAAAAGGCACAATGCCGACTTAAGTACAAGAGGACTGACACCCTAACTTTCTAAGATTTGAACCTCTCCTGTGAGTCCAGTTTTAGATACCGAGGCTTCACTTCAGGATTACTGTATACCTTGGACCTCCTTATTGACGATGAAACACAGAAATTGCATCCGAATTAAATACAAAAGGCACAATGCCGACTTAAGTACAAGAGGACTGACACTCTAACTTTCTATGATTTGAACCTTCCTTGTGCGTCCAGTTTTAGATTCCGATGCTTCACTTCAGGTTTACTGTATCCCTTGGACCTTCTTATTGACGATGAAACAGAGAAATTGCATCCGAATTTAATACAAAAGGCACAATGCCGACTTAAGTACAAGAGGACTGACACTCTAACTTTCTATGATTTGAACCTCGCCTGTGATTCCAGTTTTAGATTACGATGCTTCTCTTCAGGTTTACTGTATCCCTTGGACATTCTTATTGACGATGAAACAGAGAAATTGCATCCGAATTTAATACAAAAGGCACAATGCCGACTAAAGTACAAGAAGACTGACACTCTAACTTTCTATGGATTGAACCTCTCCTGTGAATCCAGTTATAAATTCCGATGCTTCACTTCAGGTTTACTGTGTACCTTGGACCTTCGTATTGACGATGAAACACAGAAATTGCATCCGAAATTAATACAAAAGGCACAATGCCGACTTAAGTTTAAGAGGACTGACACTCTAACGTTCTATGATTTGAACCTCTCCTGAGAGTCCAGTTTTAGATTACGATGCTTCACTTCAGGTTTACTGTATCCTTTGGACCTTCTTATTGACGATGAAACACAGAAATTGCATCTGAATTTAATACAAGAGGCACAATGCCGAATTAAGTACAAGAGGACAGACACTCTAACTTTCTATGGATTGAACCTCTCCTGTGAATCCAGTTATAAATTCCGATGCTTCACTTCAGGTTTACCGTATCCCTTGGACTTTCTTATTGACGATGAAACACAGAAAATGCATCCGAATTTAATACAAAAGGCACAATGCCGACTTAAGTACAATAGGACTGACACTCTCACTTTCTATGATTTGAACCTCCCCTGTGAATCCAGATTTAGATTCCGATGCTTCACTTCAGGTTTACTGTATACCTTGGCCTTCTTATTGACGTTGAAACACAGAAATTGCATCCGAATTTAATACAAAAGGCACAGTGCCGACTTAAGAACAGGAGGACTGACACTCTACCTTTCTATGATGTGAACCTCCACTCTGAGTCCAGTTTTAGATTCCGATGCTTCACTTCAGGTTTACTGTATACCTTGGACATTCTTACTGACGATGAAACACAGAAATTGCATCCGAATTTAATACAAAAGGCACAATGCCGACTTAAGTACAAGAGGACTGACACTCTAACTTTCTATGATTTGAACCTCTCCTGTGAGTCCAGTTTTAGCATCCGATGCTTCACATCAGGTTTACCGTATCCCTTGGACTTTCTTATTGACGATGAAACACAGAAAATGCATCCGAATTTAATACAAAAGGCACAGTGCCGACTTAAGTACAAGAGGACTGACACTCTCATTTTCTACGATTTAAACTTCTCCTGTGATTCCAGTTTTAGATTCCGATGATTCACTTCAGGTTTACAGTATCCCTTGGACCTTCTTATTGACGATGAAACACAGAAATTGCATCCGAATTTAATACAAAAGGCACAATGCCGACTTAAGTACAAGAGGGCTGACACTCTAACTTTCTATGATTGGATCCTCTCCAGTGAGTCCAGTTTTAGATTACGATGCTTCACATCAGGTTTGCTGTATCCCTTGGACCTTCTAATTGACGATGAAACACAGAAATTGCATCTCAATTTAATACATAAGGCACAATTCCGACCTAAGTACAAGAGGACTGACACTCTCAGTTTCTATGATTGGAACCTCTCCTGTGATTCCAGTTTTAGATTCCGATGCTTCACTTCGGGTTTACTGTATCCCCTGGACCTTCTTATTGACGATGAAACACAGAAATTGCATCCGTATTTAATACAAAAGGCACAATGCCGACTTAAGTACAAGAGGACAGACACTCTCACGTTCTATGATTTGAACCTCGCCTGTGATTCCAGTATTAGATTCCGATGCTTCACTTCAGGTTTACTGTATGCTTTGGACATTCTTATTGACGATGAAACAGAGAAATTGCATCCGAATTTAATACAAAAGGCTCAATGCCGACTTAAGTACAAGAAGACTGACACTCTAACTTTCTATGGATTGAACCTCTCCTGTGAATCCAGTTATAAATTCCGATGCTTCACTTCAGGTTTACTGTGTACCTTGGACCTTCTTTTGACGATGAAACACAGAAATTGCATCCGAATTTAATACAAAAGGCACAATGCTGACTTATGTACAAGAGGACTGACACTCTAACTTTCTATGATTTGAACCTCCCCTGTGAATCCAGTTTTAGATTCCGATGCTCACTTCAGGTTTACTGTATACTTTGGACCTTCTTATTGACGATGAAACACAGAAATTGCATCCGAATTTAATACAAAAGGCACAGTGCCGACATAAGAACAGGAGGACTGACACTCTAACTTTCTATGATTTCAACCTCCCCTCTGAGTCCAGTTTTAGATTCCGATGCTTCACTTCAGGTTTACTGTATACCTTGGACATTCTTATTGACGATGAAACACAGAAATTACATCCGAAATTAATACAAAAGGCACAATGCCGACTTAAGTACAAGAGGACTGACACTCTAACTTTCTATGATTTGAACCTCTCCTGTGATTCCAGTTTTAGATTCCGATGCTTCACATCAGGTTTACCGTATCCCTTGGACTTTCTTATTGACGATGAAACACAGAAAATGCATCCGAATTTAATACAAAAGGCACAATGCCGACTTAAGTACAAGAGGACTGACACTCTCATTTTCTATGATTTAAACTTCTCCTGTGATTCCAGTTTTAGATTCCGATGATTCACTTCAGGTTTACAGTATCCCTTGGACCTTCTTATTGACGATGAAACACAGAAATTGCATCCGAATTTAATACAAAAGGCACAATGCCGACTTAAGTACAAGAGGGCTGACGCTCTAACTTTCTATGATTGGATCCTCTCCAGTGAGTCCAGTTTTAGATTACGTTGCTTCACATCAGGTTTGCTGTATCCCTTGGACCTTCTAATTGACGATGAAACACAGAAATTGCATCTGAATCTAATACATAAGGCACAATTCCGACCTAAGTACAAGAGGACTGACACTCTCAGTTTCTATGATTGGAACCTCTCCTGTGATTCCAGTTTTAGATTCCGATGCTTCACTTCGGGTTTACTGTATCCCTTGGACCTTCTTATTGACGATGAAACACAGAAATTGCATCCGTATTTAATACAAAAGGCACAATGCCGACTTAAGTACAAGAGGACAGACACTCTCACGTTCTATGATTTGAACCTCGCCTGTGTTTCCAGTTTTAGATTACGATGCTTCACTTCAGGTTTACTGTATGCTTTGGACATTCTTATTGACGATGAAACAGAGAAATTGCATCCGAATTTAATGCAAAAGGCACAATGCCGACTTAAGTACAAGAAGACGGACACTCTATTTTTCTATGGATTGAACCTCTCCTGTGAATCCAGTTATAAATTCCGATGCTTCACTTCAGGTTTACTGTGTACCTTGGACCTTCGTATTGACGATGAAACACAAAAATTGCATCCGAATTTAATACAAAAGGCACAATGCCGACTTATGTACAAGAGGACTGACACTCTAACTTTCTATGATTTGAACCTCCCCTGTGAATCCAGTTTTAGATTCCGATGCTCACTTCAGGTTTACTGTATACCTTGGACCTTCTTATTGACGATGAAACACAGAAATTGCATCCGAATTTAATACAAAAGGCACAGTGCCGACATAAGATCAGGAGGACTGACACTCTAACTTCCTATGATTTGAACCTCCCCTCTGAGTCCAGTTTTAGATTCCGATGCTTCACTTCAGGTTTACTGTATACCTTGGACATTCTTATTGACGATGAAACACAGAAATTACATCCGAAATTAATACAAAAGGCACAATGCCGACTTAAGTACAAGAGGACTGACACTCTAACTTTCTATGATTTGAACCTGTCCTGTGAGTCCAGTTTTAGCTTCCGATGCTTCACTTCAGGCTTACTGTATCCCTTGGACTTTCTTATTGACGATGAAACACAGAAATTGCATCCGAATTTAATACAAAAGGCACAATGCCGACTTAAGTTTAAGAGGACAGACACTCTAACGTTCTATGATTTGAACCTCTCCTGTGGTTCCAGTTTTAGATCACGAAGCTTCACTTCAGGTTTACTGTATCCCTTGGACCTTCTTATTGACGATGAAACACAGAAATTGCATTTGAATTTAATACAAGAGGCACAATGCCGAATTAAGTACAAGAGGACAGACACTCTAACCTTCTATGTTTTGAACCTCTCCTGTGAGACCAGTTTTAGATTCCG